>NC_092398.1:10434724-11034724 GCF_030028105.1 Mobula birostris
CTCGGTGTCGGCTGTGGTCGGCTGCTTCCAAGGCATCGGCAAGTTGACGGTGCCTGGAGGTTTATGGCAGGGAGTTTCTCCCTTTTGCCGCCTGCTATCGGGGACTCGGGAGTCGATCGACTCGGGACTTTGAGACTTTTTTTTACTGTGCCCATGGTCTGTTCTTCATCAAATTATGGCGTTGCTTTGCACTGCTGTAACTGTATGTTATAATTATGTGGTTCTGTCAGTGTTAGTCTTTGGTTTGTCCTGTTTTCTGTGATATCACTCCGGAGAAACATTGTATCATTTCTTAATGCATGTATGCATTTCTAAATGACAATAAAAGAGGACTGAGTGTTCTCATAATCTAATACCCTTTGACACCCTTGCTAATCAAGAACGTATTGACCTCTGTTAAACCACATGGTTAGCGCAACGCTATTACAGCTTGGGGTGACGGAGCTTGGAGTTCAAATGTGGTGCAGCCTGTAAGCAGTTTGTACGTTCTCCTCCGTGAACTGTGTGGGTTTCCTCTGGGTGCTCCAGTTTCCTCCCACAGTCCAAAGACGTACCGGTTGGTAGGTTAATTGGTCATGATGGTGGTGCGGCTCGTTGGGCTGGAAGGAGCTGTTCCACACTGTACCTCTAAATAAAATAAATAAATATTTGTACAGTACTGTGCTAAGTTCTTAGGCATCTATATGAAGAGAGAGCTAGGATGCCTAAGTCTTTTGCACAGTACTGTAGTAATTTTATGCATTGCCACAAAATAAATTTCATGACATATGTGAGTGATGATAAACTGTTCTCTGATATGGGTCTCTATTGTGGAATGAGAGTGGGAAGGGGACAGGGAGAGGGCACTCGTGGTTGGGAAAAGGGGAAGGGAGAGGGAGAGGGAAGCAATATAGAGACTTCTGCAATGATGTCTCAGGACTGGGTGTATCTGTACCCGCACTAACCCTCCCCACCCCCTGGCACTCCTTCTCTGCCACCAGTCACACACCCCTCCCATGGCGCTCCACTCTCGCCATTCCCAACATCCTTTGCTCCCACCAGATTTACAAACTCGATCTTCGCTCTACATTGACAAATACAGTCCTGTGCAAAAGTCTTAGGCATCCTAGCTATATATATATATAGCTATAGCTAGATAGACGTGCCTTTAGACTTGTGCCCAGTACTGTATCCAGTGACTTAGCCTCAACTAGTCCCTGTACCCAGTTGGGTCTGGAAAGTTGTAGTGAAAAAGTTGCAGCTTTCTCCCTTGCTTCTTAACTGCACAGGATATACTTCATCTTCACCTTGTTATTTATCAATGAAAAGCTTCCTACTACATGATTTATAACTCTGTTTATCCTATCTAATATTTCACATTCCTTCATTTTAACCACATCATCAACATCATGTCCATATTCTGTTAAGAAAGGCCTCACGTATTTGTTAATAACATTACCCAGATCCTCTGGCCTCACGTACCTTTGCAGTCCTTACCCCCATAGGCCCTCTCCTTCCTTAGTTACCCTGTTGGATTTTCCTTGAATTCACTAATTTAATTTCATTCCCATAATCCTACAGCCTTCCTGTCACATTCAGCTCTTCCTGCCTCATATACTCTCCTTTCGTTCTATAGCTTACCCTCTCTGCCCCTTATCATTGAATGCAGCTTTTGTGGCCGCGTTAACTCTGAACCCCACGACTCTCCTTCAGTACCTCCCCTTTGCTCCGAGACTGATTTATCACCAAGCTGCTGTTTCCTGTCCACATTTGCTGAATCACTTCTCAGTCGAGTGAAAATTGGCCTCTCCCCAACCCAGTTATTCCGGAACTTGGCTAAATCGAACTGAAGCATGATCATTGACACAAAAAGGCACTCCCATTGAAACCCCTTTCACCTGCCCAGCTTCTTTCCTTAATTTAAACTCAGAGCAGCCCCCTACCCCCACCACCATCCACTCATCTGGGCCTTGCTTCATCCGGAAAAAAAGCAGTTCTCAATGCAGTATAAGAGTTCAGTCGTCTCTCCATCTTTTAACAGCATTTGTCTTCAATGTGGTGCCTGGACTAAAACTTCTTTCACCCCTCCATGCCAAGTGAGATCTTTCAAAGTTTAAAATGCTTCAGGTGGTTCAATTTAATATCAGAGAGTGCGTACAGTGTACGACCTGAAATTCTTACTCTTCACAGACACCCACAAGACAAAGAGACCTCCCCAAAGAATGAATGATAGAAACATCAGAACCCCAAATCAGCCCTTCCCCCCTCCGCACACAAGCAGAAGTAGAAGCATCAAGTCTCCCCATCCCCCACGTGCAAGAGCACAACCACCCACCCTTCACTGCCCCACCCCCACCATGCAAGCAATAGCAAAAGACCTTGACCTATAGTCCACCAAAGCCTACCGTTTATCCCGCAATACAGCAAAGAATTGATTAAGCATTTACCCCTGGTACAGAGTCTGGCCTAAAGGGAAAATCACTCCCAAGTCAAGTCAAGTCAAGTTTATTGTCATTTTATACTTTATACTTTATTGTCGCCAAACAATTGATACTAGAGCGTATAATCATCACAGCAATATTTGATCCTGCTCTTCATGCTCCCTGGAGTACAAATCGATAGTAAATATTAAAAATTTAAATTATAAATCATAAATAGAAAATAGAAAAGGGAAAGTAAGGTAGTACAAAAAAACCGAGAGGCAGGTCCGGATATTTGGAGGGTACGGCCCAGATCCGGGTCAGGATCCGTTCAGCAGTCTTATCACAGTTGGAAACAAGCTGTTCCCAAATCTGGCCATATGAGTCTTCAAGCTCCTGAGCCTTCTCCCGGAGGGAAGAGGGACGAAAAGTGTGTTGGCTGGGTGGGTCGTGTCCTTGATTATCCTGGCAGCACTGCTCCGACAGTGTGCGGTGTAAAGTGAGTCCAAAGACGGAAGACTGGTTTGTGTGATGTGCTAGGCTGTGTTCACGATCTTCTGCAGCCTCTTCCGGTCTTGGACAGGACAGCTTCCATACCAGGTTGTGGCGCACCCCAGAAGAATGCTATCTACGGTGCACCTATAAAAATTAGTGAGGGTTTTCGGGGACAGGCCAAATTTCCTTAGCTTCCTCAGGAAGTAAAGGTGCTGGTGGGCCCTCTTGGCAGTGGACTCTGCTTGGACCACAAGCTGCTGGTACAGTACACAGTAAAAACGAAACAATGTTCTTCCAGGACCATGGTGCTACATGAAACAACACAAAACTACACTAGACTATATGAGACAGCACAAGGCTACACTAGACTACGTAAAACAACATAAAAACTGCACTAGACTACAGACCTGCACAGGACTACATAAAGTGCACAAAATAGTGCAGGGCAGTACAATAATTAATAAACAAGACAATAGGCACAGTAGAGGACAAATCACAATATAATAATAAATGATGTAGATGTCAGTCTAGACTCTGAGTATTGAGGAGTCTGATGGCTTGGGGGAAGAAACTGTTGCACAGTCTGGTCGTGAGAGCCTGGATGCTTCGGTACCTTTTGCCAGATGGCAGGAGGGAGAAGAGTTTGGGTGAGGGGTGCGTCCACCCCAGTGCTCAGGGCCAATCAACTCAACCCAACATGTAACTTTAGAACACTTAGGCTCAACCTTTCCCCAACAAGAAATTATATGTGTGAATGTGTATGCAATGCCATCTCGGCGTTTATATTTCATTCTTACTCCATATGTCAAATCCTAACGGACTCCGAGGTGATCTTCTTCTTCTTTGGCCATCCATCGGTTTCGATGATGACTGAGGACTGGGCAAGGTTGTATGGAAGACCGGCAGCTGCCCATGCTGCAAACCTCCCCTCTCCACGCCACTGATATTGTCCAAGGGAAGGGCATTAGGACCCATACAGCTTGGCACCGGTGTCGTCGCAGAGCAATGTGTGGTTAAGTGCCTTGCTCAAGGACACAACACGCTGCCTCAGCTGAGGCTCGAACTCACGACCTTCAGATCACTAGACCGACGCCTTAACCACTTGGCCACGTGCCACATCCTAGGTGATACATCCTGGTGAAATAGTAGGCTGCTAGAGCCTGTAGCCTGTACACTCAGCGACCACTTTATTGGTTACCTCCTGCACCCAATAAAGTGGACACTGCGTGTACGTTCGTGATCTGCTGCTGCTGTTGCCCATCCTCTTCAAGGTTCAACATGTTGTGCGTTCAACACAACACTGCTGTAACATGGGGCTATTTGAGTTACCGTCACTCTCCTGTCCGCTTGAATCAGTCTGGCCATTCTCCCCTGACCTCTCTCATTAACAAAGCCTTTCCACCCACAGAACTACCGCTCACTGGATGTTTTTTTTTCCCTTTCGCACCATTCTCTGTAAACTCTAGAGCAGGGTTTTCCCGACTTTTTTTTATGTCATGGACAGCTAACATTAACTGAGGGATCTATGGACCCCAGGTTGGGAAACCCTGCTCTAGAGACTGTTGTGCGTGAAAATCCCAGAGATCAGGAGCTTCTGAGATACTCAAACCACCCCATCTGGCACCAACAATCACTCCACAGTCAGAGTCACTTAAATCACATTTCTTCCCCATTATGATGTTAGGCCTGAACAACAACTGAACCTCTTGACCATGTCTGTATGCTTTTAGGCATTGAGTTGCTTCCGCATGATTGGCTGGTTAGATATTTGCATTAACGAGCAGGTACGCGGTTGTACCTAATAAAGTGGCCACTGAGTATATATGCTACATCAGTTACCTGTCAGCCAGCTGCTCACCCTGTCATACAGAGTAATACTTGGCATCAGGCGGCCAAGTATGTGTCTGTTTAATAGGGTGAGTGACAGGCTGAGATTTAATTGGGTTTATGAATACAGGCTAGACGTTTGAGGGCCAAGGCTCCATACCTGGACAATTTAACAGCCCTCCCTGCCCTGACAACTCTAGCCCAACATGAGTGAGGCCTCCGTCGGTCAGGGTCGACCATGGATATTGTATCCTAGTTGTCTAGATACGCAAGTCAGGGCAGTACGATATGGAGAGCAAGCTGTTGCCCAGGTAGCAAGCTCCCCCTCTCCACGCATCTGATGAGCCTAAAGGAACAGCAGGGACTGATACAGTTTGGTACCAGTTGTGTTGCAGGAGTTTCCAGTAAGTTTTGAACTCAACATAGGACTGCCTTAGGGACTCCAGCTCTGGACTTTTCCCTCGGGGTTCACTCCCGAAGCCTTCTCCATGAGTAGGTGTAGCCGCAAGGCAGCAGAGGTCTGAGATCAGAGTTTTCCTTCTCCTAAGTGAGCTGCCAACCAGGCTGGTGAGCCCCATCTGCCCAAAGCGACTGGGTTTAAGGTGCCAGTAACCCACCTTTGCCTTCTTTCCTGTCAGGAGAAACAGTTCCGTCGGACTTAGTAGCTAAGCCACACATGAAGGTTAGGAGCTGGACTTGGTTGTCAGAGGAGATCTGAGACTCTTGGCTTTGGGAGCATTAAATAGGTGGTGGGAGCTTGTCCCCATTACCACCCCCAGCTAAAACAAACTTAAGGAACGTTACTTACTGTCCGTTACGCCGCTGGTATATAGGGCAGCAATGAATGTCTTCCATCTCTGATGGTGTTCCGGGCTTCCTCTATCATGTCAGTAGTTTCCTCATTGTTTTCACTCCTGTCAGTCATGCAAGTCCTGGGTGGAGACTCAGGAATACCGTTGCACTCAGATGGGAGGAGAAGATGGCGGCGCGCCTGCGTGTGCGCAGCCCTCTGGTGAAAAATGATATCGTATCTGTTAAATAGGGGCTGTGGACAATTCTGATTTGATGGAGAATGGACGTGAAAGCACAGAGGAACACCTGGAGAAATTTCTGAAACGCCCGTTTACTGCTGTTGTTACTGCGCGGTTGGGAATCTTTCGGAGGGTAGGCCTCAAAATCCCCAGCCTTGCCTGCCTTTGGCGACTGAGAAGGGGGTCGAATCATTCAGACAGAGATGGCGCTCAGTACTCGGTGTCGAAGAGCTGATCAGAGCTCGAAGTTTTCAGATGACTCAGAGTCGGATTGTGGTCGGGCATGGCAGGGAAAGTTTTTCTTCCTTCTCCCGTCTGCGTGAGATGTGGGACATTTGAGAAACTTTGAACTTTACTGTGCTCACGAACTTCTTCATCACGTTATGGTATTGTTACACTGTTGTAACTATATGTTATAATTATGTGGTTTTATGAGTTTTTTTAGTCTTGGTTTGTCCTGTGTTTTGTGATATCACACCGGAGGAAATAATGTATCATTTCTTAATGCATGCATTACTAAATGACAATAAAAGAGGACTACATGTCTTCATAACCGTATCATATATATATAGAAGGATCCTTCATTGCTGTTCCCATAATAACTTTGTTTTACTAGTTTGGGTTGTTAGTCCCAAGCTGAACCCCTAAACCTCAAGGACCACCCGGTGGACCACATTCAATCTGGCCTCTACCCTTTGACCTGTTCGGCAAGGGTGACCCTACCAAGAGCCAAAGCACAAAGACCTGACTCCAGCCAACATAGCTCTCCAGGTCATTGAGGCACACAAGCCTTCAAACCCTACAACAAGGTTGTGGTCCTCTTGTAGGATTAAGCTCAGCGCAAGTTGGGACTTTCAGCAGAAGAAGTGATAACAGAGGGGAAAACAGATGGTAAGGGATTAAGTAAATGGGTCTTTAGGTAAGAAAATTAATGAACCCATTATACTGACCAAAATTAATATATCTGGCAGAAGTGATGGGATTAGACTGCACAATCTGTTATATGTTAAATTTGTGCGGCCTCGTGACAGACTTTTAAAAAAATACACGATGACCTTCAATGGATTTTCCATTTTCCTCTGACTTTAAGTAGTGAATAAACTTATCAACCTGGAGAAATACATACAATACGTGAGCTTTTCTTGTCAAGTACCACCTTAAAGTGTTGTTTCAAAGGATTTAAAGTCCATCTATTATCAAAGTATGCATGCAGTATACAACCCTGAGATTCATCTTCTCCATAGACAGCCATGGGACCTGTTCAGAGGAAAAAAATATCAACCTTCTCCACACGTAAAAAAAAAACAAATCATGCAAATGGCAACAAAAACGAGTGAGAAACACAGAATATAAGGCACAAAATCAAAAGGCATATTTCTATTCAGCTCGGAGTTCATTATCTTCAGACTGCCCCAGCTAGCAAGAAACACATCGTACGTGAATTAGATCACAAACCACCTTGCTCCAGCACCATCCTCCGACAGCGTCGAGGAGAGAGAGGTCACTCGAACGCAAGGACCTTCCCTCGGGAGCTTTGAGGGAGAAGAAACCATTAAGCGCAGACGCCTTCCTCTGGTAGCAGCGAGCGAGAGGCTGGTAGACGGCGCTGCACTCACCCTCCACACCCGCCTCGATGATTTAAATCTTCCTCGGCACTTTAATCTGCGAGATCAAAGAGATATGGAGTCGACCGTGGGTTTGCGCTCCATCTCCAGGCCGCACGCTTTGCTCCCGGCCTCGTGGTGACCCTCTCGGAGGCAGCGAAGCGCCAGATCGCCCGATCGGCCCAAAAACACTCCACCATAACGTAGATCACAGACTCCAACAATAGCAGAAGCACATCTGAAATAAAAAGGAGTGAAAGGAGTGGGTTTGTGACCTGCTTTGAGAATGTCACCCTTGGTAGTGTTATTCACTGGCGCTGTCTTCTTCCGAGGTTGAAGTACTAGTCACAGAACAGGAACAGGCCCTTCAGCCTGTGACGTCTCTACCGACCGTGATGCAAGTTGCAGGAGCCATGTATTTGTTTTCCATCTTCTTTGTATTCTGTGTTTATTATGGTAACTAATTACGTGGGTGGGAGCGTGGTAAAAGTGTTGGGTTTGGTTACCTATCTGTACTTTGTTCTCAACAGTTTTGTTTAGTACTGGGGGCTGACAGATGTCGTATCTTTTGTTTATCCCCCAATTACGCTTAATTTCACTTGAGTTTCATCGGTTCAAGGTTGTATGTTTTCTAATTGCTAATAAAGGGCCGAATACATAGCTTCGACTTTTGTAAAAGTCATCACTGGAGCTGAGGGCGCATCGTACAAGTATAACAAACCCGTGGGGGTCGTCAGCAGTGGCAATTGGTTAGGCTAGAATTGGCCGCTATACCAATCCAAACCAATCCCATCAGCCTGTGGGTTCTACATTCCTCCAATCCCCACCTGTCCACATATCGTTGCAAATAACACTTATCTGTGCGTTCCTTTGTCTGCACTGTTGTTGAAAGCTTGATCAAAGTCTTTTCTTTAACTCCTTTCTTTAAACGGGATACCCACGGACAATGGACAGAATAACTTCGGATTTATTGTCACTGATACAGTCACGAAATTCGTTGAGCAGACCAGCAATGGTGATGTTATGATTAGGTTGTCACCAGCACCATTATGGACGTCATCATTATGTGCCATGTTGTATGACTCATCATTATGTGCTGTTTGGTATGAAGAAGGCGATCGCGGTCTTTATGACCATGATAGTGCTTGGCAAATTTTTCTACAGAATCGGTTTGCCGTTGGCTTCTTCTGGGCAGTGTCTATACAAGGTGGGTGACCCCCAGCCATTATCAATACACTTCAGGAAGATTGTCTGCCTGGCATCAGTGCTCACAGAACCAGGACACGTGATATACACCAGCTGCTCATATGACCATCCACCACCTGCTTCCATGGCTTCACTTGACTCTGATCGGGGGGCTAAGGAGGTGCTACACCTCGCCCAAGGGTGACCTACACGCTAGCGGCGGGAAGGAGCACCTTACACCTCCCTTGGTAGAGACGGTTCTCCGCCCCACCACCAGTATGATGATGTACTGGGCTATTATCCGGAAGCCAAGATCATTGATTCATAAACATGAGTCAAGTTCCTACCACAAGAGAAGGGGAATTTAAATTTGAGGCTATTAAGTAAGCCTGGAATTTTTTTTTTCTTCAGACAAAAGTGATAACAATAATGGTGGGTGTTGAGGCAACTGAATTGTTATTAAAATCAAAATGGTTCCTCATATACTTCAGGAACGAGAATCTATAATCCATAACTTAACTATCCTAAATGTATGTATTTCGACAAAAAATTTACTTTAAAATTTGAAGGGCAATTCAGGAAAGAGGAAGAACATGGACTTCATTCCCTGGAATGCAGAAGAATGAGAGGAGATCTTATAGGTCAGGGGTTTCCCACCTTTTTTCTGCCATGGAGCCTTACTGTGGACCTCAGGTTGGGAACCCCTGTAATAGAGGTATAAAAAATTATCAGTATAGACAGGGTGAATGCAAAGAGGCTCTTTTTCTCCTTAGGTCGGGTGAGATTACAATAGAGGTCTTAGGTTTAGGGTGAAAGGTGAAGTACTTAAGATGGATCCGCGGGGAAACTTCTCCACTCAGAGGGTGGTGAGATTGTGGAACGAGCTGCCAGCAGAAGTGGTAAATGTGGGTCAATTGTCACAATTAAAAGGAGTTTGCTGAGGTACGTGGACGGGAGGGGTTTGTTAGGATACGGTCTGGGTGCAGGTGGATGGGGCTAAGCAGAGGCTCAGGTCAGCATGGACTAGATGGGCCAAAGGGCCTGTTTCTGTGCTGTAGTACTCTATGATACTAACTATTAAATGGGTTAGCGTAGTAAATGAGGTATTATTAAAGGAAGTCCTCCAAAGGATTTGGAGGCCTGTGTGCCTCAGTGACCCGGAGAGCCATGTTGCTGGAGTCAGGGCCTTATGCTTTGGTGGGGTCACCCATGCCGAACAGGTCAAAGGGTAGAGGCCAGACTGAGAGTGGCCCACACCTCCTTCAGGATTTGGGGGGCGTTCAGAGCTCAGGGCTTACTGACTGGTCAAAAAAAATTGTTATGGAAACAGCAATAAAGATGGAGGACCTTCATCACTGCTCTAAGCACCAGCGGCGTAATGAGAAGTAAGCATCGGAGGATGTAGCATTTTTGAAATTGGACCAGACAACAGGTCTATTTTAAATATATCCCAGGCTGTAAATCAAGACATGAAATTGCAAGGACTTTGACCTATCACTTGTCAATCCTCCCTCCCCTTAGGAGTGATGATGGAGGATTCGAGAGTTGTAAATATTATTTTATTTATTATTTATTGGGATACGGCACAGAACAGGCCCTCCTAGCCCCTTGAGCCGTGTCACCTGGCAACCCTGATTTAATCCTTGCCTAATCCTTGCCTCGGCTTGAAAGGTTGCAGGAAGAAGGCAGGAGAATGGGGTTGAGCGGGAAAATAAAGCAGCCAGGATGGAATGGCAGAGTAGACTTGATGGGCTGAATGGCCTAATTCTGCTCCTATATCTTTTGGTCTGAAAGGATTTAATCCAGAGAAGTGTAAGATTAGACATTTGAGGATTGCAACAAAGCAAGAGAAAACACAACAAATGTGTGGATATTAGGTGCTCCGAGGAATGGAGTAGTAGTCAGGTTGTTAAAGACTACAGAACAAGTGGAAAAGATGGTTGCAAAACCATCTTGAATTGCTGAAGGACAAAAAAAAACAGCAGGGAAGCTATAGAAGAATTACATATGGTTATGTCAATGGTTCAATTTAATGTCAGAGAATGTAAACAATATACAACCTGAAATTCTTACTCTTCACAGACATCCACACGACAGACAAAACCCCAAAGAGTGAATGAAAGAAAAATATTAGAACCCCAAAGCCACCCTCCCCCTCCCACGCACAATCAGCAGCAAAACTATCAATACTCCCCCCTCCCCACCACCACCCACCATGCAAGCCCACAGAGACCATGATCGAGAGTCCATCAAAAATACCGTCTAACCCAAAACTCTGACGTCTCAAAAGGCTCTCTCTCTCTCTCTCTCTCTCTCACTAACAAGAAAAGAGAGATATCACGCAGACATCCCACCTCTCCCAGAAGTTCCAGGAGTCTCCCGCATATTAATAGCGGCTCCCTGATGCCCGCAAATTATATACAATATCCCGGAAATCATTTTTTTGAGAGCGAACGCAAGAGAGAGAGCAATAGAGCTAGCCAGTGCGAGAGCGAGAGCAAGAGAGCGCGCGCACGAGAGAGAGAGCAAGAGAGAGAGCACGCCATGGCAGAGTGTTCCAAAAAAAGAAAATATAAAATGTACGTCACCCCAGACTACCCTAAAGTGTACCCCTGCCTAATAGGGGTCAAGAATAATGACAGTGTTGCTCGCTGCACTGTTTGCAACAGTGACTTTTCTATTGCCCATGGTGGGTTAAGACTAAAAGACATGTTGAGGTGAGTTTAACAGGTGTCATTCGTTCATCAGCATAGCTAATGTTATTTAAACTAGCTGGCTAGCTGCTAAGGAGCTACTCTATTGCAGACATCCCACCTCTCCTGGAAGTTCCGGGAGTCTCCCGCAAATTGATGGTGCTACCTCCCTAAAATGAGTTTTTGCAGGGTGGGATGTCTGTATCACGGAAAGAGGGCAGACCAACAGCTCGTTGTTTCAATGTTACAATCTGCGGTGCTGCTTATCCGAGTTCCCCTGACTCGAGAATCAGCAAACTGTCTCTTGGAAGAGAGAGGAAGACAGAGAGTGCAGAAGTCTCTGATAACCGCAACCATTGTCTCAATATTTTGACCTCCCACGATGCTTCAGTTGGCCACATTGGCAAGGATTCGGGTTGTCTTCAGGGCCGCACCCAGAAGGCGCACGTCTTCTCAGCCTTCTGAGATGTTTGATGTTGAGATGTTTGCCGAGCTTGGCAATTAGCTTGCAGGCGTTTCATCGCCAGTTGAGGTGACATCCTCAGTGCACGGTTGTTAGTGTTTCTCTCTGGGAGTGCTCACGCTTTTATAGCCGCCCTCATTCGTTCGCCTCGGTCCTGATTGGCTACCCCTTCAGTTGACCTTTGAATTCTATTGGCTCAAATTTCTTTGGCCGTTAGTGGCTAAGCACATCGCTACGCAAGCTCTCGTGGAGAAAATACTGTTGCTCTGGCGTGGAAACGTCACGACAGGTGGAGGTCTCCCAGTGTCGAGCCTCTTTGAGCGTTGCTCGCCCGAAAGTAGTTTAGGATAGGGAGATGTGTCTGAACAACGATGAATATACTGCATTAATCCAGTGAAAATGATCCTGGATTGATCTGTGCAGCCTTAATCCTGCGTGCAAACCAATTTGTTTTGAAATGAAAGCACGCTGCCTCTTCATCCTATTGAATGGGAGAGATTTGGAATCCGAGGTTTTGGAATGCTCTCTGTTGACAGCCATGAGGAATTTATCTGCACACAGTATTACTGTTTAGACTGATTGTCCATGCTGACAGTTTAAGAACTTGGTATGGAGCTCATTGATTGATGGGCCTACCCGTGAGCATGCCCACTCGATTATGGCATTTTGAAAGAAATGTTTGCATTTCTAAAGCAAATTTGATGTCCCTTTCAGAATATCCTGAAGTATCTCGCATGAAATGGGATGCTTTTGAAACGTGGTCACTGTTGTAATGGAGAAAACACAGCGGGCGATTTGAACACACTGAGTGTCACAAACAATGGGGTCACAACGACCAGTGTAATGACGAGTGGGGGATAATCGTTGCCGGTGATAACTCTGTGTTTTTCTAATCTATCATTCCCCACTGTAGTTGGGGAGTTGCTTAACATCACATCCGAAAGACAAGCACCTTTTCCTAGTACAGCACAGAAATGGGCCATTACAATATTGTGCTGAACCAGCTAAAATACAAATCAAAAACACCCAAACACTAATCCCTCCTACCTACACCATGTCCACATCCCTCCATCTTCCTTCTATCAATGTGCCTATCTAAACATCTGTTAAAACTCTCAAATGTTACTTGTCTCTACTGCCATACCAGGTAGTGCATTCCAAGTACCCACCCTCTTTGAGTAACCTACTCTTTGAGTAACCCTCACACACCCCCTTGATCCTACCCCTCTCACCTTCAATGGATGCCCTCTGGTTTCTGGGAAACAGATACTCTCTGTCTACTCTATCTATGCCTCTCATGATCTTATAAGCTTCTATCACATCTCCCCTCAGCCTCCGGTGCTCCAGAGGAAACAACCCAAGTTAATCCAGCCTCTTGTGATAGCACATGTCCTCTAAACCAGGTAAACCCCTTCCAGTAAGCCCAGGTCATTGTGCTGAAGTGTCAGGTATGGGACCTGGTTCCATGATCTTCTGACTCAGAGATAGAATCATAGAGTCACAGAAAAGTTCAGCACAGAAACCGGCCCTTCGGCCCATCTAGTCCATGCCACAAACAATTAATCTACCTACTCCCATCGACCTGCACCCTTCATACCCCTACCATCCAAGTGCCTATACAAACTTCTCATAAACGTTGAAACCATGCTCTCATGCACTACTTGTGCTGGCAGCTTGTTCCACACGCTCACCACCCTCTGAGTGAAGACATTTCTCCTCAAGTTCCCTTTAAACTCTTCACTGCTCACCCTTCACCCATGACCTCTGGTTGTAGTCCGACCCAACCTCAGTGAAAAAAGCCTACACGCATTTACTTGATCTGTACTCCTCATAATTTTGTATAGCTCTATCAAATCTCCTCTCGATCTCCCATGTTCCAAGGAAAAAATCCTAACCTATTCGATCTTTCCATATAACCCAGCTCTTGCGTACCCAGCAGCATCGCTGTGAAGTTTCTCTATACCCTTTCAACCTCATTTACATCTTTCCTGTATGTAGGCGACCAAAACTGCACACACCAACTCATTAACATCTTATACAGCTTCAACATAACATTACCTTTCCTGTACTCACAACTTTGATTTCTGAAGGCCAATGTGCCAAAAGCTTTCTTTACAACCCTATCTACCTGTGACGCCATTTTCAATGAATTATGCACCTGTATTCCCTGATCCCTTTGTTCTACCACACTCCTCAGTGCCCTAGTGTTAGGGTTGGTCCTGCCAAAGTGCAACGAGTCTCACTTGCCTGCGTTAAATTCCATCTATTGTCATTTTTCAGCCCATTTTTCCAACTGGTCCAGATCCCACTCCAAGCCAGGATACATGAGAGAGCCCTGAACCAAACCATGATTAACACTCTGTTCTCTAATCAGTAATGATATCTTCTTACACCAATCGCAACAAAAACAACCCTCAATTCCCTCGCACTGTTGAATTGGAAGATATCCCGGACATTTCACCAAAGTATTAACAAACAAAACCGACTAGGCTTGATGGAAGAGGTCAGTTTTAAGCAGGGCCTGAAGGGAGGACTGAGAGGCCAAGAGGCTTTGAGTGGGGAATTCATTGGTTGAATATACAGCTGTTGATGGTGAATGCTTTTCTGAGGCATTGCGCCTTGAAGATGTCCTGGATACTACGGAGGCGAGTGCCCATGATGGAACTGACTAAGTTTACAAATCTCTGCAGCTTACTTTGATCCTGTGCAGTAGCTTCTGCATACCAGATGGTGATGCAGCCAGTTAGAATGCTCTTCACGGTACATCGGTAGAAGTTTGTGAGTGCTTTTGGTGACGTACCAAAACTCCTCAAACTCCTAACGATAAATAGCCACTGGTTTGCCTTCTTTATAGTTACATCAATATATTGGACCCAGGTTAGATGCTCAGAGATACTGACACCCAGGAACATGAAATTGCTCACTCTCTCCACTTCTGGTCTCTCTTCCCGTTAAGTGTTTATTTCTAAGCAGGAAGGGGTGTAGAAAAGATTCACAATGATTCAAAGATTCGATTGAAGATTCAAAACTTTATTGTCATTCTAACCATACATCAGCTCTGCAGGGCAGAATGAGACAGCGTATCTCAGGAGCAGTGCAATCATAACCTAACAAATGCAACACTAAATAATAAACATAACAATAAGTAGTAAAATACAACAGCCACAAGTTAGTTAAAATCAGTTATAAGTGTCCAGTGCAAGTTAAAAGTGTCCAAAGCAGAGTCAGGTAGAGCAGCTATTTAGCAGTCTGACTGTCTGTGGGAGGAAGCTGTTTAGTAGCCTTGTGGTTTTAGTTTTGATGCTCCTGTAACGTTTGCCTGATGGCAGAAGAACAAACAGTTCATGGAGAGGGTGTGAGGGGTCTTTAGTGATGTACCGTGTCTTCTGGAGGCATCAACTCTGAAAGAGGTCTTGGACAGGAGTTAGGGAGACCCCAATAACCTTCTCTGCTCCCCTAACCACCCTCTGCAAGGCTTTTTTGTCGACAGCACTGCAGCTGGAGTACCAGGTTGTGATGCAAAAGGTCAGCACACTCTCAACCACGCCTCTGTAGAATGTAGTTAAGATGTTAGTGGGGAGTGATGCTTGTTTAAGCTTCCTCAGAAAGTGCAATCTCTGCTGGGCCCGTTTCACAATCCCAGTGGTGTTCCTGGACCAGGTGAGATTGTCCGAGATCTGCACCCCAAGGAGCTTGATGTTTTCCACTCTCTCCACTATGTCGCCTATACCGATCACTATCTGGTATGGGAGTAGCTAAGCATCAGGCTGGAAGCCCCTGGAAAGAACTGTGAGAACAGTTGAGAGAATCATAGGGTCTGCCTATTATCCATCAGGGACATTAATCAGGAGCACTGCATACTTTATACTTTATACTTTATTGTTGCCAAACAATTGATACTAGAACGTACAATCATCACAGCGATATTTGATTCTGCGCTTCCCGCTCCCTGGATTACAAATCAATAGTAAATATTAAAAATTTAAATTATAAATCATAAATAGAAAATAGAAAAGGGAAAGTAAAGTAGTGCAAAAAAACCGAGATGCAGGTCTGAATATTTGGAGGGTAGGGCCCAGATCCGGGTCAGGATCCGTTCAGCAGTCTTATCACAGTTGGAAAGAAGCTGTTCCCAAATCTGGCCATACGAGTCTTCAAGCTCCTGAGCCTTCTCCCAGAGGGAGGAGGGATGAAAAGTGTGTTGGCTGGGTGGGTCGTGTCCTTGATTATCCTGGCAGCACTGCTCCGACAGCGTGTGGTGTAAAGTGAGTCCAAGGGCGGAAGATTGGTTTGTGTGATGTGCTGCGCCGTGTTCACGATCTTCTGCAGCTTCTTCTGGTCTTGGACAGGGCAACTTCCATACCAGGTTGTGATGCTCCCCAGAAGAATGCTTTCTACGGTGCATCTATAAAAATTAGTGAGGGTTTTAGGGGACAGGCCAAATTTCTTTAGCTTCCTCAGGAAGTAATGGCGCTGGTGGACCTTCTTGGCAGTGAATTCTGCTTGGTTGAACCAAGTCAGGTCACTTATGATATTGACCCCAAGGAATTTAAAGCTTTTGACCTGCTCCACTTGCGCACCACCGATGTAAATGGGGTCGTGTGGTCCGCTATTCCTTCTGAAGTCAACAACCAATTCCTTCGTCTTGCTGACGTTGAGGGATAGGTTATTGTCTTCGCACTATGCCACCAGATTCTTAATTTCCTCTCTGTACTCAAACTCATCATTACCCGAGATACGGCCTACAATTGCGGTGTCATCAGCAAACTTATATATTGAGTTCGATGGAAACTTGGCTACACAATCATGGGTGTACAGTGAGTACAGCAGGGGGCCCTTAGTATTATCAAGGATCCCACCCATCCACCCAGCATCGTCTTTGGCTGTCAGGAGACTCTGATGCGTAAAGACAAGAACAAAGGTCGGGTAACAGCTTCTACCCTCAGGCTGTTAGGGTTCTGATCTCCCTGTCGCATCGCATTCAAAGTGTTCTGTACCTTACAATATTTAATCTATGCTCTTTAGTCTGTTTATTTATGTGTAATCCATCTGTAGATTTTATCCTTACTTTCATAAGTTATTGTGTATTATATGTGTGATATGTAGTATTACACCCTGGTCTGGAAAAATGTTGCAACACACACAAAATGGTGGAAGAACTCAGCAGGTCAGGCAGCGTCCATGGAAAAAAGTCCAGTCGACACTTTGGGCCGAGACCCCTCGGCAGGGCATTTGGGCAGGAGTCCTGCCGAAGGGTCCGAGCCCGAAAGCTCGGCTGTTCACTCTTTTCCACGGATGCTGCCTGGCCTGCTGAGTTCCTCCAGCATTTTGTGCGTGTTACTCGGATCTCCGGCATCTGCAGATTTTCTCCTGTTTGTGGCCAGAGAGGTGTTGTCTTGTTTGACAGCATACATGTAAATGTCAAGAAACTTGACGTGACCGGAGGGCTTGGGTTAGAACAAGTTTGGACAGGCTGCAACGTTTTTCTGTGGAGCAAATGAGGGTGAGGGATGAGCTCAGTAACATTACGAAGGCCACAGGTGAGGTAGAGAGCCCATGTTTTTCTCAAGGCATATACGTCTAAAACGAGGTTTAAAGTCAGAGGGAAATGATTTAAAGGGGAACTGAGAGGATGGTAGGCACATGGAACAAGCTGCCAGAGGAGGTAGCAGAGGTAGGTACTTTTATAATGACCAAACAACATTTGGACAGCTTCAAGATTAAGATGGGATTGAAATGACACAGGCCAAAGCAGGCAAATGGTATCGATTTCAGTGGGCACCTTGGTCAGCAGGGATGCGTTGGGCTGAAGGATATAGGAGTAGTGTTAGGCCATTAGGCCAATCAAGCTTCTTCAATCACCTCATCATGGCTGATCCATTTCTCTCTCAACTCCATTCACTCGCCTTCTCTCCGTAACCTTTCACGCCCTGACAAATCAAGAAGCTATCAACCTCTTCCTTGCTCGATGATCCTATGAACCTGCCACTTCTAATGGGAGGCCCTTCATCCAAAGCAACCCCTTGAACTTAAAAACATTAGAAATAGGAGCAGGAGTCAGCCATCTGGCCCATCGAGTCTGCTCCAGCATTCAATAAGACCATGGCTGATCTGACCATGGACTCATCTCCATCCACCTACCTTTCCCCCATAACCCTTAATTCCTCTACTATGCAAAATTCTATCCAACCTTGTCTTAAATATATTTACTGAGGTAGCCTCCACTGCTTCCTTGGGCAGAGAATTCCACAGATTCACCAGTCTCTGGGAAAAGCAGTTCCTCCTCATCTCCGTCCTAAATCTATTCCCCCAAATCTTGAGGATATGTTCCCTAGTTCTAGTCTTGCCTATCAGTGGATACAACTTTCCTGCCTCCATCTTATCCATCCCTTTCATAATTTTATATGTTTCTGAAAGATCTCCTCTCATTCTTCAGAATTCCAGCCACTGCAGTCCGAGGCAACTCAGTCTCTCCTCATAGCCTAACCCTCTCATCTCTGGAATCAACCTAGTGAACCTCCTCTACTCCTCTGTAACTGAGATATAGAAGTTATAGAGTCATAGAAAAGTACAGCACAAAAACAGGCCCTTTGGCCCATCTTGTCCGTGCCCAGCCAGTTAAACTCCTATTGACCATACTCCTCCATACCCCTCCCATCCATGTACCTCTTCAAACTTCTCTTAAACATTGAAATTGAGCTCGCGTGCACCACTTGTGCTGGCCCCTCATTCCACACTCTCACCACCCTCTGAGTGAAGGTCCCCCCCATGTTCCCCTTAAACTTTCAGCCTTAACCCAACTTCTCTGCCATTCAGTAAGAAATTGAGCTAATCACGTAGGTGTCTCTGTCGCTCTTTCTGCCTGGCACTGGAAGCTAAGGTTCGAACCCTTGGAGACAACCAATCTTGAATATATTCAGTGATTTAGTATCCACAAAGAATTCCAAAGATGCACGGCTCTCTGAGGGAATAAATTCTTTTAATTTTTTTCATTGGGCTTCTTTTTATTCTGACACAATGATACTTAGTTCTGGTTCCTATCACCAGGGGAAACATCATCATAACATCCACTCTCTGAAACCCCTGCAGAGTCTAGTGCCACCCCTTATTTGGCTAATTCCAGACAGCATGGTCGCCCTTTCCTCATAAAACGATCACTTCAACCTGGGAAGCAGTGCTGGGAGCTGAACTGATGGGCAAGCTCAGAGTCACAGCAACAAAGATCAACGTTACTGGTAAACCTCCTACAGTACACCAGGGATTACGTTTTATTGGCTGCAAAGTGCTTGGGAACATCCTAAAAAGGATGGAATAGGTGCTATAGAAAGATAAGTCTTTCTATATAAGGGAGTTAGTGATGTGTAAGGAAGTAAAATATGAGGTTGTGATCACTTGAGTTGAGTGTGATCTCCTATTGGTGGTAAAAAGAAGCGGTCCCAATACTGATATACATACATATATTTGTGTGTGTGTGTATCAGATAGTTAAATTAAATAAGTTGTGCAAAAATAGAAATAGTGCAAACACAGAAAAAGAAGGAGGTAGTGTTCGTGGGTTCAACGTCAATTCAGAAATCAGATGACAGAGGGGAAGAAGCAGTTCCGGAATCGTTGAATGTGTGCCTTCAGGCTTCTGTACCTCCTTCCTGACGGTGGTAGTGAGAACACCCCCTTTAAGAAAGGAGGAAGGCAGCAGAAAGGAAATTATAGACCGGTTAGCCTGACCTCAGTGGTTGGGAAGATGTTGGAGTCAATTGTTAAAGATGAGGTTGTGGAGTACTTGGTGACAAAGGACAAGACAGGACAAAGTCAGCATGGTTTCCTTAAGGGGCAATCTTGCCTGACGAACCTGTTGGAATTCTCTGAGGAGATTACAAGTAGATAGATAAAGGAGATGCAGTGGATATTGTATATTTGACTTTCAGAAGGCTTTTGACAAGGTGCATCACGTGAGGCTGCTACCAAGTTAAGAGCCCATGGCATCACAGAAAGTTAATGGCATGGTTAGAGCATTGGCTGATTGGTAGGAGGCAGCGAGTGAGAATAAAAAGATCCTTTTCTGGTTGGTTGCCAGTGACTAGTGGTGTTCCACAGGGGTCAGTGTTGGGACTGCTTCTTTTTATGCTATATATCAATAGCTTAGGTGATGGAATAGGTGTCTTTGTTCTCAAGTTTGCAGATGATATGGTGGAGGGGCAGGTAGTGTTAAGGAAACAGGAAGGATGCAGAAAGACTTAGACAGATTAGGGAATGGGCAAGAAAGTGGCAAATGAAATACAATGTTGGAAAATGCATGGTCATACACTTGGGTAGAAGAAATAAATGTGCAATTTTCTAAACGGGGAGAAAATCCAAAAATATGAGATGCAAAGGGACTTGGGAGTCCCTGTGCAGAACACCCTAAAGGTTAACTTGCAGATTGAGTTGGTGGTGAGGAAAGCAAATGCAATGTTAGCATTCATTTCAAGAGGTTTAGAATACAAGAGCAGGGATGTGATGCTGAGGCTTTATTAGGCACTGGTGAGGCCTCACCTTGAGTATTGTGAACAATTTTGGCTCCTTATCTAAGAAAAGATGTGCTGGCATTGGAGAGGGTTCAGAGGAAGTTCACAAGGATGATTCTGGGATTGTAAGTGTTATCATACGGGGAATGTTTGATAGCTCTGGGTCTGTACTCACTGGAATTTAGAAGGACGAGGGGGGATCTCATTGAAACCTTTCGAATGTTGAAAGGCCTAGACAGAGTAGATGTGGAAAGAATGTTTCCCATGGTGAGGGAGTCTAGGACAAGAGAGCGCAGCCTCAAGATAGAGGAGCGTTCCTTTAAAACAGGGATGCGGAGAAATTTCTTTAGCCAAAGGGTGGTGAATTTGTGGAATTTATTACTACAGGTAGCTGTGGAAGCCAGGTTTTTGGGTGTATTTAAGGCAGAGCTTGAAAGTTTCTCGATTGGACACAGCATCAAAAGCTACGGGGAGAAGGCTGGGGAGTGAGGATGAGGAAGGAAAAAAATGGACCAGCCATACTTAAATGGTGGAGCAGACTCGATGGGCCAAATAGCCTAATTCTACTCTTATGTTTTATGGTCTTATGGTCTAACAAGTGATGACCTGGGTGACAGGTTTCTAATGATGGATGCTGCCTTTTTGAGGCATCGCTTCTTGAAGATGTCCTGGATACCATGGAGGTTAATGCCTTTGGTGGAGCTGACTAAGTTTGCAACTCTCTGCAGCTTACTTCGATCCTGTGCAGTAGCCGCCCCCTCCATACCAGACGGTGATGCAGCCGGTTAGAATGCTCTCCACGGTACATCTGTAGAAATTTTCGAGAGTTTTTGGAGACATGTCAAATCTTCTCAAGCTCCTAATGAAGTAGAGCTGCTGTTGTGTCTTCTTTGTAAGTGCATCTTAAATGGACATCTTGTAGTATAGAGATAAAGTCATAATCTCACAAGCTATCTCATCGAGGCCCTTGGTTGTTTTTGTCTAAATGCAATGTACTTTCTCTGTAACTGTAACACCGTATTTTATTTCTGCTTTTTCCCCTTTGTGCTACTTCAATGTGCTTGTGTTTTGAAATATATCTGTATGGATGATTCACTGTATCTCAGTACATTTGACAGTCACTGTTCCCTCTGAGCTGCACAGGTGTGCGACCACGCAGTAATTGAAATGCTCCCACGCACATAGCCTTTGTTGCCACGCAGCTGAAATTCTCTGTTAATATAATTTTGAAATCTATGTTAATATAATCGTGAAATACTCTGTAATTAATTGTGTTAATGAATATAATCCATAAATTTTCTAAATAATACATGTACCACAACCTTTACTTTGCAACATTTTAGAGCTTCAACATAATTAATTTGTCAGTGTTTCAAGTTACATTCCTGTTACAAATTGTAACAGTGCACACAGAATGGAAGTCAGTAGACCATTGTTAAAAACTGCTGGCCCTCTAACTGCCGATGCTGTCCAGTCAAAACGTTTTAAGGTGGAAAAACATTTAAAGTGCCATGCAGTTTTCAGGCCGTGTTAGAATTTTCTGCTCAGAGCAATGGTTAGTCTGCTCAGCTGTAAAAAAAAATTAGTGGGAATATTGATAATAAAACAATTACTGATTTTCACCATTCCTTTGCATCTTCCCATCTGTGATCCCAAACAATCAGTACTCATTAAAGGGCAAGGTCTCCATTTTAAATAATGCAGAGCCTAATGTGTGTCTTCTTCTTCTTGGTCACTTATGTATCTTTATACCCATTTCTTTGGCGAATAGCCTCACCTCAGATCTCAGAACCTTTCTCCCATCTCCAGAATTCCCAATCCACCTCGACCCCTCTTTCTGGCCTCTTACCTACTCTGGATCCACGTTTCCCTTTCCACAGATGGCTTACAATGTGTTCCCTGCATTTTCTGTTTTTATTTCCATTTTCCAAAACCCGCAATTTGGTTTTTATCCTAGCAGAGATTGCTGATTGGGTGGCACGATAGCGTAGCAGTTTGCATAATGCTTTGCAGGGCAGGTGACCCGGGTTCAATTCCCGCCGCTGCCTGTAAGGAGTTTGTATGTTCTCCTCATGATTGCATAGGTTTCCTCCGGGTGCTACGGTTTCCTCCCACAGCCCAAAGATGTACCAGTTGGTAGGTTATTTGATTATTGTAAATAGTCCTGTGATTATTAAATTGGTGAGTTGATGTGCGGCATGGCTTGAAGGGCTGTAAGGGTCTAGTCCATGCTGTATCTCAATACATAAATAAATAAATAAATAAAATCCATCTAAAGTATAAAAATGATCCCGAGCTGGATTGTTAGTCTTTCACATGGGCGGGGATGCTCACTGGAGCAAGACCTGCACAAAAGGGTTGGATCTGGTTTGCAAGTCCATGGGGAACTCATTAAATCCACCAAATATTGGAAGGCCTAGATAGAGTGGACGTGGAGAAGATGTTTCCATTAAACACACACAAAACATGCTGGTGAGCGCAGCAGGTCAGGCAGCATCTATAGGAAGAGGTACAGTCGACGTTTCGGGCCGGGACCCTTCGTCAGGATTAACTGAAAGAAGAGATAGTAAGAGATTTGAAAGTGGGGGAGGGAGGGGGAGATCTGAAATGATAGGAGAAGACAGGAGGGGGAGGGATGGAGCCAAGAGCTGGAGAAGGGAAACGATCATGGGACAGGAAGCCTGGGGAGAAAGAGAAGGGGGGAGGGGAGCCCGGAGGGTGGAAAGCAGGCAAGGAGTTATAGTAAGAGCGACAGAGGAGAAAAAAGAGAGAGAAAAAATGGGGAGGAAAATAAAAAAATATATAAAATAAATAAATAAGGGTTTGGGTATAAAGGGGAGGAGGGGCATTAATGGAAGTTAGAGAAGTCAATGTTCATGCCATCAGGTTGGAGGCTACCCAGACGGAATGTAAGGTGTTGTTCCTCCAACCTGAGTGTGTCCCTCTGTCCCTCTCACTATAACTCCTTGCCTGGTCTCCACCCTCCGGGCTCCCCTCCCCCCTTCTCTTTTTCCTCAGGCTTCCCATCCCATGATCCACTCCCTTCTCCAGCTCTTAGATCCACCCCTCCCCTCCTGTCTTCTCCTATCATTTTGGATCTCCCCCTCCCACTTTCAAATCTCTTACTATCTCTTCTTTCAGTTAGTCCTGACGAAGGGTCCCGGCCCAAAACGTCGACTGTACCTCTTCCTATAGATGCTGCCTGGCCTGCTGTGTTCACCAGCACTGTTTGTGTGTGTGTTTCTTGAATTTCCAGTATCTGCAGATTTCCTCGTGTCTGCGTTTTTAAGATGTCTCCATTAGTGGGAGATCTAGGGCCAGAGGGCACAGCCTCAGAGTAGAAAGATGACCCTATAGAACCAAGACAAGGAGAAATTTCTCTAGCCAGAGGGTGTTGAATCTGTGGAATTCATTGCCAACAGATGACTGTGGTGGTCAAGTCATTGAGTATATATAAAGCGGATGTGATAGGTTCTTGATTAGTTAGGGTGTCAAAGTTTACGGAGAGAAGGCAGGAGAATGGGGTTGAGAGGAAAAATAAATCAGCCATGATCAAATGTTGAAGGGTCTTGGGCTGAAACATTTTCTGTTTATTCCTTTCCATCAATGCTGCCTGATCTGCTGAGTTCCTCCAGCGTTTTGTGTGCATCACACAGAATATAATGTTGCAGCTACAGAGAAGGTGAAGCAGAGCTACATAAAGAAGGTGTGAGGGTCACAACAGGACAGATTGAGAGATCAAGAGTTTATCTTTATGGACAATTAATTTGATAATACCATAATGGGCACGGAGAAAGTGAATAGCCACAGTCTTTTCCAATGGAAGGAAAATCCAAAACTAGAAGCTGAGGCTGCAGAACTAACATTTAGAAGACATTTGGGCAGGTACTTGGGCAGGAAAGGTTCAGATCAAGGGTTCTCAAACCAGGGTACACGGACCCCTTGCTTAATGGTATTGACCCCTGGCATAGAAAAGGCTGGGAACCCCTGGTTTAGAGTGATTTGGGCCAAATGGTGGCACATGAGACCATCCGAGGTGAGTATGGATGAGTTGGGCCAAAGAGCTTGTTTCTGTGCTGTAGACTCTCGAGGGCACTGGTTCATTCATCCCTCCCTACTAATCTCCCTCCTGGATGTCCCTATAGAACCAACAGGAAGAGGTATTTCTCCAGCCAGAAGGTATTGAATCTGTGGAATTCAGATGACTGTGGTGGTCAAGTCATTGGGTATACATAAAGCAGGATGTGATAGGTTCTTGATTAACTAGGGTGTCAAAAGTTGACAAGCAACTTAAGTCCCACAACCTGCCCATTTACCTCCACCCTCACCTCTATTCAGGGCCCTGAGCAGTCCTTCCAGGTGAGGCAATCAGCAAATCTGTAGGGGTCATCCAGTGCAAGGTTCCCAATCTGGGGTCCATCGACCCCATGCTTAATAACCTTGGTTCTTGGTAGAAAAGAGGTTGGGTGCCCCTGGTCTAGTGCACCTGGTGCTCCCGATGCGGTTTCCTCCACATTGCTGAAACCCAACGGAGAATGGGGAAACTGCTTTGTTGAGCACCTCTGCTCCACCTGCCAAAAGCGGAATTTCCCAGTGGCCAACCATTTTAATTCCTATTCCTATTCCGACATGTTAGTTCATGGCCCCCTCTTTGGCCACAATGAGACCACTCTCAGGGTGGAGGAGCAACACCTCATCTTCCATCTATGTAGCCTCCAACCTAGTTGAATGTACATCGATTTCTCCTTCCGGTAAAAAACTCCCCCCCCCTTCTATTCCCTACTTTGGCTTCTTAGTTCTTCTCTTCACCTGCCTATCACCTCCTTCTTTCCTTCCTCCTATGGTCCACTCTCCTCTCCTTCCAGATTTCATCTTCTCCAGCCCTTTACCTTCCCCACCCACCTGGCTTCACCTATCACCTTCCAGCTAGCCACCTTCCCCTCTCTCCCACCATATTTCTAAAATTCTGGCATCTTGCCCCTTCCTTTCCAGACCCGAAGAAGGGTCTCGGCCCAAAACTTTGATTGTTCATTCATTTCCATAGATGCTACCTGACCTGCTGAGTTCCTCCAGCATTTGGTATATGTTCCAATGATTGAAAGTGAAAGGGGAAACTTTTTAAGGTGACGTGAGCGATTTTTTTCCTCCCACATTGGGTGGTGCGTATATGGAACAAGCTGCCAGAGGCAGGTACAATTGCCACATTTGAACAGGTACATGGTGCGTGTTTATGGATATGTGGACTAAACGGGACCCACAACACCCAGTCCATGCCTTGTCTCATTGCTGCCATCATGATGGATGTACAGGAGCCCGTGAAGACATATCATCAACCAAATCAGGAACAGTTTCTTCCCTTCTGCCATCCAATTTCTGAGTGGACATTGAACCCATAAACACTAGCTCGCTACTTTTTTTTTTAAATTCTGTTTTCTTTCCACTACTTAGTGAACTATTCACACTTCTCTCTATTACTATGTATTGCGTTGTAATGAACAAATGCCGGTGACATTAAACCCAATTCTGAAATGGGATTAGCTGAATTGGGCAATTTGGCTAGTATGGATGCGTTGGGCCGAGCGGGCTGATTTTTATGCGGTGTTCTATGACTCCAGTTGCCTAAATCAGCGCTGGGACTGAATTCTACAGCATCGAGGAGGAGGAGGAGAAAGTTGGGAAGCCGGTTGACACCAAGACGCTCTCGGAATGGGACCTCAGTGCTGACATTTTGTTCTAACGCTAACATTTCTACGCAGTCTGTCGGACGTGCCCGCAACACTGGCGTGCTCATTCTTTAATGCAGGTCTGCAGAGGCCGACTCAAAGTAGCTAGCGCTGAAAGGTCTGTATCCTGGCAGCGAGGCGCCTTGATCGGCCGGGGGTTGGGGGGGGGGCGGTTGTTGAGGATTTACGGCCGCTGCGTGTGATTCCTGTAGGATTAGGCAAATTCCTACGGCCGCAAGTATCTCTTTAAGTAACCCCACCCCGCCTTCCGCTGAGAAATTCTGCTGATTCCCGGGAAACGGGCGGATGACGGGGGGGGGGGCATTAACATCCACTGGGGCTAACCCGGCCTAAATCATCAGAACTAGCCGGCAGAGTTTAAGCGTCCGCCCTAACTACTTGCCGGAGCGTTAACTCAAAGCAGAGTGAGACATTTCAACGCAACGTGTAAAAAGTGACCGCAAAAAAAAATACTCTTCGCTCTGACTTCATGGAAGTAAAAAACTGGAGCAAACTCGGGAGCCCCCGCGGCTTTTATGCGGGGACCGGGAATGAATGAGATTTTCTCTTCCCTACAAGGGGGAGGGGGAGAAGCTGGGATCTACACTTAAAAGTGTTCGCGGGACAATGGCGTGAGAACTCCTTAAAACTGGGACTTGGGAATTGTTCCGCCCTCTTCCCCCCCCCCTCACCCCGACTGCTTCCTGCAGTAATTCCTGAAACCTGAACGTTGTTTCAATCCTCGTTCTGTCTGCTGAAAAGGACCTGCCCCAACCTCGAGGCCACTCACTGAAGCAAAATCCGAATTGCCTGCTCCATACATGGGCATGGGCTGACGTCAGCACCTCGGGAGGCCGGCGCTTCGCACGCATTCACCTTTCATTGTTGCAAGGCGCATTCTTTTCCAATGTTGGACGGGGGAGTGTGATGGGCGAATCCACCCCCCACACACACACTTCTTTTTACGAGCAGGGGAGGGAAGAATTGGACTCGGGGGGGGCTGACGAGCACACTACTCAAGGGAGTTTAAGGCGGCGGGACCCGCTCTGAGACTTGTTTGCAGCTTGAGAAGGTAGGAGAAGCGGCGACTTCACCGGTGCTGGAAGTTAGGAGCTCTGTGTGTTTGTGTGTGTTCCCGGCCAAAGGTACAAGAAGAACAGGTGGGGGCAGACGGAGGGAAGGGAAGTGCGGAAGCCAAGGGGAAGGGGGGGGGGAGGAGAGTGAAAAGGAGATCTGGGGTAGGGGCTGAAAACGGGGGGGGGCAGAGGCAGCTAGCTGCCCCTCTCAGGTGTCTCGGCACTTGTTGAGGAATGGTGTCTGCCACCGGTGCAGGGGTTAAAGAGCCGGCGGCCCTCCTTTTTTTCAATCTTCAGGTTCCCGGGCAAGGGATTACACCGGGGAAAAGTCTTCAGAGCAAACTCGTTCTAAAGGATTGTAACGATAGAAGAGGTCTCCCAAGGGCTGGGTAAGGATCACGACAGACTCCACCCCCCCCCCACCAAACACTCCCTCTGTCTGCCCCGGGGGGTTGTGGATGAGTGTGTTTCGAATTTGGATCTCAGTTATGTGTTCACCTTAGCCGAGAGTGCTTTCACTGGGCCCCGTTGCATCGTCGCTGTGCGCGCTGCCGCTGCGGAGAAACCGGCAGAGTCACTCCGCCTTGGGGCTCGCTTCCCGTTCCCGTGCGACCGGGGGCGGGTAAAGTCCGCATTCTGGGTGGGAGCAGCGGCGTGAGAGTGCGAGGGCTATCTCATTCCTGTGGCTGCATCGTCTGGTGTGTGTGTGTGGGAGGGGGGGGGGAGAAAGAAAGAGTAGAAACTGATCTCATTAAGTCGCATGTTTACATAACTTTAAAATATCTGGCGTTCTGCATCATTGGGTATCTTTCAATTTTACCCGTCTTGCAGATCCACTTGGTATTAAATATATTGGGCAAGGGTTTACGGGCTGACCCTGGCTCCGTTTGTGACTGGCTCTAGATCAACGCGGGTTGACAGCGTTGTGACAGTATTAAATCCTGCCTGTCCTTCGTTATGGACAGCACAGGTTCCCTTCACTAAGTGCCACCACAGTGGGGGAGATTTGCCTACCTACCTTCCGCCGTTACTTGCCAGGAACAATAAAGGTGCCGTTTTACTGACTGGTGGGTGCAGTATTCTGCAGTGAAGTGTCTCCCCGGCCCCGTTTCACAGCAGAGCTGCCGCGGTATTAATGGTGCATTGGCACAGAGTGAACAGGTAATGCAGCATTTTCCGCACCACGCATGGGTTCGGGATCAAAACTCCCGCTGAAACCTTCTCTTCCCCCCCCCCACACACACACAAAAAAACCAGCAACGTGACTTGTTTCTGGAAGACCAACTTGCCCCCGCTGTGCAGTGTCACTGAACTCATCAAGGAGTCAACACTGACAGGCAACGGGGAAGTGTTTCCTGCATCTAGACAGCTAAGAGGCTGCCAATCTGATTCATCAGCAATGGAGTACTGCCTGCGTGTACTGTCTTGTATTAGCTACCTGTATATCCTGTTCATTACGACAAAGGAATGAATTCGCCCCACAGCCTGACCTCTGACCCGAACAGCATTTACCACTAAAGCCCGCTCCAAACAATGGCCCCTTTATCGTGTGGCCTTGCGTTGAATGGCGGGCTCTGACCCTCCTGCCTTCACCAGGATCCACGTATAGCCGTTCTGTGCTTTTTCACTAGTGACGCAGAAATGCCAGCTGCTGAACTGTAGGCAGCATCGCTGCCAGACTTGACCGTACTTGTGCTAGGTGTGCACAAACATGCCCCTTTACGTAACCGCCGCGCACAGACAGGAGGAGGGTGAAAACTTTTATTTTCTTTCTTCCTCAAGCTATGACATCAGCAAAGACCTCTGGACCTCTCTACTAGAGTATAACACACTACAGCACAAAACCAGGCTCTTCAGCCCTTCCTAGTTCGTTCCAAATAACGCTGGACATCCAAATTATTGTAGAAGTGTTGCTTACTCAGAATTTTTTTTGTTTCACTTAGACGCTGAAAGATGAACACAACTATAATTTCAGACTCAAACAACAGGAATTCTGCAGATGCTGGAAATTCAAGCAACACACATCAAAGTTGCTGGTGAACGCAGCAGGCCAGGCAGCATCTGTAGGAAGAGGTGCAGTCGACGTTTCAGGAAGGGTCTCGGCCTGAAACGTCGACTGCACCTCTTCCTACAGATGCTGCCTGGCCTGCTGCGTTCACCAGCAACTTTGATGTGTGTTGCTATAATTTCAGACTACTTGTCTCATATGGGACTTTGAAGAAACAAGATATTAACTTTTATTGAATATAATGCATAATGGTGCTGGCACTTTGCAATATTTCAACTGAGCTAAAAACGTTTTGTTGATAATTTTCATTTGCACTCGGTGTCTGAGCTTTCTCACTTAAGTGTCCAACAGCAATCAGCCAATATTGAAGGATTCCAGTTGCCCTGATGCTGTTTCTCCACGACCGTGACGTCTTGGTGAAGCCTTTCACTACTGACAGTGCCAAGATTTGCAGGGAAGTCTAAATGGGAACGCAGAAAATGAATCTTTAGTGACGTGTTGCACTTCATGATTTTGAATGCTTGAAGCACATTGACAACCAGCTGTACATAGTTTGGTGCTCTGCAGTTGCCAAGAAAATTTTCAACAACATCCTTGAATGCCTTCCATGTGATTTTCTCTGGTCCTACTAGAAGTGCATCATTGGTGATCTGTTTGATTTGTGGACAAGCAAAAAATGCCTTCCTTAATCATGGCATCAGTTATTCTGACTTGAATTATGAATTGAAACAACAAATATAGGGGATTTTTTTTTTAAATGGTGCGTGGTAGGGAAATTTAATGGTGATTTTCATGACCAGCAGCCCAGAATCTTTTAAGGTACACCCAAAAGTATTCAAGAAGCAAAATCTTTGCTGTCTAGTGCTATTAATCTGTCTAGTCCTATCGACTCACACCTGGACCATGCCTGTCCATACCCCTCCCATCCATGTACTTGCCCAAACTTATAAATGTTGCAAACAAACTCACATCCACTACTTTGGCTGGTAGCTCGTTCCATACTCTCCACCCTCTGAATGAAGTTCCCCTTAAACACTTCACCTTTTACCCTTAACCTATGACCTCCAGTTCAAGCCTGACCCAAACTGAATTCAAAAGGCATGCTTGCATTTAACCTCATAATTTTGTATATCTTCCCTCATTCTCATATGGTTAAGGGAATAAACATAGAACATAGAAATTTACAGCACATTACAGGCCCTTTGGCCCACAATGTTGTACTGACCATGTAACCTACTCTAGAAACTGCCTAGAATTTCCCTAGCACATAGCCCTCTATTTTTCTAAGCTCCGGTTCTAACCTTTTCAGCCTTTCCTTGTAACTAAGTTCCTCGTCCCAGCAATGTCCTTGTAAATTTTCTCTGTACTCTTTCTATCCTGTTCATAGCTTTCCTACAGGTAGGTGATCAGAACTGTACACAATACTCCAAATGTGGCCTCCCCACGTCAGCATAAAATCCCAATCATGACCTTTGCAAATGAGTTGATTTTTGGTTTGTTGATCTGGCAGAGGTTACATGAACTATTTTCTTGTAGAGCAAAGCATTCCTGGCACTTTCTACCGCAGCTGAACAAGTTGCATACCTGAATCTCTGTAACCGTGTTAAGCACCAGGAATATACCAGTTGGGGGCAAGGCAAGTTATCTAAAATTGATCAGTGAACTATGTTAAATCTGCAAAACACAAAACGTCGGAGGAGCTCAGCGAGTCAGGTAGCGTCTATGGGCAGTGGCTGTTTTGGATTGAGTCCCTTCTTGCATTCCTCCAGAGTTTTTTTTTGCTTTATATTTCAATACCTACAGTGTCCTATGTCACTATGTCGGGTATGAACTTGGACACAGTAGTGGATCAGGGCAGAGTGAATGTACCGATGACTTCCTTGGTATTAAGAGGCAATTAATGAAGCTTATCAAGATAGATGCAGGTTGATACTTCTCTGCCTGGATGCCTAGTGCCTGGTTTCACCACTGATTCTGCAGGAGCATAAAGGCCCAAGATTATAGGAATAGAATTGGGCCATTTGGCCCATCATAGCTGATCAATTATCCCTCTCAACCCCATTCTCCTGCCTTCTCTCCGAAAGAAGCTGCAGAGAGTAGCGGGACCCAATACATCATGGGCAGCAAACCTGCCCACCGTAGATACTATCTATGTGAGGTACTATCTCAATGAAGGCAACATCCATTATCAAAGATCTCCACTATCTGGCCCAAGCCATCTTGCAGCTATCATCAGTCAGATGGTACTGAAGTCCCACACCACCGGGTTCAAGAACAGATACTTCCCTTCGACCATTCTGTTCTTGCATAAACTGGCACAACCCTAGTCACCACATCAGTATAGCAACATTATGGCCAATTATCTCCCAATTTGTACTGCAATGGACTTTGCTTTAATGTTTATTTCTTGTAAAATTTAGATTGTGAACACACGCAGTCCTCTTTTATTGTCATTTAGTAATGCATGCATTAAGAAATGATACAATATTTCCTCCGGTGTGATATCACAAAACACAGGACAGACCAAGACTGAAAAAACTAACAAAACCACATAATTATAACATATAGTTACAACAGTGCAACAATACCATAACTTGATGAAGAACAGTCCATGAGCACAGTAAAAAGTTCAAAGTCTCTCAAATGTCCCACATCTCAGGAAGAAAACTCTCCCTGCCGTGCCCGACCACAGTCCGACTCTGAGTCGTCTGAAAACTTCGAGCCCCCGACACCGAGTACCGAGCACCATCTCTATCCGAGCGATTTGACCTCAGCCTCGGTCACCAACAGCAGGCAAAGCCGGGGATTTTGGGGCCTACCTTCCGGAGATTCTCCATCGTGCAGTAACAACAGCAGCGAATGGGCGTTTCAGAAATTTCCCCAGATGTTCCTCTGTGCTTTCACGTCTGTCTCCAAATCAGAATTGTCCACGGCCCCTATTTAACGGATACAATGTGAGCACTCCCTCACTGAGGAGGTTCAAGGCAGGCCAATGGATTTTTTTTCAAGGTAGAGAGCAAAGTCAGATTAGTGCATGGAAATAGCACCAAGGTAGAAGACCAGCAATGATATTGGATGGTGGAGAAGGGGTACTGAGCTGGCTGCTTATATTCCTTTAGAACTTTACTGGTACTTTGCATTTGGCATTTGCAGAAATTGTCTTAATGGTAACAGAAAGTAAGTTTTTCTGTAGCAATTCGAATCCTCTTGAAAACAGCTCAGTGTGCAACAAACTAAAATATCATTTTGTCTAAAGGGAAACCAGCTGCTGAAAGAGCACTTTCTTATTTAGCTCTTTATGCTCCTATTTCCTTGCCAGCTGCAAATCTCCTAAAAATTTAAGCGTCCAGCATCATTGCTTTGAATTTCACACACTCAACATTTTAGGAACAGCTTCTTTCCCTCCACTATCAGATTTCTGAACGGTCCGTAAACACTATTTTGCTCTCCTTCTGCACTACTTAATTAATTAAAATATATATCATTGTAATTTATAGTATATTTTATGCTTTGCTCGGCTGCCACAAAACAAATTTCACAATGTATGTCAGTGATAAAAAAACCCAATTCCAAAATTATGCAGTCTCGCTTTAATACTAAAATAGCCAAGGCATCCCAAAATTCAAAGTAAATTTGTTATCAAGCCGTGTGTATGTCATCATACATTACCCTGAGATGCATTTTCTTGCAGGCATTCACTGTAGAGCAAAGAAATACAAAAGAATGAGTGAAAAATACAAAGATTGACAACCAGCATGCAAAAGAAGGCAAGCTATACCAATACAAAAAAATCAATAATAATAAATAAATAATACTGAGAATGTGTTGTTGAGCCCTTGAAAATGAGTTCCTAGGTTGTGGAATCAGTTTAGTGTGAGGTGAGTGAGATTATACATGCTGCTTACCAATGTATATAATCGATTCTAAAACTTGACTCTGAGGAGTTATCAGGTTACCTGGTGATCTGAGAAGAGATTATTAAGGATAATCTTTAAAGCACAGCAGCAGAGACAGAATGCCTGAGTTTAGACCTCCTGAAGGCACGACCGAAAATAATGGAGTGATTTTAGTTTGGTTGGATGTGTAAGGTTTCTGGTCTGGAAGAGCAGAGAGATAGTTGGTAGACAGAAGGGGTTAACAGATAAGGGAGGGTACTGAGGGTGTTTAAAATTGAGTTTTTGGACCAGGAGCCTATGTGAATCAGCAAGCACAGGTTAAGGGGCTTGCAGGACTTGGGACTGAGAGAGCCAGTGCGTTTGATCTCTAGCCGTTGGCAAGCAGCCCCAGCAGGACAGTTGGAATAGGATCAGTGGGTTGTCCCATTCAGCAACTTTCCGCACGGGTCTTTGCCATTCTCGTCTCCTGAATATGCAAGTTGATTTTCCACAGGAACAGATGAGCCTTCTTATGTAACCGTTCTCTTATTTACAAACGGTTTTGCACATTTTGGGCAGGGGAGAGGGTCATAACTGGCATCACAGTCTAATCCTGGCTTTGCCTGACTCTGTAACACGCACTCTACTAAATTATGGTTGGGCTTTGAGACTGGACAATTGTCGCACCAAATCCCAATCAAGAGAAAATCTGCGGATGCTGGAAATCCGAGCAACACGCACAAAATGCTGGAAGAACTCAGCAGGCCAGGCGGCATCTATGGGGGGGGTGGGGGAAGTACAGTTGAAGTTTCAAGCCAAAATGCCAAGTTCCTCCAGCATTTTGTGTGTGTTGCACCTAAGTCCATTGTCTAGCCTGTGATTATCCACCTAGCAGGAGCCAGATATCAAAGAGTAGGAATGGATATTAGACAGATCTTGGACCTTCAATATCTTTGTGGCCAGTGACTCACCAAAAAAGAATAGGAAATATTCAAGGAAACTCATCTCGTAAAACAAAATGAGCTTGGACTGTCATACAGCCCACTTGAGCACTAATGTGCTTTTGATGGAGTTTTCATTGTATCCCTGGCTTGGATGATGGTGTGAATCAAATGCTGTGGGTTCGAGTGACAGTTCAGAGAATTGCTCAGGTTGGAAGGGTAATTGTAAATTGGGGCGTTTTGGATTGAGGGCCTGTTTTTCATTCAGGCTTCCTATTAGGAGAAGCAAAAAGCCAAGGAGCTTGTTTGTCTCTGAGAAGCTGAGGGTGGACCAGTTTCTTGAACCACCACAGTCCTTCTGAGGAAAGTACACCCATGCTGCTGTTGAGCGGGATAAGTTCGAGAACCTGGGCACAGGGACGATAAAGGAACAGCGATGCATTGTCAAGTCGAGGTTATTTTGTGACTGGGAGGGGACCCCCAAGGTGATGGTTTTCAAGGAGCCCGCTGCCCTTGTCCTCTTCAGTGGCGGTGATCATAGGTTTGGGGGGTACCGTCAGAGTAAACTGGATGAGCAGTTGCATTCAGTTTCGCCGATGGCGCTGTCAGTGTGCTGGTGACGAAGAGACTGAATAGTTCAGGCAGTGCGTGGGTACCAGCTCGGAATCTGGATTAATGTCACCGGCATATGTCGTGAAACTTGTTGCTATGCAGCAGTAGTGCATTGTGATATATAATCATTACAGTGAATATATATATCAGGGTGGGTGATCGTATGAGCAGCCGGTGCATAGCACAAGTCCTGGTTATGTGACCACTGATGCCAGGCAGACAATCTCTAAAGAATCCGGTTTAATACCACCAGCATATGTCGTGAAATTTGTCGTCTTTGCAGCAGCAGTATAAAGCAATGCATAATAACAGGGGAAAAATGAGAATTACAATAAATAATTAAGTAGTACAAAGATAGAAATAAAAACAAGTAGTGAGGTAGTGTTGATGGGTTCAATGTCCATTCAGAAATCGGATGACAGAGGGGAAGAAGCTGTTCCTGAATCATTGAGTGTGTGTCTTCAGGCCTCCGTACCTCCTCCCTGACGGTAACAATAAGAACAAGGCATGTCCTGGGTGATGGGGGTCCTTAATGATGGACGCCATCTTTTTGAGGCATTGCTCCTTGAAGATGTCCTGGATATAATGGAGGCTAATTCCTACGATGGAACTGACTGAGTTCACGACTCTCTGCAGCTTACTTCGATCCTGCGCAGTAGCCACCTTTGGATGACGTTGAGATCCCTGAGTGTTGACAGGGAGCCGCTCGTTCAAGGACGTGCTGATTGTTCTGCCACCCTTTCGCCTTGTCAGCAATGGAAAAGCTTTGAGGTGTCAGGCAAATTGGTTTCTTATTGTCAAGTGAGGTATGGTGAAATGCTTTCTCTTTAAGCTTGCCTTCCACACGGGCTATGTCGTCACATCGCTGCTTTGACATAGTACAAAAGAGAAGCAATAACAGAGCGCAGAACAGCGTGTTACGGAGAATGCAGGTCAGGCAATCAATAAGGTGCAAGGCTGAAATGCAGTAAATTGTGAGGTCAAGAGTCCATCTTGTACTAGGGAACCATTCAATAGTATGGAAACAGCTGGATAGAGCCTGGTGTTACATGCTTTCAGGCTTTTGTATCTTCTGCCCAATGGATGGTGAAGAGAAGAAAGAACGTCCAGGGTGACTGGGGTCTTTGATAATATTGGCTGCAAGAAGTATAGTCGATGGAGGAAAGGCTGGTTTCCAAGATGTGCTGAGCTGTGTCCACAACATTGTGGGAGCAGCATTAAGTGACTGGGTGTGGTTGATATTTAGGCCCTAGATGTTGAGGGTGATGGGTTGACCTTGAGAAGTGTGTGTGTGTGTGTGTGTGTGTATGTGTGTGAAATTGACTGAATGTGCTTGGTTCTGAGAACAAGCATTCCTTCCATTCAGAGTGGGAGCACGTGTCGGCAGGCACCCACCACTCACAGCATCGGCACTGGGAACACCTAGGAGGGAAAGCGGGCCATCAAGGTCAACCATGATTGACCTGAAGAGTATTGTCTGCCCTCGGTCCCAATCACCCTGGGTGCCGTCTATCGAAAGTCCTAGACAGTGGACATAGTGAGGATGTTCCCTACAGAGGGAGAGGCTGGGTCCAGAGGGCACACCCTCAAAACAGAAGGACGTTCCTTGAGAACAGAGACGAGGAGGAATTTCCTTCACCAGAGGGTGGTGGCGAATCTGTAGAATTCATCGCCACAGACGGCCGTGGAGGCCAAATCATTTAAGGCAGAGGTTGATCGATCCTTGGTGAGGTTGTGGGGAGAAGGCAGGAGAATGGGTTTGAGATGGAAAATAAATTGGTCATGATCAAATGGGCTAGCAGACTCAATGGACCAAATGGCCTAATGCTGCTCCCGTCTTATAATATGCCAGCAGTTCTCTTGGCTGTGTGATGATCTGTCATCTGCAATGGAGGCAGGAAGCCAAACATTCATCGTGGGGCCACATTTGTGCGTTGCCTACCACGGCCAAGCAATTTCAAGGGATCCCAGTACTTCCCTGAACTGCACAGAGCACATAGAACAGTTGTCTCTGGGACCATTGCTTTACAAGGACCCAATAGATTATTTTTATGATGTAAAGTTCCTGGAATTTTACAAGTATTTCGGAAATCGAAGTCTAGTGTTCTATCTGTTTCTCTGCACGGACAAGTTGGGGAGCTCCTTAAATGAGAAGTCTCAACTTAACTTTCTACCCTGGTGAATACAAAATGTTCTCAGGAGAGGTGGCGGAAACTAAATGAAGTCTAGCACCACGGGCAAACGGGACGTCCCTTGTGTTCGTGCTTTCTGATAATACTTTACCATTGAGCCTCTGGTACCTGACAATGTGGCTCACGAGAGCTCTGGGTTTCTGGCAGTAATAAGTTCTAATTTGCCTGTGCAGTCAGGAGGGAGAGAAGAATAGATGCCCTCTGTCTTTCACATGGATGCCTAAGACCTTGCCAAACCTTTCCACCTCCTCTTCTATATTTCCTGACTGCATAGTAGGCTGTTTGGCCCATTGAGTCTATACTGGCTAACAGAGCAGCTCTGTTTCTCCCCCTCCCCTGCCCCACTGATTTTCATTGTAATCTGTTCTCTCCACTTTCCCATCAGCTGTCGGCCACCCGCCCGCATGCCAGGGGGCACTTAACCTAAAGTCTCTGGGAGGAATGTGAGCGAAGCAGGCAGAGGAAGCTCGTGCGGTCACAAGTGGATTGTGAGAATTGAACCCGCGTCTCAGGTCCTCTGAGGACGCGCCTCTGCTAGCTGTGGTAGTGAGCTCTTTCCCTTTGGAGGGAGGTTTTGGCTTGCTTGTGGCCACTTGCTCCACTGGGGTTTAGGGCAGCAATGAAGTTCGTCCAGCTCAAGCGGTGTTCCGGGCTTCCTTCGTCATGTCAGTAGTTTCCTCTCAGTTTTTTGTACAGTCAGTCATGCAAGTCCCGGGTGGAGAATCGGGAACACCGTCGCACTCAGATGTGGAAGGATTCCTCATTGCTGATTCCGTAACTGTTTTACCAGTCAGGGTTGTTAGCCTTGAGCTGAACCCCCTGAACCTGGAGGACCGGTACACCACTGGCCTCTACCCTTTGACCTGTTTGGCACGGGTGACCCTACCAGGAGCCAAAGCACAAAGCCCTGACTCCAGTCAACACAGCTCTCCGGGTCACTGAGGCTCGCAAGCCTCCAAGCCCTGTGAAGAGTTGTGGCCCTTTTGGAGGGGGAGGTTTTAAGGGTCATCTTGATTGGCTCTGTGTATTCATTTGTTGAGGCTCTATGATCTCCCTTTATCTCCAAGAGGTTCTATATAAATGCAGTTTTATGGAGTCGTGTGTATGTGTTGAGACTTCTAATATAAAGTTAATATAAAGTTAATATAATTTAGATTTTAAAAATTTTGTGGGGAAAGCTGCATTTTTAAAAATAATTAATCGCCAGTATTTGCAAAACAACTGAACCTTATCAGTCTTGTTTTTCTGGATACTGAAGGTTCGTGCCATGCCAGACCCAGAGCACATTTGCAAATGTGCTTCAGAAAGATACGGCCGTCACGGCTTCCTCTTGCACTTCCTTTGTTTAGCAGCGAGTTTTCAGGGTGTGGAGAGAGAAACGGGAATGTTTTCACTCTGAGCTGCTCTGCCCGTAAGTGCACTTTTGTGACACTGCCCGTGGTTGGTTGAGCCTCCCGTCCAGAGTGGTGGCTGAGGAAGGTCACGCCCTCTCTCTCTCGTCTCTCACTATTGGTTCAATATTGAAGCCGGCAGCAACCTCCAATCGGCAGTGCTGTCAGAAGGCCGGATCATCTGGGCAGCCATGTTGTTGGGCAACTCCACAATCTTCATGTGGTGTCATGGTATCATTAATACAGTCATCTAAGAAGGCATAATGGGAGAACTGAGAGAAGTTTATATCAAAGGAGGAGACTTCACTGAAGTCTATAAGATTATTGGAGACATAGATAGACAGCCAGTATCCTTATTGCAGGTTTGAACTGTCTAATACTCAGAGGGCGTACATTTGAAGTGGCGGTAAGGCGGTAAGCTCAAAGAGGATGTGAAAGGCAATTTTGTTTTTCCCTGCACTGAATGATGGGTGCCGGGAATGTTCTGCCAGGGGTGGTATTGGAGGCAAATATGACAGCGCCATAGTTCGTTCCTTCGTTATGTGCTGTGGGTAATTATGATCTCATGACCGTGGTTGTTTTTGGTAAATTTTTCTACAGGAGTGGTTTGCCATTGTCTGCTTCTGGGCAGTGCCCTTACAGGATGGGTGACCCCAGCCATTATCAATACTCCTCAGAGGTTGTCTGTCTGGCATCAGTGGTCACATATAACTAGGACTTGTGATATGTACCACCTGCTCCCATGGCTTCACGTGACCCTGATCAGGGGAGAGGGACTAAGCAGATGCTTTACCTTGCACCTCCTTTGGGCTGTTGATGCAAATGACACATTTCACTATGTTTTGATGTACGTATGACAAATAAAGCTAATCGTTAAATCTTTCTGATCTTGTACTGTACAATGTTCTGTAACCTAATTGCATATGCGATGTTAGCATTCATTCTGACATGACTAGAATACAAAAGCAAGGATATAATGTTGAGACTTTATAAAGCACTGGTGAGGCCTCACTTGGAGTATTGTCAGCAGTTTTGGTCCCCTTATCTAAGAAGGGATGTGCTGACATTGAAGAGGGTTCAAAGGTTGATGAAAGTGATTCTGGGATTGAAAGGCTTGACAACTCGCTCTAGGCCTTTACTCACTGGAGTTCAGAAGAATGATGGGGGGATGAAAATCTCTCAAATGTTGAAAGGCGTCTGGAGTGTATGTTTCCTATAGTGTGGGGGAACCTAATTCCAAAGGGTACAGCCTCAGAATAAAGGGACAAACATTTGGAACTGAGATGAAGAGGGATTTCCTTTGCCAGAGGGTGATGAATCTGTGGAATCCGTTGCTACAGGAGGCCTAGTCATTGGGTGAAAATTAAGGCAGAATTTGATAGATTCTTGATTAGTCAGGGCATGAAGGGACATGTGGAGAAGGCAGGAGATTGGGGATGAGAGGGAAATGAATCAGCCATGATGAAATGGCAGAGCAGACTTGATGGGCCAAATGGACTAATTCTTCTATGGTCTTCTGAGGAAGCAGGCATGGTGGGCTGAATGGCCTACTACTGATCCTCATCTGATGAAGATCATATCGGATGGCAATGACTTGTGTAATTACTGGGGTCAGCAGCGCTAACTGCTTTGCAAAGAGTTCAGCTTTAAAATTGGTCAAGAATTGGAATCAGTGACCAATGCCAAACGACGATGTCGTCTTCACTCTTGACAGTGTTCTGTGCTGTATCTCAATAAACAAATTAATTAAATAATGAGGTGACCAGAAGTGAACACAATATTCCAGGTGTGTTCTTCCCAGTTTGTTGGAGGATCCGTAACTTTGAAAAGACTTTTCTCACCACACTGTTTTACAATTGATGCCTGCAACTGCCTGCTAATCAATGTTGACATGATTTGCCAATTACAAGGACACGCCTGCAGTGCTAACACAACCTATTAAAAGGTTTATAGGCAGTGTGGCATGAAAAAGCAAGCCCTGGAAAATAACTTGGTGCCAAGCTAAATCTGTCCCTGGTTACATGCAGCTTCACCCCTTGATCAGTGTTAATTTCGATCAGTAGATCTGTCACAATCCCTCACAGTAAAACTAACCTCTTTTCACTTACTTTGTACATCACCACAACATCCAAACCTTTTCTGTAGCTAACGGGAGAAATTCCTGCGGCTTTCAAAATCAGATATTGTATACGATATACAACCTGAAATTCTTACTCTACATAGACATCCACGAAACAGGAAAAATAAAACCAGAAGAATGAATGACAGAAGAACATTAGACCCCAAGGCCCGCTCTCCCTGCTCCCATGCACAAGCAGTAGCAAAGCATCAATCTACCTGCTTCTCCAGCAAAAGCATCAGCCCCCACCACCCACCATGCCTCAGCAAAGCCCCCAGCGTCCATGATCTTCAGTCGATCAAAAATCGCTGTCCATCCCAATGTTTTGACATCTCGGGCAGGCTGTCGCACTCACTAGCGAGGGGGAGATTGCTCCTGCAGCAGGTGAGAGGGAGACCAGCTCGAAGTTACAATCTGCAATGTTGCTTTTTCAAGTCTCCCACCCCCCGACTCGAGGGCTGCCTTCCGGCGGCAGTGGACACTGCTGTCTCGATATTGTAACCTTCCCGCTTCAGTCGGTGACTCTGGCTGGGAATCCGCGGGGCTGTGATGCTACAGCAAATTGGTGATGGGGAAAGAAGTTTTGGGGAATTGCAGGGAGATTCATTGAAGTAAAGAGTATTGGAATTGTTTTATTATCTCACATGTACCGAGGTACAGTGAAAAGCTTGTCTTGCATACTGTTCATACGGATCACAGTGCATTGAGCTCGAACAAGGTAAAACAATAATAATGCAGAATAAAGTGCAATAGGTATGCATAGAGTGCAATGCAGGTAGTGAATGAAGTGAGGATGATAGCCTGGTAGATTGTGAGGTCATGTGCCTGACCAAGCTTCTACATTGTACAGCAGCTGATAGGAAAGCACTTCAGCGGGTCGTCTCTAGCCCGCAGAAGATCATCGGGACACAGCTCCCAGCCCTGGAGGACACTTACAGTTCTCGCTGCCTAAGGAAAGCTACAAGCATCTGTAAGGACAATACACGCCCATGCAGTCATCTGTTTGAACTTCTTCCATCTGGCAGACGTTATAAGATTTTCTATGCCCGTACTTCCAGACTAGAAAAATAGCTTTTTCCCCAGAGCTATAATTGCTCTGAACCAATTGATCAAGCATCATCCATAAATTTGTTATATTGCTACTTTAATACTGGTTTTATGGTTGCTGGTTATACTGGTTGGTTACTTGATTTTATTTATTGTTTATTTTATTTGTTGTTTTATAGCATTGAGTATGGGAGTTGCAAACTCATTTTTGCTGTATTGGTGCCTGACAAGTTGTACTATGCAATGACAATAAAGATATTTCATTTCACTTCATTTCAAGAAAGTCTGCAGACACTGGAAATCCAGAGCAACACACTCAAAACGCTGGGGGAACTCAGCAGATCGGGCAGCGTCTATAGAAATGATCAAACAGTTGACGTTTTGGGCTAAGATTCTTCTTCAGGACCGGGAAGGAAGGGGGAAGATACCAGAACAAAATGGTTGGGGGGGAAGGGGAAGGAGGCTAGCTCGAAGCTGATAAGTTAAGCCAGCCCTTTATCTTTCCTGCCCACCTGGAATAGTTTACCAAAAAGATTATCTAGCATTCTGGTTATACCCGTATTTAAAGCGTTCTGACCCTGTGGTAGATGCAGGCATATTTTAGCGTGGGGAAGGGTTGGAACAGACTACAGACCTGGAATGATAATGCAATTCAGTGGAGTCCCACCTCAGAATCTGAAAACTTCCCAAATATGGATATCTTCTATCATACTTTCCATTTATAGACTTTCAAAATAAGAACCCACATTTAATCTTTTGGATAAATTTCCTTGTTCTGATGCTCAACAGAAGCCCAGAAGCCTGGTAAACATCTCTGAGGGAGCCAATTATAAAAACAGTGCTGGCAGGGCAAGCGGGCTTTTGGAGGGTTGGTACAGTGGCGTTAAAGTGTTACGCTAATCTAACAGTGGGCTAAGCATGAGTAGGTTCTGAGTTTCACTTGATGTCACAGCAAATACTTCAGAGTGTGTTGACTGATGTACAAGTCAGGAGTACGATGGAATGCTCTCCACTTGGGTCAGCCGATTGCCAACAGCGAGTGCGAAAGAACAGCGTCCAGCTCAAAACTTGGCATTTCACTCACCATGCTTAAACATTTAGTCCTACACTAGATGCTTTCTCTAGTACCCTTGTCCATTGGGCAGAAGATAGAAAAGCCTGAAAGCATGTACCACTTGGCTCAAGGACAGCTTCTATCCCATTGTTGTAAGACTATTAAATGGGTTCTTAGGACAATAACTAGACTCTTGATCTCACAATCTACCTTGCACCTCATTGATTGCACTGGACAACAAAGCTTTTGCTTCTTAAATACTTTGGGGTGTATTTTATAGATTCTGGGCTGCTGATCATGAAAATCAGCAGGAAAGTTCCCTATCATGCACCATATTTTTGAAATGCCTATATTTATTTTAATTCATAGTTCAAGTCAGAATAACTGATGGCAAGATTAAGGAATGCATTTTTGTTGGTCCGCAAATCAAACAGGTCATCAATGACAGGCAATTCAAAGAACTTCTATTGGGACCGGAGAAAATCACATGGAAGGCATTCCAGGATGTTGTTGAAAATCTACTCATCAACTACAGAGCTGGTTCACAACATGCTTCAAGCATACAAAACCATGAAGAACAACATGTCACTAAAGATTCATTTTCTGCATTCCCATTTAGACTTCTTCCCTGCAAATCTTGTCACTGTCAGTGGCGAGCATGGTGAAAGGTTTCACCAGGACATTGCAATCATGGAGAAACGGTATCAGGGCAACCGGAATCCACCAATGCTGGCTGATTATTGTTGGACGCTTAAGCGAGAAGTCTCAGACACTGAGTACAAATGAAAATCATTATCAAAACACTTTTAGCTTAGTTGATCTATTGCAAACCGTCAGCACTGTTATGCAATTACATGCATTCTATTCAATGAAAGTTAATTTCTTATTTCAATAAATTCCTACATGGTACAAGTAGCCTGAAATTATATTTGTGTTCAGCTTCAAGCGGTTTATCTTAAGCACAAAAAAAAACAATTCTGAGGAAGCAGCACTTTCAAAAATTGTTCTTTTTTTGTCCAGTGTTACCTGCACTGTACTTTCGGTGTAGCTGTTACACTTTATTCTGCGTTCAGAATTGTGTTTATTGTGAATGACTTTAGTCGTGAAATTTGTTTTGTGGCAACAGTATAGTGCAGGCAAGTCAAATTATTTAAAGTTACAATATATAAAAAACAAGTAGTGCAAAAAGTGAAAAGTAAGCTAGTGTTCTTGAGTTCATGGACTGTTCAGAAATCTGATGGCGGAGGGGAAGAAACTGTTCTTCAAATGTTGAGCGTCTTCAGGCTCCTGTATCACCTCCCTGATGGTGGTAATGAGAAGAGGGCATGTGCTGGATGGTAACGGTATTAATGATGGATACCACCTTCAAAAGGCATTGCCTCAAAGAGGGTATCTTTGATGTTGGGGAAGTGGGGTTTGGACCCATGATGGAGCTGGCTGAGTCAACAGTGCTCTGAAGACCATGTAATGGTGCTGCCATACCAGGTGGCGATACAACCAGTCAGAATGCTCTAGGTGGTACATCTGTAGAAATTTGCTAGTTATTGTTATTATTTTACCTTGTTCCGCCTCAATGCACTGTGAAATAATTTGATCTGTATGAGTGGAATGTGAGGCTAGCTTTTCAGTAAGTCAGTACATTGTCATCATCATGTGCCGTGTTGTGTGATGTCATCATTTTGCGCCGTGTTATGTGACATAGGCAATCATGGTTCCATGATTGTTCTGGGCAAATTTTTCTTCAGAAGTGGTTTGCCATTGCCTTCTTCAGGGCAGTGCCTTTACAAGACAGGTGACCCCATCCGTTATCAATACCCTTCAGAGATTGCCTGGCATCAGTGGTTGCATAACCAGGATGACCATCCACCACCTGCTCCTTTTGCTCCATGTGATCCTGATCGAGGGGGGCTGAGGAGGTGCTACACCTTGCCCACGGGTGACCTGCAGGCTAGCAGAGGGAAGGAGCACCTTACACCTCCTTTTGGTAGAGACGTATCTCCACCCCACCACGCATCATCTGCTAACACCTCTTCCATTATAAATCTGTCTCCATAACCAGAACTTCCTCCTCAAACAGCTTGTGCTTGTTATGTTCTCCAGTCAGAGGTACAATCTCTCTGAATGACCAATCCCCTGAAAGAGAGATTTAGCATTTCTTCAAAACACAATGAAAAGTCAGTTAAAAATTTGTAGATTGAGTATAGATTTTTATTTGTATTCACCAATCTTTGCCAACAAGGCAATTATTTATTTCTCACCTCTAAATGCCCTTGAGAAAATGGTGGACAGCAGCCATCTTGAATCTTGAACTGTGGTAGATTGTCTGATGGTGGTGAAGCTAATCCCACATAACTCTCAGTCAGTGGGGTTCAGGACTTGAATGAAGTGACAAAGAGGACAATGCATTTTCAGGTCAGGGTGGTACACTACTTGGAAGCAGAGATGGGAGTAGCTGACACAATCAAGTACAAATGGTTTAAAACCAGAAGCTGTAGGAAATTTAAAAAAGACGCTACCATCTTTACCACTTTAGACCCAGAACTGCCCACAGGACCCTCTGTGAAGAGTCATCAGTTCCGATTCACATCCTTATTCATTAACAAGTCTTGTCTCTGCAAAAATTTCAGAATCAGAATCAGGTTTATTGTCACCGGTGTGTGACATGAAATTTGTTAACTTTGTAGCAGCAGTTCAATGCAATACATAATCTAGCAGATAGAAAGAAATAATAAATAAAATAAAACATAATAAATAAACAAGCAAATCAATTACATATATTGAATAGATTTTAAAAAGTGCAAAAGCAGAAACACTGGATTTTTTTTTAAAAGTGAGGTAGTGTCCAAAGCTTCAATGTCCATTTAGGAATCGGATGACAGAGGGGAAGAAGCTGTACCTGAATTGCTGAGTGTGTCCCTTCAGGCTTCTAAACCTCCTACCTGATGGTAAAGGGGCATGCCTTGGGTGCTGGAGGTCCTTAATAATGGACGCTGCCTGTCTGAGACACCGCTCCCTGAAGATGTCGTGGGTACTTTGTAGGCTAGTGCCCAAGATGGAGCTGACTAGATTTACAACCTTCTGCAGCTTCTTTCGGTCCTGTGCAGTAGCCCCTCCATACCAGACCGTGGTGCAACCTGTCAGACTGCTCTCCACGGTACAGCTATAGAAGTTTTTGAGTGTAATTGTTGACATGCCACATCTCTGCAAACTCCTCATAAAGTATAGCTGCTGTCTTGCCTTCTTTATAACTACATCAATACGTTGGGACCAGGTTAGATCCTCAGAGATCTTGACACCCAGGAACTTGAAGCTGCTCACTCTCCCCTCACTTGTCCTCAAACATTAAAATACTTCCAGGTCAGTTAAAAGTGAACGAGATGAACCCTTGATTATAAAGATGAAGTCTTGCGCACTCAAACTACTTCATCTTGGCCCCTTCACCTTATTTATCTCCCCACTCTCGACTTGCTCTGTGACTGCAATGCTATACAGCTGACAGTTACTTACTCCAGTAATGGAATAATTAGATTCAGACACTGATATTTCAGAACATGGTAAGCTCCTGAGGGATGTGGGGCTGGAAAGAATCAATTGAGTTATGAAGTCATAAAATCATAGATGTCCAAAATGTGAAAGGAAGCCATTTATCCCATCAGGTCCATGCAAGCTAATCCTGTTTTTCAGCTCTCATCAAGAGTAGTATCCATCTTGGCCTCATCATCCTTTCAAGCTGTGAATTCCAGATTCTGTGACTCAAATGTCAGCTACATCCTTCTGTTCCTTTCCTCACTGTCTCCATATCTAGCTTCTCCTTCAAAGAGTTGATGCTTCCACCAAAGCCGTACCTCTTTTACTACCACTTTATGATCCTGCTACTATTGGAACCCGTGGTTTACATTCTGGTGGTGTGTTTTTTGGGGCCGAGTGAGCGACCTGGTGCTCTGCTGTCTCTGAGGGAGCTGGGTGAGGTTTGGGGTGGAGCGTGCAGACTGGAGGCCAAGGAGACTGGGAGACCCCATTTCTCGCCGATGGAGCAAGGTTGAAATCAACAAGGAAGAGAATGGAAGGCAAGTGGGGGTTCAGCACCACCTACCCATGTCTGACCAGTCTCCCTGTCTCTCTCCCTCTCTCCCTCTCTCCCTCTCTCCCTCTCTCCCTCTCTCCCTCTCTCCCTCTCTCCCTCTCTCCCTCTCTCCCTCTCTCCCTCTCTCCCTCTCTCCCTCTCTCCCTCTCTCCCTCTCTCCCTCTCTCCCTCTCTCCCTCTCTCCCTCTCTCCCTCTCTCCCTGGACATGGGTGCCTACGTTTGACTGGTCTCTCTCTCTCTCCCTCTGACTTATAAGAAATAGGAGCAGGAGTAGGCCATCTGGCCCATCGATCCTACCCCACCATTCAATAAGATCATGGCTGATCTGGCCATGGAGTCATCTCCACCTACCAGCCTTTCCCCATAACCCTTAATCCCCCCACTATGCAAAAATCTATCCAACCTTGTCTTAAATGTATTTACTGAGGCAGCCTCCACTGCTTCATTGGGCAGAGAATTCCACAGATTCACCACTCTCTGGGAAAAGCAGTTCCTTCTCATCTCCGTCCTAAATCTACTCCCCCGAATCTTGAGTCTATGTCCCCGAGTTCTACTTTTCACTGGATGGTGTCAGGATCTTGGCAAAGTTTGATCCACGCAGTTTGTGGATTGGACTCTGTAGTTCATGTTATGACATGTTTCTGGTTTCTGGTCACTCCTTTTTTTAATTGCTATTTAGTACGATTTTGATTGGGGCGGACCAGCTCTGTGGTCTGTAGTCGACGAGCGACAGCGCTAAAATGAACTGAAATAAACTGAGCCTTCCCAACCTGTTTCAACGACTTTGTAAATTGAATTGACTTTATTTCTTGCATCCTTCACATACATGAGGAGTAGAAATCTTTACGTTACATCACTGTCTAAATGTGCAATGTACAATCATGGTAATTTATAATAAATAAAACAGTCAGTGTAACACAGAAATACACTCAAATCATTGTGAGTTAATCAGTCTGATGGCCTGGTGGAAGAAGCTGTCCCGGAGCCTGTTGGTCCTGGCTTTTATGCTGCAGTACCATTTCCCGGATGGTAGCAGCTGGAATAGATTGTGGTTGGAGGTGATTCGGGTCCTCAATGATCTGCCGGGCTCTTTTTTTTCACACCTGTCCTTGTAAACGTCCTGAATCATGGGAAGTTCACAACTACAGATGCACTGGGCTGTCCGCACCACTCCCTGCAGAATCCTGCGATTAAGGGAGGTACAGCTCACATATCGTGCCAGTCAGGATGCTCTCAATTGTGCCCCTGTAGAAAGTTTTCAGGATTTGGGAGCCCATACTAAACTTGGTTGGATGTTTTATATTCTGTTTTTCACTCGTTTTTTTTTGCCTTTTGTGCAATTTCTTTTTTTTTGGACGTTAGATGTTTGACGTTTTTGTTTGAATGGGTTCCATGGTGTTTCTTTGTTTCTGGTTGTCTGTGGGGAAGATGAATCTCAGGGTTGTGTACTGAATGCAAGCTTTGATAATAAATGTACTTTGAATCTTTGAAACCATGCCTTGTGGTAGTGTGCTCTGTGTTCTCAACAGTCTCGGCAAAAAAATTTTCTTTGGATTTCACTGACCACCCCTCCCCTTCCCTTGTAGTTATGGTTTTACCTGTAGACTTAAATCACATCTCAAGGAGATCTGTCCAAGAGTAAGTTGAGAGACTATTTGAGCACTTCCTCGGGTTGAGGATGTCTTGTTTCCACTGGATTTCTGGGGAAAGAAAAATTCCTGTGGGTGAGTTCTTTTAATGAGTCAACCATAGCACACCAGCTACCGCATGGACTTGACAGAATGGGGTCTTGGCTCAACGTGAAGGAGGTGCAAGACGACAAGAGGTCAGAATCTGCTGCTCAGAGATCGAGACTTACAGGGGCACGCTGTGTACATGCAGGTACGCGGCTCAACCCTGACTAACAGTATCCGTGTCTTTTTTAAACATCTGTCTTTGCAAACAGCTTGATATTTTTTTTTCAGGAAGGGAAACATTGGGGAATGATTTATTAACACAGCCTTTTGTTATTGTGGTCCCTAAGACAGCTTCTACTTAATCGCTCCTGAGAGGAGGGGATTTATTAGGAGAACGTTTTACTCTGATTACAGAATCAGGTTTAATATCACCGGCAGATGTCGTGAAACTTGTTTTAACTTTGCGGCAACAGTACGATGCAATACACGATAATTGAGAGGAAAAGATTGTGAATTGCAGTTTACCAGAGGGCATGCGTTGAAGGTGATAGGGGGTAGGTTCAAAGGAGATGTGAGGGGTAGATGTTTTACTCTGAGTCAAGGAGGCCTGGAATACACTGCCTGGTATGATGGTGGAGGCAAATACATTAGAGGCTTTAAAGAGATGTTTAGATAGACACGTGGATGTGAGGAAGATGGAGGGATATGGACGTGGTGTAGGTAGGAGGGATTAGTGTTTGGGTGTTTTTGATTAGATTTTTTAGCTGGGTTGGCACAATATTGTGGGCCGAATGGCCTGTTCCTGTGCTGTACTGTTCTGTATCTTCTACAGAAAAAGCTGCTTCTGAATCGCTGAGTGTGTGCCTTCAGGCTCCTGTACCTCCTCTCTGATGGTAGCAATGAGAACAAAGCATGACCCAGGTGATGGGGGTCACATGTGAGTTCCAACACTTGCCTTTTTTTCCCTAAAAGATTAAAAACTAATCTTTAAACAATTGTTGCCATGCAGAAAGCACTGGAACTCAGCAGGCGAGGTAGCAACCACACAGGGGAGTGGACAATTGACGCTTTCGGCCAAGTCCATCAGCTGTCCACTTCCGTCCCTGAATGCTGCCTGACCCACTGAGTTCCTCGTACATTTCGTGCGTGCTGCTGCCCCGGTTTTCCAGGATTTGCAGTCTTTCTAGCGCCTGTTAGTTTGTTTAGTGCCTCGATCAGCCCTTGCCAAAACCGGCAGCCTTGAAACATGCATAACTGACAATTAGATTAGGGAAGATCCAGCTGTTTGGCTTTCTAAAGAGGGGAAATTCTCAGCTGCCTTGGTGACTTTGAAAGCAGTCGTTTGAATTGTATATTTATTCTGATCAACACGCCATTGCAGTGACTCACTAGTACGTCTGAATGAATAATGTATGACGTTGCAGTGTCTTTATGGAAATGATGCTCGAACGCAGTGCAGGTCGCTGCAGACGTGGTCGAAACTGTGCTGGTAATGTTTGCTTTTTGCTTAACCCAACCGTGCGCGTGTGAGCGCGTGCCTGCACGAGCACACCTGCCTCTCGACAGGTTTTCATTGAGGGAAGCATGGTGTGAGGTCAGGGTCTAAAGGCCAGTTCAATCGCTTTACGTCACCAGCGATCGCCGACCTGGGTTCGATTCCCGCCGCCGTCTGGAAAACGTTTGTACGTTCTCCCCACGAGCGCGTGTGCTTCTGAGTTCTCCGGTTTCCTCTCGCGTTCCTAAGACGTACGGGTTAGTGAAGGTGAGATGCTATGTTAGCGCTGGAAGCCTGGTGAGGCTTGTAGGCTGCCACCCCCCGTCACTGATTTGATTTGATACGAAAGACACGCTTCACTGTATGTTTCGACATGTATGTGACAGATTAAGCTAATCTTCAGCTAAAATTAATGTACACTGAAGATATTTCTGTAATTATAAGGTAACAAAAACAAATGTTGCTGTTTCAATAACTTCAGAAATGCATTGCTAATCTGATCCTAATGTGACTTAATTTGCACTCGGTAGTAAAAGGCAGGGGGAAGACTTATTTTCTAGCCCCTCTTGGTGTCCCCAGGAGGTATAGAATAGGCATCTGTTAGTCTCGTGAGACCATGGATTTGCACCTTGGAAGGTTTCCAGGGCGCAGGCCTGGGCAAGGTTGTATCGAAGACCGGCAGTTGCCCATGCTGCAAGTCTCCCCTCTCCACGGCACTGATGTTGTCCAAGGGAAGGGCACTAGGGCCGATACAGCTTGGCACCAGTGTCGTCACAGAGCAATGTGTGGTTAAGTGCCTTGCTCAAGGACACAACACGCTGCCTCAGCTGAGGCTCGAACTAGCGACCTTCAGATCGCTAGACCGACGCCTTAACCACTTGGCCACGCTCCAACCTGTAGGTATGTGTATGTACATATATCAGCTGAGTTCTACTGCGGTAAACTTTTCCTTCATGTAGTTCCTGCCATTCATTCTGTCCAGGGTCTCATACAGGGAGGGGTACAACAGCAAATACCTTCTTGGTCGAGTTACAACATTTGAAGTCAGTCCATAGCCACTTCCATTCCATTACGAGCACCCTGGGTGGGCATGATTGTCCCACGATTGTGCGCTGGTGCAATCTGGGGGCTTATGAGGAACTCACCAGTGAAACAAGGACCAAAGATGCAATGTACCATTGGTCAGTGGGCAACAGTTATATCACATACATTCAGTGGCCACTTTACTAGGTACCTAATAAAGTGGCCATTGAGTGTATGTTCATGATCTTCTGCTGCTGTAGCCCACCACTTCAAGGTTTGATGTGTTGTGTGTTTAGAGATGCTCTTCTGCACACCACTGTTGTAACGTGTGGTTATTTGAGTTACTGTCACCATCCTGTCAGCTTGAACCAGTCTGGCCACTCTCCTCTGACCTCTCTCATTAACAAGACATTTTCACCCACAGAACTACTGCTTTTCGCACATTCCTCTGTAATCTCTAGAGACTGTTGTACATGAAAATCCCAGGAGGTCAGCAGATTCTGAGATACTCAGTCCACCCCATCTGGCACCAACAATCATTCCTCAGGTCAAAGTCACTTAGATCACATTTCTTCCCCATTTCTGATGTTTGGTGTGCACAATGAAACCTCTTGACCCTGTCTTCATGCTCCTATGCATTGAGTTGCTGCCACATGATTGGCACCCATTAGTCTCATGAGGCCATGGATTTGTGCCTTGGAAGGTTTCCAGGGCGCAGGCCCAGGCAAGGTTGTATGGAAGACCGGCAGTTGCCCATGCTGCAGGTCTCCCCTCTCCACGCCACTGATGTTGTCCAAGGGGAGGGCACTAGGGCCAATACAGCTTGGCACCGGTGTCGTCGCAGAGCAATGTTTTGGTGTGTGGCCAAGTGGTTAAGGTGTTCGTCTAGTGATCTGAAGGTCGCAAGTTCGAGCCTTGGCTGAGGCACCGTGTTGTGTCCTTGAGCAAGGCACTTAACTTCCATACAACCTTGCCCAGGCCTGTGCCCTGGAAACCTTCCAAGGCTCAAATCCATGATCTCACAAGACTAACGGATGCCTATATACACATGATTGGCTGATTCGATATTTGCATTAACGAGCAGGTGTACTTCACAAAGTGGCCACCGAGTGTACGTCAAATATCGACATAGCTCTCTTCTCAAGAATTTGAGAAATTCTTGAGGCCCGTGATTTCCCAACCAGGCCAACAACTACAGTCCCGCGCTCATTGCCAGTGGTTGCTGTTGGATACAGTGACTTGTATGCCAAGCCACTCGAGTGGACAGTTTGGAATCGACCATCTTGAGCAGGATATAGACAGCACCAGAGTAGGACTTGTTTCCAACAGTGAGAGAGTCTAGAACCAGAGTGCATAGCCTCAATACAAAGACAAGGCAGAAGTTGATTGATTCTTGATTGGTCAGGGCAGGAAGGGATACGGGGAGAAGGCAGGCGATTGGGGTTGAGAGGGAAATGGATCAGCCATGTGAAATGGAGAAGCAGACCCAATGGGCTGAATGGCCTAATTCTGCTCCTATATCTTATGGTGACATCCCTTGAGAGTCATGGAGCCCTAGAGCTCAGAAACTGGCCCTTTGGCCCATCTAGTCTGTGCCGAACTGTTATCCTACCTAGTTCCCACCGACCCGCACCTGGACCATACCCTTCCCATCCACGTGCTTATCCAAACTCCTTATCCAAGCTCCTCTTAAATGTTATCTTTGGAACAGAGACGAGGAGGAATTTCTGTAGCTGGGGCGTGGTGAATCTGTGAAATTCATTGACGCAGATGGCTGTGGAGACCAAGTCATTGGGTATCTTTAAAGTGAAGGTTGATAGATTCTTGATTGGTAAGGGCATTAAAGTTTTATGGCGAGGAGGCAGGAGAATGGGTTTGAGAGGGAAAATAAATCAGGCACGATCAAATGGCAGAGCAGACTTCATAGGCCGAATGGCCTAATTCTGCTCCTATATATTATGGTCAGAGTGTATACAGTGGCCCCTTTAGGGGAGTGGGTAATTGGTTGGGCTTCTGCTGCAATCCAAGAGTTTCTAATTCCAACCCATGTCTTTACCAAAAACACAAATTTCAAAGGTCCTTCCAACCGCCCCTCTGGATTGAGTCCGCTACCATGTCCATCCATCATGGAAAATTGGGCAGGAGGTTCAGGAGCCTGATGTCTCACAGCACCAGATTCAGGAACAGTTATTGCCAATGTTTCCTCTAATTTGTGATTACCAGTGTGCACAAAAATCTTGTGCTGTGCAATTTTGTGCCCAGTGACATTAACGTGTGCACTGAATAATTTCTTCAATAAAAACAGTATAAATAAGCCAGTTCTAAACTCCGCAGACAAATCATCGCAAGCTCCATGTTGTCAGCATTGTCTGCATCAGAAACCAGAAGGGGAATTGTGATTATGCACGATTGTGAAATATACTGAACATGCCAATGAGGTAGAGGGTTTCAACCTTTTGTGCGCAGTTTAAATTCCTTTGTGCGTTAGTAGCATGCGTGAACACCTTATAAGGAACATTGGTTATTACCCTTCAGCCATTAGGTTTGTGAGCCAGCTTGGACAAATTCACTCATCTCAATGCTAAGCTGATTCCACAACCTATGGATTCACTTTCAATGATACTACAACTCATGTTCTCAGTATCAATTAGTTAATTAACTTATTTTTATGTTATCTTTTTTCTTACTTATGCCATTACACCGCTGGCGTTTAGGGCAGCAATGAAGGTCCTCCATCTCTGGCAGTGTTCAGGGCTTCCTTCGTCGTGTCAGTAGCTTCCTCTCAGTTTCCACTACTGTCAGTCATGCAAGTCCCGGGTGGAGACTCAGGAATACCACCACACTCAGATGTAGAGGGATTCTTAATTGCTGCTTCTGTAATAATTTTGTTTGACTAGTCAGGGTTGAAATTGTTAGCCCTGAGAACCTGGAGGTCTGGATGACCACTCTTAGTCTGGCCTCTACCCTTTGACCTGTTTGGCATGGGTGACCCTACCAAGAGCCAAAGCATAAAGCCCTGACTCCAGCCAACATCGCTCTCTAGGTCATTGAGGCACGCAAGCCTCCAAACCCTACAAGGTTGTGGTCCTCTTGGAGGCTTTCTTTTAAATATTATTATTATTAATGTTTAATTGATTCATTTATATTTTATTATATTTGCATAATATGTATTCTTTTGTCCCCTGGTTGTTTGTCAGTCTGTAGTTTTTCACTGATTCTGTTTTATTTCTTTGTTCTACTGTGAATGCCCATAAGAAAATGAATCTCGGGATAATATACAGTGACACGCAGGTTTCTGATAATAAATTTATTTTGAACTTTTCACTGATTGTTGTATGTGCCAAGGTAACCGTACTGCAGCATTAACACCCTGCAGGATTTAAATGAGTTTTGCAGATTACTGTGCGGCTGTGGTTGGATCTGAGCTGGGCAGAGTTGAATAGTTAATTAAGACATCAACCGCAACAGAATTCCTCTTGCTGTTTGAAATCCTGTTTACTGTAGACAGCTCCACATTTTCAGGTTGAACCAGACATTAAAGAGAATACAGAATAAGGAAACCAGGTGGTGAAGGAAGTCCTTCAGAGTAAATAACTGTTTACCTTGCTTGGAGTTGCTTTGAATGCAGGTTGACCAGTTGATGCATTTTGTAGATCTTTTAAGCTTCTGTCAGTGTATATAACATATGACCAAGGAAACTAAAATGTCTGGTATCCACTATCAAAATCAACTTTAATATCGGGGGCTTGTGTTGTAAAATTTGTTGTTATGTAGCATCAGTGTGCTGCACCACATTAAAAAATCTGTAAATTACATTAAGAACCCAATTACATTAATTGGGTGCATTTAAGGCAGAGATAGATAGGTTCTTGATTAGCCAGGGCATCAAAGGGTATGGGGTGAAGGCAGGGGAGTGGGGATGACTGGAAGAATTGGATCAGCCCATGATTGAATGGCGGAGCAGGCTCGATGGGCCGAATGGCCGACTTCCGCTCCTGTATCTTGTGGCCTAACTATTCCTGAATCGTTGAGTGTGTGCCTTCAGGCTCGGGCATGTCCTGGGAGTTGAGGGTCCTTAATGATGGATGCTGCCTTATTGAGGCTTCGCTCCTTGTAGATGTTGGGATACTACGGCGGCTAGTGCCCATGCTAGAGCTAACTGAGTTTAGAACTTTCTGCAGCTTATTTTGATGCTGTGCAGTAGTCATTCCCTTCACCCCGCCATACCAGACATTCCCAGTGACAATAAAAACTATTGCGACATGTACAAAGTCCACAGTAAATTTATTATCAAAGTATATATGTCATGTCACCATATATGTCACCACGTACTACTCTGAGTACTCATGTACTATTCACTTTCCTACAGACATACTCAATAAATCCGTAATAGACTAATAACCATAATAGAATCAATGACCAACTTGGGTGTTCAACCAGTGTGTAAGAGATGGCAGGCTGCAAATACAAAAAAAAAGGAAATAATAATAAATAAGTAAAGAATAAATATCGAGAACATGAGATGAAGAGTCCTTTCTTTCCTCTCCTTTCTATACCTCAGATAAATATTATGTGGAGATTTGTGACAAATATGACTATATGATATATATGTACAGTATCTGAAATACATCTTGTGGACATATTTGTTTGATAATGAACTTCAATAAAAAATAAATTACAAAAAAAAAAGAAAGTGAGTCCTTAGGTTGTCTCTCGAGGATGGGGCAAGTGAAGTTGTCTGTTTTAGTTCAAGAGCCTGATGGTTCAGGGGGGAGTAACTGTTCCTGAACCTGATGGTGTGAGTCCTGAGACTCCAGTAGCTTTAGATTAATAACTATGCTAGTTTTGATTGCTACTTTAATACAACCTGTATTTATCACAACCATTAAATGGAGGTGTAGGGTATTTGTAAAGGTAAAGTTTAGCTTTATTTGTCACATGTACATCAAAACAAACTGGGAGCTGTGTAATTTGTGTCAACGGCCCTCTTACTGCCTGTTACGCCACTGGCGTTTAGGGCAGCAATGAAGGTCCTCCATCTCTGGCAGTGTTTAGGGCCTCCTTCATCACGTCAGTAGATTCTTTTTGGTTTTCACTCCTGTCAGTCATGCAATTCCCAGGCAGAGACTTGGGAATACCATCGCATTCAGATGTAGAAGGATTCTTCATTGCTGTTTCCATAACAATTTTGTCTTACCAGTCAGGGTTGTTGGCCCTGAGCTGAACCTCTGAACCTGGAGGACCAGTGGACCACTCTTAGTCTGACCTCTACCCTTTGACCTGTTTGGCGTGGGTGACCCTACCAAGAGCCAAAGCGTAAAACCCTGACTCCAGCCAACATAGCTCTCCGGGTCATTGAGGCACGCAAGCCCCCAAACAGCGACAAGGCTGTGGTGCTCTTGGAGGTTAATGACCAACATTGTCTGAACGATCTGCTGGGGGCAACCTGCGAGTGTTGCCACACGTCCAGCACCAAAATAGCACGCACGCAACGTACTAACTCTTGCTAAACCTTGCGTCTTTGGACTGTGGGAGGAAACTGGAGCACCCGGAGGAAACCCACGCAGCCACAGGGAGAGCGTACAAACTCCTTACTGGCAGCAGCGGGAATTGAGCCCTGTTTACTGGCGGTGTAAACGACCCCCATGGTCCACGTTGAGCTGCAAAAGAGTTGTGATCATCGAGAGGGGGGAAGAAAGTGGGAGGAGCTCAGCAGCTGAGGCAGCAAAGGGACGATTGAGATTTCAGGAGGAGATCCTGTGTCCAGACTGAGAGTGTATGCTGAGCCAGTATGAAGAGGAGAGGGGTGAGACACATGTGGCTAGCGATAGGTAGATCCAGGTGGGGAGGTGCTGATGGGCAGATGGCACCACATGGGGAAGAGAGGGATGGAGATAGCGACGAAGGCTGAGAGGTGTGGAGCGAAGAGGTATCTTGGATATTTAATTTCTGGTTACGTTTGATTTAGACACTTGAATCTTCAGGATTATTGCAAATGTCTCTCCAGATTATTGTCTATGATTTTCAGCCCAAGTTCAAAAAGTTCAAAGTATATTTATTATCAAAGTATGTACAGAGTACTCAACCCTGACATTCATCGTCCTCACAGGCAGCCACGAAACAAAAACACCACAGAACCCATTCAATGAAAACATCAAACACCCAACGCGCAAAGAAAAACTAATCACGCAAGGAGCAAAAAAAAAGTGAGTGAAAAACACACAGAGTATGAAATATCAAACCACAGAATCATTAAAACAGTCTAGGAATGTTCAAATTTAGTTTGAATGGTCTAGTTGAGTTCAACTTAGGGCTGTGTCATTCGCTGACCTCAGACTTCAGAGCCAGCCCGTCCCAATCAAAATCGCAGAAAATAGCAATAATAAAAAAAAAGGAGCAGATGTCCAGATGAAAGCCGTGGCTTCAGATTTTATCCAGGAGGTAGAGGTGGCCTTAAAAAGGGAACGCAAATGTAGAACCTCAACTTGCTGTGAGACCTCTCTTGGCAGACTCTAAGTAAACGGGCTTCTGAAAATTGGGCCCAGAGGGAAATTTGAGTGTAACACCAGGTTACCATTTTAGAATCAACTTCCAATGAACCTAGTGTTACTGGAATGGGTATTTTTTTAAAAAAATTCTATTTGCATTGTTTATAGATCTAGCTGACTGAATTGGCTGTTGCTTTGGACTGGATCCAACGACTGAACAAGACTTTTGAATCTTTATATTATTATTTTTACAAGGAAATGCTGTGGAGGTTCCATTTGGCTAAAGGGGAAAAAAAAATACTTGAAACCTCAGAGCTCATCTTTAACTTGCAACTGGTCTGCCAAGTCTTTTTTTTTACCAAAAGTAACTTGTCTTGTGCGCAGTGTATCTGCATGTTCGAAGCGTGTTGCATTATCAATGTTATCAGCTTCATGTACTTCGAGGGCTCGCGTTGAACAAAGGGTAATCCTGAATAATTTTGGCTCTGCTCTTCCAGCAGTGCAGATAATATCACCCAGTCACACAACTCAATTACCCTCAGTGCGTGTCAATACATAGATTGTGGATCTGTTGCAAATACCTGAACGTCAGACACAAAACACATTTAATTAGGGCATTCTGTCCAAATGAGGACTAGAATATGAAACATGGAACAACTGCCGAGGCTTGATGAGATATACTTTATACTTTATTGTCGCCAAACAATTGATACTAGAATGTACAATCACCACAGCGATATTTGATTCTGCGCTTCCCGCTCCCTGGAGTACAAATCGATAGTAAATATTAAATATTTAAATTATAAATCATATATAGAAAAATTAGAAAAATAGCAAGTAAGGTAGTACAAAAAAACTGAGATGCAGGTCTGGATATTTGGAGGGTACGGCCCAGATCCGGGTTGACAGCGAGCTATTGGCCTCCCCTCTCTCTGTGATGGGGGCGCTAACCCTTCCCCTCGCTAGGGAGGGGGCCTGTCTGAGATGTCAAAGTGTTGGGGTGGACAGTAGTTTTCGATGGACTCTAGATCACGGTCCCTTTGGGGGCTTTGCTATTGCTTGCATGGTGGGTGATGGGAGATCAGTGCTTTTGCTTGGGCAAGTGGGGAGGGGGGAGGGTTGATGAATTTTGGGGGAGGGGCTATGGGGGTTCTAATGTTTTTCTGTCATTCATTTTTTGAGTTTTTTTTCTCTGTTTCGTGGATGTCTGTGAAGAGTAAGAATTTCAGGTTGTATACTGTATACATTCTCTGATATTAAATTGAACTGTTAAATAGTGTGAGCAATATTGGGCCCGGTATCTAAGGAAAGATGTTCTAGCCATGGAGAGGGTCTGGAGGACATTCACAGGAATTATTGGGAAGGAAAAACATGAGGAGCATTTGAGAGCTCTGGGCCTATACTCGACAGGGTTCGGAAGGTAGGGAATCTCATTGAAGTCTACTTGATTCCATAAGGCCTGGATAGAGTGTTTTCATGTCAAGTCAAGTTTATTGTCATTTAACTACATACTTGTATACTGCCAAACGGGACTAGGTTGTAAAGCACAGTAGTACACATAACACACAATAACTTAGGAAAGTAAGAGTTAAATTTAGAGATGGGTTATGCATAGATAAAGTAGTGTATAAATATTGTAGGGTACAGTACAAATTATCGGATGACACTTTGAATGTGATGCAGCAAAGAGTTCAGAAGCCTAATGGCCTAAGATAAGAAGCTATTTCCTGTTCTGACCATTCTTGTCTTAATCCATCAGTCATCTCCTGCCTGATGGTCGAACATCAGAGAGGATGCTGGATGGACGAGTGGGATCTTCGATAATACTAAGGGCCCTGCGTACGCTCCTGATAAGTGTCCCCGGTGTATGGTAGGGAGACCCCTATGATCCTCTCAGCCGTTCTCCATTAGCGAAAGAGTCTAGGATCAGAGGGTACAGCCTCTGAAGAAGGGATAAACCTTTAGAACAGAGGTGAGGAGGAATTTCTTCAGCCAGAAGGTGGTGAATCTGTGGAAATTATTGCCACAGATGGCTGTGGAGACAGTTATTGAGTGTATTTAACATAAAGTTTGATTTGATTAGATTAGATTATGAGAACACTCAGTCCTCGTTTATTGTCATTTAGAAATGCATGCATGCATTAAGAAATGATACAATGTTCCTCCGGAGTAATATCACAAAAAAAATAGGACAAACCAAAGACAAGACCACATAATTATAACATATAGTTACAGCAGTGCAAAGCAATACCATAAGTTGATAAAGAGCAGACCATGGGAACGGTAAAAAAAAAGTCTCAAAGTTCCAATCGATTCCCGATAGTCCCCGATAGCAGGTGGCAGGAGGGAGAGACTCTCTCTGCCATAAACCTCCAGGCACCGACAACTGTTGATGCATTGGAAGCTCCCGACCACAGCCGACACTGAGTCCGTCCGAAAACTTTGAGCCTCCAACCAGCCCTTCGACACTGAGCACCATCTCTGCCGAACGCTTCAACCCCGCCCCGACCGCCGAGCAGCAAGCAATGCCGAGGATTCGGGGCCTTCTCCCCCCCGGAGATTCCGGATCACACAGTAACAGCGGCAGCGAAAAAGGCATTTCAGAAGTTTCTCCAGATGTTCCTCCATTCTTTCACATCTGGCTCCATCAAATCAGGATTGTGCATGGCACCCTACTTGACAGATTACAGATATCATTCACTGGAGTGGCCGCGCAAGCTGCGTCGCGCCGTCATCTTCTCCTCCTCCTCCATAGGTTCTTGATTGGTAAAGGAGTTGAAAATGTGGGTGAATGGGTTTGGGAAAAATAATCAGCCTTGATTGATCACTGGAGCAGATCAGTTGGTGCGATTCAGCACTCATGATTATTGTGTACTACTGTTGCCACATCAGACAGACACGAGAAGTCAACACGTCCAGAAACCAGACTCGAATTTACATGTTGTTTTTTGATGGCCCACCTGCTTCCTAAGTGTAATAACGTATGAAGGTTTGCTGCCCAGTGACAGACAGCACACTCCCACAACCAGCAACGTGTCAATGACTAGGTAAGCTGTTTGTCGGGTCGATTGAGGGATGAATATTGGTCAGGAGATCAGAATCTATCCCATGCCCCTTTTGGTTGAAGTGCCCCATGTGATGGCAGACACAGTCCATGGAGGAACATCTCATCTGAGAGACAGCAATGATCACTTCCTCGCCGGTGCTCCAGGAGCACATATGTCCTGATACAAGTCAGTATTTTTATCTTTGGGTCCCGAAAGTGAAGGGAGTTTCAGGCAGCACTGGTTTTACATCCTCCTGCTGCCAGATTCATTTGTCATAATTTGTTTTATTGGTGTGTAAGTATCTTGCAGTGGGCCAACGTTTCCCTCCGGGCACCTGGCAATGATTTTCAGATCACCAGTGACCCCCTAGGTAGGCAAGTCGGTGAGTCTGGAGTCAAAGGCCCGGACCATCATCGGCGAATGCTGGGGTCAATATCAAAGATCAAAGGCTAATTGGAAGTTCAGAAATCAAAGACCAATGGCCAAAAGCCTGGGTCCAAGTATCTGAGAGTTCACTGAGAAACTCGGAGGCCCATTGTCTGCAATTCTGCTGTAGTCTTGAACTGGGGTTGGAGGACTAGGAAGAAAGGTCTTGCTTTGGTGTTCACACAGAGTGCGGGCAGAACTCAGCAAGTCAGGCAGCATCTATGGAGCTGAATAAAAAAAGCCGGCATTTCGGGGAACTCCCCCCACCTTTTTATTCTGGTGTCCTCCTCATTCCCCCCTCGGTCCTGATGAAGGGTCTTGACCCGAAACGCAGACTGTTAATTCATTTCCACCGTGCTGCCTGGCCAGCTGAGTTCCTCTGGCGTTTTGTGTGTGTGTGTGTTCCTCTGGATTTCCAGCTTCTCTTGGGCTTTTTATTACCCTTTGTTCTGACGTTGTTGCTTTGTTGTTCGGCTGAACGTAGTGACCATGCTGTGTTAGCAATGGAATCGGTTGTGTTGGTTGTTAACGCAAGTGAGCATTTCACCCTATATTTTGACATACATGATAAATAATTCAATCTGAATCTGATCAGATATTAAGGCACAGATTCCTCCCATGTATGAGTGCTTTACAGCTGGTTGGAGGTGTAGCTTACTATCAAGTGCCCAAGAGTTCTCAATGAATCAAGTCATGAAAGGTGAATGAATACAGTAGTCATAGTCATACTTTATTGATCCCGGGGGAAATTAGTTTTCGTTACAGTTGCTCCATAAATAATAAATAGTAATAGAACCATAAATAGTTAAATAGTAATATGTAAATTATGAAATAAGTCCAGGACCAGCCTATTGGCTCAGGATGTCTGACCCTCCAAGGGAGGAGTTGTAAAATTTGATGGCCACAGGCAGGAATGTCTTCCTATGACGCTCAGTGCTGCATCTCGGAGGAATAGATGTAAATAGTAAATTTAATTATTAAAATACCTGCCTGTCACCATGCACAAACCTGAGATTCATTTCCTGGAGGGATCCTCAGCAAATCTATAGAATAGTAACCATATCAGGATCAATGAAAGATCAACCAGAGTGCAGAAGACAACAAACTGTGCAAATGCAAATATAAGTAAATTGCAATGAATAATAGGAACATGAGATTGTGAGGTAACGAGTCCGTAAAAGTGAGATCGTTGGTTGTGGGAACACTCTAATTGTGGACTTCAGAAGACAAGGGAACACATACCAGTCCTCAAGGAGGGATCAGAAGTGGAAAGAGTGAGCTATTTCACGTTCCTGGGTGTCGATATATCTGAGGACCTATCCTGGACCCATCATATTGATGCAGCTGCAAAGAAGGCACGACAGTGGCTATGTTTCATTTGGAGGTTGAGAAAGTTGAGTCTGGCTCCAAAACAGTTGAAAATTTCCACAAACATACTGCGGAGAGCACTCTAACCGGCTGCGTCACCATCTGGTGTGGGTACTGCACAGGATCGAAAGAAGCTGCAGAGAGTTGTAAACTTAGTCAGCTCCATCATGGGCACTAGCCTCCTTAGTGTCAGGGACATCCTTAAAAAGGCAGCGTCCATGATTGAGGACCCCCATCGCCCAGGTCATGCCTTGTTCTCATTGCTACCATCAGGGAGGAGGGACAGGAGCCTGAAGCCTCAATGATTCAGGAACAGTTTCTTCCCCTCTGCCATCAGATTTCTGAATGGGCAATGAACCCATGAACACTACCTCACTAAATTTTATTTTTATTTCTGCACCACTTATTTAACATATATTTAAGGCAATGCAATTTTTTAACCTCTACTATTTCGCCATGAAATTTGTCGACTTTGCGGCATCAGTACAATATAGTGCATAATAATAGCTCTCTCCCCCTCCACACCAGACAACGAAGCAACCAGTTAGAATGCGCTCCATGGCATAGCTGTAGAAATTTGCGAGGACATGCTGCATTAACAAGTGAAATATGATCGGTTAAACTAGACACAACTGGAATGCCTGATGTTTGCAGTAACAACAAGATGCTCCATTCCTGGCACGGAAACAGCTACAGACTCCTCAGTCTTACTGACAGTTCCATTGTATGCGGCTGTCATCGATTTCCCACACTCCCTGCCAGAAATTGATTGTACTGTTGTCACACCTTGAGGAGGTACGATAAGCATTTTCCGTGTGCCTGAGAAAAGAAGGTGAATTTTAAGAGCGGTGGAACAGTTAGCACAAACAACAGGAATTCTGCAGGTGCTGGAAATTCAAGCAACACACATCAAAGTTGCTGGTGAACGCAGCAGGCCAGGCAGCATCTCTAGGAAGAGGTACAGTCGACGTTCCTGTCTTCTCCTAGAATTTTGGATCTCCCCCTCCCCCTCCCACTTTCAAATCTCTTACTAACTCTTCCTTCAGTTAGTCCTGACGAAGGGTCTCGGCCTGAAATGTCGACTGTACCTCTTCCTAGAGAACGGTTAGCACAGCGCTTTGCAGTACAGGCGACGGGTTCAATTCCCACTGCGACCTGTGAAGAGTTTGCATGTTCTCCCCGTGACCTCTCCAATTTCCTCCCACATTCCAAGGACTTAATGGTTAGTAGGTTAATTGGTCATTGTAAATTGGCCTAATCCATGCTGTATTTCAATAAGTATTGCTTTTTGTCGTGCTGTTCAAGACATGCCAGTATTTAATCTGTCGGGCTCTTGCCTCTGTAACGCTCAGCTATATTGGCTCGTATTTATCTAGGGGAAACCCCGTAAGCCGCCCACCTTGTCTCCTGGTTACGTCGGTTGCTGTACAAATGCCACCTGATTCAGCTTCAAATGTCAATCATCAGCCAGCACACAATGTACGTTTTACCAATTACACTTTACAGATATTACTAAGTCTATGAGGTTAATAGAAGTACAATACAAAAAAGGAATAGAAAAGGCTCCAGACTTACTGAAGTTCAATTTCTTCGTGCACACATTGGAGCTCGGGGACCTCTTCGGGACCATCCGGACCCCTTCGACTCGCAGCTCGGGACCACCCGGACCCCTTCGACTCGCAGCTCGGGACCACCCGGACCCCTTCGACTCGCAGCTCGGGACCACCCGGACCCCTTCGACTCGCAGCTCGGGACCACCCGGACCCCTTCGACTCGCAGCTCGGGACCACCCGGACCCCTTCGACTCGCAGCTCGGGACCACCCGGACCCCTTCGACTCGCAGCTCGGGACCACCCGGACCCCTTCGACTCGCAGCTCGGGACCACCCGGACCCCTTCGACTCGCAGCTCGGGACCACCCGGACCCCTTCGACTCGCAGCTCGGGACCACTCGGAGTGATTAATCAGAGCTTTTCCCGCACGTCCGTCGTCTTCACGGTCTCTCTCTCTCCTCCAACTCCCCACCAAAACCCCATGGTTCCCAGCCGTATGAGACAGCATAATAAAGTAAAGGCATCCGTTAGTCTTGCGAGACCATGGATCTGCGCCCGGAAAGTCTTCACTCTCCAGGGCGCAGGCCTGGGCGAGATTGTACGGAAGACCAGCAGTTGCCCATGCTGCAAGTCTCCCCTCTCCACGACAACGATGTTGTCCAAGGGAAGGGCATACAACCTTCCCTTGCTGTCTTGATATAAGACAGCATATCACCCCAAGAAAGAATAACATGGACACCCATTGGTTCATTTACTCTGTTATCTATATTATAACCCAAGCATAGTGCTAGCTAGAGACTTTATCAGCATTTAACATAACAAAGAAGCCATGTTAATTAACATATGCAGTAACATAAAAGATTAACATAACAAAGAGGCCATTTTGATTAACATGTGCAGTAACATAAAAGAAGAAACCCCTTACACCTCCAAATCGAAGTTCTGGGTGCGAGTGACTCTCCACCCACACAGGTATAAAAATTTTTTTTTTTTGTAAATTGTGCGCCATGGTAACATAGAGATTAGCACAATGCTTTTGCAGCTCAGCGCGTCGAAGTTCAGAGTTCAATTCCACGGGCTGACTGGAAGGAGTTCGTGTGTCGTCCCCTGTGACTGCGTGGGTTTCCTCCGGGTGCTCTGGTTTCCTCCCAGAGTCCAAAGGCGTATCAGTTGGTAGGTTAATCGGTCATTGTAAATTGTCCTGTGATTAGGCTGGGATTAAATAGGTGGGTTGCTGGGTGGTGGGGCTTGTTGTACCAGAAGGTCCTGTTCCATGCTGTATCTCTAAATTAAATAAATAAATATTATCAGAGACTCAATCTTCCGGAGTTTGATGTTTCGGTGTTTGCGAGCTTGGCAATTAGCTCGCAGAGGTTTCATCACCAGTCGAGCTGCCATCCTCGCACAAAGTTCACACAGCCCATCAGCTATTGAGATTTCCTCCCCACGTGGCAAACAACGTCCAATCAGCTGATTGAAAAGTACATGAAGGCCGAGCTTTCAGAGGACACGCCGCCATCAACAGCACAATGATGATGTCTCCTCATGTGGCGATGAAACGTTTGCAAGCAAATTGCCGAGGTCAGAGATCAGCTCAACCCAAACATTACTATAGATTGCAAAATAAATAATTAGTGCAATAATGAGGTAGTGTTCTTGGGCTCATGGCCATAGATTGATTTATTATCCATGCAAGGCAGTAAATGGCCTTGGTTTGATACAGGGCAGCACAGTAGCGTAGTGGTTAGCACAACGCTTTGCAGTGCAGGTGATCCGGGTTCAATTCCCTCTGCTGCCTGTGGGGAGTTTGACCGCGTGGGTTTCCTCCGGGTGCTCTAATTTCCTCCCACAGTCCAAAGATGTACCAGTCGAGAGGTTAATTGGTCACTGTAAATTGTCCTGTGATTAGGCTCGGGTTAAATTGGGGGTCAAGCAACACACATCAAAGTTGCTGGTGAACGCAGCAGGCCAGGCAGCATCTCTAGGAAGAGGTACAGTCGACGTTTCAGGCCGAAACCCTTTGTCAGGACTAACTGAAGGAAGAGCTAGTAAGAGGTTTGAAAGTGGGAGGGGGAGGGGGAGATCCAAAATGATAGGAGAAGACAGGAGGGGGAGGGATGGAGCCAAGAGCTGGACAGGTGATTGGCAAAAGGCATATGAGAGGATCATGACGTTTCATGAGATGATCATACGAGAGGATCAGGATCAGGTTAGTTCTGACGAAGGGTCTTGGCCTGAAACGTCGACTGTACCTCTTCCTAGAAATGCTGCCTGGCCTGCTGCATTCACCAGCAACTTTGATGTGTGTTGCTTGAATTTCCAGCATCTGCAGAATTCCTCGTGTTTGCGTTAAATTGGGGGTCGATGGGTGGCGCAGTTGGAAGGGCCAGGCGGGCCTATTTTGCATTGTACCTAAATAAATAAATCTCATCTTAAAAAAAACACATCCTGTGGAGAGATGTTTTCCCAGGGTGAAAATGGCTAATACAAAGGGAAATCACTTCAAGGTGATTGGAGGAAAGTATCGGGGTTGTCAGAGATGAGTTTTTTTCCCCCACAGAGAGTGGGGAATATGTAAAACCTGCTTCCAGCAGTGGTGGTAGAAGCAGATTGTTAGTCTTTGTGTCCAGTTTTTCGTTAATTCTGTTGTATCTCCTTGTTTTACTGTGAGTGCCCGCAAGAACATGAATCTCAGAGTAGAGTATGGCGACATATAGATACTTTGAACTTTAAGACACATCGGGGGCACTCGAAACTCAAAGATAGGTGCAGGGATGATAATTAAATGGAGGGCTATGTTGGAGGGAAAGGTTAGATTGATCTTAAAGTAGGTTACAAGGACGGCACAACTTTGTGGGCTGAAGGGCCAGTACTGTGCTGTAATGTTCTACATTCTCTGTACTCCTTGGCCTGAAGAAGGGTCTTGGCCTGAAATTTTGGTGGTTTACTCTTTTCCATAGATGATGCCGGACCTGCTGGGTTCTCCCAGCATTTTGTGTGTGTGTGTGTTTCCATGGCCAGGTAAATGCTGACATCCCACTGAATCCTTCTGCTGTGATCGATAGCACAATCAGTGTGCGACCGGGTGAATCAATCTGGTTTCCAATTTATTGAAGGCAGCTCTGCGGGTCACGGAAGGGGCAGTAGCTTGGTTCAGTGCAGTAACGAGCACATTTAACCTCGGTGGTCTATTGATCCATTCGGAGCAGGGAATTTGGATGGGTTGGAGAGTGGAGGGATTAATGAAGTACTCCCGTGCAGCATCCAAGAACTGCCGGGATACCAGCGGCAAACCCTTCCCACAGCTCCTTGAGTGTGCTTTGCAAAGACTTCACACACCGGAAAAACAAAATAACAAACTATGGCTGTGGGTCTGCTCACCATCCAGGGGTTCCGGTAGCACCTGTGGAGGGTAAACCTTCCATTTTGTTACCTATATAATTAACACCGCAGCAATTCCTTACTCGTAAATCAGGACGGCACACAGTGGAGCTCGTCGCGGGGTCAGCGGTGGATAACCTGAGCAGCCCCCTCTTTCTGGGTGTCCATATCTCAGGAGACTGTCTTGCTCCCAAAATGATGCAATGGCGAAGAAGTTCGAGGAGGCTTGGTGTGTCACCACAGACCCTATGGCAGGCTTCCACGGAGAGCATTGTGACTGGGTGTGTCGCAGCCTGGTGTGGAGGCTCCAGCTCACAAGATAGCAAAAAAAAGTTGCAGAGGGTTGAAAACCCAGCCAGCTCCCTCGTACGCACAGGCCTCCCCGCTACTGAGGTTCTTTTCTTACCGTGTTTCTTTTTGTGCTGTACTGGACCTGCAGTAACGATTATTTTGTTCTTTATTCCCTTCTCCTTTACTTGTGTACTGGAAATGACATTAAGTAATTCCTGATGAATCTTGAAGAAGGGTCTCGCCCCAAAACATTGGGTATCTGTTCACTTCCGTAGATGCTGCCTGGCCTGCTGAGATCTTCCTGTGTTTCCTGTGTGTGTGTGTGTGTGTGTGTGTGTGTGTGTGTTGCTTTGAACCTTGAAATGATTTGTCCATCTCCTGCCTGGCTTTAAATCATTACTGACCCTTTTCTCTGCTCCTGAGAAAACACTCAACTGCAATGTGGTTTCCCTTGATCTACTCCCTCTAGAGAGAAACTGCTGAAAGTGTTGAATTTCATTTGCTGTCACCCATCCATTCGGTTTAAATCTTATTTTCCTCCTCTACCTTCCTACCCCGTCTTCCCTAAAAACATAGTCCTTTGCTCAGCCGCGGTGCGGTAGTGTAGCGGCCAGCGCGATGGTTTAGAGTGCCAGTGGACACCGATGGGCGTTCGATTCCTTTTGCTCTCTGTAAGGAGTTTTGTACGTTCCCCCTGTGACCACGTGGGCTTCCTACGGGTGCTGCGGTTTCCTCCCGCGTTTCAAAGCCGTTCGTGTTACGGTTAATAAGTTGTGAGCGTGTGCTAGTTCGATGCCGGAAGCGTGGCGGTACTTGCGGACTGCCCGCCGGCACAGCCTCGGACTGCGTTGGCTGTTCACGCGTGCAACGCGTTTCGCTACAAGTTTCGATCTCTCGGTGTACCTGCGACAAGTAAAGCGACGGCGCCCAGAGACGGTCCACTCCAAGGTGTCCGTCCGTGCTGAGGTGGGGTGTCCTGGGAAGCAGCATGGAATGCTTCACCACCCAACCGGAACGGTGGATACCGTCGGGGGCAATCCAGGAGCGTTGGCAATGGCTTCGAGAGGGAAACATGTGGGGTAGGTGATCAGTTCAATACCTTCGAGGTATTGAACTTGGAACAGCTGGCGATGAGCCCTCGTGTGCCCGTTTCACTATTCAGTGATCCGTTGTTGAACTCCACAGAGTCAAAGATCACTGCAGCCTGAGCCAGGCCCTTCGGCCCATCTACTCAATACCCAGCTATTGTCCTGCCTAGTCCCATTGGACCATAGTCCTAAATACTCCTCCCATCCTTGCACTCATCCAAACTTTTCTAAAGTATTGCAATGGAACCCACATCCACCACATCCACTGGCAGCTCGTTCCACCCTCTAAGTGAAGGAATTCCCCCTGAGGCAACTCTTTTTTTAAAAAAAAAGTCACCCTTAACCTGTGACCTCTAGTTCTAGTCTCACCCAACCTCAGGGGAGATGAGACTGGCCACCCACAGAGCCCGGTTTCACTCTTGTTGACTGAAAACAAACATTGTTCTCTGTGTACAGCAGGCAGCTGTTCCAATACCGCCGTCCCTCCACCTCCTCCTCACTTCCACAATCAGTCCTTGGCCGGTCCTCCAAGGATTCCTCACAGGGCCAACAACGGCGAGGTCGCCTTTCCCCCAATGCTAACTCCATCGTGCAAAGACGTTTCGGTTGCGGTCAAGTTCAAATTAATTTATCACACGCACAGCGAAATATACGGCAAAATGTGTCACTCATGTTAACAATCAGCGCATCTACGGGTCAGAGGTGAACTAATTTTCTTCGCTGAGTATTAGGAATTTGCTGTGGTGTGTTGGTCAGGATGCAACATGTAACAAAAAAATAATATTCAACAATTTTAAAGAATTATATATATAAAAATAAAGTTTGAAGTCAATAAAATGTGCAATTATATATAAATACCAGCACATACAATGTAAACAGCATTATAATGAGTGGTTTAGCGTATTTACAATACAAGACTATTACAGTAATGGGTTAAGTAGAATGGTTGATCAGATTAACTGTCTGTGGGAAGAAATTTTTAAGATGGCATTGTGTTGTTTGTCTTAATAGCCCCATATAACTTTCCAGAAGGGAGCTTTCGGGAAAGGTAGTTTGCTGGGTGAGTAGTGTCCGCAGTATTTTCCCTACCCGCTTCTTTGCCTTGGATGTGCTGGAGGTGCCCGTTCTGATTTCTTAAAAGGTGTCCTGGTTCAAAAGTATCCTGGCAAATGTCTTTTTTTCAAAGTTTAGCCGTCTCTTGCTGACTCAATCAAACCTCACTGGAGCAGGTCTGTGCAAATCTTGCTTTACCAATACTCCCGTACTCATTCCTGGAGACGGTGCTTCAAATTGACTACGTTGTCTGATGTCACTCACCGCAATCAATATCATTCAGGTGACTTATCAAAGATCCCTTTGTCCTTTATTCATTTGAAAAAGTATACAAATAAGTACTTAACTTTTTAAAACACATTTGTTCAAAGTGTTTACTCAGACTAATTTAATTTGGTTGATGCTCCTTTATTCTTGCATGCTCTCATTGCCGTGTGGCCTGCAGTGATCATTGCTGGGAGGGAGAGGAGATGGGAGGGGGTCCCGGTGATCTGTACATATGCAGCGGAAACCGGGAGGGAAGAGGGATTTCAAATATCAAAGTAAATTTATTATCAAAGTGAGCATATTTCAATAAAGTGCACATCCTGATGTATGGGTCAGGAAAGCAGCATCCATCATCAGAGATCCCCACCACCCAGGACAAGCTCTCTTCTCGCTGCCGCCATCAAGAAGGTGGTACAGGAGCCACGGGGCTCTCACCACCAGGTTCAGGGATGGGTACTACCCCTCAAACGTCAGGCTTTTGAACCAAAGGGGATAACTTCACTTGCCCCATCATTGAAATGTTCCCACAACCTATGGGCTCACTTTCAAGGACTCTTCACCTCATGCTCCTGATATTTATTGCTTATTTATTTATTATTATTAATATTAATACATTTTTTTTGTATTTGCACAGTTTGTTGTCTTTTGCACACTGGTTAAACACCCAAGTTGGTGCGGTCTTTCATTGATTCTGTTATGGTTATTCCTCAATAAATCCGTAATAGAGTGTGTCCAGAAGAAGAAGAATCTCAGGGTTGTATGTGGTGACATAGATCAAAGTTGAAAGTAAATCTATTATCAAGGTATATATATGTCACCATCTACAACTCCCGAGATTCACTTTTTTGTAGGAAATTCACAATGGACCAAAGAAATGCAATGGAATCCATGAAAAACTACAAAGACTGATAAACATCCAATGTGCAAAAGATAAACAGTGCAACTACAATAAAAATAATAATAATAACTAAATAATACTGAGAACATGAGTTGTAGAGTCTTTGAAAGTGAGTCCGTAGGTTGTGGAATGAGTTTGGGGTTCAGGTAAGTGAAGTTGCCCATGGCGGTTCAGGAGCCTGATGGTTGACGGGTAATAACTGTTCCTGACCCTGTTGATGGGGCACCTGAGGCTCCTGTACCTCCTTCCCGACGGCAGCAGCGAGAAGAGAGCATGGCCTTGGATGGTGGGGGGTCCTTGAGGAAGGTTGCGTTCTCGTGTCAGCACTCCTCGTAAATGTGCTCAATGACGGGGAGGGCTTCCCCTGTGAACACACCAGTCCTCATAGAGGGGTCAGAAGTGGAGAGAGTAAGCTATTTGAAGTTCCTGGGTGTCAATATTTCTGAGGGTCTAATCTGGACCTAACAGATCGATGCAGCCATAAAGAAGGCAAGGCAGCGGCTAGATTTCATTAGGAGCTTGAGGAGATTTGGTGTGTCAACAAAAACACCAGCAATTGTATGGTCTGACACCAGTAGAGAAGTGGTTATCGGTGAACTCACAGTCCCCTGGGAAGACAACATCGATGAAGCCCATGAGCGCAGGTTAACCGACTATGCAGAATTAAGATCAGAGTGCAGAGACAGAGGGTGGAAGGTCTCATGCTATCCATTCGAAGTAGGCTGCCGTAGGTTTATTGCGTTCACTCTCCAGAAGTGGCTGCGTGATCTTGGCTTCACTAGAAGAGAGATCAAGTCAACCAGCAGGGCTGCAGCTGAGGCAGCAGAGAAAGGATCAGCATGGGTGTGGACCAAGTACGTCCAGAGGGGCAGATAGTTGGACAGTGTATGCATATCTTGCAAACCTTTCCGTAGTTGCATAGACACCTGAAGATCAGACTATCTGTTGGATGGAAGTGACTGATAGAGGCAGATGCCAAGTTTTTAAGCTCACCAGTGAGAGGTGGTGCTTTAGCACTGCTGGCCCACCACCTTGAGGGAGTCTTGATCATAAGCGGGCCGAAACTCCTGAAGACAGGTGGCAGATCAACTGATGATCCCACTGGTGATAGCACAGGACAGTTAACATCTTAGTCCACTTGTATTTTTAATTATAATAATTCAGATGTACCCTGGAAAGATGTCCAGGACATCTTCAAAGAGCGATGCCTCAAAAAGATGGCATCCATCATTAAGGACCCCCATCACCCAGGACATACCCTCTTCTCATTGCTACCATCAGGAAGGAGATACAGGAGCCTGAAGGCGTACAGTCAATGATTCAGGATACGTGGGCACGTGGTCAAGTGGTTAAGGCATTGGACTAGCTACCTGAAGGTCGTGAGTTCGAGCCCCAGCCAAGGGAACGTGTTGTGTCCTTGAGCAAGGCACAGTGCTCTGAGACGACACTGGTGCCAAGCTGTATGGGTCCTAGTGCCCTCTCCTTGGACAACATCGGTGGCGTGGAGAGGGGAGACTTGCAGCATGAGCAACTGCTGGTCTTCCGCACAATCTTGCCCAGGCCTGCACCCTGGAGAGTGAAGACTTTCCAGGCGCAGATCCATGGTCTCGCAAGACTAACGGATGCCTTTAATGATTTCAGGAACAGCTTCTTCCCCTCTGCCAGCCGATTTCTGAATGGACATTGAACCCATGAACACCACCTCACTACTTTTTTCTTGCTCTATTTATTTAACTACTTAATACATTAATTCAGTCATTTTTCTCTACTATTATGTATTAAATTGTACTGCTGCCACAAAGTTAGCAAATTAGCGATATTAAACATGATTGTGATTCTGAAGCACTGGGCTGTGTCCACCACTTTTTGTAGGTGACTGAAGTACCTCCAGACCTGGCTGTAAAAGTGCTTATTCTGGAGAGCTGCAGGCTTGTAAAGGGTGCGGTGAAATCGCCCTGCAGGAGGAGGAATAACTGGTGAATTTGCCTGGTGTAGACCAGAAGGAGAGGAATCTGTTTGCACAAGATTTACAAACAAGATAGAACGTATAATTTTGAGGGTGGTGCCTAGTTAGACATAGACTACAGCACGCCTGACCTTTTAATCTCAAAGTGATCCTTCTTCAAGCAAGCCATCGAGCCGTGCCATAAACTCTGAATGCGCCACAAATTAATGCGATTATAACAGACTCCAGCTCACATCATCCGGCATCCTGTAATCAGGAGTTTATTTCAGATTGCCGCAAGCTCTCAGATTTCCTGTTAGCCACCCCCCACTCCTCCCTGACGCTGGGTAGTTACCGGGGTACAATCTGAAAGTCCTTTGGTATCGCACCGGTCCCTGGCTTTCCGCCCCTTTAGCGGCCGGTTGGCCATGCCGTCCCATCCCACTGCGGTTCTCCTACAGACACGAGGTTGGAGAGGTCCCGTTGCCTGTGGCAGGGGACGCCGGCCGGCCACTCCTTGGCCGTGGGTGGAGAGCAGCCTTCGGGTGCAGTCACCTCCTGGGGCAGCTCGACACACCCGAGCGTCTCCCCTCCCTTTCGTTGCAGGTGAAATCAGGAAGTGAACGGACGATGGAGTTCATGTGTGAGGGCCGCCATGGATGTGGTGCTCCAGCAGGATTGTGCAAGAGCACAGTCTGGTCCAGCTACCCTGTCAGGCACCAGACATAGAACATAGAAATCTACAGCACGTTACAGGCCCTTTGGCCCACAATGTTGTGCCGACCATGTAACCTACTCTAGAAATGGTCTAGAGTTTCCCTATCTCTATTTTTCTAAGCTCCATGTACCTAAGAGTCTCTTAAAACAGTGGTCCCCAACCACCGGGCTGCGGGCCGCGGACCGGTACCGGGCCACAAAGCATGTGCTACCGGGCCGCGAGGAAACGATATGAGTCAGCTGCACCTTTCCTCATTCCCTGTCACGCACTGTTGAACCTGAACATAGGGTTGCCAATGTCCCGTATTTGCCAGGACATCCCGTATATTGGGCTAAATTGATTTGTCTCATATGGGACCGCCCTTGTCCCGTATTTCCCTTGCTAAGGTACAGCGTTCCTATGAAACCTTTCGTGCCGAAATGGCGTGAAGCGAAGAAGCAATTACTATTAATTTATATGGGAAAAATTTTTGAGCATTCCCAGACCCAAAAAGTAACCTAGCAAATAACACATAAAACCTAAAATAACACTAACATATAGTAAAAGCAGGAATGATATAAAGTAGAAATAATGTATGTACAGTATAGTCGGGAAGATTAAGCCAAAACCGATCTGTGGGGAAAAAAAAAATCGGCATGTACACGCATGCGCACACAAGTGCCCACGCAAGGCTTCATGGTCATGGTAGTCTTTCTCGGGGTAAACACAAGTGGCCCGTATTTGACTGCTACTTTTGTCGCTTATTTGGGAGTGAGCAAGTTGGCAACCCTAAATGTAAAAGAGTAAAAGACATGTTGAGGTGAATTTAAACCTACCTGAAACCCCCCCCTGGTCAGCCGATCCACAAGAATATTGTCAATATTAAACCAGTTAAAAGACCCTATTGTATCCGCCTCCACCACTGTCGCTGGCAATGTATTCCACACACCCACCACTCTCTGTGTGAAAAACTTACTTCTGACATCCCCTTGTACTTACTTCTGAGCACCTTAAAACCATGTCCCTTCGTGTTAGCCATTTCAGTCCTGGGAAAAAGCCTCTGGCTATCCACATGATTGACGCCTTTTATCATCTTACACACCTCTATCAGGTCACCTCTCATCCTCCGTCGCTCCAAGGAGAAAAGGCCAAGTTCACTCAGCTTGTTCTCATAAGGCACGCTCTCCAATCCAGGCAACATCCTCGTAAATCTCCTCTGCACCCTCTCTATAGTATCCACATCCTTCCTGTAGTGAGGTGACCAGAACTGAACACAGTACTCCCAAGTGGGGTCTGACCAATGTCTTGTGTAGCAGAGGCCATTTCGTGCTCCAAATCCCTGAGCAGCAAGCTATGCTGTCCCACTTCCCGTGTCCTTTCTTCATTGCTTCCAGCTACTCACCCAGGACCTTTTGAAAGCCCTGATTGGGAGCTTGTCATTAAAGAAAGCCCTTTCTTTAAATTTTTGCCCACCGTCTAAAATTTGAGTCCATGAGACACAGGAGTAGAATTAGACCAGTTGGCCTGCTCCACCATTCAATCATGGCTGATTTATTGTCCCTATCAACCCCATTCTCCTGCCTTTTCCCTATAGCCTCTGACACCCTTACTAATCAAGAGCATGTCGAACTCCACTTTAAATATACTCACTGATCTGGTCTCCAATCATATTCAACAATGAATTCCAAAGATTCACCCCGCCCCCTGGCTAATAAGGACGGCATGGTAGCATAGTGCTTTACAACGCTTTACAGTACCAGCGACCCGGGTTCAAGTCCTGCCATTGCCTGTAAGGAGTTTGTATGTTCTCCCCAAGACCGCGTGGGTTTCCTCTGGGTGCTCCTGGTTCCTCCCACAGTCTAAAGACATACCAGTTGGTAGGTTAATTGGTCATTGTAAATTGCCATTAAAGAAAGACCTTCCCTCCTAATTTTCACGATTTTGAGCCCATAAGATACAGGAGCAGAATTAGGCCAATTGGCCCATCAAGTTTGCTCTGCCATTCGATCATGGCTGATTTGTTATCCCTCTTCTCCTGCCTTCTCCCCGTAACCATTGACACCCTGACCAATCAAGAAAATGTTAGACGCCACCTGGCTTGGCCCCCACAGATTTCACCACCCTCTGGCTGTCCTTCGATTCCGACGACCATAGGAAACCTGTGCAGGAAAGTTTTTAAGGTGCTCGCCGAAGTAGGGGAGTCTTAAAACTCGAGGGCATAGGATTTTGGTTGGGGGGGGAGGTTAATGGGAGTTCTGAGGGGCAACACCTTCACATAGAAGGATGGTGGGTACATGGAACAAGGTACCAGGCAAATGGGTAGAGATGGGGACAATTAAAATGTTGGAAAGACATTTGAACAGAGGAATTGAAAAAGTTTTAAGGGATATGGGCCAATGTAGGCAAGTAGAACTAACTCAGAAAGACATTGGTCAGCATGGAGATGTTGGGCCAATGGGTCCTGTTTAGGTGCAGTTAAACTATGTGACCATACAACTCTGTAACCAGGCCAATTGCTTTGCTATCCTATTATAAGATTAAAGATTGCCTCGATTTTTTATGTGTACATCAAAACATGCAGTGTCTTTTGAGTCAATGACCAACCTAGTCTGAGGATTTGCCGGGAGCTGCAATGCTACAGTGTTTTTACCCAGACTATGGTCCCACACAGCAGCTTCACTCAGTAGGCCTCAGGCCTGGGAACTTGGGCGACTGAACTCTGCAGCTATGGCCCAACGCCTGAAATGGCCGTTCGCAAACTGCTTCTGTAACCGTCTTGAACACTTCTCGAGGTGTATCAGGACTAGTGTCGTCAACCCGCCTCGGGATTCCTTAGCCTCCGCGGCCTGCGGGCGGTGAGGAAGAAACTTCCGCACCTTGTCGCTGTTTTTGTGAAATCGGGAAGCAAGTGTACATGGCAAGATCCCACGATTGCAATTCTGCCTTTCGCCGTGCGGAGCCGACTCAATGAAAGGAGCAGGAAGGAGAATGGCGCTTCCTGGCCGTGAATGTGAATGAATCTGAAGTGCTTTGGACCAAGTGTGAATGAAAGGAATCCGCCCGCTGCTTGGTCTGATTGAAGCGGTATCCAATGTCAGCAGATGGCGGTCGTTTGCAGACAAGACGTGTGTGGCTCTGATTCCATTTGCATGTCCCAGGCAATCTTGTGTGGCAAGCACCACCGTCCAGAGCCACCCCAGCTGAGCAAAAGAAACCTCTTTTCCATAATTGTGGTAATATTTACTTATTTATTGCGACACAGGTGGAGTAGGCCCTTCTGGTCCTCCGACTTAACCCTAGCCTAATCGTGGGGCAATTTGCAATGACCAAGTAACCTAGCAACCATCACGTCTTTGGACTGAGAGAGGAAACCAGAGCACCTAGAGGAAACCGCTTCGCCATGCGTCTGTGCTCCGTCCGCTAAACGAGTGGGATCCCCCAGTGGCCACCCATTTTAATTCCTTCCATTCCCATTCTGATATGAGGCCGCAGGGGTTGGAAGAACAACAGCTTATATTCCACTTGGGTAGCCTCCAACCTGATGTCATGAACATAGATTTCTCAAACTTCCAGTAGTGCCCTCCCCCATTTCCCATCCCCTTTTCCCCCCTCACCTTGTCTCCTTGCCTGCCCAACACCTCCCTCTGGTGCTCCTTCCCCCTATTTCGTTCTTCCATGGCCTCCTGTCTCTTTCATCAATCAACCTCCCAGCTCTTTACTTCATCCTTCCCCCTCCAGGTTCCACCCCTCACCTCAAATTTCTCCCTCCCCTCCCCTCAGCTTTAAAATCTACTCCTTAGCTTTTTCTTCTCTCTCCAGTCCTGCCGAAGGGGTTCGGCCCGAAACATCGACTGTACTCATTTCCTTGATGCTGCCTGGCCCACTGAGTTCCCGCGGCGTTTTGTGTGTGTCGCAGCAAGACCCTTGCTGATTGGATTTGGCGCAGTAGAGCACGTTTTCTTGTCCGTTTCAACAGACGTGCTGCTTTTTTAAAAATTCAATGTTACAACTTGGGCAAGGAAGTGCCTATATTGTGCACAGCAAGATTCCACAAATGACCATTCAATCTTCTGAGTGAGGCGGGGAACATTGTGACTGGCTGCATCCACCTACCGTCTGGTGTAGTGGGGGTTGGGGGGGGGGGGAGGGAGGCTACAGCACAGAATCGAAGTCAGCTGCAGAGAGTTGTAAAAGTAGTCAGCTCCATCATTTGGCCTGCATTGATCAAGATCTCCAGCATCTGCAGAATCTCAGTATTCTTGCTTTTCCCAGTGTTCCTCACTGCGCATCTGCACCCCTCCCTCACTTCATCCACCCGTCTCCTTTGTTGTGAGGGTGGGGTTTTTAGTCACCCCCTTCACTTCCAGAGAAAAATAAGCAGGCTGCTTTCTATTTTCTCTAAACCTGAGATTTTCCATCGCTCTGGGGGGTCAGAGCCGCAATGTTTTTGTATATCTGGCCAACAGCTGCTAAGTAAGTGGGACTCCCACTTAACCCAGTGTTAAAAAACATCCTGTTCAAAGTTCAAAAGTCAAAGGTTCATTTCTACTCTGAGATGCTGCTTCTCTAGATAGCCACGAATCCAAGGGGGAAAAAAAAGAACGTCAACCCCCAAAACCCCCTCCCTCCCACACGAACATTGGCCCCCAAAATACCCCTCTCCCTGCTCAAAAAAAAGGAACAAAAATGCGACAATGAGTCGTCGTCTTTTTCTTGGGCCCTTAGCACTCAGTGGGGCACAGGCGCTCGGTGACCTCCCATCTCCATCGTCCAAAGTCGGCAGTACAGTTGGAGTTCATCAATTTTTCTGCAATCGATTGTACACAGCTTCAGCAGAGCCCTGATGGCCAGCCCTCCCCGTTTCACCTCTCACGGGGACTTTGAGAGGTTGTACAATGAGTAGGAAAGGAAAGGTACATGGCACCCGGAGTTTCTGCGGTTAGCAGACGATTTCCCTCCACGCCTCTCTGACCTAGTGGGGAACCGCGTACGAGGCCAGTTACAGCCGTTGCTATTGCCTTCTGCCGGGTGAGTTTCCAAAGAGATCACCAGCTCGTAACCCAGCACGGATGGAAAGCGTGCAGGGGAGCCGGCTGGATTCGAACTCGGGACCTTTTGTCCCAAAGTCCAGCGCTGATGCCACAACGCTACCAGCCGGGTCGTACAATGAGTACCCTAGGGTAAAACGGGATCTTCTCATCAGCATCGGAAGCCACAGTTCATCCAGTTACCCTGCGCAATGTGTAATGTGAACAGGTATATTTAATTAACAGGCTCTTCAAACCACATATTTAATTACTAGGGATTAAAATATGTAATTATGAATTGATATAAATATTCGTGTTACCTGGGTGAAGTATAAATTCATCCTGGATTCCAGAGAGCTTAATAAATTTTTTTTTAAGTTGTTTTTCCCCACTTTGAAGCATGTCTGGCTTCCCTCCCTCGTTCCTGCTCAGAAGCCTTTCTGAGAGAAGCGGGTCGTGTTGAAAGACATCCAGACTCTGAAGCTGCTTCTGCAAACGCCCCAGATGTGGAGATTGCTAAATCCCAATCGGCCCGGCCTTGAAGAACTGCAAAGCTGTCTGTAGGGCAACTCCCTGTAGTGTAGAGTTAATAACTCTGAGCCTCCTAAACCACACACGTCACACAAAGGCTTTAAAATACCTCATAGATGGAAATCAAGTATAACAGGCGACAAGGGTAATACCAGGTACTCTTCAGAAGGCAGGGATAACACAGACTGAAAATCAAGAAGTACGGATGTTGGAAATCTGAAATAATAACTTAAAATTTCATGTTGCGTTCATCGAGCTTGGAAATTAGCTTGCAGGCATTTCATCATCAGTCGAGTGTTTCTGTCTGGGAGTGCTCACATTTATATAGGCCCCCATTCATTTGCATGCCTCGGTCCTGATTGGCTACCTCTTCAGTTGACCTTTGAACTCTATTGGCTCCTGTTTCTTTGGCTTTTAGGGTTTCAGAGATGGGATCAATTTTGATATGTTTGTTTATGGAGTTATCAGAAGAGAACCACACTTCGTGCCTGCCTCATGTTTGCCTATGCCAGAAGCTCCACTGTGTCCCATTTAAAGTGTAGTCCTTCTTGGACTTCATGTATTGAGATCTGCAATCAAAACTTAAAATGCTAGCTTCAGCAGGCCAGGCAGTATCTGCAGAACAGACATAGAACAGTACAGCACAGGCCTGATGTTGTGCCAAACCTTTAACCCACTAATAAAGAAAAACATTCTCATATGCTTCCTTAACCACCCTGACGACTGGTACTGCCATATTAGGTACAACCTCCTATACCTAAAAAAGTGGTCTCTGAGTATATGTTCATGGTCTTCTGCTGCTGTAGCCCATCCACTTCAAGGTTTGATGTGTTGTGTGTTCAGAGATGCTCTTCTGCACACCACTGTTGTAACGTGTGGTTATTTTTGTGCAGGAGATCAAAGGTTTCTGAGGTACTCAAACCACCCTGCATGGCACCGACAATCATTTCACCATCGAAGGGGTGGCATGGTAGCCTAGTGGTAGCACAACACTTTACAGTACCAGAGGCCTGGGTTCAAGTCCTGTCACTTGCCTGTAAGGAGTTTGGCACGTTCTCCCCATGACCGCGTGGGTTTCCTCCGGGTGCTCCGGTTTCCTCCCACAGTCCAAAGACGTATCGGTCGGTAGGTTAACTGGTCATTGTAAATTATCCCGTGATTAGACTAGGGTTAAATCAGGAGATTACTGGGCAGCATGGGTTGAAAGTCCAGGGGGGGCCTATTCTGCACGGTATCTCAATCAAGTACAGGGTGAAAGAAAAATGGAGGGTTATGTGGAAGGGAAGAGTTAAATTAATTTTGAAATAGATTGCAATGTAATGGGCTAAATGGCTGTACTCTGCTGTACCATTCTGTGTTTTATTATGGTTACAATCCATTCTGAAATTCACAGTAATTTATTATTGAAGTTCATACAGTTTTATGTATGTGCCTCAGACTTTTGCACAGGACTGTATTTGTCAACAGGAGCGGCGAGTGAGTTTGTAAATCTGGTGGGAGCAGAGGATGTTGGGAATGGCGAGGGTGGTGCACCGCAGGAGGGGTGTGGGACAGGTGGCAGAGAAGCACGCCAGCCCTGAGTCAACAGACAAGTTCATTTGATTCCAAGTGAAAGGTATATTGATCATAACAGAATGTCTCTCTGGTGCTTCCCATTCCCCCCCGCCCTTCCCCTTTTCCCACCCATGATTCCCCTCTCCCTGGTCTCCTTCCCATTGTCAGTCCACAACAGAGACCCATATCAGAATCAGGTTTATCATCACTCACGTATGTCAAGAAATTTGTTTTTTTTGTGGTAGCTGACAGTGTAATACATAAAATTACCACAGTACTGTACTTGGGCGCCCTAGCTATATATATGTTTGTGTATGTATATATGTATGTGCATACATGGATATATCTGTATATATGTAATCGCCATAAACAACATTGAGATTTATTTTCTTGTGGGCATTCTCAAAGAACTATTGTCCGCAGCCCAGGCAACATCCAACGGTCACCAGCACCATCTTAATCACCCAAAGGCGTAGAGCGGCTGCCGTGAGCTTCTGAACTTGCTGGCTGTCTCCACCCTTGCTCCATCGTCATCTTGTGTTTGTCTGCCTCCGTTTGCCATCCACCCGCCTCGCTCTCTCAGCTCCGTGCCCCCCCCCCCACAGCCTGGAGCCATTGTTCTATGACTGATCTCTCAGTCCATCAATCACCTCAGATACCTGTCTTGCCACTTCCCTCATGTTGTGCACAATGTAGGATTTAGACCCTGAAATCTTTTTTTTAATTTAATGAGGTACAGCACAGAATTGGCCCTTCTGGGCCCTCCCAGCTGTGCAGCCCAGCAACCCCTGATTTACTTACTTCTCAGCGTTTAGAGCAGGAGTGAAGGTCCTCCATTTCTGTCCAGGAGGATTCTTCTTTTGCTGTTTCCATAACAACTGTTTTTGACCAGTCAGGGTTGTTCACCCTGAGCTGAAACCATCCTCCACCCTGACCCTGGAGGACCAGTGGACCAATCTTAGTCTGACCTCTACCCTTTGACCTGCTTGGCATGGGTGACCCTACCAATAGCCAAAGCTCAAGGCCCTGACTCCAGCCAACATAGCTCTCCCAGTCATTGAGGCACGCAAGCCTCTAAACCCTACGACAAGGTTGTGGTCCTCTCGGAAGAGCCCCCGGCCGATTAAACCCTAGCTTAACCACCAGACTATTTACAATAACCAACTAACCTACTGACCAGTACAGCTTTGGATTGGGGGAGGAAACTGGAGCACCCAGAGGAAAACCCACGCAGTCACGAGGAGAATGTCTCTTACGGGCAGCGGCGGGAATTAAACCCAGGTCACTGGTACTCTAAAGCATTGTGCTGACCTCTACACTACCGTGGAAATGTCAACTTTTCCTTCCCCCACCCCCCCCCCCCCCCCCCCCACACACTCAGTTCGTCCAGCATCTGGTTGTTGTACCGGCTGACCAAAATCATTCAGTAGCCTCTGGCTATCTTCCTCACTGTCAGCACCAACTGCCAGGTCTAAATTCTGGAATGTCCTTACTACTAGCACCTTTCCCAGACAGACTACAGTAGTTAAGGAACTCCCAACCATCACCTTCTTAAGATCTCTAGGGAAAGGCCATAAATACTGCCTTTCTAATGTGGCCCGCATCCTGAAAAGTCAATGAGTGAAAAAATGATAAAAATGTGCCATTCTTATGGTAAGTTACTGTAACTTGTTGCACATTCTACTGGAATGTAATGCACTGTAGCGTAACGATTGGATTAACTCAATAACAGCGTCTGCAACCCTAAGTTTAATTCCTGCTGTTCTTTCCGAGGAGTTTGTACGTTCTCCCCATGTCCGCATGGGTTTCCTCCGGGGTGCTCTAGTTTCCTCCCACAGTTCAAAGACGGCACGACTCTAGGTGTAATTGGGTGGCCCTTCCGGCCTGATACCTTGCTGTATCTGTTGGGTGGCGGGGTGGAGATGCGCCTCCGCCAAAGGAGGTGTGAGGCACTGCTTCCCTCTGCTAGCCTGCGGGTCACCCTTGGGCAAGGTGTAGCACCTGCTCAGCCACCCAATCAGGATCACGTGAAGCAAAGGGAGCAGGTGGTGGATGGTCGTATGAGCAGATGGTGCATATCACAAGTCCTTGTTATGCGACCACTGACGCCACGCAGACAATCTGTGAAGAGTATTGATAATGGTGGGGAGGGGGGGGGCACCCATCTTGTAAAGACACTGCCCAGAAGAAGGCAATGGCAAACCACTTCTGTAGAAAAATTTTCCCAGAACAATCATGGTCAACAGATGGAATACCACAATCACCTGTTATATGATAACGGCACATAATGATGATGTAATACGATGTGGCACATAATGATGACATCATATGACATGGCACAAAATGATGATGGTGGTCTCTAAGTAAATAAAATTAATTAATTAATCATTTATGTAGACTAACTGGTGTGTGTTTTGGCTCCTAATACTGAAGTAAATGACTAAGATCTTACAAGGATCAGGTCACAGCATCTGAGGACTGTCTGTCTAATTGAATCGATCACAGCCCTCTTATCCTCCGTTGAACTAGCCAAATCTAACATCTCGGATATCACCACCTGCTCTTGCACCTGACACCGAGAAGCAAGTGGTCTTCCGGCTAGTAAAAATGTGCTCTGCTTATGCCCGTGGTATGCAGTCTGTCCAGCACCTGCAGGAAGCTCAAGTGATGGATTTGGACATTTTAATTTGCATACTTTTGTTTTCTCTTGACTACTGCGGCCTCCGTTAGCCTCGCTCCTGGAGACAAGTGAGCAGTCTCACCATCCCCTGTGCTTTCCCACCCACGTGGCTCTGAAAGGAAGTCCAAGTGTTGTTAAACACTTGTATAGCTGTTTGCGCATCCCATTTAAAACCTTCTGAGCCTTTCTGAAGAAAATTTCAAAAGTTCAAAGTAAATTTTATTATCAAAGTACATCTGTCACCACATACAGGGCTGAGATTCATTTTCTTGTGGGCGTACTCAACGAATCTATAGAATAGTAACTCTAACAGGATCAGTGAAAGATCAACCAGAGTGCAGAAGACAACAAACTGTCCAAATGTTTGTATAAATGAATAGCAATAAATAACGAGAACATGAGATAAAGAGTCCTTAAAGTGAGATCACTGGTTGTGGGAACATTTCAATGATAGGGCAAGTGAGTGTAGTTATCCCCTTTTATTCAACAGCCTGATGGTTGAGGGGTAGTAACTGTTCCTGAACCTGGTGGTGCAAGTCCTGAGTCTCTTGTACCTTCATCCTGATGACAGCATGGCTTGGGTGTTGAGGATCTCTGATGGGCTCTGCTTTTCTATGGCAATGTCTCATGCTGGTTGGGAGGGCTTTACCTGTGACGTACTGGACCAAATCCACTACCTTTTGTAGGATTTCCATTTCAAAGGACGTGCTGGCATTAGAAAGTGTCAAGTCAAGTCACTTTTTATTGTCATTTTGACCATAACTGCTGGTACAGTACACAGTAAAAACGAGACAATGTTTTTCAGGACCATGGTGCTACATGAACAATACAAAAACTACACTGAACTACATAAAACAACACAAAAACTACACTAGACTACAGACCTACCCAGGTCTGCATAAAGTGCACAAAACAGTGCAGGCATTACAATAAATAATAAACAAGACAATAGGTACAGTAGAGGGCAGTAGGTTGGTGTCAGTCCAGGCTCTGGGTATTGAGGAGTCTGATGGCTTGGAAGAAACTGTTACATAGTCTGGTGGTGAAAGCCCGAATGCTTCGGTGCCTTTTGCCAGATGGCAGGAGGGAGAAGAGTTTGTATGAGGGGTGCATGGTGTCCTTCATAATGCTCTTTGCTTGACGGATGCAGCGTGTGGTGTAAATGTCTGTACTGGCGGGAAGAGAGACCCCCGATGATCTTTTCAGCTGACCTCACTACTATCCAGAGGAGGTTTGAGAAGCTGGATAGCTCAGGAAAGAAGCTTCGGAGATGACGTGTAGACCTGTTGGTGATGGACTTGTAGCGTCTCCCTGATGGAAATTTGGTGAATAGGTGACTACTAGGGTGGGTGGAGTCAACAGTTTCTTTCTCACCTGTTCTATTTATTTATTGAGACAAGGCACAGAATAGGCCTTTCTAGCCTTTCGAGCCGCACTGCCCAGTGACCCCCTGGCTTAACCCAAGCCTAATGAAGGGACGATTCACGATGACCAATTAACCTACCAACGGGTTCGTCTTTGGACTGTGGGAGGAAACCCACGCAGTCGGGGGCGGGGGGGGGGGGAGAACGTACAAACTTGCAGGCGGTGGCGGGAAATGAACCCAGATCACCAGTACTGTGAAACGTGGTGCTAACCACTGCCCCACAGACGCTTTTCTTCGCTCTGGCGATGAACAGGTCTTATAACGTCAGTAGCTGACAGGCAATCATTTTCTCCGTTTTCACTGTAACCTGGATTTGGGCAGGGAGGAGGCGGCGGGAACCAAATCGGTGAGAACTTAAACCTAAACGTTTGTCGCACTCTGTCAGTGAGGGCTGTTTGATGTTCTCCCAGACCGTGCTGTAATTCTGGCAATTTCCGATCAATGAACTAGATAGTTATTTTTAATTTAACAAAGTGCAGCTGTGCTTGCATTTCCCAGTGTCATGTTGTGACAGTTGAGGTTCTAGTTTTCGCCAAATTCTTCAAAGGCACCCTCCGAGAAGCAAATGCTAACTTCACAACAGCTGCTGGGAAACCGCTGATTGTCTGCAATCCAGTCTAAAATGGATTTCTGCTTGTTTACGTTGTAAAATCTGGTGGGCTAGAACTCTAGCCAGTGGTCAGCATACTGCCTCAATGGGTGGGCTTGTCTCGATGCCGGGGAAAGTGGCTTTTCATACAACATGGAAGAGTACAGCAGAGGAACAGGCTGTTTGGTCCACAGTGTTGTGCCAAACCAGCTAAAAAGCAGATCAAAAACACTCAAACACTAATCCCTCCTACCGACACCATGTCCATACCCCTCCATCTTCCTTACATCCATGTGCCTATCCAAACTTCCCTTAAAAACCTCTAATGTATTTGCCTCTACCACCAGACCAGGCAGCACATTCCAGGCATCCACCACTCTCTGGGTGAAAAAACTTACCCCTGGCATCCCCCATAAACCTACCCCCTCTCACTTTCAATGTATGCCCTCCAGTACTAAACCTTTTAACCCTGGGAAGTAGATACTGCCTGTTCACTCTATCTATGCCTCTCATAATCTTAGAAACATAGAAAACCTACAGCACAATACAGGCCCTTCAGCCCACAAAGCTGTGCCGAACATGTACTTATTTTAGAAATGACCACGGGTTACCCATAGCCCTCTATTTTTCTAAGCTCCATGTACTTATCCAGGAGCCTCTTAAAAGACCCTGTTGTATCGGCGAACCTCTTGTAGATCTTGCAAACCTCTACCAGATCTCCCCTCAGCCTCCGACACTGCAGAGAAAACAACCCAAGTTGATCCAGATGATCGCGCAAGCCTTGTAAACCAGGCAGCATCCTGGTGAATCTCATCTGCCCCTTCTACTAGAACTGTACGCAGTACTCCAGATGGTGATCAACCAGAGCTTTATAAAGTTGCAACACAACCTCCTGACTTTTGAAGTCAATGCCTCGACTAATAAAAGCAAGAGCTTTTTTTCACAAGCGGTTTAAACGTCCTTTGACTGTTGTACCTTCTGGGTCACAGCTTCATTCTTTAGTCGCAATTGAGGGTGCGGTGGTGAGCGAGTGAAGATGCTGCTGAGGAGGGACTCTAGGACTTAGAGCATGCGACACGGGTCAACTGCCAGAACATTTTCCACTTGGATGAAAGAAACTTAGAGGTGGCGGTGTCCTTTGCCTTTATAAAACAAAATTAAGATGAGCTTTATTTTGTAGCATACATCAAAACGTGTCGCACGCAGGTCAGGCCGCATCTATGGAAGTTGGCGTTTTGGGCCGACCATCCTTCAGGACTGGAAAGGGAGGGGGAAGACGTCAGAATCAAAAGGTTGTGGGGAGCGGAAGGTGGTGGTTGAAGCCAGATGGGTGGGAAAGGTCGAGGGCTGGAGAGGAAGGAATCTGATAGGAGTGGACTTATAGGAGAAAGGGAAGGAGGAGAGGACTCGGGAGGGAGGGGGGTGATAGGCAGGTGAGAAGAGGTAAGGGGCCTGAGTGGGGAATAGGGGACAGGGAGGGAATACCGGAAGCAGAAATCAATATTGCAGGCCGCCCAGACGGAATATAAGGTGTTTGTGTCAACGACCAGCACAGTCTGAATGTGAGCTGGGGGCAGCCCGCAAGCGTTGTCTTTCTCCCGGCGCCAACAGAGCGTGCCCACGACTTACTAACCCTTAAGGCTGATTTACACTTCTGCATTAACTCGACGCGGTAACCTACGCAAGTGACTTACGCGCATTGTGAGCATTTATACTTGTGCGTTGGTGTGTCTGCGTCGCTCTGCAATTCGCGCACGTCACGCATGTGCACACGCCTGCCTGTGCAAGGCTTTATGGTCATGGTAGTCTTTCAGGGGGTTAACAAGAAGCGAGCGTCTTTTATCAGTAAGAGTGAAATATGTCCTCTATAATTTCGGAGGTCTGTAAAGCTTTATTGAAAGCATTGCAGCCAGAGTTCCTTCCCTGCCCTTCAGTCGCCCAATGGGAAGCTATTGCAGTGTAGGAGGAAATGTGATGCTACCAAGCGGACCAATCACTATTGTTGCGGTCTGCGTTGCCGCGACGCATAGTTACATTTTGGGAGAAGTGCGCGTCAGGCTACGGTGTAGGGATCTGCGTAGTGTTCGCGATGACGCCGTACCTATGGCGTTGAGTTGACGCACAAGTGTAAATCAGCCTTTACTGACCCCTCTGCCTTTGGAGTGTGAGAGGAAACCCACACGGTCACAGGGAGAATGTACAAAGTCCTCACAGGCAGCGGCGGGAATCGAACCTGGATCACTGGCGCTGTAACAAACTGCACTAACTGCTGCACTGCCATGAAGCCCTAAGAGGGTGGGGGTGGTATTAAAGAGTCTGCACTAGAATGTGCAGTGCTTCAGGATCTTAAGTAGTCATTGGCCAAGGCAGGGCTGGCAATGCCTGGTTTGGCCTTGAAGGACAGTTGGTGAAACATTTGTATTCTTTGTATGGGTGCTTTGCACAACACTTCATGGGGCCTTGGCTCCCGGTGGAGCACAGGCCATAGATGACCTCCCGTCTCCATCGCCCAATGTTTATGGTGTGGTTGGAGTTCATCAATGTTTCTACAATCCATTGTATCCACCGTACAGGGGATTGGCCCGTACAGCTTCACCAGAGCCCTACTGGCTAGCCTTGCCCGTATCCACCTCTCAGGGCGGGGACGTAGGGCTGGACTTTGAGAGGCCTTTGCACAACACACCATGACCAAAACTACTTTGCTCTTATTGCAGTTAAGCCCATCTCCCCTACTGGCGCATAGACCACCGACGGCAACCCACCAGATTTCTCGGCCCCAGACAAGTCTTTCAAGCTGTCCCTAGGTAGGGCCCATCGAGGATCCTTCCTCTCCCAGGGATGAGGTCTCCAGAGATTATGTTGGCATTCCTGCAGCTATTTGTATAACGGGATGGGGTTGCTCGCCCCATGCCCGGCCTTCCTCCGTTGGCAGCCGGGCTTCGGAGCATTCCATGGCGGAGTTGTGTTGCTCAGGGTGTGTTATCGGCTGGCTCCAAGCGCCAAGGCAGTTCTCCAGTCCAGGTCTTAAGTGAACAGGGCACTAGGAGAAGAAATTGAAATCATCCGTGTGCAGTTTAGGTCACCCACCTGCAGGAAAGATGTAAGTAAGGTTGATAGGGTACAGAGAAGATTTACAAGGATGTTGCCAGATCTGGAGGTACAAGGAAAGATCGAAAAGGTTAGGACCTTATTCCTTGGAACGTAGAAGATTGAGAGGAGATTTGATAGAGGTATGCCAAATTATGAGGGGCATAAATAGGGTAAATGCAAGCAGGCTGTTTCCACTAGGACTACAAGCAAAGGTCATGGGTTAAAGGTGAAAGGTGAAAAGTTTAAGGGGAGCATGAGGGGAAACTTCTTCACTCAGAGGGTTGTGAGAGTGTGGAGTGAGCTGCCAGCACAAGTGGTGCGTGCGAGCTTGATTTCAATGTTTAAGAGAAGTCTGGATAGGTACGTGGATGGTAGGGGTTTGGAGGGCTCTGGTTCCAGTGCAGGTTGATGGGAGTGGGCAGTTTAAGTGGTTCAGCATGAAGTAGATGGGTTGAAGGGCCTGTTTCTGTGCTGTACTTTACTTCTTTTCCAAATAGATCGCTCTATTAGGAATCCATGATGCACTGAATGGCTTTAGCTTGTTCCATAAAATGCTTTGGTTCTAAATGTTACAACAATTTTCAGTTCAGTACTGCAATGCTAGCTCACCAACTAGTGGTCAGGTTTAGTAAGCCCTTTGCTTCCATCGTATGAAATTCCTCTCGTCCTGGGTCATCTTCCCAAGAATAACGTCAGTCCACTTGGGATCCTCCCTTTTCCTAGGTTTTGGTGAGTGCCAACCCTATTGTATCTTGAGTAGGATGTGATGATATACTTATGGTGCTGACTCACAGTTGTCTGTACCACATGCATTGCAGAAAAAAAATTAACGGGACTTTTAGTTCTGGTGCAGCCCACTTCTGATCACTCCAAGATACCAAGACAATGAATGTGTGACAACTAGTGCAGAACTTGCCTGCAGTTTTTATCGGCTGTGTCACAGATCATTCGGTCTGTACGTGGTAACAAAATGCAGCAATATGGCCACCCAGGTTCTCAAAGTGTAAGCATCCCATTTTGTAGGTGCGGTGCGGAGGATTGTTCTGCTTCTAGGTGTGTTTATCTGTCGGTCAGGGTCGACCACTGGCGTTGCACCCTAGCTGTCTGGATAGGCAACCCAGAGTGGAGAGCAAGCTGTTGCCCACGTAGGAAGCCTCCCCTCTCCACCCATCCGACGGACCCAAAGGAACGGCAGAGACCGATACAGTTTGACACCAGCAGCGTCGCAGGAGTGGCCAGTCAGTGTTGAACTCAACGTAGGAGCGTCTTGTGGCCTCCAACCAGGGTTGACCAGGCCCAGCTTGTGGACCATGATAATGAAACGTGTGTCGTAGGGTGTTTTAGACCTCGTTATTTGGTTTCATTTTGACCATTTGGGGAGTAGGATGTTTTGAGGCCTGTGTATAATGAATACGCTGTAAGCTACTGTGCACATTCATTGCGTTAACTACATTATACCCAGTCGCTTCGCTTAGCCCTGTAAAATAGATATAGTCTCCTCTACAGTCATGAGATTGTATTCTCTATGTGACCATTTGTGGGAGTTAATAGAATTCCCATCTGAATGGTTCTCTTCCATCACCTACTGTAGGGGGGAGCTAACTGCTTTCCCTGCTAAATAATGTTTGTTATTAATGGGACAAGAGCAAGAGGCGGGACTATCCAAGGGCTCATAATACATTTTAGATTTAGTACAGTTACTGTGCAGATGTGTGTGACTTGCCATTAATGTGCCGAGTTACCTGCAACAGGGTCGGGAGGTTGTCGGAGCTCGTCGGAAATGCTTGCATGATCAGTGAGTGTAGTCAGGAGCTACTTATTCAGTCCACGTGTGAGGACCAGTGAGACGTTTGTGCTGACGGTCCTGGACTGCTGCCTTCCCACCGTTTCGGGGGAGCCAAGTTTGATCCCGATCTGGGGTGTTTATGGTGCAGAATTTGTGGGTTCCCCTTTGCATGCGTTTCCCTTGTTACGCTCCTTATCAGGGTGAATGCGTTTCAGGTCCACGGTCAGTTGGTCTCTCCGTTAGTAGGTGACCCTTTGTCCCTTGTTGGTGAGGCTCTGTCAGCACAGTGGTACATTTGAAAAGATGCAACAGCCAAGCATCACTGGCAGAGTGGACTGTACGCTCACTGGCCTCTTTGTTAGGTATCTCTGTATCTAATAAAGTTCCCACTGAGTGTATGACCATGGTCTTCCTTTGCTGTAGCCCAGCCAGTTCAAGGGTCGATGTGTTGGGCGTTCAGAGATGCTCTTCTGCACACCACTGCTGTAATGCGCGATTGTTTGAATTGCCGCCACCTTCCTTTCAGCGCAAACCAGTCTGGCTGTTCTCCTCTGAACCCTCTCATTAACAAGGTCTTTTTCCCCACTGGAGGTTTTTGTTCTTTTGCACCAGTCTCTGTAAATTCTAGAGGCTGTTGTGCGTGAAAATTCTAGCAGTTTCCGAGATGTTAAGACCACCCCATCGGGCACCAATAATTATTCCACGGTCACAGTCGCTTGGGTGACATTTCTTCCCCCTTCTGAAGTTTGGTCTGAACAGCAAATGAGCCTCTTGACCATGCCTGCATGCTTTTATACGTTGAGTTGCTGCCACATGATTGGCTGATCAGATATTTGCATTAATGAGCAGGTGTAGCTAATGAAGTGTTTGCCTTTCCCCCCAATCTGTGTGTGACAGTTGCTCCTCAAGGGGTCGTTCAAGATTCGGACCTGGTGTCAAGGGAACAATTTTCACATTCAAGCCAGGATGGTGTATTTCCCAAGAACCTGATGCCCTTGACCTTGGTGGTAGAGATGGAATGTTTGTTAGGTTCATTTATTTATTTATCACAGAACAGGCTCTTCTGGCCCTTCGAGCCATCACGCCCAATTTGATCCTGGCCCAATTTCAGGACAATTTACAATAACCATTAGCCTACCAACCGGTACGTCTTTGGACTGTTGGAGGAAACCGGAGCACCCGGAGGAAACCCACGCAGCCACAGGGAGAACCTACAAACTTGTTCCAGGCGGCAGATGTTGACGGTACACACCGCAAACCAGGATGCAGGTTGGTGGGTGGAAAAGCTGTGGAAGAACAGACTCCTGCTCTAGTTGGGCTGTCCCTTGGAGCAAATTTTGGGAGTAAAAAATGTTACTCCGGGAAGCTACTGCAATGATGAAGGAAGCCCTGAACACCACCAGAGATGGAGGACCTTCATTGCTGCCCTAAACGCCAGCGACGCAATTGGCACCAATCCATCAGCCCACCAGCAACTGAGCCAGAGAGATAAGAAATCCTTCTGCTAGGATTCTCACATGTCAGCATCTTTCAGTGATGTTCAGTTAGTAGTGAATAACAATTCTTTTTTTAGGTAATATCTGCAGGTCAATAATGTACCAATGTTCGATTTGAATGCAAGTGCAATGTAAACGCTCCCAACAGATTTCTAGCATCGGCTAGACATGCAGACATGCAGAAAGGATGGTTTGTGTGTGCTCTCTCCGTGATTCCCTTGTCCATTCGTCCCTCCCCACTGATCTCTCTCTGGGCATTTTTCCTCGTAAGCCGTCTAAGTGCCCACTCGCCTCCATTCCGGGCCCCAAGCAGTCCTCCCAGGTGAGACAACACTTCGCTCGTGAATCTGCTGGGGTCATCTCCCGCGCCCGGCGCTCCCGATGTGGCCTCCTCGACGTTGGTGAGACCCGCCGCAAATGGTGGGGCCGCTTCATCGAGCACCTCGGCTCCATCCAACAAAAGCGTGGCTTCCCGGTGGCTGACCGCCTTAATTCCGATTCCCATTCCCATTCTGACGTGTCGGTCTGTGACCCCCTCTGGTGCCGAGATGAGGCCACGCTCAGGGTGGGGGAACAACACCTTATATTCTGTCTGGGTAGCCTCCAACCAGATGACATGAATATCGATTTCTCCTCCCGGGTTTTAAAAAAAAAACCCTCCCCTCCCTCTCTTCTGAGAATTTACTGGGAGGGAGCAGCCTGCAAATGTCGCCAGGCGTCCAGCGCTAACATAACGTGCCCACAACTCACTACCTCTGACCCGTATGTATATCTTTGGAATGTGGGAGGAAACTGAGAGACCCACAGGAAACCCACGTGGTCACAACATGCTAACTCTTCATAGGCAGCGACGGTACTGAACTCTGGTCGCTAACGCTGTACTAGCACGGCGGTAACCGTTACGCCACCTCAGTGTGGTTACGGCTGGAATGTTAAGATATTTCCTCCAGCCGTTAGGAGAAAGCTCGAAGGGCTTCACTGGTGATTCATGAAGGACCGTTGTTGTTGTTGTTCCTCACTGCACCTTGTGGCATTTCGGGCGGCGACCTTGCGCATTTTGTCTGTTTTTTTACGAGTTGCTCGCTCGATGCTCAACCCAGCACGGATGGACAGCGTGCAAGGAGCCAGCTGGATTCAAACCTGGGACCGCTCGCCTTGAAATCCAGTGCTGATGCCAGTGCACCAGCAGCCGGTAAATAAGGGGCCATAACCAAGACCAAGGCGACCATTATCCATCCTTGCAGGAAACTGTCAAGAGAAGTAGAAATAAAGGGAAAAGGAAGAAAGTATAAAGACATCTTTAACAGATGTTTTTGAAGAGGTACTGAGATTATTCTAGGGTCAATGGAATAGAATCGTACATTTAGCAAAGCAAACAGAAGGTGATCTCGGGAATTAAAGGGTTAATGTATGAGGAGCGTTTGTTGTCTCTGGGCCTGTTCTCACTGGAGTTTAGAAGAATGAAGTGGTGATCTCATTGAAACCTATTGAACAGTGAAAGGCCAAGGTAGAATGGATGTGGAGTGGATGTTTCCTGTAGTGGAGGAGTCTAGGATCAGGAGCCACAGCTTCAGAATAGAAGGACTTCCCTTTAGAACAGAAGATGAGGAGGAATTTCATTAGCCAGAGTGGTGGTGAATCTGTGGAACTTATTGCCACAGACGGCTGTGGAGGCCAAGTCATGGGTATTTTTAAGGTGGAGGTTGATAGGTTCCTGATTAGTCAGGGTGTGAAAGGTAACGGGGAGAAGCAATGAGATTGGCGGTGAGAGGAATAATAAATCAGCCATGATGGAATGACGGAGCAACCTCGATAGGCTGAATGGCCTAATTCTGCTCCTTTGTCTTATGGAGTCACGTGTTCAGTCAGTTACTGGAGGCTTCTTATCACAGGAATAGGCAGAGATCTTTTAAAATGGGTTTCAACTGAATTTGATGGCGGCACTGGCTGGGAGATTTAATATCCTGCCAATGAGCTATGATCAATTGGCGTAGCTGAACGTGTGATTGGCACAGTGACCCACCTTAACCGATGCCACCAACCAGGCAGCCAGGTATGGGTATGAGGTAAGAGTTTCCGTCAACTGTGTGGCAACAATCTCATTCAGATCTGCCACCACTCGCTGAGTTGGGTGGTGGTGCGAAGGAAATATGGGACAGGTGCCAACCTGGGAGTGCAAGAGAACTTGTCTCTGAACTACAGGGAGGCAAAGGTTAGTGTATTTAAGTGAAACTTGGGAAACGGTGCTCGATTCCACTTGCAGTAAAAATGGTTCTCCCGGCTTTGAAATGACTAATACCAGATGGCATGCATTTAAGGTGAGAGGTATAAGTTCAAAGGAGATGTGCGGGGCAAGTTTCTTTTAATATAGAGTGGAATATGCTTCCAGGGGTGGTAGGGAGGGAAAACATGATAGAAGCATTTATGAGGCTCTGAGATAGGCACATGACTGTTCGAAGTTCAAAGCTCAAAGTAAACTTTGTTATGAAAGTGCATGTATGTCACCCTACACAACCCTGAGGTTCATTTTCCTTTGGTTTAATAGCAAATATCACAGGATCAATGAAAGATCAACCAGTGCAGAAGATGACATAGCGTGAAAATGCAAACATAAATAGGAATGTTCATGAGAGGATGGGGTGATGAGGTGAAGAGTCCTTAAAGTGAGATCATTGGCGGTAGGAACATTTCAATGATGGGGTGAGTGGGTGTAGTTACCCCTTTTGTTCAAAAGCCCGATGGTCGAGGGGTACTAAATGCTCTTGAACCCGGTGGTGTGACTGATGAGGCTTTTTTGCCCCCTTTTACAGAGAAAGCACGACAGCGCCTCTACTTCCTTAAGAATCTGCGGAGATTTGGTAAGTCATCAAAATTCTTGACAAACTTCTACAGATGTGCGGTAGAAAGTGTATTGACTGGTTGTATCACAGAAGCACCAATGTCCTTGAGTGGAAATTTCTAGAAAAGTTGGTGGATGCGGCCCAGTACATCATGGGTAAAGCCCTCCCTACCATTGCTTTCCTACGAAGGGGTTTCATGTTGATGTGCTCAACATCCTGAGAATGGAGGGATATGAATCCTTTGTAGGGCAAAAGGATTAGTTTAGTTAAGTGCTTAATTAGTTTGACACAGCTTCATAAAGTAGTAGAGCAATACAGCATGGAACTATTCCGTGAACCGATCCAAGTGCTTCTCAGATTATACTCGCATCAACCATTTCCTGGGCGAACCCATTCTAGGAACCCACTGTCCTCTATGTAGATAAGTTATCTCTCAGTTCTTTGTCTAATATCTTCCCTCTTGTATTCGTGCCCTCTGGATTTGACCTCCCCAACCCCAGGGGTAAAACTGTGACCATCCATCTTATCCCTACCCCTCATGGTTCTGTAAACTTCCGTGAGGTCATAAATCATTTTCTTGAACTGCGGGAACTAAAGATCCAGCGTGGCCACCCTCTCCCAAAAATTCTAGCCCTCTTGTCCATCCAGTATCCTCATCAATCTCTTTTGTACCCTCTCTGGTTTGTCAATGCCCTGACTCAGGGGGTTCCCAGCCCTTTTATGCCACGGACCAATACCATAAAGCAAGGGGCCTGTAGACGCCAGGTTGGGAACTGCTGCCCTAACTGATGAAGGCCAGTACGCCAGATGTCTTTTTCACCACCCTGTCCACCTGCTGCTTTCAGCAAACTGTGTGCTTACACTCCCAGTCCCTTTGTTTCACAATGCATTTATCAACGTTGAACTGCATTGGCCTCTCCTCTGCCCATTTCTCTGAAATCTCTTTGCAATTCATTGCGACCTGCTTGGCTGTCAACATCTTCATCATCATCGTTATGTGTGCCGTGGGCCATGATTATTTTTGGTGAATATTTCTACAGAAGTGGTTTGCCATTTCCTTCTTCTGGGCAGTGTCTTTACAAGACGGGCGACCCCGGCCATGATCAATACTCTTCTCAGAGGTTGTCTGCCTAGCGTCAGTGGTGGCATAACCAGGGCTTGTGATGTGCACCAGCTGCTCATACGACCATCCACCACCTGCTCCCATGGTCACATCGTGACTCGGATCGGGGTTGCTAAGCAGGTGCTACACCTTGCCCGAGGGTGACCTGCAGGTTAGCGGAGGGAAGGATTGCCTTACACCTCCTTGGGTAGGGACATCAATGAAGCCCTCTAATTAATATCGTGCACTGTACTGTGTTCCTTGTGAAAGGTAGAGTATTTATGAGGTACTAGAAATTGGGATTATTTTTTCCCCGCTGGCTGTATTACAATACTTCCATTTCCATTGAAAGGATGCACTTGTTGGCAATCGCACTGTCGTTTGCTTACCAAGGGACCACTGTTAATACAAGGTCTCGATTGGAACTCTACTGCAGTGTCAGCAACAGGGGTTCAATTCTGCCACGGTCTGTAAGGAGTTTGTACATGACCATAAGATATAGGAGCAGAAGTAGGCCATTTGGCCCATCAAGTCTGCTGTGCCATTCGATCATGGGCTGATCCAATTCTTCCAGTCCTCCCCACTCCCCTGCCTTCACCCCATGCCCTTTGATGCCCTGGCTGATCAAGAATCTATCTATCTCTGCCTTAAATGCACCCAATGACTTGGCCTCCACAGCCGCTCGTGACTTACCACCCTCTGTTGAAAGTAATTTTCTCCGCTTCTCAGTTCTCAATGGACGTCCTTCAATCCTGAAGTCGTGCCCTCTTGTCCTAGACTCCCCTACCATGGGAAGTAACTTTGCCATATCTAATCTGTTCAGGTGTGACCCCTGTGACCATCTGGGTTTTATCCAATGCTCGTTACCTCCCGCATTCCAAATATGTACGGGTTAATTGATTAATTGGTCACAGGGACCCCTAAAGGAAGAATGTCAAGTAACAAGCAGTACCTTCTGAGAAAACTGGCTGTTCCTTTCCACGCCTTGCAGTGCATTGGGCGGTAACCTTGCTGCTACTTTATCATTTTTTTGTTTGTTTTTTTTTAATGAAGCTGAGTTACTAGCTTGACGCCCAGCCCAGCACAGATAGAAAGCGGGCAGGGAAGGAGCCGGCCGGATCCGAATCTGGGACTACTACGGATGCCACTATGCCACCAGGTGGCGAAGCGCTTGGCGGAAACCCAAATGGTCACAGGGAGTATGTACAACTCCTTATAGGCGGTGGTAGAATTGAACCCAGGCTAGAAGCTATCGCGCTGTACCTTGAAATAAAATACAGTCGGCCCTCCTTATCCACGAGGAATTGGTTCCGGGACCCCCTGTGGATACCAAAAAACGCGGATGCTCAAGTCCCTTATTTAACCTGTCTCAGTGCGGTGGACTTTAGGACCCGGCGCAGCTCTGAATCCGTAGTGTTTCTGTTCACGAAAATAATCACGATCACGATTGAAAATAAAATGGAAGTAATAAAGCGATTGGAAAGAGGTGAAACACCCATCGGTCATTGGAAAAGCGTTAGGCTACAGTCGGTCAACGATCGGAACAATTTTAATGATGCATGTGAAAGGCCCTGCCCCGATTAAAGCTACAATTATTACTAAGCAACGCAGTGGTTTAATTATTGAAATACATACATTTCTTAAGTGTTTTATATGCATAGAAAGATAAAATATAAACTGTATACTAAGACAAACGTTTGACTAACTGACACTAAGTAATACCGAATGTACCCGTTCTGACTTCAAATCCAACTTAAAGATGGACTCAGGAACGGAACTCGTTCATAACCCAGGGACTGCCTGTACTTTTAAATCATCTCTAAATTACTTATAATACCCAATACAATGTAAATGCTATGTAAATAGTTGTTATACTGTTGTTTAGGGAATAATGACAAGAAAAAGTGTCTGTGCATGCTCAAACAACGAGTGCTAGAGAGAGAACTTCCGGGTTTTCCTGATCCACGGTTGGTTGAATCCGTGCATGCAGAACCCTCGGATAAGGAGGGCCGACTGTAACTAAATAAAAGATTGTGTAGCTCCTGAAGTGCAAATGGAAACTTTCCAGCACGATTTATGCTTCGGATGCCCATCGAGTGTGGCCACTCACTCTGTAGTGTTTCATTTCGAGCAGGGGGTTCCCAACTTTATTTATAGCACAGACCCTGACCATTAACTGAGGGGTCTGTGGAGCCCAGGTTGGGAACCCCTGGTTTAGAGCGGTGCTAGGGGGTTACTCCATGTTTTCCCAGGACAGGCTGTATTAAGTTATTCCATCCAAACCACAAAGGGTTATGGCCTGGAACTTGCCATTCCTCCTGTCCACTTGCCGATCTGTCCCATCGGTCATTAACCCTAACTGTTAATGTGCAGGTTGAGTCTGTGATGAGGAAGACAAATGCGAGGTGAGCATTAATTTCAAAAGGACCAGAATATGAAAGCATGGATGTAATTTTGAGGCTTTATAAAGCACTGGTGAGGGCCTCACTTGGAGTATTGTGAGCAGTTTCGGGCCTCTTAGAAAGGATGTGCTGACACTGGAGAGAGTTCAAAGGAGATTCACAAAAATGGTTCCAGGATTGAACCACTTGTCATATGACGTGCGTTTGATGGCTCTGGGCCCGTATTCACTTGAATTCAGAAGAATAAGGAGTGACCTCATAGAAACCTATCAAATGTTGAAAGGTCTTGATAGAGTAGATGTGGAGAGGATGTTTCCATGGTGAGGGAGTCTAAGACCAGAGAATACAGCCTCAGAATAAAGAGGTGTCCTTTTAGAGCGGAGATGAGGAGGAATTTCTTTAGCCAGAGAGTGGTGAGTCTGTGGAATTCATTGCCACAGGCAGCTGTGGAAGCCAGGTCTTTATGTATGTTTAAGACAGAGGTTGATAGATTCTTGATTTGGTCAGGGCGTGAAGGGATACAGGGACAAGGCCGGAGATTGGGGCTGAGAGGGAAATGGATCAGCCCTAATGAAATAGTGGAGCAGACTGGATGGGCCAAATGGCCTACTAATTATCTTATAATCTTTACAGTCTTATGTCCTTCCTATCACCCGGATATTCTCTCTCCTCCTCCCTCCCATCGGGCAGACGATACAAAAACCCGAAAACTCACATCACCAAGTTCAAGAGCAGCTCCTATCCCACTGTTATAATTCTATTGATTGTCTTCCTTTACATTAACGGCGAATCCTTGACCCTGCAATCGATCTCACCTTATTGTCTACCTGCACTGTTCTCTCGGTAACTGAAGCTCCACATTCTGTATATTATTAACAGCATTTCCTGTGTACTACCTCAAAGTACTTGTGTTTTGATATTATCTGTATAAATGATTTGCAAAGCAAAGTTTTTTTCCACTGCGTTTGAGTACATGTGACAGTAATAAACCAAAACTGTGCAACCGCACTGTACAAAAGTCTTGGGCACATGAGTATAGCTAGAGTGCCTCGGACTTCTGCACAGCACTGTATTTGTCAACGTGGAGCGGCGAGCGCGTTTGCAAATCTGACGAGAGCACAGGATGTCAGGAATGGCGAGGCGGAGGGGTGCGGGGCAGGTGGCAGAGGAGGTGGGGGAAAAATTCCGGGAAGGAGAAATCGATGTCCGTGCCATCAGGTTGGAAGCTCTGGAATATGAGGTGTTGCTCCTCCATCCTGACAGCGGCCGCATCGGGGCAAGGGAGGAGGCCCTGTCGGAGCAGAGTCAGAATCAGGTTTAAAATCACCAGCATAGGCTGCGACACACATAGAAAATGCTGGTGGAATGCAGCAGGCCAGGCAGCATCTCTAGGAAGAGGTACAGTCGACATTTCGGGCAGAATTCCTTCGTCAGGAATAACTGAAAGAAGAGATAGTAAGAGATTTAAAAGGGGAAGGGGGAGATCTGAGATGATAGGAGAAGACAGGAGGGAGAGGGATGGAGCTAAGAGCTGGACAGTTGATTGGTCCAGCTCTTAGCTCCATCCGTCCCCCTCCTGTCTTCTCCTATCATTTTGTGTCCCTTTTGCCAATCAACTTTCCAGCTCTTGGCTCCATCCCTCCCCCTCCTGTCTTCTCCTATCATTTCGGATCTCCCCCTCCCACTTTCAAATCTCTTACTATCTCTTCTTTCAGTTAGTCCTGACGAAGGGTCTCGGCCCGAAACGTCGACTGTACCTCTTCCTATAGATGCTGTCTGGCCTGCTGCGTTCACCAGCAACTTTTATGTGTTGCTTGAATTTCCAGCACCTGCAGAATTCCTCGTGTTAGCATATGCTGTGAAATCTGTTGACTTTTATGCTTAGCGGTCACTTTATTCGGTACGAGAGTACAACCTGTGCAGTTTCGCGGCCCGTAGCCCATCCACTTTAAGTTTCGACGTGTTGTGCACGCAGGGATGCTCTTCTGCACACCGCTGTCGTAGCATGTGGTCATTTCAGCTACTGTCAGCTTGGCCACTCTCTCATTAACAAGGCAGTTTGACCCACAGAACTGCCACTCACTCGATTCTTGTGTTTCTCGCACCGTTCACAGCCTCGCAGTTGTAGCCATGAGATAAAGCTTTGAACACCCAGACAGAGGTGCGTTATTGAATAACTCTGAGGAGGAATGATGTTTTTTTTCCCACTCGAGTTCAATGGCAAACACTTTCTACGCACAGATAATGTGTACACTCCCTGCACTATTGACTTGCACAGGGACGTTGACGCAGGTGTTACCATGCCGACCTGGGTGAGGTCACCCGCACGCTGGTTGGCTGGAGTTGGATGAGTCATTTGCATGGAGTCAATCAAGTCACTGTGCTCCAGCTTTTGAACGGGGCGGGCAAAGGTCCACTCTCACCTGGGGCTGCAGCCCAGCCTGACGGAAGGAAGGCGGAAGCGCCTTCTGGAAGTCGACAGGAGTGTGGGAAGAGGCGAGGCGAGACACTCTATAGGATAGGCAGCAAGTGAAAGTGTTCCCTTAATCTCAGGAGGGAGTCCTTACAGCTGAGGATTGGACCTCAGTGGAAAGGGAGGGGTCGGATTGGGAGAGGAAGCCCTCAATAAAGATGGTAGTATACCGCCTCGGGGCTGGGGGGGTGGGGGGTCACTCGAGAGGGAGCAGTGCTATTGATGTGTAAGAAGGTAATAGAACAGAACTGAAAGCATTGCCTGCAAGTGTAAAGAACGAAAAGGCTTTATTCTTGAAGGATCTTTAGTGTGAATAAACCTAATTTTGATCATTTTTTTTAAAAAAAAATGTACTTGTAGCTGTAACTAGCACTGACGAAGCACTGTACTGGCCCAGGATGTTGTGACTGTGATTATAGCACCCAAGCTGTGGAGAGTGGCTGTCATCACTGTGTAAGAGTGCCTGCGGTCTCTGTGTGTGTTGAAATAGCAATCCAGTCTTCACTGTCCAAATCCGAATCAGGTTTAATATCACCAGCATACGTTGTGAAACTTGTTGACTTTGCAACAGCAGCACAATGAAATACATAATAATAGAAAAAAAACTGAATTACAGTGTGCACGTGCGTGTGTGTGTGTGTGTATGCACGTGTGTGTGTGTGTATGTGTATGCATATATGCATGTATATGTATGTATATATGTGTGTGTGTGTATGTATATATGCATGTGTGTGTGTATATATGTATGTATATCGTGTGTGCATATGTGTGTAGTGAAAAGATAGATATTAAAAAGTAATGAGTTAGTGTTCATGGATTGAACGTCCATTCAGAATTTAGGTGACAAAGGGGAAGAAGCAGTTCCTACCTCACTTTTTTTAATATACAGTATTTCTGTTTTTACACTTTTTTTAGTCTATTCAATATATGTAATTGATTTACTTTATTTATTATTATTTTTATTTTTTTTTCTCTGCTAGATTATGTATTGCATTGAACTGCTGCTAAGTTAACAAATTTCACGTCACATGCCAGTGATAATAAACCTGATTCTGATTCTGAATCGCTGAGAGTGTGCCTTCAGGCTCCTATACTACCACCTTGATGATAGCAGTGAGAATAAGGCATGTCCTGGGTGATGGGGGTCCATAATGATGGACACTGCCATACAAAACCAAGAAGTGCAACATGTCACTAAAGATTCATTTTCTGCATTCCCATTTAGACTCCTCTGCAAATCTTGGCGCTGTCAGTGACGAGCACGGTGAAAGGTTTCACCAGGACATTGCAGTTAGGGAGAAACGGTATCAGGGGAACTGGAGTCTATCAATGTTGGCTGATTATTGTTGGACACTTAATTGAGAAGCTTCATACACTGAGTACAAATGAAAATCATCAAAACACTTTTTGCTTAGTTGAACTATTGCAAAGCACTGTTATGCAATTAAATGCATTACATTCAATAAAAGTTCATTTCTTCTCCAAATTCCTACATGACTCACGTGGTCTGAAATTATATTTGTGTTCAGCTTCAAACGGTCCATCAGAAACAAAAAAAAATCTGAGGAAGCAACACTTTTGAAAAAAATATTGTTGTCCAGTGTTATCGGATGTGGAAAGGCCAGCAGGGTGCAGGACTCCAGGGTAGAATGGCTTTCATTCTGGCTCTTTCCAGAGGAAGACACAGAGGCTGAATCGTTACCAAGAGCAACGCCAACTGCCTTTGATTTATGAACTTCTGTTTGTAGAGGAAACACGCAGCACACAGGGCTGGGAATATAATCTGCTGTTGGCACCAGTAGAAGGAATCCCCGGCAGCTTGTTGTCATTTCTGCACAGCAGTGCTTGGGATTAAACTCTCTTTAAACAATACTTCCCACCTTCATTCTCCGTGAGCCCACCCTGAAGGCAGAGCTTCCTGCTGGGATGTCCTCTCTTAGAGAGCAAGTGGCCCGAGCTCCAATGTGCCAAATCCAGAAGGTGAAAGTCAGTCGGCTATTTAACGAGAAAGTTGCAGCCTATCATAAGATTGTATGATTCAAATGAGGCAGGTACAATTTAGCTGCGGGTGGTGGGGTGAAGATACGTCTCTACCAAAGGAGGTGTAAGGTGTTCCTTTCCTCCGTGAGTCTGGGCAAGGTGTAGCACGTGCTTAACACCCCCGACCAGGGTCATATGAAGCCGTGGGAGCAGCTGGTGGATGGTCGTACGAGCAACTGGTGCACATCACAAGTCCTGGTTATGTGACCACTGAAGCCAGGCAGACAATCTATGAAGAGTACTGATAATGGCTGGGGTCGCCCATCTTGTAAAGACACTGCCCAGAAGAAGACAATGGCAAACCACTTCTGTAGAAAAATTTGCCAAGGACTCTCATCGGTCATGAGACCATGATCACCTATATCATATGACACAGCGCATAGTGATGATGTCATACAACACAGCACATAATGATGATGTCATATGACACAGGACATAATGATGACAATTTCATAATAACATTTCTGTGGAATTGGGCTCATGAGACAAGGATGTTCTCAATCGTCTTAGACTCTCTGGCTAGAGTAAAGTTTAATTGAAGGATAGCAGGCAAATTATTTAAGACTGAGATGAGAATTTTCCTATTTTTTAATGGCTTATTTTTGTCACATGACAAGAGGCATAGATAGAATGGACAACCAGAAACATCTTAGCAAGTTGGAAATGGCTAATAGGAGGGGGAATAATTTTAAGTTGATTGGAGGAAAGTATGTGGGGGGGGGGATGTAGCGTGGTGCATGGCCAAGTGGTTAGGACGTTGGGCTCATGATCAGAAGGTCGTGGGTTTGAGTTTCGGCCGGGGCAGCGAGTTGTGTTTTTGAGCAAGGCACTTAACCACACACTGCTTCAGTCCACCCGGCTGAGAATGGGTACCGGCAAATGTTGGGGGTTAACCTCGCGATAGACTGGCGTCCTATCCGGGGGGGGGGGGGGGGGGAGTCTCGTACTCTCAGTCGCTTCACGCCACAGAAACTGGCCTGATGGGCCACAAAGGCTCAGGACAGACTTTAACTTTAATGGGGGGGATGTAAAAAGTTACGTCTTTACACAGAGAGAGCAGAGTGTGTGGAATGCCCTGCCGGGGTTGGTGGGTGGAAGCAGACACATGAGAGGCATTAAGAGACTCTTAGATAGACACATGGATACATACAATTGATTAAATTTAGAGTATGTTAAAATAGCACAGCAATGTGGACTGAAGGGCCTGTACTGTGCAGTAATGTTCTCTATGCAGAGATACAGTGAAAAGCTTTCTTTTGGATGCTATCCACACACATTATTTCATTAGATATAGGAGCAGAGTTAGGCCATTTGGCCCATCGTCTGTTCTGCCATTTCATAATGGCTGATTCATTCCCTCTTGATATGTTCTTGATATTTATTGCTTAATTATTTATACTGGCATTTGCGCAGTTTGTTGTCTTTTGCACTCTGGTTAAACGCCCTAGGTGGACGGTCTTTCATTGATGCTGTTATAGTTACTGTTCTGTAGATTTATTGAGTATGCCCACAAGAAAATGAACCTCAGGGTTGGATATGGTGACATAAGACAAAGGAGCAGGACTAGGCCATTCAGCCCATCAAGTCTGCTCCACCATTCCATCATGGCTGATCCCAGATCCCACTCAACTCCACACACCTGCCTTCTTGCCATATCCTTTGATGCCCTGACCGATCAAGAAACGATCAACTATCACCTTAAATATACGCACGGACTTGGCCTCCACCGCAGTCTATGGCAGAGCATTCCCCACAGATTCTCTACTCTCTGGCTAAAAAATTCCTCCTCACCTCTGTTCTAAAAGGTCGCCCCTCCATTTTGAGGCTGTGCCCTCTAGTTCTGGATATTCCCACCATAGGAAACCTCCTCTCCATAGGAAACACATTTGTACTTTGATGATAAAGTTTACTTTGAATTTTGAACTTTAAATAGGCACAGACTCTCACGAGCTGAAGACCCTGATTCTATGCTAAACTTTAAGCTTTCTGTTTAGAGTCTTGTTCAGTCAATGTGTGTGCCATTGTTTATAAAACGGACGGATCACCAAATCTTCCAGCAACAGCGTCCGACACTTTGTTTCTCCCAGCTTCCAAGAAGTTTAATGCTGTTGCCATGGTTCGCTTTGATGTCTTAGAAGAGGCTCATGTCGCACTCTTGGCGAGCAGTCAGTGCTTTGTGGTTTCGAGAGCCACCTCAAAGACTTGAGCAAGCCATATTGAAGAGGGCGGCAGTGATCTTTGAGGTGGATGTTACCCTGGGGGTGTGACTACCCTCAGATCAGAATCAGGCTTATTATCACTGACATAAGTTCTGAGATTTGTTGTTTTGTGGCAGCAGTATAGTGCAGTACATAAAATGCAGAAATAGAGAGGGAATGTTCATGGCTCATGGTCCGTTCAAAAAAATTGATGGCGGAAGGGAAGGAGATGTTCCTAAAACATTGAGTGTGTGTCTTCAGGCTCGCCAATGAGTATAATATTTTATTGGCTGTGAAGTGTTCTGGGGATATTGTAGTAGGAAAGGACAAAGCTATAAATATGTGATTTTCACACGTCATCGTGCTACCAGGTAATCCATGCCTAAGGTAAACACAATGTTAGGCCCTCATTTTGGGCTCCCGTGTCTTCCTTTGAATTAGTTTAATGTTTTGAAGTTACAAAACATAAGAGCCTGCAGACAAGGCCTTGGAGATGCTTCTTCAGTTCCCAACGACTATAGGAGGGTTGACTTTGATCGCCTCAATTCTTACCGTCGCAAATATCCTGTATACTTTCAGCTCGCGGCTCCAGTGGAGCAACATCTGCCTTCCCTCCGAAGCCGGGTGATGCAGGCTCCAGGCTGTGAAACTTTATGGGCTCTCTCTAGTGCAGTGCCGAAGGATGCACTGTGACATTACAGCTTCCAGTACAGAGCTGCTCTGCCTTCCAGTTTCTAAAGTGCTTAATTGACTTTTGAAATGTCAGGAGGTTCTTAATATAAACGCATGGGCTCCTTTGAAATTAGTCGGTGTGTTTAATGCACAGCTCAGCTGTGATTAGAAACATCTCGAGCGTTTCTCACTCTCCATAGCGAGCTTCTAACATCCATTTAAGTAAAGCTTACCTTACCTCTCACAGTATTGAAGCTTTGGCCTCTCCTTTTGCTGGCGATGGTTATGTTGAACATAGAAAGCCACAGCACGGTACAGGCCCTGCGGCCTACGACGTTGTGCCGACCTTTTAACCTACTCCAAGGCCAATCTAACCCTTCACTCCTACATAGCATACATTGTGGGCCGAATGGCCTGCACTGTGCTGTACTATTCTGTGTTCTCTGTTCTAGTACAGCTAGCATCTGCCAAGAGAGAAATGGTTAATGCTGCAGGTGGATGAGGTTTATTCATAACTGTGCCTGCCATTTTATTTACAAATGTTCGGTGAGATCACATTATCACACTGGGAACTTTCTTGTTGGAAGAAATGGCTGCCTTTAGTAGCAAGGAATAGTGAGGCGGCAGATAGTTCTGTTACCTCAGCACCAGAGGCCGGTGTTCAGTCCTTGGCCGCTGTCTCACAGAGTCAGACAGCATTGAACAGATCCTTTGGCTCAATATTGTCCATGCTGACTGTGTTGCTCGGCAACCTAGTCCCATCTGACCATATTTGGCCCATAGCCCTCTAAACCTTTCCTATCTATGCACTTATCTTTTAAATGTTGGCAGTGTGCCTGTCCATCCAAGAGGACCACAACCTTGTAGGGTTTGGAGGTTTGCGTGCCTCAATGACACGGAGAGCTATGTTGGCTGGAGTCAGGGCTTTATGCTTTGACTCTTGGTAGGGTCACCCATGCCAAACAGGTCAAAGGCTAGAGGCCAGACTAAGAGTGGTCCTCTGGACCTCCAGGTCTCGTAGTTCGGTTCAGGGCTGACCACCCCGACTGGTCAGACAAAATCGTTATGGAAACAGTATCGTTTATCCTTCTACATCTGGGTGTGGTGGTATTCCTGAGTCCCCACCCGGGACTTGCATGACTGACAGTAGTGAAAACTGAGAAGAAGCTACCGACACGACGAAGGAAGCCCTGAACTACACCAGAGATGGAGGACATTCATTGCTGCTCTAAACGCCAGCGGCGTGATGGGCAAAGAAAAAATGTGCCTTTCTGGCAGCTCATTCCAAATTCACACCTCCATCTATGTGAAGAAACTGCCCCTGATGTCCCCTTTAAATAGCTTGTCTCTGATCTTAAATCTCGGGCCTCTTGTTTTAACAATCCCTCCCTGGGAAAAGAGGGTGCCTTCACCCTGTCTATGCCCCTCATGGTCTTATACCTCTATCAGCTCACCCCTCGATCTCCTACATTGCAGGGAATTAAAGTTCTAGTTGATGCAACCTCTCCTTGTACCTCAGGTCCCCACAAGTCCAGGCAAAATCATGGTAAATCTTTTCTGCACTCTTTCTCGGTTAATAACACCTTTCCTATAACGGTGACAAAAACTGTATGCAACACCCCCAAATGCGGCTGGTCCAATGTCCTAAATTGTTGTTCCCTTTCATGCCTTGTGGCTGATTGGGTCCATTTTGCTTTTGCCATTTCCGTAGCCATTTTGACTTCTTTTTTCACTAGGTTGAGTTGCTAGCTCAACACTCAACCCAGCACGGACGGAAAGTGTGCAAGGGGTTGGCCGGATTCAAACTCGGGACCATTGGCCTCGAAGCCCAGAGGCGATGCCATTACACAGACGTCCCACCTCTCCCGGAAGTTCCGGGAGTCTCCCACATATTAATAGTGGCTCCCTGATGCCCGCAAATTATATACAATGTCCTGGAAATCAATTCTTTTGAGAGCGAGCAAGAGAGCGCGAGAGTGACCAAGAGAGAGAGAGAGAGAGAGAGAGATAGTGCCAGCGCGACCACGAGAGAGCGAGAGAGAGAGAGAGCGAGAGTGCATGCGAGAGCCATGGCAGAGTGTTCCAAAAAAAGAAAATATAAACCGTACGTCACCCCAGACTACACTAAAGTGTACCCCTGCCTAATAGGGGGTCAAAAATAATGACAGTGTTGCTCGCTGCACTGTTTGCAACAGTGATTTTTCTATTGCCCATAGTGGGTTAAGATTGTAAAAGACATGTTGAGGTGAGTTTAACAGGTGTCATTCGTTCATTAGCGTAGCTAACGTTATTTAAACTAGCTGGCCAGCTGCTAAGGAGCTACTCTATTGCAGACATCCCACCTCTCCCGGAAGTTCCGGGAGTCTCCCGCAACTTGATGGTGCTACCTCCCCGAAATGAGTTTTTGCAGGGTGGGATGTCTGCATTACACCACCGGCTGGCAACATCTTGTATAACTGCAGCGTAACTTCCCAACTCCTGCAGTCAGTGGCTTGACTGGTGAAGCCCAGTGTGCCAAATGCCTTCTTCACCACTCTATCTACCCATGGCACTCTTTTCAGTGAGCTATACACTTGCACTCCTAGGCCTCTGCTGCATAACCCTGCCCAGGCCCCACCATTCAGCGTACAAGGCCTACCCTGGTTTGATCGCCCAGAATGCAATGCTTCACAAAGAGCGCCATCAGTGTGCTCCCAAACTGGAAAACCATGGATTAAAGCTACATTGATGTAACCTGCTGTTACCTCGAATAATTAGTATCTGTAGCAACACACACACACGAAGTGCTGGAGGAACTCAGCGGGTCAGGCAGCATGTACGGAAAAGAGTAAACCGTCAACGGTTCAGGCCGAGACCCTTCATCAGTTAGTATCTATGTTTGCCAAGAAATACTGTAAACCTTTCCCTTGGTGCTTACATTGAGAGAGAATAGGAGAGACTCTCGCTAACTAACTGAAAGCCTTTTGCCAGCCCTGTGAGGATATTTGCGCATTCCCCCCACCTCTAATTGTATGGGTTTGCCCCAGTTCCTGTTTCCTCCCAGGCCCCAAAGGCAAGCCAGTTGGTTAATTAGCCTGATGAAGGATCTCCGCATGAAACATCGACTGTCTATGCCCCTCCCGTAGATGCTGCCTGATTTGCTGAGTTCTCTGAGCATGTGTTGCTCAAGGTCCTCAGCGTCTCTTGAGTTCATGATAAATTAGCCCTATAATTGGCCCATTAATATTGGTAAATATCACAGGACAAGCGGGAGTTCGGCTCTGACCCTAAATGCTACTTACCTACCACACTGAATCATCTGGTTCCCCCCTCTCTGTGTTTTATTTATCAGTCAGGGAACGAAATGGTTACTATATGAGGTGTGTTTGATGGTTCTGGGCCTGTACTCGCCGGAGTTTTAAAGAATGAGGGGTGATCTCATTGAAACCTACTGAATATTTAAAGGCCTAGATAAGGTGGATGTACAGAGGCTGCTTCCAAAAATGGGAGAGTCTAGGAGCAGAGGGTACGGCCTCAAAATAGAAGAATGTCCCTTTAGAACAGAGATGAAGAGCAGGGGCTCCCAAACTGGGGCCCACGGACCCCCTTGCTTAATGATATTGGTCCATGGCATAAAAAATGTTTGGGAACCCCTGGAGGAGAGGAATTTATTTAGCCAGACAGTGGTGAGTCTGTGGAATTCATTGCCACAGATGGCTATGGAGGCCAGGTCATTGGGTATATTTAAAATGGAGGTTGATAGGTAGTTAATTAGTAAGGCTGTCCAAGGTTTCGGGAAAAAACAGGAGAACAGGGTTTAGAGGGAAAATAAATCAGTTATGATCGAGTGGCAGAAAAGCCTCGATGGGCCGAATGGCCTGATATCTTATGGGGGAGAGAGAATAAACTTGCAGCACTGCTGCCAAGTAAGGAGAGTTGGATGGGAAATAAGAGAAAATGGAGCTGGATAGATGGAGTTGGTTTTCTGGGAGCGGCCGTGGACCTAATGGATCAATTGCCTGTCTCCTGTGGCCGTAATAAAGAACTGAAATGTAAACAATAATAAGCTTTCTTAAAAATAAGTGCATGAGAAGGCTTTCCGGTGCCTTATGAGGAATTCATTCACGTCAGAGTGGCGTTGAGTGAAGTGAGGTGTGGCATTTTAATGAGCAGATATTTCACACGGTCCCAATCACTTCCGAGCCATCTAAGCAGTGCCATACTGCTGTTATTTTTCAATCAACCGTTGAACTGGGCGAGGCAGGGCTGTGTTCTCATGATGCCACCATGCAAACGTACCTTTGTGTGAGTTGGCTGCAAAGTGCCCCGAAAGTGAAAATAAAAGTTTTAAAGTGGTGGCCACTTAGTTCTCTGATAAAGAGCATTCGGGAAAACTTTGTACAATTCAAAGGACATTTATTATCAAAGTATGTATACAATATACAACCCTGAGATAAGTCTTCCCCCACAGACAGCCCTGAAACAAAGAAATCCTTGGAACCTGTTCAGAGGAAAACATCAAACCCCTCCCCCTCCCCACGCAAAGTAAAACAAGTTGCACAAATGGCAACAGAAAAAGGACGAGCAAAAAGCGCAGAATACAAAGCACAAAATCAAGAGAGTCCACATTTCAGTCCAGCCCAGTGTTCATTTAACTGCAGGCCGCCCCGATTCAAAAGTTGCCCAAAGTAGCAGCAGGAAAAGGAGTGGCCAGAAGCTACAGACGCGTCATAATGTGAACCACAGTCCCAATCCACAAATCGTGTCGACTGAACTTCGCCCAAGACACGGAAACACGGGGAAATCTGCAGATGCTGGAATTTCAAGCAACGCACATAAAAAATGCTGGTGGTGAACGCAGCAGGCCAGGCAGCGTCGATAGGAAGAGGTACAGTTGACGTTTCGGGCCGAGACCCCTCGTCAGGACACGGAACTCTGGCACCGTCCTTTTTGACACCTGCCCTCAGGAGCAGCGAGTGAGAGGGAGAGAGAGAGACTCTCACATGCAGGCACCTTCCTCTGGCTGCAGCGAGTATCACAAGGAGGATGGATGTTATGTGAAATTAGATTAGATTACTTACGTTATTTAAACAGGCAGCAAGCTAATAGGCCCTTCCAGCCCAACGAGCCCGGGCTGGCCTAGTGACAGCCATGTGAACAATTGACCTACTGACCCGTACATCTTTGGAATGTGGGAGGAGCCCTGCGTGGTCATTGGGAGAATGAACAAACACCTTATGGATCGTGTCAGGAATTGAACCCTGTTTGCTGGTGCTGAAAAGCGTTGCACTACCCCGCTGGCCGCCATGCTACTATTCCGCTTAAAGCAGGGGTTCTCAACCTTTTTTGAGCCATGGACCCCGGGCCGGGAATTTCTGGCTTAAAAGTATAGTTTAGATTAGATTATGAGGACACGCAGTCCTCTTTTATTGTCATTTAGTAATGCATGCATTAAGAAATGATACAATATTCCTCCGGTGTGATATCACAGAAACACAGGACAGACCAAGACTGAAAAACTGACAAAAACCACATAATTATAACATATAGTTACAACAGTGAAATCAATACCGTAACTTGATGAAGAACAGGCCATGAGCAGGGTAAAAAAAAGTTCAAAGTCTCTCGAAAGTCCCACATCTCACGCAGACAGGAGAAGGAAGAAAACTCTCCCTGCCATGCCCGACCACAGTTCGACTCTGAGTCGTCCGAAAACTTCAAGCTTTGACACCGAGCACCGAGCACCATCTCTGCTGAACGCTTTGATCCCAGCCCCGGTTGCCAGCAGCAGGCAAAGCCGGGGATTTTGGGGCCTTCCCTCCGGAGATTCTCGATCGCACAGTAGCAGCGGCAGCGAACCGGGCATTTCAGAAGTTTCTCCAGATGTTCCTCCGTGCTTCTCACAGCTGTCTCCATCAAATCAGAATTGTGCACGGCCCCTATTTAACAAATACGGTATCATTTCACCGGAGAGGCTATGCACGCTGCGTCACACCGCCATCTTCTCCTCCTCCTGCAGCAGATTAATGCATTTGAGTTTACATTTACATTTCAGTAAAAACATGTATTTCGGATATGGAAACACTGTGTGCACTGCTTCCCAGAATCATGGTTAGGTCACATCTGGAGTATTGCACACAGTTCTGGTCACCCCACTATAGGAAGGATGTTGAGGCTTCGGAGAGGGTGCAGAAGAGGTTCACCAGGATGCTGCCTGGTTTAGAGGGCAAGTGCTATCACGAGAGGCTGGACAAACTTGGGTTGTTTTCTCTGAAGCGCCAGGGGAGATCTGATAGAGGTTTACAAGACTTTAAGAGGCATAGATAGAGTGGACAGAGAGTACCTGTTACCCAGAGTTGAAATGCCTAATACCAGAGGGCATGCATTGAAGGTGTGAGAGGGTAGGGTCAAAGGAGGATGTGAGGGGCAAGTTTTTTACTCGAGAGTGGTGGATGCCTGTAATGCGCTGTCTGGTATGGTGTCCAAAGCAAATACATTAGAGGATTTTAAGATACGTTTGGATAGGCACATCAGAAGGAAGGAAGATGGAGGGATCTGTGTTTGGGTGTTTTTAATTTGCTTTCTAGCTGGGTCAGCACCACATTGTGGGCTGAAGGGCCTTTCCCGGTGCTGTATTGTTCTATGTTCTATCCTTCTATGTGCTGCTAAGGTTCGTCATAAAATGGAACATCTAAGTGTTCGCTCATCAGTGGCACATTTGTCTGAGAGGCATGATGGCCCCACCCGATGTCATACCAAGGGAGTGCTGCGTTGTCTGAGGGGACGGCCGGGGGATGAGGTCCTGCTCAGTGGGCCTGCAAATCCCACGACACCATGTGAAGAAAATCTAGGGAATTCGCTCTTGCATCTAGATCACCAACATCTTTGAGCTCTTTTCCGATCTTCTGCGTTGGCCCCTCCGCACCAGACAGTGATGCAACCATTCAGAATGCCCTCCCACCATACATCTGTGAAAACTTGCTGGAGTCTTTGGTGACTCATCAAATCTCATGAAACTCCTAACACAGCTGCTGGCGTGCCTCCTTCATAATTGCATCAATATGTTGGTCCCAAGACATATCTCCAGAGATGCTGATGCTCAGGAACTTGAAGTCGCTCCCCCTTATCCCAGTCAGGCTCATGTGAAGCCATGGGAGCAGGGGGTGGATGGTCCTATGAGCAGCTGGTACAGATCACCAGTCCTGGTTACGTGGCCACTGGCGCCAGGCAGACAATCTCTGCAGAGCAGCGCACACACAAAATTCCGGAGGTGCTCAGCAGATCAGGCAGCATCTGTGGAAGAGAGTAAGCAGTCGAGACCCTTCCTCAGGACTGAGAGGGAAGCGGGGAGATATTGTTCACGGCTGCGGTCACCCATCTTATAAAGACACTGCCCAGAAGAAGACAATGGCAACTCACTTCTATGAAAAAATTTGCCGATAACAATCGTGGTCATGGAAAGACCATGATCATCCACATCATATGATATGGCGCCTAACCAATGAGGCCTTATCGCTGCTGATCCCTCGGTAAGGACACGTAAGTGTTCTCCCAACTTTCCTATCCTGAATTCCACAATCAGTTCCTGATCTAACTGGCACAGGTGCCAAGGTTGTTGTTGCGACACCACTCAACCAAAGCTTGCAATTGTCTTAGAACATAGAAATCTGCAGCACATTACAGGCCCTTTGGCCCACAATGTTGTGCCAATCCTTGTAACCTACTCTAGAAACTGCCTAGAATTTCCCTATCGCATAGCCCTCTATTTTTCTAAGCTCCATGTACCTATCCAAGAGTCTCTTAAAAGACCCTTTTGTATCTGCCTCCACCACTGTCGCTGGCAGTGCGTTCCCACACACCCACCACTCTCTGTGTGAAAAACTTACCTCCAACATCCCCCTTGTACCTACTTCCAAACACCTTAAAACTGTGCCCCCTCGTGTTAGCCATTTCAGCCCTGGGAAAAACGGATGGTGCAATCCGGGGTATATTATGATCGAGGAACGTATTTGCAGATTGGATACTGAACTTTTTACTGTTGGACTTCGGCCACGTTCCACCGTGATACAACACTTGGCGGCACGGGAGGTCGTTCCTGCCTGTGGCCATCGAACGTGCAGCTCCTCCCGTGGAGGGTCAGACACCCTGAGCCAACAGACTGGTCCTGGACTTATTTTCCATCTGGCATAGTTTGCATTTTGTTGTTCGATTGATGGGGTTTTTTGTATTGCTATATTTACGCTCTATTCTTGGTTGGTGCGGCTGTAACGAAACCCAATTTCCCTTGGGATTAATAAAGTATATCTATCTATCTGTCTATCTAAAAAGCATCTGGCTACCCACACCATCAATGTTTCTCATCATCTTATACACCTGTATCAGGTCACCTCTCATCCTCTGTCAGGCCAAGTTCACTCAATCTATTCTCATGAGACACACTCTCCAATCCAGTCTCCGGTGTCCTTTTGAAACAACAAACTACCGGAAGAGAATTATACAAACGCCAGCAGCCCACAGTAATTTTTGCCAAGTGCCCTTGGACCTGAGCTCTTGCTTTTGGCTGGGAAATATTGAGGCTGTGGTAGAACAATGGACCCTACGGGAAATCCTGGCAATTCTGGACAACGTTCCTCACCCTCTACGTGCCACCTTGGCTGAACAGGGGAGCACTTTTAGTAAAAGACTAAGACAACCGTGCTGCTCCAAAGAGCACTATAGGAGGTCATTCTTACCCTCGGCCATTAGGCTCTATAATGAGTCAACCTATAGCTGGGGAAATGATGACCCCCCCACTCCTGTTAGACTGTTTGATGTAACTTCTTTTTATTCTTTCTATTTCTCTTATAATATTTATATCTGCGCACTTGTAATGCTACTGTGACACTGTAATTTCCTTTGGGAATAGACCATAAGACCATAAGACAAAGGAGCAGAAGTAGGCCATTCGGCCCATCGAGTCTGCTCTGCCATTTTATCATGAGCTGATCCATTTTATCCTATTTAGTCCCACTGCCCCGCCTTCTCACCATAACCTTTGATGCCCTGGCTACTCAGATACCTATCAATCTCTGCCTTAAAGACACCCAATGACTTGGCCTCCACTGCTGCCCGTGGCAACAAATTGCATAGATTCACCACCCTCTGACTAAAAAAATTTTTTCGCATTTCTGTTCTGAAAGGGCGCCCTTCAATCCTGAAGTCATGCCCTCTCGTACTAGACTCCCCCATCATGGGAAACAACTTTGCCACATCCACTCTGTCCATGCTTTTTAACATTCGAAATGTTTCTATGAGGTCTCCCCTCATTCTTCTAAACTCCAAGGAATACAGTCCAAGAGCAGACAAACGTTCCTCATATGTTAACCCTCTCATTCCCAGAATCATTCTAGTGAATCTTCTCTGTAAAGTATTTGTCTGTGTTTCCTGCTGCTCAGTCAGCAGTGCACACCAGAAAGCAGCAGATCAAAGCCTTTCCCAGGACTGGATAGCTTACATAGGTGATGTGCCTGGCCTGCGATGTGTCCGGGAACTTATCTGCTTTAATGGTAAGTGGTGTTATTAGGTTTAGTGAAAATGGTATTATTTCAGTAGCTGGGGAAAATGTTTCCTCAACTTCAGCTGTGAAACTTTAGGAAGTTGTTTACAGTGGGCAAGTGTTCAGCACATTCAAACAATATGTACATTTTTAAAACATGCATTTCTGTAGCACCTTTCACACCCTTTTCAGTGTGTTTGCATTGAATGAAGAAGTTTTGCCTTTGAAGCTGCTGGTGGTACAGTACTGTGCAAAAGTCTTTACAATATATATATAGCAAGGGTGGCCAAGACTTTCGCACAGGACTGTATTTGTCAACGTGGAGCCAAGAGCAAGCTTGTAAACCTGGCAGGAGCAAAGGGTGTTGGGAATGGCGAGGGTGGAGAGCCGCAGGAGGGGTGTGGTGTGGGAATGTGGGACAGGTGGCAGAGAAGGAGTGCCAGAGCCGGGTGCAGACACACCCAGCTCTGACACACCAGGCAAGATCATTTGATTCCAAACAATCAGTTTATTGATCGTTACAGAATGTCTCTCTGGTGCTTCCCACTCCCTCCCCTCTCCCTTCCCCTTTTCCCGACCATGATTCCCCTCTCCCTGCCCCCTTCCCCCTTCCCACTCTCAGTCCACAGTAGAGACCCGTATCAGGTTTATCATCACTCATGTATGTCACGAAATTTGTTTTTTTAATTTCCGGCAGCAGTACAATGCGATACATAAAATTACTACAGTACTGTGCAAACGTCCTAGGCACCCTATCAATCTATCTATCTTGCCCGGACAACTGGATGACACTACCATTCTTCAAAATTTTTGCACAAGGTTTTTGTTCACCCATCTCTGAGAAAAACAGGGGGAAAAAATTCTGGTAGACAGAAGTTCTGTGGACAAAGTGCCTTGTTCATGAGAGAGGTCGGGAGAATGGCCAGACTGGTTCAAGCTGATAAGAAAGCAAAATGGAACGGTTGTTGATTTGAGTGTCTCAGAATATGCTGACCTCCTGGGATTGTCACGCACGATGGTGTCTCATTTATAGAGAACAGTGTGAAAAACAGAAAAGGAAAGATCCGGTGAGTGGTGGTTCTGTGGGCAAAAATGCCTTGTTAATGAGACAGGTCAGAGGAGAATGGCCAGACTGGTTCAAGCCGACTGGAAGGTTACAGTAACTCAAACAACCGTATGTTACTGGTGTGCAGAAGAACATCTTGGAATGCACAACACGTTGAACCTTGGAACGGACGGGCTTACAGCAGCAGAAGACCATAGCTGTAAAGTGGTCACTGAGTCCATGGGTCTCGATCGATCCCCACCCTCCACCCATGTTCCACTCCTGATGCTACAGATGTTGTGGTACGTCAGCTTCTTCCTTAAACAAGTCAGGCAGTGAGTTTAACTAATGAAAGGGTATTTTCAGCATCGTATGGCAGAGAGAATTTCAGCCTCTCGGGAAAAGACTCTGATATGAACGTGAGGATGAGTAACTTCTGCACCCGGGGTCATTTCTTCTCTTTTAATCTTCGCCTGCCTCCACCCTGCAAGGTTTTCAACCTCTTAGTAATTCAGCTTGTGGCAAGGCCATTCAGCCCATTAAAGGGGTGTGCACCACTCTTGGCTCTTGTCTTCTAACCTCAGTGTAACCGTCTTCTTTATGCTTCATTGGGTCATCTGGTGTCAGACCAAAGATAAAGCAGATAAGTGTGAGGTGTTGCACTTTGGTAGGACCAGTCCAGGTAGGTCTTATACAGGGGGCTGTAGAGCACTGAGCAGTGCTCTAGAACAAAGGGATCTGCACCTCTACTCCATCGGCCAAAAGCAGAACTTCCGGGTGACCAAGCATTTTAATTCCCATTCCCATTCCAACATGTTGGCCCATGGCCTCCTGTTGTGCCACGGTTAGGCCACCCTCAGAGTGGAGGAGCAACACCTTCTATTGTGTCTGGGTAGCCTCCAACCTGAATATCAAATTCTCTTTCTGGTAAAAAAAAAAGCCCTCCCCATCCCCTCTTCTTCTCTTCCCCACTCTGGCCTTTTACCTCTTCTCACCTGCCCCTGGGTCCCCTCCTCCTTCCCTTTCCCCTATGGCCCACTCTGCTCTCCAATCAGATTCCTTCCTCTCCAGACCCTTTACCTTTCCCACCCACCTGTCCTCACCTATCACGTTCTAGCTATCCTCCTTCCCCCCCCTCACCTTTTTATTCTGACATCTTCCCCTTTCCTTTCCTGTCCTGACGAAGGGCTCCCGGCCCGAAACGTTGACTGTTTATTCCTTTCCACAGATGCTGCCTGACCTGCTGAGTTCCTCCAGCATTTTGGTTGTGTTGCTTTCTATTCAGATGTTTGGGGATGGGGGGTGACTGCTTGCATCTTCCTCGTCCTCTTGTTGTTGTGATTATCAATTCCAAAGGGAATATCCCAGACACGAGTGATCTGGTTTCCTTTTGGCTTTGGTGTTTGCTTCTCATTTTCGAGTTTCTTTAACATCTTCACTCTGGTCATCTCTCCACATCCTTGACTGTTGACCTCGTCTCTGCGTAGTCAGACTCCACGGCGGAGGGACTCCCTAGCCGCTGGGATCCAGACCAACCATGTGTTTTCGCTTTGGCTAACCTTTGAACCTGAGTACACTGGGAAACGGTTAATGCAGAGAGCAAGAGTGTGAAGGTCAATAGAGGTGGCCCAGTAATAACACACACCCTATGGAAGGGGAACAAGGAGAAGCTGGTGGGAAAAGGACTCGGATTAGCTTAATTTGTCACTTGTACATTCAAAGTTCAAAGTACATTTATTATCAAAGTATGTATAAATGATACAACCTTGAGATTCGTCTCCTTGCCGGCAGCTGCAAGACAAGAAACCCAAAAGAATTCAATTTTTAAAAAAAGACCAACACCCAATGCGCAGAGAAAGGAAAAAAAAACTAATTGTGCAAACAATTAAAAGCAAGCGACAGCACTGGGAACGAAAGTGAGTCCATAGACCCGGAGCAGGCCCACAGCCTCAGTTCATCACACGGCAGACCAAAACAACACGGAGCGAGCGGATATTCACTCCGGAGCAGCCGGCGCAGGGCGCAGTCCCAGCCTCTGTGCCGCGGAGAGTGGAGTAAACGTCACTAAGCGAGCAGGGCCAGCCCAACCACAGCGCACTTACAATTCAGATCTTCAAAAAGGCGGCATCCATCGTTAAGGACCCTCACCACCCAGGGCACTCTTCTCCTTGCTACTTTTTAGGAACAGCTTCTTCTCTCCATCATCGGATTTCTGAATGGACGAGGAACCCATGAACACTACCTCACTATCTTTGCCCTACTTATACAGCAGTTCATAAAATTTTTAGTATATTTTAATACTGTACTGTTGACGCAAAGCACTACATTTCATGATGTGGAGGAAGTCCCCTGCGGTTGAATGGTCTCCCTCTTTTCCTCTATGTTGTCAGAGGACGGTGTTGGAGTCCTGGGTCTTGGGCAAGGTTTAATTGATGCGGTTTGTGGATCGGACTCTGTGGTTCACGTTATTATCTGTTTCTGGTTACTCCTTTTACTTGTTGCTATTTTGTGTGATTTTAATCCGGGCAGCCTGCAGATTACGGAACGACACAGCGCTAGATTGAACTGAATATGCCTGCACTCTTGGTGTTTCATACTCTGCGTTTTTCGCTCGTTTTTTTTGCTGCTTGCGTGATTTTTTTTTGCACGTTGATTGGAGGGTGGGGGGGGTTGATGTTTTTCTTCGAATGGGTTCCATGGTGTTTCTTTCTTTCGTGGCTGCCTGCGGGAAGACAGATCTCAGGGTTGTACACTGCATACATAACCCTTTGATATGCCAATGATAATAAGTCTGATTCTAACCCTAACCATACATGTTTGGGATGTGGGAGGAAGCCCATGTGGTCAGGGGAAGAACGTAGAAACCTCGTTCTGGACGGTGGCAGGGATCGAACCACAATCAGTAATCGCCAGCGCTGCAAAACAATTGCGCTATCCGCCACGAAACCGCGCTGCCCCAGCTTCGGTTTTTTGGCTTTAGCTACATTTCCCACAGACTCCCTGTCTGTTGGCTAAGGCCAGTCTAAACATTAACACAGCTACAAGGGGGGGGCGACTGCTGCTGTTCAAAAAGACAAGACATTGCATTCACCGATCTGAAAGGGTGCAGTTTGCTCACTGGTGGACAGTTCACCACACTTCAACCGAAAGAATGAAAGCATTGTGCATTCTCAAAGTCTCCTTCCTCCGCGCATGGGGAGATGTGGGCGGTCCTGATGCGTTACCGATTTTTCTTCTTATTATGCGAGATTAAATCTGGGTTGTTTTTGAAGGAAATGCGATGACAGGCCCGCCACAAAGTGCGACGCCTCACGGTGCGCAGGTTCAGCTGTAGATCCAGCATCGCCCCTCTGTGCGGTGACAAGGCAAAGCAAGGAGGGAGGAAAGGAAATTGAGGGAGACTTTGGTCAGTTGGTAGTGGAATTGGCTATTATTGTCACAGTTGGAGCTTGTCTTGCTTACCGTTTATACAGATCAAATCATTACACGGTGAGCTAGAACACTGAGGGGTCCGCAGACCCCTCGGTTAATGGTAGGGATCCTTGGCGTAAAAAGGATTGGGAGTTCCTGAGGTAAATAAAAGTGTAAAAGCTACCAAAAAGTGCAGTGTAGGCAAATGATAAAGTGCAAGATCGTAACGAGATGGACTGTGAGGCCAGGAGCCCAACTCATTGTACCAGAGATCCGTTCAAGAGTCTGATAACAGCGGGGTAGAAGCTGTCCTTCAGCCTGGTGATGTGTGCTTTTGGGCTTTTGTAGGATTGTTGACCCGCTTCAGGACTCCTCCTTGGTCCTGAAGAAGAGTCTCGGCCTGAAAAGTCGACTGTTTATTCTTTTCCACGGATGCTGTCCAGCCTGCTGAGTTCCTCCAGCATGTTTGTGTGTGTTGCTTTGGATTTCCAGCATCTGCAGACCTTTCTTGTCTTTAGGCTTTTGTGTCTTCTGCCTGATGGGAGAGGCATAATAGACATCCGTTAGTCTCGTGAGACCATGGATTTACGCCTTGGAAGGTTTCCAGGGCGCAGGCCTGGGCAAGGTTGTATGGAAGACCAGCAGTTGCCCATGCTGCAAGTCTCCCTTCTCCATGCCACTGATGTTGTCCAGGGGAAGGGCATTAGAACCCATACAGCTTGGCACTGGTGTCGTCGCAGAGCAATGTGTGGTTAAGTGCCTTGCTCAAGGACACACACGCTGCCTCAGCCAAGGCTCGAACTAGCGACCTTCAAATCACTGGACGAACGCCTTAACCACTTGGCCACACGCCAACACAAGGATGGCGAGGGGGAGAAGAGGGAATGTCCAGGGTAGGCAGAGACTTTGACTATGCTGGCTGCTTTACTGAAGCAGAAAGAAGTATTGACTGAGTCTCCAAAAGAGAGGCTGGTTCCTGTGATGTGTTCTGCTGGATCAGAAGCAGAGGGAGATGGTTATATTTCCCAATTGCTGTACAGACATTAAATGATCTGTACCACCTACAACGTCCTTGACCCTAATAATTTTCACTACAAATAATCCATCTGTCTGGGGTTTTAAAATGATTAATTGACTCTTAACCTCAACAGGCCAGGGGTCACTTACAGCATGTGATCACGCTGGAAGGTCTGCAGAGAAATATAATTAGAACTGGTTTATTACTGCCACATGTACTGAGGTGCTGTTTATACAGATCAAGTCATTACCCAGCAGTACAAGGTAAACCAATAACAGAATGCAGAATAAAGTGTTAACAGCCACAGAGAAAGTGCACTCCGGATAAACACTAAGATGCAAAATCACAATGAGGTTGATTGTGAGATTGCCTGGACTGGGGAATTTATTTATGGGGAGAAATTGTCTAAGCTGAGTTCGTTTTAAGAGCAGAATTAGGCCATTCGGTCCATCAAGTCTGCTTCACCATTCGATTTATGTCTTCATTTATTTTCCCTCTCAACCCCATTCTCCTGCCTTCTCCCTGTAACCTGTGACGTCCTACTAATCAGGAGTGATCAACCTATTGGTTTTAAATATACCCAATAACATGGCCTCCACCATCGTCCGTGGCAATGAATTCCACAGATTCACCACTCTCTGGCTCAAGAAATTCCTCCTCGTCCCTGTTCTAAAGTGCCATCCTTGTATCCTGAGAGTGTCCTCTGGTCGTAGACATGACCACTATTGAAAGCATCTTCTCCATGTCCACTCTATCTAGGTTTCGATGAGATATCGTCTCCCCTCCCCCTAATCTTCTAAACTGCATTGAGCACAGGCCCAGGGCCATCAAACGCTCCTTATACATTAACCCTTTTATTCCCCAGAGCAAAGGAGACTGGGGGTTAACATGATATATAGGAAATGCAGGTGGTGTAGATAGTTAGAATATTATTTCGATATTAGGGGTGTCAAGGGGGGGAACGTCGACTCAGACCATGAGAGGCCTGCGTCAGGCATTTTCATGCCTTAGAAGGCGCAGATTGGAAGTCTGTGTGGGGCGCCACTCCTCGCACAGACACTAGAGCAATGTGTGATTAAGTGCCTTACTCAAGGGCACAAACACGCTGCCACAGCTGAGGCTCGAACTAGCGACCTTGAGGTAACTAGACGAATGCCTTAACCACTTAGCCATGTGCCCAACACAATGTCAAGAGGGCATATGTTTAACTCCTTAATACCCAGAGTCTAGACTGACATCTACATCATTTATTATTATATTGTAATTTGTCCTCTACTGTGCCTATTGTCTTATTTATTATTTATTGTACACTGTTTTGTGCACTTTATGTCACCCTGTGTAGGTCTGTAGTCTAGTGTAGTTTTTGTGTTGTCTTGCATAGTCTAGTGTAGTTTTGTGTTGTTTCATGTAGCACCATGGTCCTGGAGGAATGTTGTTTCGTTTTTACTGTGTACTGTTCCCAACAGCTTATGGTCGAAATGACAATAAAAAGGACTTGACTTGACTTGAACAGCACAGACTCTTTGTCCACAATGTTATGTTGACAATTTAATCTGATATCCATCTAACCCTTCCCTCCCACTTGGCTCTCGATTTTTCTTTCATCCACGTGCCTATCTAATCTCTGACATGGATGATCCCAAGGTCGGTTTGGGAAAGGAGGTGGTTTAGGCCCTGGGGCTGGCGACCACATCCCGTAAAAACCCAGAACTACAGAAACGCCAAAGACGGGAGAGGAAGGATCTTCGCCTGGAAGATGCAAGAAGCTGTGTGGTGAAAGTGGAAGCCACCTTCCATCGGCCCATGAGGGGTGGGGGGGGCATGGCAGCTTAGCAGATAGTGTAACACTATCACAGCGTCAGCAATCTGGGTTCGATTCCCACCTCTGTCTGCAAAGAGTACGTTCTCCCGCATGACCGTGTGGATTTCCTCCAGGTGCTCCGGTTTCCTCCCACATTCCTGCTTGGAATGTGTGTACAGGTTAATTGATCAGACGGGTACTGAAGAGACATTTGTCCAGGCACTTGGAGAGACAAGGCTGAGAGGGATGTAGATCTACTGTGGTCAAATGTAATTAGAGTAGATGGGTAAAAATGTTGGCATCAATACGGTTTGCCATAGGATCTGTTTCTGTGCCATTCACCTTCTTGAAAGCTCTCTGTTACAAAGACTACTCCCCTCTGGAGAAGACAGTACTGTGTAAAAGTCTTAGCAACATATATATAGCTAGGGCACCCCAAGGCATTTGCACAGTACTGTAGTAATTTTATGTATTGCACTGTACTATTGGTGCAGAAAAAAACAAATTTCATGACATATGTGAGTGATGATAAACCTGATTCTGATCTGGGTCTCTATTGTGGACTGAGAGTGGGAAGGGGGCAGGGAGAGGGGAATCATAGTTGGAAAAGGGTAAGGGAGAGGGGAGGGAGCGGGAAGCACCAGGAACACATTCTGTAATGATCAATAAACCAATTGTTTGGAATCAAATGACCTTGCCTGGTGTCTCAGGGCTGGATGTGTCTGCGTCCATGCTGCCCCTCCCCAATGTTCCCACTAACTTGTCATGACCAGTGTGTGCAAAAATCTTGTGCTGTGCAATTTTTTGCCCAGTGACAATAACGTGCCCATTGAATAATTTTTTTTCAATAAAAACAGTGTAAATAATCCCGTTCTAAAATCTGCAGACAAATCATCACAAATGCCACGTTGTCAACCCCGTCCACATCAGAAACTGGAAAAAGAAATGTGATTCTTTGTGTACAACTGTGAAACATACTGAACATGCCAACGAGGTAGAGGGTGACAACCTTGTGCGCGCAGTTCAAATTCCCTTGTGCCCCAGTAGCGAACGATGTGTGCACGCGCACACACACCTTAGAGGCAACATTGCCCCCACCACCCCTGACATTCCTCCTCTGCCACCCCTCCCACAGCACCCCACCCTCACCATTCCCTCGCTATGTTTATGTGAAGACTTTTACACATTACTGTGGGTGCTCTCAATATCACCCAAAATGCTAGGCACCAAGTTGAAAGTCACGTTTGCTTGTTCTGAACTCCACACAGATGTAGTATATTTTTTCTATCCCATCAAATCTTTTAATTAACTTGAATGCACAACCAGGTCACTCGAGGGGTTCTGGCTAAGTTGTTGCAGTCTCTCCTCCACAAAGTTAATCCTTTAACTCCTGAATTAAATGAGATCGATTCTCACTACCCTGCACTGAACCTTCTAATTTAAGAAATGCATTTTAAGACCTTCACGATGTGAATTCAGTGCTGAAAGAGAGCAGTGGCTGGAAATCAGTCTGAGCTGCAGTTAAGTCCGCTCGCCGGCATCCGGGTAGCTATGCAGGTTTGGCAGAAATGCTGGTGCCACTCAAACATCCGACCATCATAATGAATAAAAAACTCTGTTGTCTGACTCTCTACAAAGCTTCTGCCAACGCTAACCCACTGTTAGCAGCAGAGCTGGAGGGCAAGTTCTAAGTTGCCTCAGAAAGTAGCGTTCCATCTGCACGCAAAGCAAATAATTATCCAGGTACCTGTCGGTACAGGCATTGTACCAGTTTTCTGAGAATCTCTGTTCCCTGGTTTTAAGCTCGATTTGCTTCACATCTGAGGAACTACTTGGTTCAAGAATTATTCCAGCAGAACACAGAAATATAGTTTTGTTTCCTGCCATTGCTGGCGAAGAATAATTGTGCAGATTCAACGCGCAGAGTGTTCTACACTTGCTCAGTCTGCAAAAGCAATTAAATTGATTCAAAGTACATTTAATATCAAGGTATGTATTCAGTATACAACCAGCCACAAAACAAAGAAACACCATGGAACCCAGTCAAAGAAAACATCAAACTCCTGAAGACCAAAAAAAAAAGGAACAAATTAAACAAATGACAAAAAAAAAGAGTGAAAAACACAATATAAAACATCTTCATCACATGGCTGTGTGTTTCACTCAGTGCTTGTCAGGATAAATTCAAGTTCAAAGTACATTTATTATTGAAGTATGTATGCAATATTCAACCCTGAGATTTGTCTTCTCCACAGACGGCCATGAAACAATGAAAACCATGGGACCCGTTCAAAGGAAAATATCAAACTCCCCCTCCCCCATGCACAAACAGCAACAAAAAAAAAGTGAAAATTAAAGGGTAAATTGAAAATTTTCCTGACATTTACTAATGGTAGAGCAGCTTTTTGTGTTTTAAGTAGAAAAGGAATCAAGCAGAGATAAGAAAGTTAAGATATAGCGTGAAGGTATTACAGCTTGGGCTTTATGGAATTCAGAGTTCAATCCTGCCGTTGTCTAGGAGGAGTTTATATGTTCTCCCCGTGACTGCGTGGATTTCCTCCGGGTGCATGCCACGGGGAGGCTGAACAGAGACTCCTTACGGAATGGCACCAGAATTGAATTCCGGAACGCCCCGAGCTGCGATAGCGTCACGCTAACCGCGCAGCCCAATCACCGGAGTGTTGCCCAGTGCTTTCGTGTGCGGGTGCCAGCGACCGGGGATCGGGTCCGTCATAACGGAGTGGTGCTCAGTCACTGCAGATGCGCGCAAGGTAAAAGGCTGCGTGGGCGAAGCCCAAAAGAGCAAGCTACTGCTTGGAAATTTACTGTGATCTGAGCTGCGGACAGACGAAACCGAAATTGGCTGACAAGTGGAACAAGACCTGATGCACAGTATTCATGTGTTCAAAACCAATCAATAATGAATATAACACACATCAAAGTTGCTGGTGAACGCAGCAGGCCAGGCAGCATCTCTAGGAAGAGGTACAGTCGACGTTTCAGGCCGAGACCCTTCGTCAGGACTAACTGAAGGAAGAGCTAGTAAGAGATTTGAAACTGGGAGGGGGAGGGGGAGGGATGGGGCCAAGAGCTGGACAGGTGATTGGCAAAGGGGATACGAGAGGATCATGGGACAGGAGGTCCGGGAAGAAAGACAAGGAGGGGGGACCCAGAGGATGGGCAATAGGTATATTCAGAGGGGCAGAGGGAGAAAAAGGAGAGTGAGAGAAAGAATGTGTGCATAAAAATAAGTAACAGATGGGGTATGAGGGGGAGGTGGGGCCTAGCGGAAGTTAGAGAAGTCGATGTTCATGCCATCAGGTTGGAGGCTACCCAGACGGAATATAAGGTATTGTTCCTCCAACCTGAGTGTGGCTTCATCTTTACAGTAGAGTAGGCTGTGGATAGACATGTCAGAATGGGAATGGGATGTGGAATTAAAGTGTGTGGCCACTGGGAGATCCTGCTTTCTCTGGCGGACAGGGCGTAGATGTTCAGCAAAGCGGTCTCCCAGTCTGCGTCGGGTCTCGCCAATATATAAAAGGCCACATCGGGAGCACCGGACGCAGTATATCACCCCAGTCGACTCACAGGTGAAGTGTTGCCTCACCTGGAAGGACTGTTTGGGGCCCTGAATGGTGGTAAGGGAGGAAGTGTAAGGGCATGTGTAGCACTTGTTCCGCTTACACGGATAAGTGCCAGGAGGGAGATCAGTGGGGAGGGATGGGGGGGACGAATGGACAAGGGAGTTGTGTAGGGAGCAATCCCTGCGGAATGCAGAATGCTCGGTCCTCAGTAAGGGCCTCACCTTTGTCCCCCTTCGCCCACACCTCAGCGAGTTCCGTGTTCGCCACGATGCGGAACTTTTCTTCCGCCGTCTCCGTCTCCAAGCCTACTTCTTCGGCAAGGACTCTTCCACCCCCACCGATGACCCCTTCTCCCGTCTTCGACCCTCCTCTTCTTCATGGACACCCCGCTCTGGTCTTCTGCCTGCTCTGGATCTCTTTATCGCTAATTGCCGACGGGACATCAACCGTCTCGACTTCACCTTGTCCCCATTCCAACCTCACTCCTTCCGAACGCTCTGCTCTCCACTCCCTCCGCACTAATCCTAACCTTATTATTAAACCCGCCGATAAGGGGGGTGCTGTTGTAGTCTGGCGTACTGACCTCTACCTTGCCGAGGCACAGCGACAACTCGCGGATACCTCCTCTTATTTACCCCTCGATCGTGACCCCACTAAGGAGCACCAGACCATTGTCTCCCACACCATCACCGACTTTATCCGCTCAGGGGATCTCCCATCCACTGCTACCAACCTTATAGTTCCCACACCCCGCACTTCCCGTTTCTACCTCCTACCCAAGATCCATAAACCTGCCTGTCCTGGCCGAGCTATTGTCTCAGCTTGCTCCTGCCCCACCGAACTCATTTCTGCATACCTCGACACGGTTTTATCACCCCTTGTTCAATCCCTTCCGACCTATGTTCGTGACACTTCTCACGCTCTTAAACTTTTCGATGATTTTAAGTTCCCTGGCCCTCACCGCTTTATTTTCACCATGGATGTCCAGTCCCTATATACTTCCATCCTCCATCAGGAAGGTCCCAAAGCTCTACGCTTCTTTTTGGATTCCAGACCTAATCAGTTCCCCTCTACCACCACTCTGCTCCGTCTAGCGGAGTTAGTCCTTACTCTTAATAATTTCTCCTTTGGCTCCTCCCACTTTCTCCAAACTAAAGGTGTAGCTATGGGCACCCGTATGGGTCCTAGCTATGCCTGCCTTTTTGTTGGGTTTGTGGAACAATCTATGTTCCGTGCCTATTCTGGTATCTGTCCCCCACTTTTCCTTCACTACATCGACGACTGCATTGGCGCTGCTTCCTGCACGCATGCAGAACTCGTTGACTTTATTAACTTTGCCTCCAACTTTCACCCTGCCCTCAAGTTTACCTGGTCCATTTCCGACACCTCCCTCCCCTTTCTAGATCGTTCTGTCTCTGTCTCTGGAGACAGCTTATCCACTGATGTCTACTATAAGCCTACTGACTCTCACAGCTATCTGGACTATTCCTCTTCTCACCCTGTCTCTTGCAAAAACGCCATCCCCTTCTCGCAATTCCTCCATCTCCGCCGCATCTGCTCTCAGGATGAGGCTTTTCATTCTAGGACGAGGGAGATGTCTTCATTTTTTAAAGAAAGGGGCTTCCCTTCCTCCACTATCAACTCTGCTCTTAAACGCATCTCCCTCATTTCACGTACATCTGCTCTCACTCCATCCTCCCGCCACCCCACTAGGAATAGGGTTCCCCTGGTCCTCACCTACCACCCCACCAGCCTCCAGGTCCAACATATTATTCTCCGTAACTTCCGCCACCTCCAACGGGATCCCACCACTAAGCACATCTTTCCCTCCCCCCCCCCTGCATTCCGCAGGGATCGCTCCCTACACAACTCCCTTGTCCATTCGTCCCCCCCATCCCTCCCCACTGATCTCCCTTCTGGCACTTATCCATGTAAGCGGAACAAGTGCTACACATGCCCTTACACTTCCTCCCTTACCACCATTCAGGGCCCCAAACAGTCCTTCCAGGTGAGGCAACACTTCACCTGTGAGTCGACTGGGGTGACATACTGCATCCGGTGCTCCCGATGTGGCCTTTTATATATTGGCGAGACCCGACGCAGACTGGGAGACCGCTTTGCTGAACACCTACGCTCTGTCCGCCAGAGAAAGCAGGATCTCCCAGTGGCCACACACTCTAATTCCACATCCCATTCCCATTCTGACATGTCTATCCACGGTCTCCTCTACTGTAAAGATGAAGCCACACTCAGGTTGGAGGAACAACACCTTATATTCCGTCTGGGTAGCCTCCAACCTGATGGCATGAACATCGACTTCTCTAACTTCCGCTAGGCCCCATCTGTTACTTATCTTTATGCACACATTCTTTCTTTCACTCTCCTTTTTCTCCCTCTGTCCCTCTGAATATACCTCTTGCCCATCCTCTGGGATCCCCCCCCCTTGTCTTTCTTCCCGGACCTCCTGTCCCATGATCCTCTCGTATCCCCTTTTGCCAATCACCTGTCCAGCTCTTGGCTCCATCCCTCCCCTTCCTGTCTTCTCCTATCATTTTGGATCTCCCCCTCCCCCTCCAACTTTCAAATCCCTTACTCACTCTTCCTTCAGTTAGTCCTGACGAAGGGTCTCGGCCTGAAACGTCGACTGTACCTCTTCCTAGAGATGCTGCCTGGCCTGCTGCGTTCACCAGCAACTTTGATGTGTGTTGCTTGAGTTTCCAGCATCTGCAGAATTCCTGTTGTTTGCAATAATGAATGTAAAGCACAGCGATATTTCCACTGTTAACAGTGTCACTGATGTTCCAGTCTCTGAACTGGAGCTCTGCATCCAGCTATACAGTTACCCCAAACCGAGGCACTCTGAGCAGCTGTCATCTTCCAGAGAGGTTGACAGCCACCGGAAAATGGAAGAGAGCGCTGCTGTGTGTTTCAGTGTCGGCCGCCGGGTGTGGCTTGCCACCACTGAGTGCGTCTACAAGGAGCGCTACCCCAGGAAAAGCAGCACCCATCGTCAATGACCTCCAGGGCCTCCACCATCCAGGTCATGCTCCCTTCTCGCTGACGCCATCGGGGAAGGAGATGCAACAAGCCTCAGGTCCCACACTGCCAGGTTCAGGTGCAGTTATGACCCCTCAACCGTCAGGCTCCTGAACCAGCATGGATAATTTCACTCACCTCACCACAGAACTAAGGACTCATTTTCAAGGACTCTATAACTCATGTTCTCAATATTATTTATGACTTTTTTTTGTATTTGCACACAGTTTGTCTTTTGCACACTGGTTGCTTGGCAGCCCTTGTGTGTAGTTTTTCATAGTCATAGTCATACTTTATTGATTCCGGGAGAAACTGGTTTTCGTTACAGTTACACCATAAATAATTAAATAGTAATAAAACCATAAATAGTTAAATAGTAATATGTAAATTAAGCCAGGAAATAAGTCCAGGACCAGCCTATTGGCTCAGGGTGTCTGACCCTCCAAGGGAGGAGTTGTAAAGTTTGATGGCCACAGGCAGGGATGACTTCCTATGATGCTCTGTGTTGGATCTCGGTGGAATGAGTCTCTGGCTGAATGTACTCCTGTGCCCAACCAGTACATTATGTAGTGGATGGGAGACATTGTCCAAGATGGCATGCAACTTGGACAGCATCCTCTTTTCAGACACCACCGTCAGAGAGTCCAGTTCCATCCCCACAACGTCACTGGCCTTAAGAATGAGTTTGTTGTTTCTGTTGGTGTCTGCTACCCTGAGCCTGCTGCCCCAGCACACAACAGCAAACATGATCGCACTGGCCACCAGGGACTCGTAGAACATCCTCAGCATTCATCGATTCCGTTGTATTTCTCTTTTCTACTGTGAGTGCCTGCAAGAAAATGAATCTCAAGGTAGCATACATATGGACACTGACAATAAATTTACTTCGAATCGCACGATTGTGGGATTAATCCTTACTCTAGAAACCATAGTGCAGATTTCCGGTTGTATTGCGTGTTAAGTTGGACTAACATGAGACATAAGAAGGTGCTGCAGAAAGACAAAGCTTTCTTGTGTTACCCGCCCATCCTAATTTTCCTGCTGCTAAAATCGTAATTGTACTTTAAGCTTCCTAGTCCATTTCTATGGATACTCACCGTCAAAAATACCCTCTCCCCCACCCTTCCAACCTGCCCAACACCTCCCCCTATTTCCCCACCTCCTTCCATTAATTTCATGGTCTTCTGTCCTCTCCTATCAGATTCCTCCTTCTTTAGCCCATTGTCTCTTCCCACCTATCACCTCCCAGCTTCTTACTTATCTCTGCACCAATCACCCACTTTACCCCTCACCTGGCTTTACCTAACATTCCTTCGTTAAGTGCCGTGTTGTATGACGCGGGCGATCATGGACTTCCATGACCATGATCGTTCTTGGCAAATTTTTTTTCTACAGAAGTGGTTTGCCATCGCCTTCTTCTGGTCAGTGTCTTTAAGAGACGGGTGACCCCAGCCATTATCAATACTCTGCAGAGGTTGTCTGCCTTGCGCCAGTGGTCGCTTAACCAGAGTTTGTGATATGTACTGGCTGCTCATATGACCATCTGCCACCTGCTCCCTTGACCTCACATGACCCTGATCAGAGTGGGGGGGGGTGCTAAACAGGTGCTACACCTTGCCCAAGGGTGACCTGCAGGCTAGCGGAGGGAAGGAGCGCCTTACACCTCCTTTGGTAGAGACGTATCTCCACCCTGCCCTACAGGGTTCCGCCTAACACCTGTACTCTTTCTCTTCCCTTCCCCTCACCTTTTTTATTGTGGCTCCATCCCTCCTCCTTTCCAGTCCTGATGAAGGGTCTCAACCCAAAAAGTCAATTGCTTATTCCCCTCCACAGGCGCTGCCTGATCTGCTGAGTTCCTCCAGCATTTTGTGCGCGTTTACAAATATCAAACTGGAAGCAACTGGTACTTTTTCATAAACCAAAAAAATACACAGATGATGGAAATTTGAGATGACTATGGAAAATACCCCATGCTCAGCAGGTTGGGGAGGAGAGTGAACAGATCTCTTGTTGTTGGCCATTGAAGGTAAATTTTATTATCAAGGTACATATATGTCACCATATTCAACCCCAAGATTCATTTTCCTGTGGGCGTACTCAGCAAATCTTTAGAATAGTAACTTTAACAGGATCAATGAAAGATCAACCAGAGTGCAGAAGACAACAAACTGTGCAAATGCAAAAGGAAGAAAAAATAATATAAGTAAGTAAGGAATTGATCAGATTACTTTTATTAACTCTCTGTCTCTCTGTACGTACTTGTCGCATTTACTGTTGCGGCCTCCCAGGACAAGCTGGCTCTCGTACCAATGGCATCTGAGGAGATCAGTAGACCAGAGATAAAGAGTAGAGGTATTAGGATGTAAAAAGAGTGCGAGTGACTGCTTTAACATTTGGAGATGAGGGTACATTATTGGGGAATTGGATTCATAGTGTGCTAGAGAATCAAAACCAGGTTTAGTCTAATCACCGGCATATGTCAAGAAATTTGTTGTCTTTGCAGCAGCAGTACAATGCAATACATAATAATAGGAAAAAAACCATGAATTGCGGTAAGTATATATATTAAATAGTAAAATTAAATAAGTAGTGCAAAAATAGAAATAGAAAAGTAGTGAGGTAGTGTTGAGGCATTGATCGTGTGGATAGCCAGAGGATTTTTCCCAGGGTTGAAATGGCTAACACGAGGGGACATAGATTTAAGGTGCTTGGAAGTAGGTACAGAGGGGATGTCAGGGGTAAGTTTTTTTACACAGAGAGTGGTGGGTGTGTGGAACGCACTGCCAGTGACAGTGGTAGAGGTGGATGCAATAAGGTCTTTTAAGAGTCTCTTAGATAGGTACGTGGGGCCTTAGTAAAATAGCAGGCTATGCGGTAGGGTAATTCTAGGCAGTATCTAGAGTAGGTTACATGGTCGGCACAACACTGTGGGCCGAAGGGCCTGTAATGTGCTGTAGATGTCTATGGTCTATGTTTCATGGTTTGAATGTCCATTCAGAAATTGGATGGTAGAAGGGAAGAAGCTGTTCCTGAATCGTTGGGTGTGTGCCTTCAGGCTTCTGTACCTCTTTCTTGATTGTAACAAGAGCAAGGCATGACCTGGGGCATGGGTGTCCTCAGTGATGGATGCCGCCTTTTCTGAGGCCTCAGTCCTTGAAGATGTCCTGGATACTGTAGAGGCTAGAGCCCATGATGGAGCTGTCGGAGTTTACGATTCTCTGCAGCTTATTTCGATCCTACGCAGTTGTCCCCCCCTCCCAATACCAGATGGTAATGCAGTCAGTTAGAACGGTACATACAGCCTGGAAACACCTCTACTGCCCACAGTGTACAAGATTGGCTATCAATTATTATTACACTGATCCCATCTCCCAGCATTTGACCTGTGGCCTTTTATACCATGGAGTGTCAAGTGCTGAACCATCTCCAGTGCAATCCTTCCCAAGGTATGGGGGACTGGAACTGCGCACAATACTCCAGCCACGGTTTAACAAATATTTAATGGCATTGTACTGTAACCTCCCTGTACTGATATTTGGTCTCCTGGCTAATGGAAATGAATATCCCACGTGTATTCATCTCCGTCAATGATTCTTGGACTTGTTCCTGCCACTCACTGTGTATATGCCGGTTCAGGAAGAGTTGGGAGAGGGGGGTAAAAAGAAATTGCCTTGCAGCCACCAGCAGTGGTTTTTAATTCTACCAATTTCCTCGGCGGGGGGGGTTCCATTTGGATTCATCCAACAGGCTGCTCCAGTAACCAGAACCGCTTGGAGTGCACGCTCCACTGCGTTCAATCTGGAATTGGTAACAGGACCCAGAGCTGCGCTCACGAGTGCCTGATGAGTTGGCACTGGGGGACGATATTTCCTGCCTTTGGCTTCTGGCCTTCCAAGAAAGAAAATGTTGTTTGCTTCTGGGAGTGGGATAGGAACTCACACCCCACTTTCAGGACAGTATTCTCCTTTCATTAATCTTTAATCTCTCCCTTTTACCAGAACTAAGCAGGTCCTGACATAAGTCATACCCACGTTTTTTTTTCTTTCTTACCCTCTCTCTCTCACCCCCACACCACTCCCTCGTACCATTCCCCCTCCCTCTTTCGTACCACTACCCCTCCCTCTCCTCCACCATTCCCCCTCCCTCTCTCCCGCACCTCTCTCTCTCTCTCTCTCTGCCTGTCTCTGTGGTAGAAGCCCAAGTCCTGCAGAGGAATCCCTGGCTTCTGGTGTTCCTGTTGAGACTCTGTCCAGTAATCCTGCCTGCGCCACACTTTAATGCGTTACAGCAGTGAAGGTTTGCAGATAGAACTGCTCGTGAAGTCAGCAGCCCTTGGTGAAGGCCAAGGCACACAGTGAAATAACTCCTGGTGCTTGCCCAGTGCTGCATGCTGTTCATCATACTGTGTGTGTGTGTGTGTGTGTGTGTGTGTGTCTGTATACACGGCACGGTAGCATAGCAATAGCACAATGCTTCACAGCACCAGCATTTGTGATCGGGGTTCAATTCCCGCGGTTGCCTGTAAGAAGTTCGTACGTTCTCCCCGTGACTGTGTGAGTTTCCTGTGGGTCCCACAGTCCAAAGGTGTATGGGTTAGGGCTGGTGTTGGTAAGTTGCGGGCAATCACCGCTGGCGTTGGAAGCATGGCGACACCTTGGGGCTGCCCTCTGCACCATCCTCGGACTGTGTTGGTCACTGGCGCAGTGACTTATTGCACGGTACGTTTTGATGTTCCGATGCGCCTGTGGCAAATCGAGATCGTCTTCAGTCTTTATGTCATGAGTGTGTGTAGAGAGAGGGCTGTGGCTTCAGCTTCCATTCTTTTTTTTGGGGTGTGCGTCTGCGTGTCCGTGATGATGGATTTTTCATGGCTTTTACAAGGAAAGAGAGAGACTGTGTGGCGCACCACTCCTCACACAGACATTTTCGTGGTATTTTCCCTTTATTTTTACGAGGTCGAGTTGCGATCTCGACACTCAACCCGGCACGGATGGAAAGCGTACTCGGGAGCGGACCCGACTGGTTTCGAACCCGGGAACCTCCGCTCCCAGGTCCAGCGCCGATGTCGTTGCGCCACCAGCTGGCCCATGGCTTCAGCTTCCATTCCGGGTTTTTGACTGCCGGTCTGGCATGGGACGCCGCAGCTGTCATTAAGTGAGACCTGAACCACGTCCCTGGCAGATCTCTCAACTGGAAGCAAATAATCCGATTACATCACGTCGAAGGAGAAAAGGGAAGTCTTTCTCAGGGTCCTGGCCAGGCAGCAGAGCTGTGCTAGAAGGTGGCTCTTACTGACTGCCTGTTATGCAGCTGACATTTAGGGCAGCAATGAAGGTCCTCCATCTCTGGTGATGTTCAGGCCTTCTTTCATCGTGTCAGCAGCTTCCTCTCAGTTTCCACTACCGTCAGCCATGCAAGTCCCGGGTGGAGACTCAGGAATACCGTCACACTCAGATGTAGAAGGTTTCTTCATTGCTGTTTCCGTAACAGTTTTGTTTTACCAGTGAGGGTTGTTAGCCCTGAGCTGAACCCCCAAACTTGGAGGACCACTGTTGGTCTGGCCTCTACCCTTTGACCTGTTTGGCATGGGTGACCCCAGCAAGCATAAAGCCCGGACTCCAGCCAACGGAGCTCTCCGGGTCATTGAGGCACGCAAGCCTCCAAACCCTACGACAAGGTTGCGGTCCTTGCAATGTATAAATTGGCACACCGTTCCCAACTTTAGTCCACACGGCGACAAAGTGTGAATGATACGCATAGGCTTTTCTTCCCATTCGTATTTATAGCAATTTGCGTTTCCTAATCCCTATTTATGTAAAAGTAGCCAACAGAGGAAATTCCCCAACACCACCCTTCCCCTGGCAAGGTCCTAAACTGTACCAGGACGATTTGGCTCCCAGTATGTTGCTTTACCTGACGTCAGCCAGGGTGGTGATGACAGATGTGGTCCTTCTAATCTCTGTGCTGTCAGTGTTGGACCCTGCTGTTCTTGCAAGTTTGAAGGTCAGGAATGAAATGTTTAAAATTGGTGGTTACAGCTGTTCCAAGGAGAAAGAACTAAGAAATGCAGAATTTACCTCCCCCCTCACCTTCACTCAGGGCCCAAAACTGCCCTTCCAGGTGAGGTCACAGTTCACCTGCGAATCTGCTGGGGCCGCCTGTCATGGCCGGCGCTCCTGAGGCAGCCTCCTCTACGTTGGTGAGACCCGTCGTAAATTGGAGGGAACACTTCATCGAGCACCTTTGCTCCATCCCCCAAAAGCGGATCTTCCTGCTGGCCAAACATTTTAATTCCCATTCCCATTCTGACATGTTGGTCCATGACCTCCTCTTGTGCCAAGATGAGGCCACCAGGGTGGAGGAGCAACACCTTATATTCTGTCTGGGTAGCCTCCAACCTGATGGCTTGAATATCAATTTCTCCTTCCAGTAATTTTTTCCCCTTCCCCTCCTCGCTTCTATTTCCCACACTGACCTCCTACCACTTTTCCTTGCCTGCCTGTCACCTCCCCCGGGTCCCCTCCTCCTTCCTTTCTCCTATGGTCCACTCTCCTCTCCTATCAGATTCCTTCCTCCCCAGCCCTTGACCTTTCCCACCCACCTGGCTCCACCTCTCACCTTCCAGCTATCCTCCTCCCCAACTTTTAACTCTGGCATCTTCCCCCTTCCTCTGCAGTCCTGAAGAAAGTTCTCAGCTTGAAATGTCGACTGTTTATTCATTTCCATGGATGCTACCTGACCTGCTGAGTTCCTCCAGCGCTTTGTGTGTGTTGCTTTAGAGCAAACAAGTCGTCAACTTCGAGAAAAAAAAACTCACTCTGACTAACATTCCAGTGCTAGCAACTAACCCATAAAATAGCCACGTTCAAGAGGCCTGTCAACTGCTGCAGTAAAACAAAGAAACATCCAGAAAAATTCAGAAACAGCTGTACAATTCCTGGAAAATTCTCTCAGCAATTACGCGTATATAGGTGATTATATAAAAATGCAAGCAAACATAGAAAAGTTAAACCACACAAAAAAAGAAACAATTCTATGCCCTAATCCAACAGTAGGAAGGGGTGTGGTGGATTAAAGCACTTGGAAATGCAGTTGACAAGAGCGTGTTCACTGGGACAGGAGAAGAGACGGGCTTTGGACACAGTGTCAGTGCCTAACTTTTGTCACAGGCATTCCACTTGGCTGCTCACTTTGGGAGGGTATTGTAAGTTTGGAGTCTGATGTTCTTGTTGCAGTTTGGCGCGATCTGTTAGTTATTTGGTGCGAGGGGGTGGGCTGGGGGTTTGGGGCCTGATGTTCTTGCCATTTGGTGCAGTCGTGTTTTTTTTTGTGTATGAGGGAGGGTGTTAGAGGTTTGGCGTTCAATGTGATTTGGCTTTTATTTTGCATGGGTTGGGTGGTTGATCTTTTTGTCGTTTGTGAGATTTGTCTTTTTTTTCTGCTGGGATGGGGGTTTATGTTTTTCTTTGAACAACTCCATGGTTTTCTTTGTTTCATGGCTATCTGGAGAAGACAAATCTTGGAGTTGTATACTTCATACACTGATAATAAAGGAACCTTTGAACCTTTTGAGGCAATGGAGGCTAAGGACTCCAGCAAAATCTCACTTCAGTGATTAGATATAGAGCAGATTAATGAGATGAAGTTGCAAGATTTTGGTTGTTGTTTTTTTTTTTGACTACTTAATTTTCCTGTGACAGAGAAGGAAGCTATTTGGCCCATCGAGTCCATGCTGACTCACAGAACAATCCTTTTCCTTTGCTATCTATCATCATTCTTCCCACACACTCATTAATTCCCCATCCTCTCAGATTCTATCACTCTCTGGACATGATGTCCAATTCAAGCCAGACAGTTACTCCGGACAACAAATTTTTTTGTAAACGTTGCTTCCTCAGAAATTTTTCTGTGTTATGATAGCTTGAAGCTGAATACAACTGTAGGAATTTGGAGAAACAAGAAAATAACTTTTATTGAATATAATGTGTTTTAATTGCATAACAGTGCTGACACTTTGCAATAGTTCAAGTAAGCTAAAAAAGTTTTGTTGATGATTTTCATTTGTACTCAGTGTCTGAGGCTTCTTACCTAAGTGTCCAACAATATGCAGCCAGCAATGATGGATTTCAGTTGCCCTGATACCGTTTCTCCATAGCCACAATGTCTTAGTGAAACCTTTCACCACAGACAGTGTCAAGATTTGCAGGAAAGAAATCTAAATAGGAATATAGAAAATGAATCTTTAGTGACATGTTGTACTTCATGGTTTTATATGCTTGAAGCATGTTGTTAACCAGCTGCACATAGTTTGGTGCTCCGTAGTTGCCAACATCCTTGAATACCTTCCATGCAATTTTCTCCAGTCCCACTAGGATTGTCTGTCATTGACCTGTTTGATTTGTGGAAAATAAATGCCTTCCTTAATCTTGGCATCGGTTATTCTGACTTGAATTATGAATTGAGATAGCAAATATGGATGTTTAAAAAGAAGTGGTGCATGATGGGTAAATTTCATGGTGATTTTCATGATCAGCAGCCCAAAATCCATAAAATACACTCAAAAGTATTCAGGGAGCAAAATCTTTGTTGTTTAGTGTAATTTGGAGATACAGTACAGTAACAGGCTTTTACAGCCCAATGAACCCACACCGCCCACTTACGTCCACGTGACCAATTAACGGTCTTTGGAATGTGGGAGGAAATTGGAGCACCACCCGGAGAAAACCCACATAGCCACAGGGAGAAAGTGCAAATTCCAAACAGTTTGCACCCAATGTCAGGATTGAACTGGGGATGCTGGAGGTCTGAAGCTCAACAAGCTGCGATAGGTTTGTCATTTATCTGAAATTCAGACCCCAGATTTATGTCAAGCTTGAAAGGGAGCTGGAAAACTCTGCACAATGTTAGTTGCTGAGACTTGCTGGCTCTGGAGGACCTGCGTTATAAGGAAAGCTTGAAAAAGTTAGGATTTTATTCCTTGGAATGTAGAAGATTAAGGAGAGATTTGGCAGGGGTGTACAAAATTATGAGGGGTGTAGGTAGGGTAAATGCAAGCAGGCTTTTTCCACTGAGGCTGGATGGGACTACAACTAGAGATCATGGGTTAAGGGTGAAAGGTGAAAAGTTTAAGGGGAACACGAGGGGGAAACTTCTTTGCTCAGGGTTGTGAGAGTGGAACGAGCTGCCAGTGCAAGGATTCCATGCAACTCAATTTCAATGTTTAAGAGAAGTTTGGATAGATACGTGGATGGTCGGGGTATGGTCCCGATGTAAATTGATGGGAGTAGGCAGTTTAAATGGTTCGGCATGGACTAGATGGGCTGAAGGGCCTGTTTCTGTGCTGTACTTTTCTATGACTGTATGACTTTAAGTTGTATAAACATCTTTTAGTGCAACAGAACCACAAGGAACATTCCAATCAAGATATTGGCATCAATGTTAGGCATCATCATCATTATGTGCTGTGTCATATGACATCATCATTATGTGCCATGTCCTATGACATCATCATGTGCCATATCCTATGATGTGAGAGATCATGGTCTTCGGCCATGATTGTTCTTGGCAAAAATTTTCTACGGAAGTAGTTTGCCATTGCCACCTTCTGGGCAATGACTTTACCAGACTGGTGACCCCAGCCATTATCAATACTCTTCAGAGATTGTCAGTGGTCATATAAGCAGGACTTGTGATATGCACCAGCTGCTCATACGACCATCCACGAATGCTCCCATGACTTCACGTGATCCTGATCGGGGGCTAAGCAGGTGCCACACCTTGCCCAAGGGTGACCTGCAGCCTAGCAGAGGGGAGGAGCATCTTACATCTCCTTTGGTAGAGACGTATCTCTACCCTGCCGCACAAATATTAGACAGGTAACTAAAATCCAGGGCAAGAGAAGTTTCTAAGGAGCAAATGGAGGAGAGAAAGAGAGAGAGGTGGAGAGATTTGGGGAGGGCATTCCAGAGCCGAAAGCCTGGTAAGGGAACTCTTGTGTTATTATAAACACAAGAGGTTGTGCAGATGCTAGAATCTTGAGCATGGTACATGCATGTTCTTTCTCTCTCTCTCTCTCTCTCTCACACACACACACACTCAGTCTCTCTCTTCTCTCCTCTCTCTCTCTCTCCCCCCACTCTCACTCGGAGGAATTCAGCGAGCCAGGCAGCATCTATGAAAGGGAATAAACATTCTTGATACAGGGTTTGGACGAAAAACGCTTTCTCCCCTGACTTACTGAGTTCCTGTCGTTGAGTGTGTTGCCTGAGATATCAGAACCTGGTCAGTGAGGAATGGGGACATCCTGCATTGTAAGCCATTGACACAAATTGACGTTGAATCTTAAAGGCCCACTGCCAGTGGTAGCGAACCTGGCTAGTGGGAACTGAGCATAGGACAAAAAGGTGCAAGGTCATAATGAGGTAGATTGCGAGGTTGTGTAGATTAGAGAACTTATTTTATTTAGTGAGCTGCACCGCTCAGCAACCCCCGATTTAACCCGAGCCCGATCACCGGACAATTTACAATGACCAATTAACCTACACCTTTGGATTGTGTGAGGAAACCAGAGCAACCATGTGGTCAAACTCCTCACGGGTAGCGTCGGGCATGGAACTGGGGTCGACTGTACTGTAAAGCGTTGTGCCAGCCACTACGCTGATGTGCTGCTGGTAGCATTGTGACTTTAGTTATTGGGAGAGATTGACCCAGCTGGGTTTGTTTTAAGACCATACGACACAGTCGCAGAATTAGGCCATTTGGCCCATCAAGTCTGCTTCTGGATTCCATCAAGGCTGATTTATTATCTCTCTTGCCTTCTCCCGCTAACCTATTGACACCTTGCTAATCAATAACCCCCGCTTTAAATGTACCCAATGACTTGGCCTCCACAGCCGACGGTGGCAATGAATTCCACAGATTCACCGCCTTCTGGCTAAACTGGTGAGTCTGTGGAGGAATGTGAGATTAGTGCCTTTAGGCGCTGAGGAAATTCCTCCTCATCTCCCGTATTCACCTACACATCCTAAACCATCTGACACTAAATATTGTTGAATTTTAAAGCTCCCGGAGCCGGTGATAATGTTGTCGTCATCCATCTGACGTTGAAGCAGCGGTTCTTTTATTTTTTTGGGGGGCGGGGGGTAGAGTGGGGGTCAGATGTTGATGAGACGAGAGCCGCTAACCCAGCTGAGGATTGTTAATGAGATTTTATTGAAGTGTGTGGGGTTTTATTTCGCGGGCGGTTCATCGATCCTGTGTTAATGGAGGGGTTGTGTGTCAGAAGGGCGCGGGACGGCAGGGAAGAAGGCGGAAAGCCGGTCAAACCTGCGCCCTTCGCGGTGTTTGCAAGCGCCCCCGGTCCGCAGGCGACAAAGGGTCTGTCTCCACGGAATCCCGGTGCTATGAACGGCGGCACTCGGGTAAGTGAGAACGATGCCCCAAGAAGCGGGACGCGTTTGATTTGAAACGGCATTAACGCTGCAGGGGGAGGCTGTGAGAGTGAGTGAGTGAGTGTGTTTTAAGTTGCAGCTCTGCACCAAATTGCATGTCGACGCCCGCCGCTGATCTGCGAGGCGACTGAGGAACGGAGAGGTGTGTATTAGCGGACGAACCAGTCCTCGGTCGGAAGTTCGGAACCAGTCTCTTGCCCCCGCACCCATCCCGGAGAGATGCGGGCGTTTGCCTGGCGAGGCGCAGGAAAACCGGGAGCGACTGCGGTCTCCGCAGGACGGGGGGTGACCTTGCGGGTTCCGGGAGGAGATGGAGAGCGGTGCAGCCGAGGGACCGCCTCCAAACACCACATGGCGAGCGGCTGTAATCCTTAATAATTCAGCCGCTGACACGCCGTGTACCTTCACTGCCGTCGAGATTTTAAAATTTAACCCACTGCGCGGAAAGGAACTGGACGGCGCTGGGGCACATCGGCGTCTTGGTGCAGGAGTCGACAGTTCCCTACCTCCCGTGGGCGCTGCTCGGCTTGCCGAGTTCCTTCAACAGATTACTTGTGGGGAAAAAGCAAGAATGTTGGCGGGATTAGGAGAAATAGTTATACTTGGAGTGGCGGGGATGGAAATCGGGATGAATTGCCGTCCTCAGCTGGCACAGATATGAGGTGTCCCGTGGCACAGGCGGAGGCCATATCTTTTTCATTCAAACTCCTGGTTGGAAAAGTGGGGAGGGGGGGTGAATATGATTACAAATGCATGGTTGAATAAGAAGGAAATGCATTCCATACAGGGGGCACGGGTAGCATAGCGGTTGGAACAACAGGTGACAAGGGTTCAATTCCCGCAGCTGCCGGTAAGGAGTTTGTACTTTCTTCCGGTGACAGCCTGGTTCTTCTCCCACAGTCCAAAGACCTACCGGTTGGCGACACACACAAAGTGCTGGAGGATCGCAACAGGCCAGGCAGCATCTGTGGAAAAGAGTAAACAGTCGATGCTTCGGGCCAAAGCCCTTCTGCAGGGCGTACCAGTTGGTAGGTTAATTGGTCATTGTAAATTGTCCGGTGATGAGGCTCAGATTAGATCTGGGGTTGCGGGGCCGCGTGGTTCTAAAGCTACTCCACGCTGTAACTCAATAAATAAAAAAAATATATATAAAAAAGCTTGTGCTGAAAATGGATAATAGATGCTGGAGGAACTCAGCAGCCAGGCAGCATCTGTAGAGAGAAATAAACTGGCCATGTTTAGGGGTGAGACTCTTGGGCAGGACTGGAGGGGAAAAAAAAAGCTGAGGAGTAGATTTATAAGATGGGGGAGGGGAGAGGGAAACACAAGGTGAGAGGTGAAACTGGGAGGGAGAGGAATGAAGTAAAGAGCTGGGAGGTGGATTGGTGAAAGAGATACAGGGCTGGAGAAGGGGGAGTCTGATAGAAGGGAACAGAAGGCCATGGAAGGAAGAAAAGGGGGGGGGAGCACCAGATGGAGGTGATGGGTAGGCAAGGAGATGAGGTGAGAGGGGAATGGGAAATGGTGAAGGAGTTGGGCGGCGCATTACTGGAAGTTTGAGAAATCGATGTTCATGCCATCAGGTTGGAGGCTGATTTGTCACATATACATATAAACGTACAGGTGAAATGTGTCATCCGCCTTAACGGCCAACGCAGACTGAATATATGCCTGAGGGCAGTCTGCGAGTACCACCATGCTTCTGGCACCAATGTAGCATGCCCACAGTTTACTAACCCTAACCCTAATCCATACGCCTTCGGAATGTGGGAGGAAACCAGAGCACCCGGAGGAAATCTGCACAGTCACGGGGAGAGTGTACACACTCCTTACGGACAGCAGTGAGAATTGAACTCTGATCACCTGTGCTGTAAAGTGTTACACTAACTAGTACGCTACTGCACAGCCCCTAATTTGAATGAACAAAACTGGGTGGTAATCTTAAATAGTCTGCCAACACGCACAGCAAATTCCTAATCCATGTAAATGTATCTGGCAAATATAATTGATCCTTCAAGCACGAAGGGACCAAAATGTGTACTGAATGTGTAATATGTAAATTCGTGAACAGTCTATCAACTGCAGAACTGTTTTAGCTGAAGGGTGGGAACATTTCTTGTTTGCTTATCTTCATATACTCAGCAAGTTAAGTAATTACTAACAAGAGAAAATCTGCAGATGCTGGAAATCCAAGCAACGCACACAAAATGCTGGAGGAACTGAGCAGGCCAGGCAGCATCTATGGGGGGTGGGGGGGAACTACAGTCGACGTTTAGGACCGAGACTCTTTGGCAGGACTGTGATGAGAAGTCGATTTAAAAGGTGGGGGAGGGGAGAGACTCTCGGGTAGCCTCCAACCTGATGGCATGACCATCGATTTCTCAAACTTCCAGTAATGCCCCCCCCACCTGTCCTTCCCCATCCCCCATCCCCTTGTCCCTCGTTCACCTTATCTCCTTGCCTGCCCATCACCACCCTCTGGTGCTCCTCCCCCCTTTTCCTTCTTCCACGGCTTTCTGTCCTCTCCTATAGGACTCCCCTTTCTCCAGCCCTGTATCTCTTTCACCAATCAACTTCCCAGCTCTTTACTTCATCCTTCCCCCTCCCAGTTTCACTTCTCGCCTTCTGTTTCTCTCTCCCCTCCCCGACCTTTTAAATCTACTCATCTTTTTTTCTCTCCAGTCCTGCCGAAGGGTCTCAGCCCGAAAGGTCGACTGTTTATTCATTTCCATAGATGCTGCCCGGCCTGCTGAGTTCCTCCAGCATTTTGTGTGTGTTGCAGGTAATTACCAAGGTGTAAACTGGCCAGGAATTTCATGGTACAGTATCACAAGCTGTTTTCTAGATTTCTCCTGTTATAAACACAAGATACTCAGCAGATGCTGGATCTCCAGAGCAACACGCACAGAATGCTGGAGAAACTCAGCAAGTCAGGCAGCTTTTATGGAGGGAAATAAACAGTTAAATGTTTTGGGTATTTTGTATTTGTCTCTCCCATTGCTGTGCCAACTAGGCTTATTAAGTCACAGAAAAGTACAACACAGAAAGAAACTTTTTTGTCTGCCTAGTCTGTACTGAACCATTTTAAAAGCCCAGCCCTGTTGACCTCCTCTCCATCCTCTTCCCATCCATGTATCTATCCAAATTTCCCTGAAATGTTGAAGTTGAAGACTAAGGAGCTGGTGGTAGACCTGAGGAGAGGTAAGGTACCGGCGATCCCTGTTTCCATCCAGGGGGTCAGTGTGGACATGGTGGAGGATTACAAATACCTGGGGATACGAATTGACAATAAACTGGACTGGTCAAAGAACACTGAGGCTGTCTACAAGAAGGGTCAGAGCCGTCTCTATTTCCTGAGGAGACTGAGGTCCTTTAACATCTGCCGGACCATGCTGAGGATGTTTTACGAGTCTGTGGTGGCCAGTGCTATCGTGTTTGCTGTTGTGTGCTGGGGCAGCAGGCTGAGGGTAGCAGACACCAACAGAATCAACAAACTCATTCGTAAGGCCAGTGATGTTGTGGGGATGGTACTGGACTCTCTGACGGTGGTGTCTGAAAAGAGGATGCTGTCCAAGTTGCATGCCATCTTGGACAATGTCTCCCATCCACTACATAATGTACTGGTTGGACACAGGAGTACATTCAGCCAGAGACTCATTCCACCGAGATGCAACACAGAGCATCATAGGAAGTCATTCCTGCCTGTGGCCATCAAACCTTACAACTCCTCCCTTGGAGGGTCAGACACCCTGAGCCAATAGGCTGGTCCTGGACTTATTTCCTGGCATAATTTACATATCACTATTTAACTGTTTATGGTTTTATTACTATTTAATTATTTATGGTGCAACTGTAACGAAAACCAGTTTCCCCCGGGATCAATAAAATATGACTATGACTATGAAATCAGGCTTGCATGCACAATTTGCACTGGCAGCTCATTCTACACTTTCACGGCCCTCTTGAGTGAAGAAGTTTCCCCTCATGTTCCCCTTAAACTTTTCACCTTTCACCCTTAACCCATGACCTCTGGTTGTTGTCCCACCCAACCTCAGTGGAAAGAGCCTGCTTTTGTTTAGCCTGTCTATGCCTCTCATAATTTTGATTTGTCATCATGTGCCATACTCTGCCAGAGCCTCGGCCACCACTTTCTTCCGCCGCGGTCTGTTGGCAGTCAAACCTCTTGCATCTCTGGCAGTGAGGATGGTCCACTTCTTGATGTTGTCAATCCAGGTTGTCCTCTGTCTGCCCCGGGAGCAGCCTCCCTCCACTCTGCCTTCAAGCACAGTGCGTTACAGTGTGTCATCAGTTCTTGAGTTGTGTCCAAAATAGCAAAGCCTCCCCTGGCCAACGGTCGCCAGAAGCATATAATTTTGTATACCGCTATCAAATCTCCCCTCAATTTTCTACATTCCAAGGAATAAAGTCCTAACCCATTCAATCTTTTCTTATAACTCAGGTCTTCCAGTCCCGGCAACATCCTTGTAAATTTTCTCTGTACTCTTCCAAACTTGTTTACATCTTTCCTGTAGGTAGGTGAGCAAAACTGCACACAATACTCCAAGCAACACACATCAAAGTTGCTGGTGAACGCAGCAGGCCAGGCAGCATCTCTAGGAAGAGGTACAGTCGACGTTTCAGGCCGAGACCCTTCGTCAGGACTAACTGAAGGAAGAGTTAGTAAGAGTTGTAAGCGGAACAAGTGCTACACATGCCCTTACACTTCCTCCCTCACCACCATTCAGGGCCCCAGACAGTCCTTCCAGGTGAGGCGACACTTCACCTGTGAATCGGCTGGGGTGATATACTGCGTTTGGTGCTCCCGATGTGACCTTCTATATATATTGGTCTCAGCCCAAAACACTGACTGTTTATTCCTCTCCATAGATGCTGCCTGACTTGCTGAGTTCCTCTAGCGTTTTCTGCGTGTTGCTCAAGATTTCCCACATGTGCAGAATCTCCTGTGTTTTATTTTTCTCAGGTCCTAAATGGCATCACTTCGTGACCATTCTTGTAAACCATTTGACCACATTTGACAAAAGGGCTGCTGCTTGTTTCTTTTATTTTCATTGAATCCGTGTTTGGGTGGCGAGGTGGAGGTGCATATCCACCAAAGGAGGTGTAAGACACTTCCATTCCACTAGCCTGCAGGTCACCCTTGGGCAAGGTGTAGCACCTGCTTAGTCCCCCTAGATCAGGATCACATGTTCTATCACTAGCATTTGTTGTCTTTGTGGCAGCAGTACAATGTAGCACTTAATAATGGTAGAAAAACTGTAAATATATATCGTTAAAATTTTAAAAAGTAGTGAGGTAGGGTTCATGGGATCAATGTCCATTCAAAAATCGAATGACAAAGGGGAAGAAGCTTTTCCTGAATCATTGGGAGTGTGCCTGCAGGCTCCTGTGCCTCCTTCCCGACCGACGGTAACAATGAGAACGAGGCATGACCAGGGTGATGGGAGTCCTTTCTGAGGCATCGCTCCTTGAAGATGTCCTGGATACTACTGAGGCTAGTGCCCATGATGGAGCTGACTAAGTTTATAACTCTTTGCAGTTTATTTCAATCCTGAGCAGTAACACCCCTCCTCCCCCACCCCATACTAGACAATGATGCAACCAGTTAGAATACTCTCCACGGTAGAAATTTTCCAGTGTGTGTGGTGATGTACTAAATCTCCTCAAACTCCAAATGAAATATGATGATGTTGAGGATAACTTCACTTACCCTATCATTGAAATGTTCCCACAGCCATCTCATGTTCTTGCTATTTATTGCTTACGTATTTATTTTATTTTGTTTCAGCATTTATGCAGTTTTTCGTCTTCTGCACTCTGGGTGAACGTCCAAGTTTGGCAGTCATTCATTGATTCAAGTTATCCCCAACATCATCATAATTCATTTGGAGTTTACTTAGAATCATTGACTATTATAGTTACTATTCTATAGATTTGAGTTTGCCCACAAGAAAATGAATCTCTGGGTTGTATCTGGTGACGGATACAGTACGTACGTTGATATTACATTTACTTTGAACTCTGAACTTCCTAAAGGTTTGTCTATTGATGGGTCCTCAGGAGGGTGTAGAGGCCAGTCTGGTATCTACATATTCATAGAAGTAGTAGCTGTGATTAGTGGTTGGGTCTTTTTGATGATCAGTCCCTTCCTTCATAGTTATCATTCATTCTCCACAGTTCTCATGTAGCGCAGCTCCCTCTTGAACAGATTTCCCCCTGGTTTATCTATTGAGAGCGATGCCTTCTCAGGTTTTGGATGCCATGTGGAATTTCTTCAGGCTGATTTTGCTGTTATTCTTGAACCATTTCCTTTGCCCACCGGGGGCTCGCTGGACCTCCCTTCAATTGGGAATAAAGGACCTGTTTGGAGAGTCGTGAGTTAGACTTCCAGATGACACGACCTATCCATCAGAGTTGGTATTGCTCATCGTGGAAACCGTCAGATACACAGCTCCGAAACCTTGCTTCAGCTGGTCCCTTTTAGCGAGAGCAGATTTTAATGTTAAATGTCACACAAGGGTCCAGTGAAGACCAGTGCTTTATTGATGTGGGAAAAATGGAAGCACCTTTAATGGGTACATGAGAGGAAATATTGAAATATAGCAAGGTGCTAAATAAAGTTCAGAGATCCACATCAACTTACTATCAAAGTGCCTATAAGTCATAGTCATACTTTATTGATCCCGGGGGAAATTGGTTTTCGTTACAGTTGCACAATAAATAATTAAATAGTAATAAAAACCAAAAATAATTAAATAGTAATATGTAAATTATGCCAGGAAATAAGTCCAGGACCAGCCTACTGGCTCAGGGTGTCTGACCCTCCAAGGGAGGAGTTGTAAAGTTTGATGGCCACAGGCAGGAATGACTTCCTATGACGTTCTGTGTTGCATCTCAGTGGAATGAGTCTCTGGCTGAATGTACTCCTGTGCTCACCCAGTACATTATGTAGTGGATGGGAGACATTGTCCAAGATGGCATGCAACTTGGACAGCATCCTCTTTTCAGACACCACCGTCAGAGAGTCCAGTTCCATCCCCACAACATCACTGGCCTTAGGATTGAGTTTGTTGATTCTGTTGGTCTCTGCTACCCTCAGCCTGCTGCCCCAGCACACAACAGCAAACATGATCGCACTGGCCACCACAGACTCATAGAACATCCTCAGCATGGTCCGACAGATGTTAAAGGACCTCAGTCTCCTCAGGAAATAGAGACGGCTCTGACCCTTCTTATAGACAGCCTCAGTGTTCTTTGACCAGTCCAGTTTATTGTCAATTCATATCCCCAGGTATTTGTAATCCTCCACCATGTCCGCACTGACCCCCTGGATGGAAATAGGGGTCACCGGTGCCTTAGCTCTCCTCAGGTCTACCACCAGCTCCTTAGTCTTTTTCACATTAAGCTGCAGATAATTCTGCTCACACCATGTGACTAAAGTTCCCTACCGTAGCCCTGTACTCAGCCTCATCTCCCTTGCTGATGCATCCAACTATGGCAGAGTCATCAGAAAACTTCTGAAGATGACAAGACTCTGTGCAGTAGTTGAAGTCCGAGATGTAAATGGTGAAGAGAAAGGGAGACAAGACAGTCCCCTGTGGAGCCCCAGTGCTACTGATCACTCTGTCAGACACAGTGTTGCAAGCACACGTACTGTGGTCTGTGTATATGTCACCGTATACGTATATGGAGGTTCATTTTCTTGCAGGCATTCACGGCCGAACAAGCAATGCAATAGAATCAATGAAAAACTACGTACAAAGAAAGACTGACAAACAACTAGTGTGCAAATTCAAAAAAAAAAATGAATTAGTACTGAGAGCCTGAGTTGTAAAGTCCTTGAAAGTCAGTCCATAGGTTGTGGAATCATTTCGGTGTATAGGTGAGTGAAGCTATCCACACTGGTTCAGGAGCCTGATGGTTGATGGGTAATAACTGTTCCTGAACCTGGTGGTGTGGGACTTAAAGGCTCCTGTTCCTCCTTCCCAACGGCAGCAGCGGGAAGAGAGCATGTCCTGGATGGTGGGAGTTCTTGCTGGGTGCTGCTTTCTTGTGGCAGCACTCGTTGTAGATGTGTTCAGTGGTGGGGAGGAATTGTATCCATCATTTTTTTGTAGGCTTTTCCATTCTGGGGCACTGATATCTCCATACTCGGTTTTCAAATTATAAAGAAAACCATAATACATTAGAAGTTATTGTTTAACGCACAATCAAAACTGTGGGTATAAAGTCCTCTAATTCTGCTTTCTCATTATATCCAGTGAATAGGAATTTATGGGGTTTTAACTCAACTCATCCATCAAACTGTTAATCTAAATTCTATTTTATTCCATCTAACTAGTGTTATTAATAAAAGCAATCAATGTTGATAGTTTTTCTATGATCAGAGGTGGAGAGGGTTAGTAACATTCAATTCCTGGGTGTTAATATTCCAAAGGATCTGTCCTGGACCCAGTGAGGAAAGCACAATAGCACCTCAACCTTAGGAATCAGTGGAGATTTGGCATGACATTGAAAACTTTGACAGATATCTATGGACATGTAGTGGAGAGTGTATTGACTGGCTGCATCACCGCCTGGAATGGAAACATGAATGGCCTTGAATGGAAAATCCTACAGAAGTTAGTAGATTCGGCCTAGTACATATGGGTAAAGTCCTCCCAACCATTGAGAACATCGTCATGAAATGCTGTCATAGGAAAGGTGCTTCCATCGTCAGAGGTCCCCACCACCCGGCCCATGCTCTTTTCTCGCTGCTGCCATCGGGTTGAAGGTAGAAAACCTCAGGACTCGCACCTCCAGGTTCGAGAACACTTACTATCCCTCAACCATCAGGTGCTTGAAAGGGGTTAACTACACTCACTTGCCCATACATTGAGATGTTCCCACAACCAATGATCTACTTTAACAATTCTTGTTACCTCATGTTCTCGTTATTTATGCTTATTTATTCATATTTGCATTTCCACAGTTTGTTGTCTTCTGCACTCTAGTTGATCTTTCATTGATCCTGTTATAGTTACTATTCTATAGATTTACTGGGTATGCCGACAAGAAAATGAACCTCAGGGTGGTATATGGTGACATATATGAGGGGTAATTGATACGTTCGTGGCCTAAGGTAGACGGAGTCAATTTTAGAAAACCGAGCCATTTATTTTTCAACATAGTCCCCTCCTACATGTACACACTTAGTCCAGCGGTCGTGGAGCATACAGATCCCTTCTTTGTAGAAGTGGTCCACAGCGGGGGTGATTGATAAGTTCGTGGCCTAAGGTAGAAGGAGATGAGTTATTAACTTCGAACTTTCTGCATTATCACTCAAAGAGTTGAACTACATGTGCATGTAACAAGAGCGTCTTGGACCTCCAGATGGTCCACAGCAGAGGTGATTGATAAGTTTGTGGCCTAGGGTAGAAGGAGATGAGTTATATGGTTCTGGTTACATGCACATGCAGTTCAACTCTTTGAGTGAAAATGCAGAAATTTTGAAATTAATAACTCACCTCCTTCTACCTTAGGCCACGAACTTATCAATCACCCCTGCTGTGGACCACTTATGGAGGTCCAAGACGCCGACTTCGACAAAGAAGGGATCGGTGTGCTTCATGACCACTGGACTAAGTGTGTAATTGTAGGAAAAATAAATGTGCCCAGATTTTCTAGAATTGACCCCTTCTACCTTAGGCCACGAACTTATCAATCACCCCTCGTGTGTACTTTGACAACAAAATTTACTCTGAACTTTGGAGTTAGGTCCTCCTGCCCACCCAGCTCAGAACTCTCTGCAGGTCTGGGTGATTTGATCATATGCATCCTCGACGCTAGACCAGGTCCCCCTCACCTCACCACCACACAGGTCAACATTCTGACCTGATGCAGGGCCTCGACAAGAAAAGTCTACTTTGCACCTTTTGCCTCTGAAGGTTCTGATTGACCTGCTGGGGTCAACCGGCATTCCCTTTTCATTCTGAACCTCAGCCAAGCCCAGTCCGTTTTCGTTAATACGGTGAGCGTGAGGCTGGGTTTGCGGCAGTGCCTCGATAACTTAAACACGGGAAAATCTGCAGATGCTGGAACTTCGAGCAACACACACACAAAATTGCTGGTGGAACACAGCAGGCCAGGCAGCATCTATAGGAAGAGGTACAGTCGACGTTTCGGACCGAGACTCTTCGTCAGGACTAACTGAAAGAAGAGATGGTAAGAGATTTGAAAGTAGGAGGGGGAGGGATGAAGCTAAGAGCTGGAATGTTGACTGGCAAAAGGGATACAGAACTAGAGAAGGGGGAGGGTCATAGGACAGGAGGCCTAGGGAGGAAGAAGTGGGGAGGGGAGCCCAGAGGAAGATGGAGAGAAGGCATCTCTTACTATCTCTTCTCTCAGTTAGTCCTGACTAAGGGTCTCAGCCCAAAACGCTGACTGTACTTCTTCCTATAGATGCTGCCTGCCTTGCTGCATTCCGCCAGCATTTTGTGTGTGTTCCTCGATAACTTAAAATGCTTTTCACTCTTCTTGGTTGTGCTGTTTTCAAACATGCCCTATCTGTTCTGAATTACCATGCGTTTCCACATGCTGGCTACCTCGGAAATATTGTATTAACCGAATCAGAATCAGAATCCAGTTTAATATCACCAGCATATGTCCTGAAATTTGATGTTTTGAGGCAGCAGTACATTGCAATACATCATGATAGAAAGAATCTATAATTTACAATAAGAAACGTATGTAAAAATTAAATAAGTTGAAAAAATAGAAATAAAAAAGTAGTGAGGTTGTGTTCATTAGTTCAATGCCCATTCAGAAATCAGCTGGCAGAGGGGAAGAAGCTGTTACTGAATCATTGAGTGTGTGCCTTCAGGCTTCTGTACCTCCTCCCTGATGATAGCAATGGGAAGAGGGCATGTCCTGGGTGATGGGGGTCCTTAATGATGGATGTTGCCTTTTGAAGGTGTCCTTGATGCTGTAGAGGCCCGGCCCGTGATGGAGCTGGCTGAATTCGCAACTTTCTGCAGCTTTAATGATCTTGCACAGCAGCCCAGGATGATAGGATCCTGTGATCCTATCGCGTTATACACAGCAGTGTTCTAGTACCTGGTGCAAGCCTTCCCTCCAATATCTAGGTAGCGTAGTGGGCACCTTGGTAACATAGCAGTTTAAGGTGCCAGCGATCAGCAACCAGTGTTCAATTCCCACCGCTGTCTGTAAGAAGTTTGTAAATTCTGCCCATGGCCACATAGGCTTCCTCAGGGTGCTCTGGTTTCCTCCGACTTTACAAAAACATACAGGTTAGGGTCAGTCAGTTGTGGGCATACGGCATTGGCACTATCAGCGCCGTGACTCCTGCGGGCTGCCCCCAGCACATTATGAGATCGAGGTGGTCATTGGCACAAATCAAAGCATTTCGCTGTTTGTTTCGAGGTACATGTGACAAATAAACTAACCTTTCATCGATAGGTAATTTAACGATGCTGCGATGCACCCTTGGATACGCTGGGACGCATCATCAGTGACGTACCCTGGGCTCATCGGGTGTTTTGGGCCTTTCAACGTCAGACACCCTTGCTCAGGCGACCCAGCCAGGGTTGATCAGGCCCCAGCTTGTCTCCTGGCCCACGGGCCACACCTCTTGATCCATGGCCGTCCAGAGGCTTGCTCAGCAAAGCCTCTGTGATGGCTCTGATGACTCCTTGCAGTTCCCTAATGCCAAGGAGAGAGTAGCAAGCAGCTGGCAAGCCTCTGTAGGCTCGCATTGTGCCCTCCACCCCTGTCTTTGGCACTGCTCTACCAGCTCCTGGTATTTGGCTTTCTTACATTCAATCGCCTCCTCAATCCAGTCTTCCCAAGGCGCTGTCAGTTCAAGCACGATCACCTGCTGCAAGGTCTCTGACAGATTGACCACGTCAGGCCTCAGGAAAGATGATGTGGTGCAGTCAGGGAACTTTAATTTCTTGCCAAGATCGACTCTCAGTTGCCAGTCAGAGAGTCACTTTGAAGATCTTTGCTCATCTTATCCCCGCTCCCAATATGTCAGGAGGTGGTCAAACTCTCAAAAAAGAGTTCCTCGTTCAAGTAAATCTTCACAGGTAAGGGCACAGCATTTCTGAAGGAACGTTATTTTCTCACAGTTGTTAACGACACTTTCCTGACGTGTTTATATGTAGCCCACGAGATCTATCAATTACCCAGGCAATGATCGTAGTCCCATGTGGATGTGTGATGTTTTTCTACAGCCTCTATTTTAAAATCTCCTCGATCACACTTTCTCAGGAGTGTTGAAGGAGCTTCACAGTGTTAATTGCTCGTGTTCTAAATGCCGAATAGCTTTGAAGTTTTCTCAGGTGAATGTTTGAAGCCAGTTTGCAGCCTCTCCATTTGTTTTCTATTTTGAGCATGGTGTGCTCGTGAAGCTTGTTGGCGCATTGAATTCTGGTAAAGTCTGTGTGCATGTGTATGCACGCACGCCCGCCACTCATTTAATCTGTGTAAGTGAGATGAGCTTTTCATGTTGTTGAATATACGCATATGTAGCGTAGCGGTTAGCACAACGGTTTACAGTACGGGCGACCCGGGTTCAATTCCCGTCGCTGCCTGCAAGGAGTTTGTACGTTCTCCCCAAGATTGAGTGGGGTTCCTCCGGGTGCTCCAGTTTCCTCCCACAGTCCAAAGATGTGCCAGTTGATAGGTTAATTAGTCATTGTATGGCTCAGAGGGCCACAAGGGCCTATTCCGCTCTGTATTGCAATAAAATTAAAATATTGGTATGTAATAATAATTATCATATATTATTATCAGAATCCAAATCAGATTTAATATCACTGGGATATGATATTAGAATTTATTTAAAAATTACATCCATTCTATAACGTGAGGGAGTAAAAATCTTTGCGTTATGACTGTTGCAATGTACAGACATGTGAATTTATAAATCTAACAGCTTGTACAAAGAAGCTGTCCGTAGCCTGTTGGTCCTGGCTTCAATGCTGCGGTAGCGTTTGCCAGACGGAAGCAGCTGAAACAGTTTACGGTTGGAGTGGCTGGTGTCCCCAATGACCTTCCAGGCCCTCTTTCTGCACCTGCTGCTGTAAATGTCCTCAATGGTTAATATGATTTGTTAACTGTCATGTAATCTGTTAACTTTGTGGCAGTGGTACAAAAAAGATCTAGTGCTTAGTGATGTAGTGTCCATTCAGAAATCTGATGGCAGAGGGTAAGAAGCTCTTCCTGAGTCATTGAGTGTGTGCCTTCAGGCTCCTGTACCTCCTTCCTGATGGTAGCAGTGAGAAGGGGGCATGCCCTGGGTGGAGGGGGTCTTTAATGATAATATAATTCTGTACACACCCACACGCACTCTTGATGCTCGGCCATTGACCCTTTCTTTGTAATTGAGCACTTGAACTAAAATCCCAGCCACGGTGCGTGAATCTGAACTATTTCCTTTGAAAATAAGACGGGATGTTCTGGGAATGGAGAGGAGCAGAGTTCCAGTGGAAATTTTTTGAGCCAACACTGTATAAATGGACATGCTTTAGACACTTACGCATCGTCTGTAACCATCACTGTGGAGCTGGGCTGGTTGCATTTGCCACGTTTGAACCGGACAGAGGGATAATCTGCCCGCCATTCGCGTTCTCTGTGAAAGTGAAATGCACTTTCTGTAATTTAATGTTGTTGAATATAAGTTTGAAAGCATATCAATTACTCTTGGCCACAAACTGCAACTTCAGATGCCAGGTCATAAAGCAAAATTATCTGATGTTGAGACGTTACTGAAATAGGCTATGCAAAGGGTTAAGTAGAAACAGATGTTGCTTTGCACTGTGCTGATGGTTTGAAAGTGATGGATGTCGCAGTCTGGGTCCGCGGATTATTATAAATATATCCATAATGTCAACAGCAAGTCTGAAGTGTCATAAATCGACGATATTTCAGCATTTTGCGTGCTAGAGTAGTCCGTGAATTATGGTTGCAAGTGGCAAATTGTAGTGCACCCATTTAAATCTATGGACGTCAATCAGCCCTGTGGCATTAACACCAAACTCTCTTTGGACCACTTGCATAATTGTTTCCTAAGAATGCCAAGTCAGCAGTGACGTACCGACCTACCTTCTACATAACAAAGACATTGCAGAATACAGTTTGATTGTTGCAGTGTTAGCTGAGCTTGGCGATTAGCTTGCAGGCATTTCATCACCAGTACTCAGCGCGCAGTTGGTTTTCGGCGTTTCTCTCTGGGACTACTCGGGCTTACGTAGGCCCCTGTTCAACTGGAGAAGAGGGATGCTTATGTTAGAATGCTGTTCCTGGACTACAGTTCAGCATTCAGCACCATCATTTCCCCCGGTCTCGAAAAGAAGCCCAGAGATCTCGGCCTGCACCCTGTTTTGCGCAGCTAGATCTTGGACTTCCTGTTGGATTGGCAGCAGGTGGTAAGGATGGCACACCTCACTTCTGCCCCCCTCACCCTCAACACAGGAGACCCCCCCCCCCAGGACTATGTCCTGAGCCCCCTCCTCTACCTTTAGATTAGATTAGTTTAGATTCAACTTTATTGTCATTGTGCCGAGTACAGATACAAAGCCAATGAAATGCAGTTAGCATCTGACCAGAAGTGCAAAAAATAGTACTGTGAATAAAAAGTAAGTGCTACAGCATACAAATATAAAAGTACTGAGACAGTACAATACGGGTGCAATACTGCTTAGCGCTGTGATGTGAGGTTCAGCAGGGTCACAGCCTCAGGGAAGAAGCTCTTCCTGTGCCTGCTGGTGCGGGAGCTATACACCCACGACTGTGTTGCCACGCACAGCTCCAATCTGCTGATCAGATTTACAGATGACATGACATTGATAGGCCTTATTTCCAACAATGATGAGACAGCCTACAGAGGAGAAGTCAATGCCCTGACACAGTGGTGCCAAGAAAACAGCCTCTCCCTCAATGTCGAAAAACCGAAGGAGGTGGTTGTGGACTACAGGAGGAACGGAGACAGGCTAGCCCCTATTGACATCAAGGGGACTGTAGTTGAGAGGACGAGTAGTTTCAAGTTCCTCGGTCTACACATCACTGACAATCTCACCCGGACTGCACATACCAACTGTGTGGTGAAAAAAGCACAACAGAGTCTCTTTCACCTCTGACAACTGAAGAAGTTCGGCGTGAGTCCCCAAAGCCTCGGGCCTTTCTACAGGGGCACCATCAAGAGCATCCTGACTGACTGTGTCACCGCCTGGTATGGGAACTGTACTTCCCTCAATCGCAGGGCACTGCAGAGAGTGGGGCAGACAGCCCAGCGCATCGGTGGATGTGAACTTCCCTCCATTCGGGACATTTACAGCAGCAGGCGTGTAAAAAGGGCCCAGAGGATCATCAGGGACTCCAACTATCTGGCAAACGGTACCGCAGCATTAAGCCCAGGACCAACAAGCTCCAGGACAGCTTCTTTCACCAGACCATCAGATTTATTGAATTGAATGATTTTTATTGTCATAAAACATAGGTACAATGAAACTCTGTTTGGCTTCCTCTCAGGCAATTAAATAAAGCGGTAGATAAAAACAAGACAATAATAGCAAAACAGTATTAAATAGATAAATAGCAGAAAATAAGCTGCAGCAGCACCAGAATATCACAGTAATGCACAAAGTGCCATTAGTGCAAGTATTTGAGCCCTTGTGTGTGCATGTGTGTGCTCACAGTTTCAGTCATTGTTCTGTGGGAGTGCTGTGATGGAGGCCACAGCTCTGGGATAGAAGCTGTTCCTCAGTCTATTTGTCCTGGCTTTTAGCATCCTGAACCTTTTGCTGGACGGCAGCGGGTCAGACAGGGAGTGGCCGGGGTGTGTGGTGTCTCTGGTTATGCTGATTGCTTTCCTCCTGAGTCTGCTGGGAGCTCCATCCTGACATATTCATTACACATTGATCTGGTTGCCTATCTGACTGTACATTGATCTGATTGTACATGTATACAAAACGACAGTGTATACAATCTTAGTGTTTGGGCAGTATCCTCCCACATTTCCCTTCCTTTTTGCTTGTACATAGCGATGGAGACACAATACAAAGAGTTTTACCCCCTCGTGTTTGGAGATGGATGTAAAGCATAAAAAAATTCCAATTCTAGTTCTTCTTTGAGGACTGGCAGCAGTAATGTGGTTAGTCACATTTGACAGTCTGTGGGCCTAGTAGCTGTTAGGAGTCACCATAAAGCTTCTAGATGTTGATCTCACCTAGGAACAAAGCCAAAGAGTCTGTGTACGCAGCCAAGACCAAAGTTTGAGTTGGCACATAAGAGATCAACTCCAGTTATAGTTCACCGCCAGAAGTTCATGTCTGTGATTGCAGTCCAGTAGTGGGAATTTTAAAAGTGATCCTTCAAAGTTCAAAATACATTTCTTATCAAAGTACGTATACATGAAACAACCTTGAGACTCGTCTTCTTACAGGCAGCCACAAAACAACCCATTTTAAAAAAATAGCCGGTCAAACATCTGATGTCCAGAGAGGAAATAAAATCGTGCAAGCAATAAGAGTAAGCAAGTAGCATTTAGAATGAAGGTGAGTCCTCAGACATGAAGCCCAGAGCAGGCCACAGCCTTGGCCTCAGTTCAGGGCAGAGCCGAGTAAACATCGCGGAGAAGCGAGCAGAACCGGTTCGACCCTTGCCTCTAGCGCCGACGCCCAGCCTTTTCAATCCACCTGGCCCGGTGTGTAAGTCATCCAACATCGGGTTGTTCCCTGCACTAGGACCTGGGCCCTGCTCACACTGTGAAAGTGACATTAAGATTGCAGCTTCAGATTTCTGCAGCTCTTTGATCCTAAGCTATTGGTATCTTGAAGTCAAGATTGTTTATTGCTGATCTTCAACACTCGAGCGTAAAGGAGAAGGAAATAATTGGTACTCTGGATCAAGAACACAATAAGCATAAAGAAACACGGTAGCATAATGGTTAGCACAACAGATTACAGCACAGGTAACCTGGGTTCAATTCCCACCGCTGTCTGTAAGGAGTCTGTACGTTCTTGTGACCACGTGGTTTCTTCCTGTTGCTCTGCTTTCTTCCCACAGTCTAAAGAGGTACTGGTTGGTAGGTGAATCGGTCATTGTAAATTGTTCTGTCATTGTGTTCAGATTAAATCGAGCAGCATGGGTCAAAGGACCAGAAGGGCCTATTTCGTGCTGTATCTCAGTAAATAAATGTTTTTTTTAATAAAAAAAAGGCAGTTCCTCAAGAAGGCAGCATCCATCTTCTCTTTGCTACCATCCGGGAAGAAGAAAAGGAGCTGAAGACTCTTTTCCTCATTACTACCATCAGGGAGGAGGAACAGAGGACTGAAGATCCCTCTCCATTTTCAGAAACAGCTTCTTCCACTCCACCATCAGATTTCTGAATAGTCCACCAACCCATGCGCACTATTCATCTTTTGTATTACTTATTATTTTATTTATTTTAAATTATAATAATTGTTTTTAATGTCTCGCACTGGGTTGGCCATAGAGCAAGCTGTTGCCCATGTAGTAAGCTCCCCCTCTCCATGCAACTGATGAAACCAAAGGGGTGGCAGAGACCGATACAGCTTGGCACCAGGAATTGCCAGTCCACATTGTACTCAATGTAGGACAGCCTTATGAACTCCAGCGCCGGATTTTTCCCTTGGGATTTACTCCTGAAGCCTTCCCCATGAGTGGATAGAGCCGCAAGACAGCGGAGGTTTGAGATCAGAGTTTTCCTTATGAGCTGCCAACCATGGCTGACAAGCCCCATCTGACCCAAAGCAGGTGGTGTTAAGGCACCAGTGACCCACCTTTGCCTCTTCTCCTGTCAGTAGAAATGGTTCCGCCAGGATTAGTAGCTAAGCCTCATGTGAAGGCCAGGAGCTGGACTTGGTTGTCAGAGGCTATTGGAGGTGCACACAACTGGGAGCATTTAATAGGTAGTGGGAGCTTGTCCCAATTACCACAAAAAAAAATTCTTGACATATGTCAGTGATAATAAGTCTGATTCTAAAAGGTTTGACCCAAAATATTGGCTATCCATTTTCCTCCAGATGCTGCCTGACCCTCTGAGTTTCTCCAGCAGTTTGCTTTATGTAGAGTTTATTTCCTTTGTTGCTTTCTGCATTGTTTTGTGAAGGAGTAATCTTGGTAACCCAAATCCAATTACAAATGGCTAGTATCGAATAGATCACAGTATTTACTGCTGGTAGATTACACAGGACAATAAATTTTTGGAAGTGCTGCTTCCTCAGAAATTACTTTTGTTAATGATAGACCGCTTGAAGCTGAACACAAATATAATTTCAGACTAAGAATTTGGAGAAGCAGGAGATTAACTTTTATTGAATATAATGCATTTAATTACGTAACACTGCTGACACTTCGCAATAGTTGAACTAAGCCAAAAATGTTTTGTTGATGATTTTGATTTGTACTCTTTGTCTGAGACTTCTCGCTTAAGTGTCCAATGATAATCAGCCAGCATTGATGGATTCCAGTTACCCTGATACTGTTTATCCATGACCACAATGTCCTAGTGAAACCTTTCACCATGCTCGTCACTGACAGCGCCAAGATTTGCAGGGAAGAAGTCTAAACGGGAATGGAAAAAATGAATCTTTAGTGATATGTTGCACTTCATGGTTTTGTATGCTCGAAAAACGTTGTCAATCAGCTGCACGTAGTTTGGTGCTCTGTGGTTGCCAAGAAAATTTTCAAAAGCATCCTTGAATGCCTTCCATGCGATTTTCTCTGGTCTCACTAGAAGTTTCTTGAATTGCCTGTCACTGATGAACTGTTTGATCTGTGGACCAACAAAATGCCTCCCTTAATCTTGGCATCAGTTATTCTGACTTGAATTATGAATTGAAATTATAAATATACCTTTTTTTTAATGGTGCGTGGTAGGGAAATTTCATAGTGATTTTCCTGATCAGTAGTCCAAAGTCCATAAGATACATCCAAAATGATTCGGAAAGTAAAATCTTTGTTGCCCAGTGTTACAAGTGATTTGCAAATGAATGTACAAACCAGACAGTCCTAAGATATTTTAAAAATAAAGGCAAGTATGAAAGGGAAAGTGGCTTTGAAAATTTATTGTTGCCAAGAACTGTTCCTTGTGAACCTGTGCCAGGTACAAAGATAACAACAATGCTTTCTGAGTGTTGTGCAATGGCACAGGAATTTCCTGCCTGTTCCTCTCTCTTCATCTCTCTTGCTGCTTGCTTTGACGTGCAGGTGTCTGTAGCTCCTTCTGAATTTTGCCCTCATTCAATGTCGCTGATATCAAACATTAATCACAACTCGGTGAGTCTGTGTGGCTAATGCTTAAGGTTGCTTCCAAACTTCCTGCAGAGAAATCAGCTGCACCAGGCTCATCTGAAATCCAGTTCCCACAAAGTCTCTCTCCCTAAATTAACAGCATATTAATCAACCATTTTAGTTTTGTTCAAAAAGTTCAAAGTAAGTTTATTATCAAGGTACATATGTCATCATATACAACCCTGAGATTCATTTTCTTGTGGGCATACTCAGCAAATCCATAATAGAATAATAGGCATAATGGAAGACTGCACAAACTTGGGCATTCAACCAGTGTGCAAATACAAAAGAAAGAAAGAATGGTAATAAATAAATAAGCAATAAATATTGAGAGCATGAGATGAAGAGTCCTTGAAGATGAGTCCATAGGTTGTGGGAACATCTCAAGGATGGGGCAAGTGAAGTTGTCCCCTTTGGTTCAAGAGCTTGAGGGGTAGTAACTGCTCCTGAACCTGAGGAGTGAGGTGGTGTGAGGCCTGAGGCTTCTGTACCACCTTCCTGATGGCAGCAGTGAGAAGAGAGCTTGTCTTGGGTGGGGGGGGGGTTCCCCTGATGATAGATGCTGCTTTCTTGCAGCAACACTTCGTGTAGATGTGCTCAATGGTGGGGAAGGTTTTACACATGAAGGACTCGGCCCTATCCACTATTTTTGTAGGATTTCCTATTCAAGGGCATTGGTGTTTCCATACAGGCTGTGATGCAACCAATCAATATAATCTCCACTACACATCTATAGAAGCTCTATAAAACCCTTATTAGATCACACTTTGAAAATTGTGCTCAGTTCTGGTGGTCCCCTCATTATAGGAAGAATGTGGAAACTTTAAAGAAGGTACAGAGGAGATTTATCAGGATGCTACCTCGATTAGAGAGCGTATTTTATGAAGATAGGTTGAGTGAACTTGGACTTTCTCTCTTTGGAGCAAAAAGATGAAATAGAGGTGTACAATGAATAAACTCTTCTTGGCTTCCAGCCTTGTACCCAGCTGGAAGCCCGAGAAGAGTTATTTGGTCATATATGCCGGAAAAGCACTAGATCCTTTTTCACTTACCTCTACGAGGTGTACAAGAGGGGTACTTGATAGAGGTGTACAAGATGATCACAGGCATAGATTGAATGGATAACCAGATACTTTTTTCCAGGCCAGACATGGTTAATATGAAGGAGGCGATTTTTGTGGCAAGCTGGCTGATTCATTGTCGTTATTACTCAGACTTTTTTTTCTATTAAAATTTCCGATTGATAATATGTATTTGGATTTGACTATCCTAGCTGCCGTAATGTGATTTGAACTCGTGTCACTCAGTCAAGGGTTTCCAACCTGGGTTCCATGGACCCCTCGGATAATGATAGGGGTCCGTGGTATAAAAAGGATTGGGATCCCCTGCTGTAGATCAATGGATGTCCATTCAGGCAGTTTAACCATCGTGCTGAAATACTGGATTAAGCATGCAGACACATTCTACTGAAGTATATTGAAATTATTATAGGCATCCGTTAGTCTTGTGAGACCATGGATTTGCGCTTTGGAAGGTTTCCAGGGTGCAGGCCTGGTCAAGGTTGTATGGAAGACCAGCAGTTGCCCATGCTGCAAGTCTCCCCTCTCCACGCCACCAATGTTGTCCAAGGGAAGGGCATTAGGACCCATACAGCTTGGCACCGGTGTCGTCGCAGAGCGATGTGTGATTAAGTGCCTTGCTCAAGGACACACATGCTGCCTCAGCCAAGGCTCGAACTAGCGACCTTCAGATTGCTAGACGAATGCCTTAACCACTTGGCCACGCGCCAATTAGCATCCCCTTAAATCATGCAATTACAGAATGTTGAGCACAGTAGGAGGCCAGGGGGATGTGTCGATGCCAGCTTTCTCCCCTTAACCCCTGGTTCATAGTTCATTGCTCTGCTAAGGTCTCTCCACCACGTGTTTGTCCAGCTGAAGGCCTCCACCACATAACGCAGGTTCCAGATTGCAGCGACATACAGTGTAGAACTGTCCTTCATTTCCCCTTTTAATCCTATTAATTCACTTCCCCTTTGTTTTATGCCATAAGACCCAGGAGCAGAATTAGGCCATTCGTCCATCGAGTGTGGTCTGCCATTCCATCATGACTGACTTATTCTCTCTCAGAACCCTATTCTTCTGTCTTCCTGCGATCCTCAGCACCCTTACTAATCAAGAAACTACAAAATGTACCCAGTGACTTGACTTCCTCAGACATCTGTGGCTATGAACTCCACAGATTCACCAATCTCTGGCTAGAAATTCCTCCTCATCTCTATTCTAAAAGGACATTTTATTCTGAGGCTGTGCCTTCTGTCCTGACACCCCCAATATAGAAATCATCTTCTCCACGAACACTCTATCCAGGCCTTTCAATATCCCTGTGTCCTACTCCTTGACAGCTCCACCAGAGGAAATAGCCTCCATTATCTACCGTGTCCACTGCCCTCCTCAATTTCGACAGTTTGATCAAATCTTGCTTCACCTTTCTCTTTTAACTAAATAGTTCCAGCCACACAGACCCCTTGCTTATTGGTATTGGTCCGTGGTATAAAAAGCATTGGAACTACTGCTTTACAACTATAGTCCTTCATCTCAGAAAGCAGTTGTACACATCTGTCCTCACCCCATCCTCTCGCCACCCCACCAGGGATAGGGTTCTTCTTGTCCTCACTAGCCACCACGTCCAGCACATAATTCATTAACTTCTGCCATCTCCAACGGGATCCCACCATCTTTCTCCCACCCCCCCCCCAACTTTTTGCTGTCCTTACACAACTCCCTTGTACGTTCATCCCTTCCCACTGATCTTACTCCTAGCACTTATCCTTATAAGTGAAGCAAGTGCTACACTTGCCCCTACAACTCCTCCCTCACTACCATTCAGGGCCCTAAACAGTCCTTCCAGGTGAGGCGACACTTCACTTGTGAGTCCACTGGGGTCATCTACTGTGTCCGATGCTCCCAGTGTGGCCTCCTGTATATCGGTGAGACCCGATGTGGATTGGGAGACCACTTCACTGAGCACCTACGCTCCATCCAGCAGAAAAAGCGAAATCGCCCGGTGGCCACTTCCCATTCCGACATGTCAATCCGTGGCCTCCTGTACTGTCGCGATGAGCCACGCTCAGATTGAAGGAGCAACACCTTTATATTCCATCTGGGTAGCCTCCAACCTGATAGCATGAACATCTATTTCTCGATATTCCGGAAATTGCCCCCCCCCCTTCATTCCCCTTCCCATTTCCCCCTCTCACTTTATCTTCTTGCCTGCTCACCACTTCCCTCTGGTGCTCCTCCATGGTCTTCTGTCCTCTCCTATCAGATTCCCCCTTCTCCAGCCCTGTATCTCTTTCACCAATCAACTTCCCAGCTCTTTACTTCACCCCTGCCCCCCATGGTTTCTTCCTCCCCTCCCTCCAAATTCTAACTCTGACTCCTCATACCTTTTTTTCCCAGTCCTGCTGAAAGGTCTCGGCTCGAAACATCAGCTGTACTCTTTTCCATAGATACTGCCTGGCCTGCTGAGTTCCTCCAGAATTTTGTGTGTTTTGCCCGGATTTCCAGCAACTACAGATTTTCTTTCGCTCGTACATCTTGCCTAACTTCTCTTTAACACCTTCACATTCTTCCAATGAGAAGGCACCTGGAGTTGAACACAATGCTCCTGCTAAGGCTACACCATTGTTTTATAAAGGTTCAGCACAACCACCCGGTTTTTAGACTGCTTTCTCACCAGCCCACCACTTCAATAACTTTTGCACCATACTGCAGCTCCTGTATCTTCATTCTGCATTGCTCCCTGCCAAAATGCTCCATGTCACATTTCTTTGTATTCAACTTCATCTGCCACACACCTGCCCAATCCACCTGTCTTATCGTTTTCCCCATAATGCAGCCGAAACTTTAGTTTCAAAATAGGAGCAGGAGTGGGTCACCAGATCTCTTTATTATTCCATATGACCATAAGAGATGAGAGCAGAATTCGGCCATTCGGCCCATTGAGTCTGCTCTGCCATTTGATTTGGCTGATTTATTTTCCCTTGCAATCCCCGAGGGGCAGCACTGTAGAGTAGTGGCTAGCACAACGCTTTACAGTACCAGCAGCCTGAGTTCAAATCCCGCCGCTGCCTGTAAGGAGTTTGTACGTTCCCCCTATGCACGTGTGGGTTTCCTCCCACAGTCCAAAAGCCTACCAGTTGGTCATGGTAAATTGTCCTATGATTGGGCTAGGATTAAGTCAAGGGATTGCTGGACAGCATGGTTCAAAGGGCCAGTTCTGCACTGTATCTCAATAAAAATTTCCTGCCTTCTCCCCGTAACTTTTGACACCCTTTCTAAACGCTACTATGGACCTGACACACGCTATTCAAGTGTTACCAGTGTCAGAGCAAGGAGTCAATAGAGACTGCAGGGTGGAGCAAACAATCACAAATCCTAGGAGATGGAGAAAATGGAGAGCAAAGGCCATTCAGGAAGTGGTGGGTTGCGGACCACAACCCCACCTTAGAGATTTGATTGGGATGGTACTTTACCACAGGAGGAAAGCCAAGCCCAGTTCTGTCAGTTAGTCATAGAAAAGTACAGCACAGGAACAGGCCCTTCAGCCCATCTAGTGCATCCAAACCATTTAAACTGCCCACTCCCATTGGAAGACAGAAAACAAGTACAGAACTCCTGCTAATTAGGAAGCTGGGTGACATCAGATAGCAGGCGCAACATGGACATCAAAAGAAGAATAGGGATGGCAAAAAACACCTTTACGAGAATGAAGACTATACTGACCAACACTAAACTAGGCATGACAACCCGCCTCAGAGCACTGAAATGTTACGTTTATCCAGTTATGTTATGTGGCTCAGAATGTTGGACAATATCTAGTAACATGAGGAAACAAATTGAAGCAGCAGAGATGTGGTTTTTTAGAAGGATGCGAAGAATATCATGGACAAAACGAATATCTAACAAGGATGTCATGAACAGAGCAAGCACAAAATGAGTAATAATGTATGAGATCATGAAAAGGCAACGTAACTTCATTGGACGTGTGATTAGGAAAGAGGAGTTAGAATGCACGGTAATTATGGGAAAGATTGAAGGGAAGAAAGCAAGAGGAAGACAAAGACAAATGATGATGGAGACAGCAGCCAGAGAACTGGAAATGAATACCAATGAATTGATCCACTTGACCCGAAACAGGAGTGTGTGGGCCATGGCAGTCAAAGCTCAAACTGGGCACGGCACCTGATGGTGATGGTGATGATGACTCCCATTGACCTGCACCAGGATCATAGCCCTTCATACGCCTACCATCCATGTCCCTATCCAAACTTCTCTCAAACGTTGAAATCGAGCTCGCGTGCACCACTAGTGCTGGCAGCTTGTTCCACACTCGCACCACCCTGTGAGTGAAGAAGTTTCCCCTCATGTTCCCATTGAACTTTTCACTTTTCACCCTTAAGCCATGACCTGGAAGTGTCGTCCCACCCAACCTCAGTGGAAAAAGCCTGCTTGCATTTACCCTATCTATACCCCTCATTATTTTGTAAACCTCTTTCAAATCTCCTCTCAGTCTTCTGCATTCTGGTTGGCCGGATTTGATATTTAAAATCAATTCCCCCTCCTGGAAGCTTTGGATTTGATCCCAACCCACTGAGATGAAATGGCAGGGAAGGGGACGAGTCTGTTCCATCTCCCATTTTGGGTCTGTTGACCGCTTGGGATGTCCTCCCAGCTGCCAAGATTTCCTGCGTGTGAGTTAAGGCACATACTTGCTGATATAATAGTGCGGTATTTTTAATCTTGAGAAACAGCTGGCGATAGACTGCAAGGCTCTAATTCTGGTACAACTCCTCCCCTCGCCCCTCCCAACCACCTTCCCCAAAATTCACCACCAGAAGTAAGGTCAACTTTGGATCAGTCCAACTGGTTCAATTCCAAGCACGGGATTAAATAGCTTCCGCTCAAAGCCAAAGTTCAAACGTGGCAGCTTTAAATTGTTAATTTCGCACCATGTGTTGACTTTCAGGGCGAGAACAATGTTCGCTGTCACTTTAACCTCAGTAATTACAAGCATGTTCATTACTACTGCACTGGACATTATTCAATGCAAAGTAAGATGGCTGCCTTGAGGACTGCCTCATCTTCCCATTGGTGTTTGTACAGTCTAGTGGGGTGAGAACAGGGTGGTAAATCTGTGGAATTTTTTTTCCCACAGGCAGCTGTGGAGGCTGGGTACAATAAGGCAGAGGTTGATAGGTTCTTGATTAGTCAGGGTGTGAAAGGTTACAGGGAGAAGACAAGAGAATGGGGTTGAGCGGGAAAATGGATCAGACATGATGAAATGGTGGTGCAGACTTGATGGGCTGAATGGCCTAATTCTGCTCCAATGATATATGATCTTATCTATGTGACTTAATTTTGTAGTTGTTCTGTAAGCTGAGGGATAGCTGACATCTTGCACTGAGCTGAGGGGTTTGCCACTGACTGCGGGGCAGAAAGCACTGAGGTTCAAAGTAAATTCTATTATCAAAGTACCTATATGTGACCATATAATACGACCCTGAGATTCATCTTGCTGTGGGCATACTCAGTAAATCTGTAGAATACTAACTATAACAGGATCAATGAAAGATCAACCAGAGTGCAGAAGAGAACAATCTGTGCAAATACAAATATAAATAAATCACAATAAATAACGAGAACGTGAAATAAAAGAGTCCTTAAAGTGAGATCATTGGTTGTGGGAACTTCTCGATGGATAGGTAAGTGAGTGTAGTTATCGCCTATTGTTCAAGGTCCTGATGGTTGAGGGGTAGTAACTGCTCTTAACCTCTGCCTTAAATATACCCAATGGCTTGCGTGCAGCTGGGGTTCATTTCTCTCTGAAGCAGCATTTCATCCAGGGGGAAACTGGCTCACAGATGATCAATCAGCTACCAGAGCTCGGCGTTCGAATCTACTTTTCTAGAGATTCCTGTCCTATCCTTTGACAGCCAGGGCATCAGGACGACCAGCAACAATTGGATCCTGTAAACTAGAAAATTCAGGTTCCAATACAGATTTATTTCTCACAAGTAATTGACACAGACAGATAGTTGAGTTGTTTGCGTTAACAGCAGACTCAAAGTTCAAAATACATTTAATATCGAAGTATGTATACATTATTCAACCTTGAGATTCATCTCCTTACTGGCAGCCACCAAACAAAGAAACCCCAAAAGAACCCATTTGAAAGAAAAGACCATCAACACCCAATATGCAGAGAGGGAGAGAGAGGGAAAAAAATCACAAATGGTGCAAACAGTAAAGGTAAGCAAATAGCTTCAGAAGTGGAGTTTTACCAAAGACACCAAGCCAGACATCACTGCAGCTGCAGCAGGCCATAGCCGCAGTTCATCCCGAAGCCAAGTAAACATTGCAAGATCACAGGCGCGAAGCCGGGTGTCACTGCAGCCAGCACTGCAGTTCAGTGTGGAGCCGCGGATCAGCAAACAGATCTGGCCTTCGCCTCTGGTCCCGATGCCCTGGCCTGGCGTTTAAATCGTCCAAACATCAGGTTGTTCCTCAGGACTGGTCCCCACCACCAGACTCGGCCCATACCCGACCCCTCCGATTCAGCCTGGCATAAAGAGTTATGCTTCTGATTATTCAATGATTGGCTGGGTGCCTACGGAGGAGACAGATGTGTTACGGGCGACCTGGTAGCGTAGTAGTAAGCGCAGTGCTTTACGGCATCAGCAATCTCCAATCAGGGTTCAATACCTGCTGTGGTCTGTAAGGAGTTTGTACGTTTTCTATAAGACTGTGGGGGGAGGGGGGTTCCTTCCACGTTATTTCCGAAGGACGATGAATTAGGGCTGGTAAGCTGTTAGCACTGGAATTGTGGTGATATTTGCGGGCTGCCCCCAGCATATCTGCAGACTGTGTTGGTTGTTGACACAAAAGACACATTTCACTCTACATGTGGCAAAGAAAGCTAGTTGTTAAGCACTTTAAGCAACACACACAAATGGTGGAATGCAGCAGACCAGACAGCATCCATAGGAAGGAACACAATCGACGTTTCGGGTGTGTTGCTTGAATTTCCTGCATTTGCAGATTTCCTCGTGTTTGCGTGTTAGGCACTTTAATCTGCTTTGAATTACGGACATTATTTGAATTCTGACTATGCTGGAACTGAAAGCAGATCCGTGACTGCGCCATATCAGAATCAGCACTGTGTCTTCTTTGACGTGAGGTTTGTTGTTTCGTGACAGTATGATTTATAACTTGCAGAATAAATAAATAGTGCAAAAATAAAAGAAGTAATGATAGAGTGTTTGCAGGTGGTGGGGTGGGGATACGCCTGTACCTGAGGAGGTGTAAGGTGCTCCTTCCCTCAGCTGGCCTGCAGGTCACCCTTGGGCAAGGTGTAGCACCTGTTTAGCCCCCCCCCGATCAGGGTCACGTGAAGCCATGGGAGAAGGTGGTGGATGGTCGTATGAGCAGCTGATGCACATCACAAGTCCTCCACCTCCCGCCCAGAGAACAAATTACAGAAAAATAATAGGTGGAGGAAAATAGGAAATAGGAGTGGTACTAATGGGATGTTTCTGAGATGGGCGTGAACAATATCCTACAAAAATATTAAATATAAGTATATTGGCTGACAGACTTGAGTGGAGCACCAACACAGAGGCTGTGTACAAGAAGGGCCAGAGCTGCCTCTACTTCCTAAGGAGACTGAGGTCCTTTGGAGTCTGCAGGCCTCTCCTTCACGTGTTCCACCAGTCTGTTGTCACCAGAAAAATCTTCTATGCGGTGGCGTGCTGGAGCAATGACATCAACACGGGTGATGCTAACAGGCTCAATAAACCGATTAGAAAGGCTGGTTCAGTTATAGGCGTCAGAATGGACACACTGGAGGCTGTGGTAGAACAAAGGACCCTACAGAAAATCCTGGCAATTCTGGACAATGGTTCTCACCCTCTGCATGCCACCTTGGCTGAACAGAGGAGCACTTTTAGTAATAGACTAAGACAACTGCTCCGCTCCAAAGAGTGCTATATGAGGTCACTCTTACCCTTGGCCATTAGGCTCTATAAAGAGTCAACCTATAGCCGGGGAAGTGATGACCCTCTCCCATTAGACTGTTTGAAGTAACTTATTTTTTTATTCTTTCTAATTCTCTTATAATATTTATAGGTCTGTGCACTTGTAATCTACTGTGACACTTTGGCATCAATATCTCTCTATTGTTAAGCAGGAGTCTGTAGTGCTGTACAGAAATTCCTAAGATGGTACAAGGACTTGGTGATCTGGAAAGGATAGAATCATGGAAAAGCACAGCACAGAAACAGTCCATTCATTCCATCTAGTCTGTGCTAACCCATTAGACTGCCTACTCCCAGCGATTTTTGCATTGGGACCATTGACCTCCATACCCCTCCCATCCATGTACCTATCCAAACTCTCTTAAACGTTGAAATGGAGCTTGCATGGACCACTCACACTGGCTGCTCGTTCCCCACTCTCACGACCCTCTGAGTGAAGGAGTTTTCAGTTCTGGGGGAAACCGGTGACGTAAAATATAAGAAGGTTGTGGCATAAGCGTGCAGCAAGGATAACAATGGAGTACTGTAATTGGATTAAATATTTAACTGAGACACGTTGGCCTCTACACACGTTTGGCAACTTACTGTGGGGGTGACGAACCATGCCCTCCAAGACAAATAAGAAAAAAAACGCACACGCACACGCACACGCACACTTGAAAGCCCGTGTAAAAGGTGAGTTCCTCCCACGTGTAGGAGGCCCAGCAGATTCAATCGGCCGCGCACGTACGCGCCACATCCCCACAATTGATCCGATAAGGTTCAGAAGTCAAAACTAGATCCAAAGGAAATGTAGAAAAGGGGGTCCAGCAGGACAATTGTTTTTGTGTGTGTGTGTGTGTGTGTGTGGCGGGGTGGGGGCAGTGCATGTAATTTTCTGTCTCAGTGGGAGTTGAAGATCCACATCCCCTTGCTTAATGGTATTGGTCCATGGTATAAAAGAAGTTTGGGAACCCCTGAACACAAACACAGATAAGGATACGCCGTGGAAAGCAATAGAGAGTATCCTTCTAGGGTCCATGCGGGGTGGAAGCGTGGATGCCAGTATATATCTATTGGGCTGAATGGCCTCCCTCTATGCTGTAGATACAGTATAATACCGAATTCCAATCATACTGATGTGCATCACAATGAACTTTAATAATTCTTGAGCTTTTATTGTATGTTTTTTTTTCCAATAAGTAACACAATTTTGTCAGGTAACATAAACCTCATTTAAGGAAAATATGCTGCAGGTTTTGATTGTTACACGTAGTTGAATACAGGAAATATATTCATCTACAAAGATATTTTCGAACCCAGCATCCTTTACTCTTTCATTCCAGATCAGGCTTTAGAACATAGTCATAGAAAAGTACAGCACAGAAACAGGCCCTTTGGCCCATCTTAGTCCACGCCAAACCATTTAGATTATGAGGACACACAGTCCTCTTTTATTGTCATTTACTAATGCATGCATTAAATGATACAATATTCCATTTAAACTGCCTACTCCCATTGATCTGCACCCGGACCATAGCCGTCCATACCCCTACCATCCACGTACCCACCCAAACGTCTCTTAAACGTTGAAAACATTGACATGATGACTTTACCTGGGAGTTCTCAGGATCCATGATTGTAAATTTGCTGGAAATGGTATAGACTGTTTATTGAAAACAGAACAGTACAGCACAGGAATTGGCCCTTGGGCCCACGATGTTGTGCCAAAATAAACTAGCAATTAAACCCTAACTAAAGTAATCCCCTACACAATGTCCATATTCCTCCATATGCCTGTCTAAGAGTCAGTTAAACACCTCCATCATATTTGTCCCCACTTCCACCTGTGGCAGCATGTTCCAGGTACCAGCCACTCGGTATAAAACAAAACCTGCCTCGTGAACCTCCTTTGAATTTTCTTGCTCTCTCCATAGATCAGTTGTTCCCAACCTGTGGTCCACGAACCCCTCGCTTAATGGTATTGGTCCATGGCATGTAAAAGGTTGGATGATACCAACCTTTAGACTGTATCATCTAGTATTAGGCATTTCAGCCTTGGGAGAAAGAAACTGTCTGCTCTGTCTGTGTCTCTCATAACCTTATAAACCTCTATCACAGGGGTTCCCAACCTGAGGTTCACGGACCTCTTGCTTAATGGTATTGGTCTATGGCAGAAAAAAAAGGGCTGGGTAGCCCTGCTCTATCAGGTCTCACTTTGGCCTCCACTGCTCCAGAAACAAAAACAACCCAAGTTTGCCCAGTCCCACCTTGAGTACATGCCTTCTAATTCAGGCAGCATCCTGGTAAACCTTCTGCACTCCCTCCAAAGCCTCCATAACTGGGAGTGACCAGAACCGAATGCACTCTGGATGTGGCATTAGCCAGTGACTTATAAAGTTGCAACATAACTTCCTGGAGGAAATTGGTAAAAGTTTGTCTTTCTCAGGACTATGTTAAGAAAAGTTGCTCCTGACCCAAGTAAAATCCAATTAACAAAAACTCTTTGCAATGCCTTGACAAGAATTCTGAAGTATCTTTTTTTCTCTTTACAGGTTAAAATGCTTTTGATGCTACAAGAAGCTTTTCAGACTCAAAGGCAAAAAAGGTTTGGAACAAGACAAGTGAAAATTGTGCTGGCGCCATTTTCAACACTTGAGATATAAAGCCCAGTCAGAAGAGGCAACCGATAAATGCCCAAAGAAGGGGGGAAAGGCTTTCGGACAGAGAGAGAAGTTATTTTGCAACCTAGCTAATCCCTCCCCAATCTGAACTTGGCCTTTTAAAGGGAGAGTAATGACTGACATGATGAACCTCAAGGAGACGTCAACTCGCCAGCTGAGGCTTAAGCTGGCCAGCTTGGCGCGGCGGGTGGATGAACTGGAGGAAGCCACCCGAAGCCTCCATCGGATGGAGGATGAGATTATGGACCTGCAGGACAAGGTCATTCAGGGCGAGGGCAGCAACTCCAGCCTCCTGTCCGAGGTGGACGTCCTGCGCAAGCGCGTCCTCGCCATCGAGGGGAAGGACGAGGAGGTGCGGAAGGCCGAGGACATGTGCAGGAACCTGAAGGAGAAGCTGGAGGCGGAGGTCAAGCTGAGCAAGGACCTCAAAGAGGAGATTGAGAAGCTGCAGGACAGGATGGCAGAGCTGGAAAAGCTGGAGGAGGCATTTAACAGGAGCAAATCGGACTGCACTCAGCTGGGCCTGAGCCTGAACGAGGAGAAAAACCTGACCAGGAAGCTGACATCCGAGCTGGAGCTGCTCCGCGGCAGGGTGAAGGAGCTGGAGTCCTCGGAGAACCGACTCGACAAAACAGAAAAATCCATAATCGAGGAGCTGGAGAAGTTAAAATCTCTAACGGTCATCTTGGCCGAGGAGAGGAAGAGCATGAATGAAACGCTGCAAGAGAACGAGCAAGTTATACAGGACCTGACAATGAAATTGGAAATGAATAACAGATTAAACATGGTGGATCAAAGCAAGAACTCCTCGAACCTCCGGGCAAACGTCAGTGAGAAGACATACGGTTATACAGGGGACCGAGGTGATCTCAGGATAGAGGAGAAAATGACCTCTGGCCTCCCTTCCAAAGGAACCTTAGGAAAGGGGGGGTTGGACGCTCTGACTATAACACACAATGTTGAGCTCAGAAACAAGGAGACTCAGGGAGGCCAAGAAGACAACAAAGTTAAGGAACTCACTCAAGAGATAGAAAGGTTGAAGAAGCGCCTCACCTTCCTCGAGGTGGTGGAGGAGGACCTGAAGAAGACAGAGGCTAAGCACAATGAGCTGCAGGAGAAGTACCTGAACGAGCAGTCGCTTGCCAAGCTGCTGGGCAGCCAGATCGAGGAGATGAAGCAGCAGATGTCGAGGGAGAAAGCCCCGAGGAACGGCGAGACCCCACAGCAGGAGGTGCGCGTCAGGTCCCGGCAGGACAAACCAAAGTACAGGGGCGTCGCAGCGGAGCCACAGGTCCCGAAAGAGAAACCTCAGGAGGTTTCATCACAGCCAAGGTCCCAGAGGGAGAAACCGAGGAACCGAGACTTGTTACTGGAGGACAGCAGCACAGTAAAGAGCTACAGACGTCCTCTCAGTCCCAGTACTGGTAGACGCTTTCAGCGGTCGTCTTCGAACCCAAGGGTCACGCCTGGTGAGAAGAAAACCGAGGAGAAGGCTTCTGCACCCTGCTCCGAACAGAAGGATCAGGAGCTGCACTCAGAGAAAGTCAGGAAGATGAGGGAGCCTCCGTCTGTGCTGAGTCGCTATCCTCCCGCGGCCAACGAGTCCAACGTGAAGAGACCCTGGGGCGCTCAGAGTAAGCAGAGCGTAAATGGACCCAAGAGCAAACTGAATAGAGATGACGGGGAGCTGGAGCACTCTTCCCTTTCAGACAGACAGAGAAAAACGCCAAGTTATTCAGAAGTTTCCGAGAATGAGAAATCGGCGTGTCAGAATGATGTTAACGGCTCGGGTGAAGAGCTGTTATCCACAAGTGCTCCCCCTGCCCTTCAGAATGGAATGATGGCCCCCTACAGGAATCACTCGGCCTCCCCGCTTTCCCTCAGCGAAGCCAAGAACTCCTTCGTGGTTGAGTTTGAGGTGCCCCTGGCCACCGATCACGAATCCGCGCCGGCAAAGCCGGCGGAGAAGCCGCCGTCCGACCCGGGGGCCGTGCCAGGAGGCTCGCCGACGACGACGAGGCCCCGGCGGTCGAAGTACCTGCATTCCTCAAGGTCCCAGGACCTGGGGCTGGAGTACACCGCCGTGAAGTGTTGCCCGGTGGAAGACCCCCTGAGGTACAAGCGCATTGAAGCGGCCGCAGTGGAAGACGCTGCCGCGAGCCAGAGGGCGGGCCCAGAGCTGAAGAGGGTGTGCAGCCCTCGCGAAGGCCTGAGGTCCAAAGCTATCATTAAGCCGGCTATCATCGCCATCGACAAGAAGGAAGTGATGATGGCAGGGGGGGAGGCGGGTGCAGGAGAGCAGCGGCTCTCTCCCAGAGCGGTGCCAAATAAAGTAACCAGCAGCATTATGATACTTCCGTCGGAGCTGTCGTCTCAGAGGGGTAGCAGTGCCGCGGTGCCAAAGGAGAAACATACCTGCACTAGCAACATCACCATCGGCGCCGGTGACGTGTCCATTCAGAGGAGTAACATCAGCATCCCGTACGAGATATCCATCTGCCGGAGCGATATCACAATGAAGCACTTGGAGTCGGACAGCAGCGAAGAGGACGAGACAGAGTCCGTGTCCGGGCTGTCTGTCAGCAGCGGGGTCACGGTGAGGTCCTCCGAGACGGCAGACGACGATGGCGTCTGCAACAGCGTCGCCTCCTACCGGTCGAGGAGGAGCCGGCTGGAGATGAGGAACGCCGCCGCTGCGGACCCAGCGGAAAGGAGCACCTGGAGGAGCGGCCGCGCGGAGTCCCTGGGCGAGCCCGCCAGGCAGGAGGGGGACCTGGGCCTGGACTACTCCCGGCTGGCCTCCCGCAGGGCCAGCCACCAGGGCAGCACGGGCGAGGCGACCGAGCGCCGCGGCAGCGGGGCTGCGTCCGAGGGGCTGGCCGCGAGGCCGAGCAATGGCTCGCATGCTTCGGACACCGCGGAGTCCCGGAGGTGCATCACGACAGATCCCAGCCGGAGTTACGTCAGCGTGACAGAAACAGTTACCCGAAGGAAGCAGACCATTTCAGTGGCGTCCAAGGTGGCCGACTGGAACAACAGCTGTTCTCAGGTAAGTCCACTTCACAATGCCGTGCTTTTATAACAAGATGTTGGGTGATACCTCTCCACTCTCATAAGAACGTAAGAAATAGGAGCAGGAGTAGGCCATCTGACCCAGTGAGCCTGCTCTGCCATTCAGGAAGATCATGGCTGATCTGCCCTTTTCCCCAAAACCCTTAATTCCCTTACTATGCAGAAATCTATCCAACCTTATCTTAAATATACTTACTGAGTAGCCTCCACTGCTTCATTGTGCAGAGAATTCCACAGGTTCACTACTCTTTGGGGAAAAGCAGTTCCTCTTCATCTCTGTCCTAAATCTACTCCCCCGAATCTTGAGGCTATGCCCCCTAGTTCTAGTCTCACCTACCAGTGGAAACAACTTTCCTGCCTCTATCTTGTCCATCCCTTTCATAATTTTATATGTTTCTATAAGATCTCCTTTCATCCTTCTGAATTCCAGCGAGTACAGTCCCAGGTGACTCAATCTCTCCTCATAGTCTAACCCCCTCATCTCTGGAATCAACCTGGTGAACCTCCTCCACACCACCTTCAAGGCCAGTATATCCTTCCTCAAGTATATAAGGAGACAGAGAAACATAGAAAACCTACAGCACAATACAGGCCCTTCAGCCCACAAAGCTGTGCTGAACATGACCTAGGGTTACCAATAGCCCTCTGTTTTTCTGAGCTCCATGTACCTGTCCAGGAGTCTCTTAAGACCTAGGGTTACCAATAGCCCTCTGTTTTTCTGAGCTCCATGTACCTGTCCAGGAGTCTCTTAAAAGACCCTGTTGTATCATAGGAATTGCTGTCTATGTGTCTTTCTTATCAACTTGTCCCTCCCCACTAATCTCCCTCATGGCACTTATCCCTGGTAGCATGACCTGCCCATACACCTCCTCCCTCACCTCCATTCAGGTGAGGCAACAGTACACCTGTGAGGCGATGGGGTCGTCCATTGTGTCCACTGCTTCCAGTGAGATCCAACACAGATTGGGAAGCCTCTTTATCGAGGACTTTTGCTCTGTCTGCCACAAAACACAGGATCTCCCATTTCAATTCTACTTCCCTTCTGTTCCATTCTAACACCGGAACTGGGAGATGACCTCCTGTACTCCCACAGTGAGGCCAAGCTCAAGTTGGAGCAGCAGCGTCTCATATTCCCCCTGGGTAGCCTCCAACCCCGATGGCACGAGCATCGATTCCTCTCACTTGAGATCATCAAAAGTGCCGCGGCTTCGCGGCGGGGCGTCGAAGTTCAATTCTGACGTTATCTGTAAGGAGGCTGTATATCCTCCCCGTGGAAAGTGTGGATTTTCTCTGGGTCCTCCCACAGTCCAAAGACGTACCGGTTTCGTAGGTTATATCGGTCATTGTAAATTGTCCTGTGATTAGGCTCGGGTTAAATTGGGGGTCTCTGGGCGGTGAGGCTCGAAGGGCCTGTTCTATGCTTTCCTCTTAATAAAAGTAAATAAAAATCTTAAAAAATGAAACAATATATCTCCCCCTTTCCCTCCTTGTCCATTCCCCATTCTGGTTAACCTCCCTGTGTCATAGACAGAGATAGTTTTCTGTGGCAGGTACGTCTAAACGACAGGTATAAGGGGAGACGGAGGATGTTTAAAGGGGATTTGAGGAGTAACTTTTTCATACATAGAGTAGTTGGTATCTGGTATAGGAGAAGGTGCCGAAGACAGAAACAATGACAATTCTTACAAGGCATCTGGACATATACCTGGGTGAGCAGGGCACGGACAGGAGACAGAATTAATCGCGGGGGGGGGGGGGGGATTATTTGAAGGCCAAGTTACAAGTTTAATTGCCATACAGCTAAATGAAGCAGCACTCCCTCCGCTTGTCTATAAGGAGTTTTCCCGTTCTCTCCACGAACGCGTGGGTTTCCTCCGGGGGCTCTGGTTTCCTCCCACAGTCCAAAGACCGGTTGGGCAGGTTAATTGTTCAAACCAGAGCAACACAACACAACATCATCGTGAAAATGGTTCCGTTGGGTGTCTCTCACGGTTTAGTACCGGGGGTGGGAAGGCGGATGGGATTAGATGGGTTAAGAAACAGTTATGAGACCCCCTCCTCCCACAATGTGACACTAACAGCTCTCACAGGGTTGTTCTCCAGATGCAAAGCAAAGGTTCATTTAACAAAAGAAAACATACATTCAGTGGCCACTTTATTAGAGACCTCCTATACCTAATAAAGTGGCCACTGTTCATGGTCTTCTGCTGCTGTAGCCCATCCATTTCAAGTTTCGACGTGTTGCGCATTCAGGGATGCTCTTCTGCACGTTGCTGCTGTGACGTGTGGTTACTTGAGTTACTGTCGCCTTCCTGTCAACTTGAACCTGTCTGGCCATTCTCCTCCAACCTCTCTCATTAACGAGGCATTTTCGCCCACAGAACTGCCACTCACTGGGTGTTTATTGTTTTTCACACCATTCTCTGTAAGCTAAATACTGTTGTGAGTGAAAATTCCAGGAGATCAGCAGTTCCTGAGATACTTAAACCAGCCCGTCTGGCACTGACAATCAATCCACGGTCAAAGTCACTTAGATTACATTTCTTCCCCATTGTGATGTTTGGTCTGAACAGCAACTGAACCTCTTGACCTTGTCTGCATGCTCTCATGCATTGAGTTGCTGCCACATGATTGGCTACTTAGATATTTGCATTAGCCTAATAAAGTGGCCAAGGCGTCTACTTAGGAGATTAACGTACATCATTCTTCACTGTTCAAAATCGAACCTGGTGCATCCCGGAAAAACATTTCACAAATTTCTCAAGCAATTTGTGGAACTATGTCTACTGGATGAAACTCAGCAATTAGTGAAGGGGATGGGGGGGAAAGAAGTAAATATGGAATTTTAATTATTCCAGCAGTGCCAAGATCAATATTATTCTTAATATTATCATTCATCAGGGTCTGGCTCACTCTGAGAGAAAAAAAACAAATTCTCTCATCAGGCCCTTCCCACAGGACATATTGTAGCAGAAATGTTTCCACATTCATACGGACAAGGTGCAGCTCTGGCTCACCTCTGCCACAACCTGGTACCTTGCCAGGCTTCCCGTCTCCAACAGCCGGACATTCCCTCCAACCCTCCGCTGATCCTTTTCCGTTCCTTTTCCATTTCGTTGTGCGAAGGGGTTGATGTTCTATTCTGTTAGTTTTTTCTGTGTGGGGTTGTTTTGACGGTCAATATTCTTATTCTGTCTTGTGTGAGGGGTGCGGCGGTTTGGGGGCTGACGATTGGGATGCCGTTTTTTTTGTGCGGGGAGGGGGTGGGCTTGATGTTTCTCTCCTGAACAACTTTCATGTTCTTTCTTGGTTTCGTGGTTATCTGGAGAAGACGGATTTCAGAATTGTACATGGATACATGCTTTGAAAATAAATGAACCCCTTTAAAAGTCCTGACGAAGGGTTTCGGCCTGAAACGTCGACTGCACCTCTTCCTACAGATGCTGCCTGGCCTGCTGCGTTCACCAGCAACTTTGATGTGTGTTGCTTGAACCCCTTTAAAAGTTTTTCAACCTTTGATTCAACCATCTTCCCCCAACATCCACCAAACTTCCTGGTGCTAAACTTTGATAGGCACCTGACGTAATCATTGATGCTGAGAGGTTGTTCATTTGCAAAGAACAAATCGCAAAGGGAGCCCATCATTTAAAAAAAAAATTGAGGCACTTTGAAGTGTCTTCTCCAAGGGGGTTAGTGAATACTTGGAATTTTCCGCTCCAGAGGGTGGAGTAAGCCCTTGTGTGATGAAAAAGACATAAATCCATTGGCACTTGCAGAGATACCATTGAATCTGTGAACTGAGGTTTGAAACAGTCTGCTCAGGACAAAACTGTTGCCCTTTACTCCCTCGTGAACTCTTGTTCCCTGGTCCTGCTTCCCTCCTGAGTTCTCACAGTCCTGCCCTCGACTCTGACCTGGATATTTATCTACACTTGGGATACGGTATGTCTCCAAAGGAAGTGTAAGGCGCTCCTTGCCTCTGCTAGCTCGCAGATCACCCTTGGGCGAGGTGTAACACCTGCTTAGCCCCCTCCCTCCCCCCCCCACCCATCAGGGTCATGGGAGCGGGTGGTGGATGGTTGTATGAGCAGTTGATGCATATCACAGCTCCTGGTTGTGCGACCACTGGTGCCAGGTAGACAATCTCTGAAGAGTATTGATAATGGCTGGGGTAGGGGGTGGATGGTCACCTGTCTTCTAAAGACCCTGCCCAGAAGAAGGCACACAGCCAAATCACTTCTGTAGAAAAACTTGCCAAGAACAGATCACCCACGTCATATGACACAGTACATAACGAACGAGCAATTTATCCACACAGGCCGCCAAATTTTTCTAAAAAGCTGCAGATGCCAGAAATCTGAAATAAAAACAGACAATGCTAGAAGCACTCAACAAGTCAGGCAGCATCTTTGGAGAGAGTAACAGATCAAAGACCCTTTCAAGTTTTGACAAAGAGTCCTTGATCTGAAATATTAACTTTCTTTCTCTCTCCACAGATCCAGCTGGTGTAAAAATTCTCTTTTCACTAAGCTCATCTTCTAACTCCTCACACAACCCTCCCCATAACGCAACCCCATCTGCTGCTGAAGTCCCCATCCATGTTTTTTCCTCAGGACATGACTGTTCCAGTGGTCTTACAGAAGTGTCCCATCTCCTTTGACCAAAGCTCCAACCTGCCTTGAATTTGTTAACGGCACATTAGATTAGATTAGATTAGATTGGATTCAACTTTATTGTCATTGTGCCGAGTACAGATACAAAGCCAATGAAATGCATTTAGCATCTGACCAGAAATGCAAAGAATAGTGTTATTTACAAAATAACTGCGAATAATAAAAGTGCTACAGCACACAAATATAAAAGTACTGAGACAGTACAATACGGATGCAATACTGCTTAGTGCTGTGATGTGAGGTTCAGCAGTGTCACAGCCTCAGGGAAGAAGCTCTTCCTGTGCCTGCTGGTGCAGGAGCAGAGGCTCCTGTAGCGCCTACCGGATGGGGGGAAGAGTAAAAGGTCCATGGTTAGGGTGAGATGCATCCTCGATAATGCTTCTCGCCCTGCCCAGGCAACGTTTATGGTAGATGTTCTCAATGGTGGGCAATTCGGTGCCGATAATCCACTGGGCAGTTTTCACCACACGCTGGAGGGCTTTGCGGTCCGATATGGGACAATTGCCATACCACACAGAGATGCAGTTGGTGAGTATGCTCTGAGTGGTACAGTGGTAAAAGTCCGTCAGTATCCTGGGACAGAGGTGAGCTTTCTTCATGCTCCGCAGGAAATAAAGGCACTGTTGCACCTTTTTGATCAGGATGGAGGAGTTCAGGGACCAGGTGAGATCCTTGGAAATGTGGACACCAAGGAATTTGAAGCTTGATACACGCTCCACTACAGTTCCGTTGATGTAGATGGGGACTTGAGTGTGGTTCCTGGCATGCCTGAAGTCCACAATGATCTCCTTGATCTTCTGGGTGTTAAGGGCCAGATTGTTGTCTCGTCTCAGCGAAGTATCGCAAGAAAACGTGAACAGGAGTGGGGCATTTGGCCCCTCAAGCCTGCCCCACCATTCAATATGATCATGACTTCAATGTGCCAGTCACCCAAAGGCTTCAGTTCCTTGGTCATTCAAATCTTCATCTATTTCATGTCTCCATCACTCTCTAGAGCAGAGAACTCCAAATATTCACGACCATCTGAGAGGACATTTCCACTCACTTTTTTAAGTACAGGCTCTTTATTTTGTCATTGTGTCCCCTTGTTTGAGTCTCTCTCACTAATGAAAGCTTACCAACATCTCCACTGTCAAGCCCCCATGGGATCCAATATGTTTGAATAAACTATGAAGAAGCAACACGCAAAGATCGGGCAGCATCCATAGAAATGAATAAACAGTCGCTGTTTCGGGCTGAGACCCTTCATCAGGATTGGAAAGGAAGGGGGAAGAATAAAAAGTGGGAGGAAGGTGGATAGCGAGAAGGTGATCAGTGAACAACACGCACAAAATGCTGGAGGAACTCAGCAGGCCAGGCAGCATCTGTAGAAAAGAGTACAGTCGATGTTTCGGGCAGGACTGATGGGTCTTGGCCAGAAACGTCAACTGTTTACTCTTTTCCATAAATGCTACCTGACCTGCTGGGTTGCTCCAGTATTTTGTGTGTGTTGCTCAGAAGCCAGCATCTGCAGATTTTTCTCTTGTAGGTGATCGGTGAAGCCAGGTGGGTTGGAAAGATAAAGGTCTTGAGAAGAAGGAATCTGACGGAAGAGAGTGGGGAATAGAAGAAGAGGACAGGGAAAGAGATTTTTTTTTCAGCAAAAGGAGAAATCGATATTCATGCCATCAGGTAGGAGACTACCTAGACAGATATAAGGTGTTTCTCCTCACCCTGAGAGTGGTCTCATCTTGGCACAAGAGGAGACCATGTCAGAATGGGAATGGGAGTCGGAATTAAAATGTTTGGCCACCAAGAAATTCCGCTTTTGGCGGATGGAGTAGAGGCGCTCAATGAAGCAGCCTCCAGTTCGCGGTGGGCCTCACCAATGTAGAGAAGGCTCCAGTTAACGACAGGTTTCACCAATGTAGAGGAGACGGCATTAGGGGCACTGGATGGCCCCAGCAGGTGAAGTGTTGCCTCACCTGGAAGGACTGTTTGGGGCCCTGAATGGAGGTGAGGGAGGAGATAAACTACGAAGAATACAGACTCAACATGTCTAACCTATCATGATAAGGACAATATCTCATCCCTGCATTGTAGCGAAGTGGTTAATGGGACACCATTACAGCGCCAGCTGTAAGATTGGCGTTCAATTTCGGCCACTGTCTGTAAGGAGTGAATACGTTCTCCACCGTCACTGCGTGGGTTTTCTCTAGGTGCACCAGTTTCATCTGGCGTTCCAAAGATATACTGTCAGGATTAGTTTAGTATGTTGTGGGCATGCTATGTCGGCCTCTCCCCCCTTGGGAAAAAGTCTCTGGCTGTTACTTCGACCTTTACCTCTTATAATTCTTGTATATCTCTATCAAGTCACCTCTCAATCTCTTTCGTTCCAAAGAGAAAAGCCTTAGCTCGCTCAACCTTTCCTCATGAGACATGCTCTCCAATCCAGGCAGCATCCTGGTAAATCTCCTCTGCACTCTCTCTAAAGCTTCCACATTCGTCCTAGAATGAGGCAACCAGAACTGAACATAATACTCCAAGTGCGGTTGAAACCAGAGTTTTATAGAGCATATACCAGACATTACCTCGTGGCTCTTGAACTCAGTCATGGACTATTGAAGGCCAACATACTGTACCACCCAATCAATGTCTATGGCCATGGACATCCTTCATGTCCTGGGATGTTAGCCATAGGCTTCAGAAGAAATCTGACTACATAAATGAGTTGGGATATGTATGTCTATTCTTCTGACAGCAGGTGGGCCGTCCCACCGCTGGCAGCCATTAGATCCTTGCTTGTGATCCAAACAAAATCATAGATTTCAGTGCATTCCAGTCCTGAAGGACACGCTCCAAAGCTAACTGAGCAAATCAAGGAGTCTCCAGACCATGTCAGGCATATCGGAATCTTCATCGTTTCCAGTCTTCCGGTTTCTCGCAGGCCAAAATGGCCTCTTGTTATCATTAGACTCTGAAGAAGGGACAGTCCTTTCACCAGAAAAAACATGTGAAAGAAATTTTTTTTTTAAATGTCCAGAGATAATGTCAACAGCAATGTTTAGCAGCCTTTTCAATTTGCTTCCCTTTCTTTTATGGAAGGCAAAATACACCCAGTGGCCACTTTATTAGGTAAACCCGTACAACTGCTCATTAATGCAAATATCTAATCAGTCAATCACGTGGCAGCAACTCAATGCATAAGAGCATGCAGACAAGGTCAAGAGGTTCACTTGTTGTTTAGTCCAACCATCAGAATGTGGAAGAAATGTGATCTATGTGACTTTGACCGTGGAATGGTTGTTGATGCCAGAAGGGGTGGGTTGAGTATCTCAGGATCTCCAGGAATTTTCATGCATTACAGTCTCCGGAGTTTACAGAGAATAGTGCAAAGAACAAACAAAAAAAAAAAAAAATCCAGTGAGTGGTGGTTCTGTGGGCAAAAATGCCCCATTAATGAGGGAGGTCAGAGGAGAATGGCCAGACTGGGTCAAGCTGACTGGAAGGTGAAAGTAACTCAAATAACCACGTGGTGTGCAGAAGAACATCTCTGAATGCACAGTACATCAAACCTTGAAGGAGATGGGCTACAGCTGAAGAAGACCACATACTTACAGGAGATACCTAATAAAGTAACCATTGAGTGTAATTCAATGGGATATGACATGATGGTTTCATGTTCAAACAATGTGTAGTAACAGCACGTCAAAAAAAAGCAATCCGCTATACATCTGCTTGACAAAACCTGCCCAGTCTATTTGTTCACAAAGATGTCACAGCCAGGCAGAATCTGACCCAGGAGCATCCTTCGGAAAGCACATGATAATAATATTGTTTGTACCTGTTGAGATCTAGACAAACAAAAGTTCTGCAGCTCAGTTAGTAAAGAAAGGTTGATCCCAAACCATTGGACATGTGTGAGTTTGATAGCATGGTGAGTTATCCATGCTGCAAGTTGATTAAGATCATAAGAATTCGGCCATTCGGTCCATCATGGCTGACTTACTCCCCCTCTCAATCCCATTCTCATACCTTCTTGCCGTAACTTCTGACACCCTTACTAATCAACGTATCAACCTCTGCTTGGAGGTTGCAACAGTGATGTGCAGAAGAGGACCTCTGAACGTACAACACTTCGAACCTTGAAGTGGATGGGCTACAGCAGCCAAAGACTACGAACATAAATTCAGTCACCACTTTATTAAGTACAAGAGCTGTCCAATAAAATGGCCACTGAGTGTATGTTACAGGATTCTGCAAAGTAGACAAAATAAATATCATTATGTGTCGTGTTGTATAATGTAGGCAATTATCCTCTTTGACCGTGATTGTTCTTGGGAAAATTTTTCTACAGAAGTGGTTTGCTATTGTCTTCTTCTGGGCAGTGTCTTTACAAGACAGATGACCCCTGTTTAGCCATTATCGATACCCTTCAGAAATTGTCTGCCTGGTGTCAGTGGGTGCATAACCAGGACGTGGTGTGCACCAGCTTCTCATACAACCGTCCACCACCTTCTCCCATGACTTCATGTGACACTGATCAGTGGAGGTGGGAGAAGCAGGTACTCCACCTTGTCCAAGGGTGACCTGCAGGCTAGCAGAGGGAAGGAGCGCCTTACACCTCATTTGGTAGAGACGTATCTGCACCCCAGTACCCAATTTCACAGTAGTCCAACAATTGGTTGAACCATCATCTCAAGACAGCTTGTAAGTTTTGTAGAATCGTCTCCTTCCTTGCACTGATCTGCTGCCTTCATCTTTGCCCCCCCACCCACCCAACGTGGCCTTTACTTACAGTTTGCCACTCTTCAGACCACACAGAACGTCTGACCATAAAGGGAGCACGCCTAGAAACAAAATAATTGAGACAAAATCCTTCCTCCACCCCTGTACTCCAGCCAAAATCCCTGGCGATGGAAAATGCACATTCTTAAAACTCGGAGCTTTGCGAAAATGCATAAAACCGGTAAATGGATCCGACCTGCTCCCTCCCGCTGTTTCTTTCCCGCAGAGACAGAGAGGCACAAACCAGAGGAATCATTACAACTCTGCCACATCATTGTGCACTTTGACCTAGTAAACAAACAGTCTAATTAAGGGGAGTTTTTATGTGAGTTTGGATTCTTCTGCTCTTTATTGGTTCCCTGGTGCTGCTGTGTGGACAGTTTGCACCGTGTAAAGGTCATCTGAGTTCCTTCTGTCCATTTAAGCGGGCAAAAAGACAGGTAGGCTGTGCCATACATACAAATCACCTACCTGATATTCCTGGGTGCATAGATTAAAGTTCAGGGTAAATTTTATTGTCAAAGTACATGTTTGTAACCATTTTCAACCCTGAGATCTATTTTCTTGAGTGACATACTCAATAAATCTATTGAATGATAACCATAATAGAATCAGTGAAAGTCCTCCCAACTTGGACGTTCAACCAGAGTGCACAAGACCAACAATGTGTGCAAATACAAAGAAAAGAAATAATAATAATAAATAAGTAAGCAACTAATATCGAGAACATGAGGTGAAGATTCCTTGAAAGTGAGTCCATGGGTTGTGGGAACATTTCAATGATGGGGTAAGTGAAGTTATTCCCTTTTGTTCAAGAGCTTGATGGCTGAGGGATAGTAACTGTTTCTGAACCTAGTGGTGGAAGTCCGGAGGCTCCTGTACCTTCTTCCTGAAGGCAGCAGTGAGAAGAGAGCATGGCCTGAGTGGTGGGGGTCCCTGCTTTCCTGTGATGATGTTTTGTGTGGATGTGCTCATTCATGGGGAGGGTTTTATTTTGTGATGGACTGGGCCGTATCCACTAGCTTTTGTAGGAATTTCCATTCAAGGGCATTGGTGTTTCTATACCAGGCTGTGATGCAGCCAGTCAATATACTCTCCACCACACATCTATAGAAGTTTGTTATAGAAGATTAGAATAGAACCAGAAATAGATTATGTACCTCGAGCCCCTTTGTCCATTTAGACCTCTTATCTTTCTATATCTAAAGTTATTTGACTAGGTAAGTAGGGTTGTGAAGAGTATAAAGTCCACCATGGGGTAAAGCCCTCCCCACCATTGAGCACATCAAAATGGAGCATTATCACTGGGAGGAAGCATTCATTTTCAGGGACCCCCACCACCCAGGTCATGCTCTCTTCTCACTTCTGCCATCAACAAGAGGGTACAGGAGCCTCAGGGCTCACACCACCAGGTTCAGGAACAGTTATTATCCCTCAACCATCAGGCTGTTGAACCAAACTTCACTCAACTTCACTTGCCCCATCATTGAAATGATCTCACAACCTATGGAGTCAGTTTTAAGGACCCTTCATCTCAAGTTCTCAATATTTATTTCTTAGTTTATTATTTTTTTTTTCTTTTTGTATTTGCACGATTTATTGTCTTTTGCAAACTGGTTGTCCACCCTGTTGGTGTGATTGATTCTATTATGGTTATTGGATTTAATGAGTTTGCCTGCAAGAAAATGAATCTCAGGGTTTGGATATGGTGATAATAAATTTAATTTGAAAGAAATAATTATTACTTTGGATCTGATGCAGCACAAAAATAGAATAAGATAAAGAACACAATAATTTTTAAAAATACAATAAATATAAATACATAAGATAGCTTATATACATTGACTGATTGTGTGTCCATAAAGTGACACTAGGCATAAAAGTGTCTGTAAGTCACGTGGCTGACAGGAAGTGATAAAGTTGTGGTGGTATGGTTGTAGAGGGCTGGGTTAATGGATGGAGGTGTTGATCAGTCTTGCTGCTTGCGGAAAGTAACTTTTTTTGAGTCTGGTGGTCCTGGTGTGGATGCTATGCAGCCTCCTCCCTGATGGGAGTGGGACAAACAGTCCATGAGCAGGCTGGATGGGATCTTTCATGATGTAACTGGCCCGTTTCCAGCACCTTTCTGTATATACTATATGTCCTTGTTGGCGGGTAGGTTGGTGCCAGTGATGCATTGGGCAGTTTTGACCACCCGTTGTAGACCAGTCCTGCCTGCCGCAGTGAAGTTTCTGTACCGTGCAGTGATGCAACTTGTTAGGATGCTCTGTACTGTAGAATGACATGAGTATGATGTGCATACCAGCTCTTTACAGCCTCTTCGGAAAGTAGACGTGTTTCGCAGGATAACTCCTTATCTCTCAAATCAATCCAGACAGTCCAGCCTATGTTGCCTCCAACAATTACATTTTTTAGAGCAGTAAACCAAACCAGCACATGGCACTTCCAGTGTGTTCAAAGAAATTTGATTACTAAAGTACCTACGTATATATCAAAGCAGCATCTATCATCAAAGTTCCTCATCAGCCAGACCATGCTCTTTTCTCTCTGCTTCCATCAGATGCAAGGTATAAGAGCCTCAGATCTTGCACACCAGGTTCAGGAACAGTTACTACCCCTCAACGAACAGGTTCTTGAACAAAGGGGGTAACTACACTCACTTGCCCATCCGCTGAGATGTTCCCACAACCAATGATCTCACTTTAAGGACTCTTTATCTTGTTATTTCCTGTTCTCGTTATTTATTGTTATTTATTTATATTTGTATTTGCACAGTTTGATGTCTCCTGCACTCTGGTTGATCTTTCATTGATCCTGTTATAGTTACTATTCTATAGATTTGCAGAGTATGCCCGCAGGAAAATGAATCTGAGGTTTGTATGTGTTGACGTTTATGTAAAAAAGAAAGAATATTTACTTTGAACTTTGAATGTTACCATATACTACCTTGGGATTAATTTTCTTGTGGGCATTTACAGGACAAAAATAAAATAGAATTCATGAAACACTATACATAAACAGGCATAAACAACCAAGACCATAAGATGTAGGAGCAGAATTAGGCCAATGGGCCCATCGATTCGGCTCCATCATTTCATCATGGTTGATCTCAGCCCCAATCTCCTACCTTCTCCCTGGATCCCTTCATGCCCCAACTAGTCAAGAATCTAGCAACCTCTGCCTTATGTATACCTAGTGACTTGGCCTCCACAGCTGCCAATGTTCAAATAAAGAGAAACTGGGCAAATGAAAAGCAATAATAGTGAGAACAGGTTGCTTAAAGTCCTTACAGTGAGTTGTCAGGTCGTAGAATCCGTTCAGAGTTGAGGTGGGTGAAGTTTTCCACGTCGGTTCAGGATCCTGATGATTGTAGGGTAATAACTATTCCTGAGCATGGCAGTGTGGGACCTAAGGCTCCCGTACCTTCTGCCCAATGGTAGTAGCGAGAAGAGGCATGTTCTGGATGGTGGGGGATTGGGGAGAGTATTTGATGATGGATGCTGCTTTCTTATGGCAGCGCTTCTTGTAAATGTGCTCAGTGGTGAGGAGGGCTTTGCCTGTGATGGACTGGGCTGCATCCATCCCTTTCTGTAGTTTTGTTCCATCCCTGGGCATTGGTGTTCCCCTACCAAGCTGTGATGCAACCCATGAGCCGTGTGGTCCCATAAGTGCCCCGAACAATCCCAGCAAATCCTTCGCTTTTCTGCTCCAAAGCCCTTTCAAAAAGGTTAATGCACAGTTAGCCTTCTGAACTTCTATTGTCCCTGGTGGGTTACTTGGTATCTCATCAACCAGCATGGCCAGACCTCCAAAACCTCAACCTTTGTAATTCCTCTGACCACTTAAAAATGCTACCTTTCTGTTATTTCTCCAAAGAATCCAGGAAATTTTAAATTGTCATTGGATGAGATGGAGATTAGCTTTGTTTGTCACATGTACATTGAAACATCAAGACATGCAGTGAAAAGCTTTGTTTTTGTGTCAGATCAAATCGGCAAGAATTGTGCTGGGCAGCCCACAGGTATCGCCACGCTTCCGTCTCCAGCACAGCGTGCCCACAGTTACTAACCCTAAGCTGTAGGGCTTTGGAACATGGGGGGACACTGCTGCACCCAGGGGAAACCCACGTGGTCATGGGAGAATGTACAGATTCTTTACAGTGGCGGGAATTGAACCCTGAACGCTGATCACTGGCACTGTAAAGCGATCGTTAAGTAACAACCTTGCCGCCCTAAATCTGCTGTTTCCACAGCCACCATTTGTAAAGCCCTGTAATATGTGGAGTGGCAAGGTTCTAGTTCTCCTCATTCCTGCAGCGCTCTCTCCTTCATGATATTATTTACTTATTGAGATACAGCGCGGAATTGTTCCTTCCATCCTCTCGAGCCGCGCCACCCAGCAATCCCCCAATTTAATCCGAGCCTAATCATGGGACAATTTACAATGACCTACTAACCTACAAATCGGCAGTTTTAGACCGTGGGAGGAAAGTGGAGCAACTGGAAGAAACCTACGCGGTCACAGGGAGAACGTACAAATCCTTACAGGCATTGGCGGGAATTGAACCCCGGTCTCCTGTACTTTAAACCGTTGTGCTGACCACTACGCTACCCTACTAACTGGCATAAAATTCCACATTATTAAAAAGCCCTTTGATTCCTCTGCTAATTCTCATACATTTATTGTGCTCTGGAGTCAAGGTAGATAAAACAATCTCCTTTATTACCATTTTTTTTTGTTCTTTAATTAATAATGTTCCTGTCATTGTGTTTCTGGGACCCATAGTTATTTTACCACTTCCTTCCTTTTTACAAGGTTGTAGACGCCCCTAAAACCATTTATTCATTGTGAGAGTCAGTCAGTAAGTGTCGTCTAATCTCTCCACCAGTTTTTACTTCCAGTCATTTGTTGCTCCATCCTAAAACCCTTAAATCCTCAGGCTTACTAATCTTCTTGGCGTTATTATAAACCTCTTTAAATGTAGCACTGCCTTTAACCTTTTTTTACTAATCTACAGATGGATAATATTCCTTGTGGGAATTTTACGTGCATTTGTTAAAAAAGTTAAGATAATTGTCAAACTACTGACAAGCTCTTAAATCTAATTTTCCAATCTGCCTTAAGGTTCTGCATGGTAGCGCGGGGTTAGCACAACGGTTTAGAGTACAGGCGACCCGGGTTCAATGCCCACCGCTGCCCGCCAGGCGTGGGTTTCCTCCAGGTGCTCTGGTTTCCTCCCACAGTCCAAACGCGTGCCGGTTAGTAGGTTAATTGGGCATTGTAAACTGTCCTGTGATTAGACTGGGGTGAAATCGAGGGATTGTTTGGCAGCGGGGATTGCAGGACCAGAAGGGCCTGTGTCTCAATAATATTTAAAAATATACAAATAAATAGCTTAGTTTTTAAAGCAACTGGCAAAACTCCAACCACTACAGCTGAGCAGTTTGGAACGCTTTGACCAGTTTGCACTAAAAATGGACTTTATCTTTTGTTGTCAGTGTGTTTTCTTGTGAACTAAATATAATATATATTTATGTTTTTCTTGTAAATGCTGCTTATATGATGCCCTGTGCCTGTGATGCTGCACCTGCACATACTTGCAATTTTGCATATAACAATAAACTTAACTATGACTTTTTACTTTTAATGAATGCACTCTATAACTATTTAAGTTCAGGGGTCTGGTTTCTGATGGATTGTGTCCCTTTCGAGCGTAAGCAAACTTCTTTTCCATCTTGATCACTTTTCCCTGAAAGTATTACTTGCCAGATATGCGGGTGACACTGTGTTAATTGCAAGTACGGAGGAAGAATTACAAAACTTGATGTAACTGTTGAAAAAAGTGCAAAAATGGGTCTATCTATCAATTGCAAAAAGACAGAATGTATGGTGATATCCAAAAAGAAGGAGAATCCTATCTAAATGGGGAAGACATAAAACAATTACAGATTAATTTTGCTATTTAGGAAGCTGGGTGACATCAGATGGCAGGTGCGATATCAGCCAGTGTCGATGGCAAGTGTGAAGGTGGGCTCTTGGTATCTCGTGGCGTGGTAACTCCCTCCTCCAGCAGTAGCCCACAGAACTTGCCCCAAGGGCCCCCTACGTAACCATACACCTAATCCCGAGCCTTGCCAGATCATTCAGCGCAGTCCTTAAGTGGCTTCGCACCGTGAAACAGCAGCAGCAAGTAAATGAAATAAGAGGTTGCCTTGTCAATTTCCAAAGCAAATCCGTTAACTGGCTTCTCGCTCCAAACCAGCAGCGGCAAGTATGAAAAAAGAGGTTACCTTATCAGTTTCCAAAGCAAATTCATTGTGGCTTCACGCTGTGAACCAGCAGTCCATGGAATGTCCTTGGTAAACTTGTCCATTTCTCTGTGTGCATTCCATATTTATAAACTTTTCCTCAAATTTCTTGGGGAATGAATTTTTAATCTGTAGTATATCTCAAATTTTGCTAATTTGCTAACACAAAATGTTGGACTGTGGGAGCTGAAGGATGAACCACAGCGGACCAAAGAGTTTTCCCTGCAGGTGAAGGGGCATATGGTGGTGAGGACAGTGCAAATCTGTGATGGAATATAATTAGATTGAACAAAAACCCAGCAAATGGTGTTCAAGGATGTAGTTTTGAAGCTTCATACAACACTGGGGAAGCATCACTTGGAGTATTGTGAACAGTTTTGGGCCCCTTATCTAAGAAAGGATGTGCTGACGTTGGAGAAGGTTCAAAGGAGATGTAAGAAAATGATTCCTTGGTTGAAAGGCTTGTGATATGAGGAGTGTTTGATGGCTCTGGGCCTGCACTCACTGGAATTCAGAAGAATGAGGGATGACCTCATTGAAGCCTGTCAAATGTTGAAAGGCCTCGATGGAGTGGATGTGGAGAGGATATTTCCTGTGGTGGGGAATCTAAATCCAGAGGACACAGCCTCAGAATAGAGGGGCGTCCTTTTAGAACGGTGAGGAGGAAGTTCTTTAGCCAGTGAGTGGCGAATCTGTGGAATTCATTGTCACAGGCGACTGTGGAGGCCAAGCCACTGGGTATATTTAAGACAGGGTTTGATAGATCTGTGATTAGTGAGGGGTTACGGGGAGAAGGCAGGAGAGTGGGACTGAGAGAGAAATTAGATCAGCCGTGATGAATTGGCAGAGCAGACTCGATGGGCCAGATGGCCTAAATCTGCTCCTGTATTTTGTGGTCTTTATGGTGTTTAAGGTAGGAAAGTGTGAGATCATTCACTTTGGTCAGGGGAATCAAAAGGCACATTGTTATCTAAATGCAGAGTGATGGCAAGTGAGGGAAGTGTTAGAACATAGAACAGTGCAGCACAGACTCAGACCTTTCAGCACACAGTACAGTGCTGTGAACCAGTTAAATTAGCAATCAAATAGCCAACTAAACTTAATCCCTTCTGCACACACAATGTCCACATCTTTCCATTCTCCCTCACATTCATGTGTCTGTTAAGTTTTGTTGTTCCTGCTTGTGTTCTCCTGCTGAACGTCGTGGACAGGCTGTGTTGGCACAATGGAATGTTTGGGCAGCATGGTAGCATGGTGGTTGGCACAACGCTTTACAGTACCGATGACCCGGGTTCAGTTCCCGCTGCTGCCTGTAAGGAGTTTGTACGTTCTCCACGTGACCACGTGGTTTTTCTCCAGGTGCTCCCGTTTCCTCCCTCATCCAAAATCGTACCATTTTATTAGGTTAACTGGTCATTGTAACTTGTCCCGTAATTAGGCTAGGGTTAAATCAGGAGATCGCTGGGCAGTGTGGCTCGAAGGGCTGGAAGGGTCTATTCCACACTGTATCACAATAAATAAATACAAGATAAATCTCGTAGAAGTCCCTAATGTACTTATCTACCCCCTACTACCATTCTACGCACCCACCACATCTTGCAACTCCTTTGAACTCGCCCCTCTCGCCTTATTGCATGCACCACCTGGTTGGCACAGGTTTTCAGAGCCCTACAGGTTGAGGCCTGTTTCCCCACCATTACCCACCGAACTTTTACTTCTTCTCACCTGCCTATTCTCTCTGTGTTCCCACCTCCTCCCCTTTCTTGTACGGTCCACTCTCCTCCCCTTTCAGATTCCTTCCTCTCCAGCCCTTGACCTTTCCCACCCACCTGGCTTCACCTATCACCTTCCAGCTTTCCCCTCCCCCCCCCCCACCTCTTTATTCTGGCATCTTTCCCCTTCCTTCTCAGCCCTGATGAAAGGTCTGAGCCTGAAACGTCAGCTGTTTATTAATTTCCGTAGATGCTGCCTGACCTGCTGAGTTCTTCCAGTATTTTATGTTGTTGCTGCCTCAAAGCTTTTAGAAACATAGAAAACCTACAGCACAATACAGGCCCTTCGACCCACAAAGCTGTGCTGAACATGTCCTTACCTGAGAAATTACCAAGGGTTACCCTTAGACCTCTATTTTTCTGAGCTCTATATACCTGTCCAGCAGTCTCTTAAAAGACCCTATTGTATCCGCCTCCACCACCGTCACCGGCAACCCATTCCACACTCTCACCACTCTCTGCATTAAAAAAAAACTTACCCCTGACATTTCCTCTGTACCTACTTCCAAGCACCTTAAAACTGTGCCCTCTCGTGCTAGCCATTTCCGCCCTGGGGAAAAGCCTCTGACTATCCACATGATCAATGCCTCTTATTATCTTGTACACCTTTTGTTTTCTTTCATTGCACCACTTACCTAATTTAACTTCTGAAAAATACACATATACTTACTGCAATTTGCTATTTTTATTATATATTGTAATGTACTGCTGCATAACAATAAATTTCATGACATATGCTGGTGATATTAATTGTATGCTGATTCTGCCCTCTGATATTCAGCATTTCAACCCTAGGAAACAGAAGCAGATTATGTTCCATATCGTGTGCCACAAGTAATCATAGTCCCATGACCAGGCTCGTTATTGGAAGCGCTTTGTCATTGCTGTCTTCTGGGCAGTGTCTTTACAAGATGGATGACCCCAGCCATTATCAATACTCTACTCTTCAGAGATTGTCTGCCTGGCGTCAGTGGTCGCATAACCAGGACTTGTGATATGCACCATCTGCTCATACGACCATCCACCACCTGCTCCCATGACTTCACATGACCCTGATCGGGGGGCTAAGCTGGTGCTACACCTTGCCCAAGGGTGACCTGCAGGCTAGCGGAGGGGAGGCACGCCTAACACCTTGTTTGGCAGGAGGGTATCTCTACTCCACCACCCAACCACTTTATCTGTGCCCCTCCTAATCTTATGAGCCTCTATGAGAGATGACAAGCGAGTGAAGGGTTCTGGTGCATGATTCACACAATGTTAGCAGGCAGGTCTAACAAGTATTTAAAGCAGCATCCAGGATTTGGCTCTTGTTGTGGAGAGGTGAGAAAGAACAAAAGGGTAGTTTTGTTGTCTTTGTACAGGGTGTTGACGAGCTGATGCCTGCAATACTGTGCACAGTTTCCACCCCTCTGCCTAAAGAAGAACATGGTAGCATTGGAGGCCGTCCAAAGGTGATTCACCAGGCAAATTCCAGGCACAAGAGTGTTGTCCTAACTAGAGGCTTGGTGGCTGTATACCTTGGAGTACTGAAGAATGAGGGGTGGTCTTATTCAAACACATGAGATCCTGGGGGGGTGGTTGACGGGGAGATGTTGACAGTGGGAAAATCTTAACAAGGGGACCGAAGTACAAGATCGGGGATAACCATAAACATATAATTACAGCACGGAAACAGGCCATCTCAGCCCTTCTAGTCCATGCCGAACTCTTACTCTCACCTAGTCCCACCGACCTGCACTCAGCCCATAACCCTCCATTCCTTTCCTGTCCATATATCTATCCAATTTAACTTTTAACGACAACATCGAACCTGCCTCAACCACTTCTGCTGGAAGCTGGTTCCACACAGCTACCACTCTCTGAGTAAAGAAGTTCCCCCTCATGTTACCCCTAAACTTTTGCCCTTTAACTCTCAACTCATGATGGATGGATGGCCATTTAAAACTCAGATGCACAGCAATTTCTCTCAGATTGCGACGAATCGCTGGAATTCTCTGCTGCAGCGGGTGAAGGAGACCAGGTCAACGGCTGTATTTAAGGTGGAGGTAAATAAACAATTGAATGACTGAGGAGTTGGGGCGAGCGTAGATCAGCCGCGATCTGATGGAGTGGTGGGACAGGCTTGTGAGTGGCCAAATGGCCTACTCCTGCTATTTTCTTGGGTTCTTGCATTGCAAGCAATCGGCGGTTTCGAAAGGGATTTCAAAACCCTGCAGATTTTTTTCCTCCGCAGATGTTGCTTGACCTGCTCGGTTTCCTCCTGCAGGTTGCTCGTTGCTCCAAGTACATCCTGAAGCCCACTAGCAACCCTCGCTATCCCTCGCTCCCTTGTCAAAAACTGACTCACCTTGTGCCAGCGCACTGGAAGACCGACACCTTGCCCCACCCGCTGATGACCAAAGGAGTCTCCTGACTCCAGTCCGTCCATTAGATACGATCTTGCCTTAAGCTGCTGGAGTTGGGAAGATGAAAACATTGATCTTATCCTCCTGCGTACATTAGGGACCCCCATCACCCAGGTCACGCCTTGTTCTCCTTGCTACTGTCAAGATGGAGGCACGCACTCAACGAACCAGGAACAGCTTCTTCCCCTCTGCCATCCGATTTCTGAATGGACGTTGAACCCATGAACACTACCTCACTATTTTGTTTTCTATTTTTGCACCACTTATTTAATTTAACTAATATATATTACTGTAATTCAGTGTTTTTCCTCTATTATTAAGTATTGCATTGTACTGCTGCTGCAAAGTTAACAAATTTCACAACATAGGCAGGTGATATTAAACCTGATTCTGATCAGTACAGAACACGCCTTTCAGCCAATGATGTTGTGCTGACTTCCATTGTATTCCAAGATCAACCTAATGCTTCCTGTCCACGTAGCCCTCAATTTTTCTGTCATCCACGTGATTTCTGTCATTTTCTGTCATCTAGGAGTTTCTTAAAGGTCCAGAAAGCGTCTGTCTCTACCATCTTCCCTGACAACACACTCCTCACACCAACCACTCTCTTTGTAAATAAGAAAAACTTAACTCTGACATCCTCTCCTATACTCCACCCCCCCACCACCCCACTCCCGTAAGCCATCTTAAGATTATGCCTCCTCCACAGTTAGGAAGTTTGGCTAGTTACTGCTGCCTTCAAACCTCGCTGCATTGAATCTCAATGCCCTAACCAATGTCTTGCATAGACATACTTTATTAATCCCGGGGGAAATTGGTTTTCATTACAGTTGCTCCATAAATAATAAATAGTAATAAAACCATAAAGAGTTAAAAAGTAATATGTAAATTATGCCAGTAAATTATGAAATAAGTCCAGGACCAGCCTATTGGCTCAGGAAGTCTGACCCTCCAAGAGAGGAGTTGTAAAGTTTGATGGCCACAGGCAGGAATGACTTCCTATGACGCTCAGTGCTGCATCTCGGTGGAATGAGTCTCTGGCTGAATGTACTCCTGTGCCCAGCCAGTACATTATGTAGTGGATGAGAGACATTGACCAAGATGGCATGCAATTTAGACAGCATCCCCTTTTCAGACACCACCGTCAGAGGGTCCAGTTCCATCCCCACAACATCACTGGCCTTACGAATGAGTTTGTTGATTCTGTTGGTGTCCGCCACCCTCAGCCTGCTGCCCCAGCACACAACAGCAAACGTGATCGCCTGGCCACCACAGACTCATAGAACATCTTCAGCATCGTCCAGCAGATGTTAAAGGACCTCAGTCTCCTCAGGAAATAGAGACGTCTCTGACCCTTCTTGTAGACAGCTTCAGTGTTCTTTGACCAGTCCAGTTTATTGTCAATTTGTATCCCCAGGTATTTGTAATCCTCCACCATGTCCACACTGACCTCCTGGATGGAAACAGGGGTCACCGATACCTTAGCTCTCCTCAGGTCTACCACCAGCTCCTTAGTCTTTTTCACATTAAGCTGCAGATAATTCCAAGCTTCTGAAAATATAAGCTGAAGATTAATGAAGTACAGGCTGGGTCATGTTGTCTTGCCAAACTGCAGGAGAGATCTGTACCTGAAATCTGTACAGGAATCCTTTTACATTCCAGAATATGACATAGTTATTGTGAAGAATGTTATGCATTCATGCTTACAGACTCAGGCACTTAAGAACTGGAGAGAAGCATTTAAGTTTGTTTTGAAGTGGGTTCTGTTCGTGATTAAACTTGGTTCTCGTGCAATGTATTTCTGCAGTCCTCTGGCATTCAATATGTCCAGAAGCAAGAAATGGAGCCATCCCTTCCGATGATTTTACAGGGGCCGAGAGTGCTCAGAAATGGCAGGCGGAGCTCGACCCAGAAAGATGTGGAGTGATTCACTTTGGAAGGTTAAGCTTGAAGGCAGAATACAGGGTTAATGGCAGGATCTTAGTGTGGAGGAGTAGAGGGATCTTTGAGCATATCTACATGAAACGCTGTCGTAGGAAAGCAGCATCCATCATCAGAGATCCCCACCACCCAGGCCATGCTCTGTTCTCGCTGCTGCCATCAGGCTCTTCAACAAAAGGGGTAAATTACACTCACTTGCCCCATCATTGAAATGTTCTTACAGCCAATGATCTCACTCTAAGGACTCTTTATGTCATGTTCTTGCTATTTATTTATATTTGCATTTGCACAGTTTGTTGTCTTCTGCACTCTGGTTGATCTTTCATTGATCCTGTTATAGTTACTCTTCTTTGGATTTGCTGAGTATGCCCACAAGAAAATGGATCTCAGGGCTGTATCTGGTGACACACATGTACATTGATAATAAAATTTACTTTGATCTTGAGGTTCAAGCCCTTAGATTCCCCCAAAGTTGAAGTGCAAGTTGAGAAAGTCCATGGTGTGTCGGCCTTCATTATTTGAGGGACTGAGTTCAAGAGCCCTGAGGTTATGTTGCAGCTCTGTAGAACTCTGGTTAGACCACACATGGAAAGTTGTGCTCAGTCTGTTCAACTCCTTATAGGAAAGATGTGGAAACTTTAGAGAGGGTGCAGAGGAGACTTGCCGGAATGCTGCCTCGATTAGAGAGCATGTCTTATGTGCGTAGGTTGAGCAATTAAGGGCTTTTCTCTTTGAAACGAAGGAGGATTAGAGGTGACTTAAAAGAGGTGTGTAGTTATATATCACTTCATATCTTTCTGGATCGAGCTCCGTCTGCCGTTTCTGAGCACTCCCGGCCCTTGTAAAATCATCGGCAGGGATGGCTTCAGTTCTTGCTTCTGGACATATTGAATGCCAGAGGACTGCAGAAATACATTGCACGAGAACCAAGTTTAATCACGAACAGAACCCACTTCCTAGATATAGTTGACAGCTAGTGCCTTTTCCCAGGGTGGAAATAGCTATTACAAGGGAGCATAATTTTGAAGGTGACTGGAGGAAAGTATAGAGGGGATGTCAGAGGTAGGTTTTCTTATGTAAAGAGAGGTGGATGCGTGGAATGCACTACCAGGGGTGGTGGTAGAGCTATATGTATTAGAGATGTTGGAATCGGTTGTTTTTTATACTATAAGATATTAGTTGAATTAATGCTAAGACTAAAATCGTAGCTCTTTAACTGACGTAATTTGTATTTTTAGCAAACTTGCGCATTTTTCAAAGTATGTGGTGGTCCATCTCCACTCACTGATGGAAGACAGCACAGCAGTAACATATACTTTTTCATTTTTAATTGTCTAAATATCAGCACATCATACATGTGTTACAATAGTTTTAATTATGCAGCCTTTTGATTGCATCCTGTTATCTAAGGCATTTGCTGTTATCTTGAGTGCAAAGGGTGATAGATTTTTCAAAGTCGCCATCTTTTCATTGGATCTCTTCAACCTCTGCTTTGCCTCTCAGCTCCGCTCTTAGTTTCACATGCTCTGTATCTTTGTTTAAACTTTAAAACAAACGATCGTGAAGAGTCAAAGTTTCCTGCGCATTCCTGAATTCCTGGAGGAACCCAGGGATCAAAAATTACTGAGATCTAATGGGGAGATTTAAGAGGCTCTTAGATAGGCACGTTAATGAAAGAGAAATGGAGGACGATGTGGGAAGGAAGGCTCAGATTGATTTCAGAGTAGGTTAAGATGTCGACACAACATTCCCACTATTCAGGACATTTACAAAGACAGGTGTGTAAAAAGGGTCTGAAGGATCATTGGAGATACAAGTTACCCCAACCACAAACTGTTCCAGCTGCTAGCATCCAGCAAATGGTACCGCAGCATAAAAGCCAGGACCAACAGGCTCCGGGACAGCTTCCTCCACCAGACCATCAGACTGATTAATTCATGTTGACGCAACTATATTTCTGTGTTGTATTGACTATCCAGTTGTACACATTATAGGCATCCGTTAGTCTCATGAGACCATGGATTTGCACCTTGGAAGGTTTCCAGGGTGCAGGCCTGGGCAAGGTTGTATGGAAGGCCGGCAGTTGCCCATGCTGCAAGTCTCCCCTCTCCACGACACTGATGTTGTCCAAGGGAAGGGCTTTAGGACCCGTACAGCTTGGCACCAGAGCAATGTGTGATTAAGTGCCTTGCTCAAGGACACACACGCTGCCTCAGCCAAGGCTCGAACTAGCGGCCTTCAGATCACTAGATGAATGCCTTAACCATTTGGCCATGCACCAACACCAGTTGTACACAATGTTGATTATAAATTATTATAATTGCACATTGCACATTTGAACGGAGACGTAACGTAAAGATTTTTACTCCATGTATATGAAGGATGTAAGTAATAAAGACAATTCAATTTGATTCGTGAGCCAAACGAGCTGTACTGTGCTATGCTGTTCTATGTTCCAAGGGGGTACCATCCCTCCCTGATAAGCTTCTAAGCTGTCATCAGAAGGCTCATACTAACCGCACTCTCTCTATTCAGTCAGTACAGGACAGCTCAGACCTCCTCTCCGCACTCAACTCCAGCGTGATGTCCAAGAGAAAGGAAGCCGCAAAGCAGATCCTGTCGGATATCGTCACGGAGAGGGCGCCGAGGACCGAGGCCGCGGGCAAGAGGCAATCAGTGAAACTTGAATTGAGGAGGAATGCCGAGAGCAGCCCTACCCAGCAGGGTGGGGCCAGGACAGAAGAGCGGACCACTGTCGTACGTATCCTTGGTGGATCATGAGCTCTGGGGAGAGCAAGGGAATGGGAAACTGCATAGTTGTGATGACTGTTGGAATGATGCTCAAAGTACATAGCACAAGGTCCAACTTACAGCAACTGTTAAGACAATGTATTTCATTGGCATGATCAGTTGACTATGGGGAGGACTTGAGTATTAATGTCTTGATAGAAATATACAAAATTATCAGGGGTATAGATAGGTAAATGCGTGCAGGCTCTTTACCCTGAGACCATAAGATATAGGAGCAGAATTAGGCCATTTGGCCCATCGAGTCTGCTCCACCATTTCATCATAGCTGATCCACTTTTTCTCTCAGCCCCAATCTCTTCATATCCTGACCGAATCAAGAATCTATCAACCTCTGTCTTAAATATACATAAAGACTTGGCCTCCACAGCTGTCTGTGGCAATGAATTCTTCAAATTCACCACTCTCTGGTTGAAGAAATTTCTCCTCATCTCCATTTTTAAAGAGAGCCCCACTATTCTGAGGCTGTGTCTTATGGTCCAAGACCCTCTCACCATTGGAAGCATCCTCTCCAAATCAACTCTATCTAGACCTTTCACCGTTCGATAGATTTCAATTAGGTCATCCCTCATTCTTCTGAATTCTGAAGCAAAGAGTGGGAATAAACGGGACCTTTTCAGAATGGCAGGCAGTGACTAGTGGGGTACCGCAAGGCTCAGTGCTGGGACCCCAGTTGTTTACAATATATATATTAATGACTTGGATGAGGGAATTAAATGCAGCATCTCCAAGTTTGCGGATGACACGAAGCTGGGCAGCAGTGTTAGCTGTGAGGAGGATGCTAAGAGGATGCAGAGTGACTTGGATAGGTTGGGTGAGTGGGCAAATTCATGGCAGATGCAACTTAATGTGGATAAATGTGAAGTTATCCACTTAGGTGGCAAAAATAGGAAAACAGATTATTACCTGAATGGTGGCCGATTAGGAAAAGGGGAGGTGCAACGAGACCTGGGTGTCATTATACACCAGTCATTGAAAGTGGGCATGCAGGTACAGCAGGCGGTGAAAAAGGCAAATGGTATGCTGGCATTTATAGCGAGAGGATTCGAGTACAGGAGCAGGGAGGTACTACTGCAGTTGTACAAGGCCTTGGTGAGACCACACCTGGAGGATTGTGTGCAGTTTTGGTCCCCTAATCTGAGGAAAGACATTCTTGCCATAGAGGGAGTACAAAGAAGGTTCACCAGATTGATTCCTGGGATGGCAGGACTTTCATATGAAAAAAGACTGGATGAACTGGGCTTGTACTCGTTGGAATTTAGAAGATTGAGGGGGGATCTGATTGAAACGTATAAGATCCTAAAGGGATTGGACAGGCTAGATGCAGGAAGATTGTTCCCGATGTTGGGGAAGTCCAGAACGAGGGGTCACAGTTTGAGGATAAAGGGGAAGCCTTTTAGGACCGAGATTAGGAAAAACTTCTTCACACAGAGAGTGGTGAATCTGTGGAATTCTCTGCCACAGGAAACAGTTGAGGCCAGTTCATTGGCTATATTTAAGAGGGAGTTAGATATGGCCCTTGTGGCTACGGGGATCAGGGGGTATGGAGGGAGGGCTGGTGCAGGGTTCTGAGTTGGATGATCAGCCATGATCATAATAAATGGCGGTACAGGCTCAAAGGGCCGAATGGCCTACTCCTGCCCCTATTTTCTATGTTTCTATGAATACAGACCCAAAGCCAAAGAAAATACTCTTCATATGACGAGGTGTTCAATCCTGGAATCATTTTCACGAACCCCCTTTGAACTCTCCCCAGTGTCAGCACAGGTTGGGTGAAACTAGAGCTAGAGTTCATGGGTTAAGGGTGAACGGTAAAATATTTGAGGGGGAAACTTCTTTACTCAGAGGGCACAAGCTGACAGCGGAAGTGATGGATTGCAACATCTAAGAGAAATTTCATTAAGTGCACGGATGAGAGGGGTATGGACGGTAGGTGGAAGGAACAGTTCAGCATGCACCAGATGGGCAAAAGGGGCTGTTTCTGTGCTTCAATGCTCTATGATATATAGAGTGCCTATAAAAGGTATTCACCCCCGCCCCCTTCCAGAAGTTTTCATGTTTTATTGTTTTACAACATTGAATCACAGTGGATTTAATCTGGCTTTTTTTTTTGGCACTGATCAACAGAAAAAGACTCTGTCAAAGTGAAAGCAGACCTCTACAAAGAGATCTAAATTAATTGCAAATATAAAACACAAAATAATTGATTGCATAAGCATTCATCCCCCGCCCCTAATATGACACACCAAATCGTCACTGGTGTAGCCAATTGGTTTTAGAAGTCACATTCTTCGTTAAATGTGTGCAGTCAAGGTGTTTCAATTGATTGTAGTAAAAATACACCTGTATCTGGAAGGTCCAACTGCTGGCGAGTTAGTATCCTGGCAAAAGCTCCACCATGAAGACAAAAGAACACTCCAAACAGGAGATAGATATAAGAAAATTTCCAGGTCACTGAATATCCCTTGGAGTACAGTTAAGTCAAGCATCAAGAAATGTATGGCACAGCAGTAAATCTGCCTGGAGCTGGCCGTCCTCAAAAACGGAGTGACTGTGCAAGAAGGGGACTAGTGAGGGAGGCCACCAAGAGACCTATGACAACTCTGGAGGAGCTACGATCTTCAGTGGCTGAGATGGGCGGGACTGTGCATACGACTGTTGCCCGAATGCTTCATGGGAGAGTGGCAAAGGGAAGACCACTGTTGGAAATAAAACACTCATGAAACCTAGGCTAGTTTGCCAGAAGGCAAGTAGGAGACTCTGAAGTCCGCTGAAAGAAGGTCCTATGCTCTGATGAAACCAAAATTGAGCTTTTTGGCCATCAGACTAAACATTATGTTTGGCATAAGCCTAACACCACACATCGTCAAAAACACAACCATCCCTACCGTGAAGCATGGTGGTAGCTGCACCGTGCTGTGGGGATGCTTCATTGCAGAAGACCCTGGAAGGCTTGTGAAGGTAGAGGGTAAAATGAATGCAGCAAAATACAGGGAAATCCTGGAGGAAAACCTGATGCAGTCTGCGAGATAACTGCAAATTGGGAGAAGATTTGTTTTCCAGCAAGACAATGACCCCAAGCATAAAGCCAAAGTTACACAGGAATGGCTTAAAAACAACAAAATTATTGCCCTGGAGTGGCCAAGTCAGAACCTCAATCCAATTGAGAATTTGTGGCTGGACTTGAAAAGGGTTGTTCACTCACAGTCCCCATACAGTCTGACAGAGCTTGAACAATCTTGTAATGAAGAATGGGGAAAAATTGCAGTGTCCAGATGTGCAAAGCTGATAGAGACGTATCTACACAGACTCGAGGCTCTAATTGCTGCAAAAGGTGCATACTATATACTGACTTGAATGGGGCAAATATTTATGCAATCAATTATTTTGTTTTGTATTTCTAATTAATTTAGATCACTTTGTTAGAGATCTGTTTTCATTTTGACTCAAGAATTGTTGAGCTGTTGATCCGTTGATCAGTGTCCAAAGAAAAACTCAAATTAAATCCACTGTGATTCAATAAATCATGAAGACTTTTAAGGCAGGTGAATACTTTTTAGAGGCAGTGTACTTGTTAGTGTAAGAAAAAATCCCCAAACGTCTACCTAGAATGGCATGCCTGTGATACGAGCAGAGATTGAGTAAACAAGCCTTTGTTCTGCAAAATTTAGCAGAAAGGGTAATGATCTCATTATAATGTCCAGAATTCTTCACGGGTGCCACAGGGTAGTTACAGGGAAAATGCCTTGGCTGGCGAGTTTAGAACAAGGAGTCGTAGGTTCAAAACACGGTTAGGAGATGCAAGATTCAACGAATAACTCAAAGAAGTTGTTAATCTTGGAAGATCCTACGCTGGAGGTATAGTCACCGAATCCACTAAAATCTGAGATCAGTAAGGTTTTTGAAGATTGGAGGAAATAAGGGACTTGGTCCATAAGACATAGAAGCAGAATTTGGCCACTCAGCCCATCAAGTCTGTTCTGCCATTTGATGGTGGTTGATTTATTTTCCCACTCAACCCCATTCTCCTGCCTTCTCCCTGTAACCTTTGATACTCTTACTAATCAAGAACCTATCAACCGTCACTTTAAATACACCCAATGACTGAGGGCGGTGAATCGGTGGAATTCATTGCGGCAGATGGCTGTGGGTGCCCTGCTCCAGTTTCTGATGTTCGTAGGCATTCACTTACTGTTTGTGGGCTCAGTGGCAATGCCAAACTACGAGGTTTACAGGCAGTGGCGGGAGCGCTGTGCTGACCACTACCATGCCGCCCTTAAACACTGACCTTCAATTACAGAGCCAATTCTACTTAGCACTTCAGCTTGAAGCAGAGAGATGCACACAAAATGCTGGAGGAACTTAGCAAGTTAAGTGGCATTTCTGAAGGGACTTTCAGTTAGGAAATTCATTATTGAAGCATTGCATGTCCATCATAACACCTTAAGATATTGGAGCAGAATTTGACTCATCGAGTCTGCTCCACTATTTCATCATGGCTGATCCAATTTTCCTCTCAGCCCCAACCTCCTGCCTTCTCCCTGTATCCCTCCATGCCCTGACCAATCAAGAATCTATCAACCTGTGCCTTAAGTATACCCAGTGACTTGGCCTCCACAGCCGTCTGTGGCAAAAAATTCCAACGATTCTCCACTCTCTGGCTGAAGATATTCCTCCTCATCTCTCATGTTCTAAGTGGACATCCCTCTATTCTGAGGCTGTATCATCTGGTCTTAGACTTCCCCACAATAACAAACATCCTCTCCACATCCACTCCATCGAGGCCATCTGGTAGTGCTGCTGCTTCCCCCCCACTCCAGTGGCCCAGGGTCCATCCTGTCATGCACTGCTGTCTGTGTGGAGTTCGCACGTTCTCCCTGTGGCTGCATGGGTCTCCTCTGGGCTGTGGGTGCTCTTATTTCCACCTACATCTTGAGAACGGGTGTGTTGGTGGGTTAACTGGCCACTGTAAGTTGCTCCCCTCGTGTAGGTGGACGGTCGAAGAATTAATTGGAGTTGATGGCGTTGCAAGTAATAGAGTACAGAACCGAGTCCTTTGGCCCACCTTGTCCATGCAGATCTGATAATCTGCCACCTCTCATTGGCCTGCAACTGGACCATAGGTCTGCATTCCCTATCCAATCCTTTTACCTATCCAAACTTTCCTTTAATGTTGCAATCAAACCTGCATTCACCACTTCCCACTGACAGCTTGTTCCACACTCTCACCACCCTCTCAGGGAAGGCGTTTTCCCTCAGGTTCCACTTAAGTGTTTCACCTTTCCCCCTTAACCCATTACTTCTAGTTGTTGTCCCACCCAACCTCTGTGGGAATAGCCTGTTTGCATTTACCCTGTCTGTTTGTTCATTTGTTATGTGTCATTTCATATGACGTGAGTGACCGTGGTATTTCCATGATTACTCTTGGCAAACTTTTCTACAGAAATGGTTTGCCACTGCCGCCTTCTGGTCAGTGTCTTTACAAGACGGGTGACCGCAGCCAGTATCAATACTCTTCAGAGATTGTCTGCCTGGCATCAGTGGTCGCACAATCAGGACTTGTGATATACACCAGCTGCTCATACAACCATCCACCAGCTGCTCCCATGGCTTTTCATGTCCCTGGTCGGGGGTGGTGGGGGTGCTACACCTTGCCCAAGGGTGACCTGCAGGCTAGCAGAGGGAAAGAGCACCTTACACCTTCTTTGGTAGAGACATATCTCCATCCCACCACCCATATCTTATCTAAATCCCTCATAGTTTTATATACCTACATCAAATCTCCCCTCATTCTGCTGCACTCCAGGGGGGAAAAAAGTCTTATACTATTCAACCTTTCCCCAAGCCTCAGATCCTCAAGTCCCAGTAGCATCCTTGTAATTTCCTCTGTACTCTTTCAATCTTATTTACATCTTTCCTGCAGGTAGATGACCAGAACTAAACACAATTCTCCAAATTTGGCCTTACCAATCAATGTTTTATAGAACTTCAACATAACATCCCATCTCCTGTACTCAATGCTTTGATTTATGAAGGCCAATGTGCCTAAAGATCTCTTTGTGATCCTATCTACTGGTGATGCCACTTACAAAGAATTCTGGATCTGTATTCCCAGATCCCTTTGTTCTACCGCACTAGGGATAGTATGCAGGGAAAATAAGTGAGTGAATGGGATTGATAGGATAGACGTAATGGGCCAAATGGTCTTCTTCGTTGTCATAAAAAAAGGTGGGAAGTATGAAGAGGCAGGTGCCGTGGGCCAGTGAATGCACAGCAAGATTCCACAAACAACCTCCTGGTTAGAACCTGCTGCTGCTCTTCGCTCGAATATTCTAGTTGGGGAGTTGAACAGATACGTAAGAGGGTGGATGGTAGCTTCGGTTTTCATTCAAAGAGTGGAACTTCAGACAGTAGGGTCATAGTCATACAACACAGAATGAGGACCTTCAGCCTGTCTCGTCCTTGCCCACCGAGATTCCCACTGAAGCTAGTCCCATATTCCTCTAGACCAGGGGTTCCCAACCTTTTATATGCCATGGAACTCCTACCATTAACCAGGGGTCCGTGGACTCCCAAGTTGGGAATCCCTGTTCATGTACCTGTCCATGTGCTTTCTAAATGTTGTCAATCGACCTGCCTCAACCCCTTCTGGCAGCTCGTTCCATATATGCCTCCTCCCTCACCTCCATCCAGGGCCCCAAACAGTCCTCCCAGGTGAGGCAACACTCCACGTGGGAATCTGCTGGGGTCGCCTATCATGTCCGGTGCCCCCGATGCGGCCTCTAGATCGGTGAGACACATCGTAAATTGGAGGACCACCTCATCGAGCATCTCCGCACCATCCGCCATAAGCGGGACTTCCCAGCGGCCGGGCTTTTTAATTCCCATCTCATTTCCGTTCCGAAGTGTCGATCCACGGCCTCCTTTTGTGCCAAGATGAGGCCATCCTCAGGGTGGAGGAGCAACACCTTATGTTCCGTCTGGGTAGCCTCCAACCTGATGGCATGGATGTCAAATTCTCCTTCTGGTGAACAAATTTACCCCCCTCCAGCCCCACCACTTCCTCTTTTCCTCTCTCTGACCTTTTACTCTTTCTCACCTCCCCCAGGCTCCCCTCTTCCTTCCCTTTCTCCAATGGTCCACTCTCCCCTCCTATCAAATTCTTTCTTCTCCAGCCCTTGACCTTTCCCACCCAATTGCCTTCACCTTTCATCGTCCAGCTAGCCTCCTTCCCCTCCCCCTTACCTTTTTATTTTGGCATCTCAGGCTTCCCTTTTCAAGGGTCTCAGCCGAAATGTCGACTGTTTATTAATTTCCATAGATGCTGCCTGACCTGCTGAGCTCTCCCAGCATTTTGTGTGTTTGTGTTGCTTTGGACTTACTGCATCTGCAGACCTTCTCATGTTTCATTCCATATACCGACCAATCTTTGGGTGAAAATGCTGCCCCTCAATTGTCTACTAAATCTCTCCCCTTTCACCTTAAATCTATGCCCTCTAGTTCCGGATTCCCAGGAAAAAGATGACGCACATTCCCCTATCTACATCCTTCATAATTTTATACACGTCCATAAAATCTCCTTCAGTCTCTTATACTCCAATGAAAAAGTCCCAACTCCTTCAACCTCTCTCTATAATGTAGTTCTGCAACTATTAAAAAGGCATCAGTTAGTCTTGCGAGACCATGGATCTGCACCTGAAAAGTCTTCACTCTCCAGGGCGCAGGCCTGGGCAAGGTTGTATGGAAGACCGGCAGTTGCCCATGCTGCAAGTCTCCCCTCTCCACGACACCAGTGAAGGCGAAGGGCATTAGGACCCATACAGCTTGGCACCAGTGTCGCCGCAGAGCAATGTGTGATTAAGTGCCTTGCTCAAGGACACAACACGTTCTCTCGGCTGGGACTCGAACTCACGACCTTCAGATCGCTAGTCGAATGCCTTAACCACTTGGCCACGTGCCCACACAGTTCCTGCAACAATCCTTGAAAATCTCCACTGCCCTCTTTCCAGACCGGTGTCAAATTTCCTTCAGCAAGGCAGCCAAAACTGAATGCAATATTCGAAATGCAACCTCACCAATTACTTGTACAACTGCAATATAACGTCCCAACTTCTATACCTAATGCCTTGGCTGATGATGGCCAGAATGCCAAAAGCATCCTTCACCAAAGTTCAATGTAAATGTTATTATCAAAGTACATATATGTCTCCCTGCACAACCTTGAGATTCATTTTCGTGATTATTTATTTATTTATTTATTTATTTATTGAGCTACAGAACTGAATTGGCCTAACAAGCCACACCACCCAGCAATCCCCCAATTTAATCCCAGCCTAATCACAGGACAATTTACAATGACCAATTAACCTGCCAACCGGTACGTTTTTGGGCTGTGGGTGGAAATCAGAGCACCCGGAGGAAACTCCTTACATTCAGCAGTGAGAATTGAACCCGGGTCACCTGTACTGTTTAAAAGCGCAAACACGAGGAATTCTGCAGATGCTGGAATTTCAAGCAACACACATCAAAGTTGCTGGTGAACGCAGCAGGCCAGGCAGCATCTCTAGGAAGAGGTACAGTCGACGTTTCGGGCCGAGACCCTTCATCAGGACTAACTGAAAGAAGAGCTAGTAAGAGATTTGAAAGTGGGAGGGGGAGAGGGAGATCCCAAATGATAGGAGAAGACAGGAGGGGGAGGGGTGGAGCCAAGAGCTGGACAGTTGATTGGCAAAGGGGATATGAGAGGATCATGGGACACGAGGCCCAGGGAGAAAGAAAAGGGGGAGGGACTTTCAAATCTCTTACTTAGCTCTTCTTTCAGTTAGTCCTGACGAAGAGTCTCGGCCCGAAACGTCGACTGTACCTCTTCCTAGAGATGCTGCCTGGCCTGCTGCGTTCACCAGCAACTTTTATGTGTGTCACCTGTACTGTAAGGTATTGTGCTAACCACTACACTACCATACTGTACCATACTCAACAAATCTATTGAATGATAACTCTCACAGAATCAATGAAAGACCACCCAACTAGGGCGATCAACCAGAGTGCAAAAGAAAACAAACTGCAAATACAAAAATAAGTAGATAGATAGATAAATAAATAAGCAAGCAACAAATATCAAGAACATGAGATGAACAGTCCTTGAAAGTAAGTCCATTGGTTGTGGGAGCCTTTCAGTGATGGGGCGAGTGAAGTTGTCCACTTTGTTTCAAGAGCCTGATGGTTGAGGGTAGTAACTGACTTCCCTGTCCACCTGCAATATCGCCTCCTGGGAATCATGTACTTGTACTCTTAGGTGCCTCAATTATACATTTCCCAGGGCCCGATCATTTTCTGTAAAAGCCCTACCCTCGTTTGTCCTCCCAAAGTGCAACACCTGGCCCTTATCTGGATCAAACTCCACCTGGCATTCCTCGGCCCACCACCATACAACACTATCACATTTCTGTGGTTGCCAGGGACAGTCTCAAGCTTGCCTGGTATTTCTGTGGCTTTCACGGGGAGGTTAAATAGCATTCATTCCAATCAGTTCTGCTCTGTAAAGGCTTTAGCAAGACAATTCACCTCTTTAACACCCTATGATCCTGTGATTTATTTCCTAGATTGTTTACAGCTGTGCTCTGGGTATCAACCTTTAAGTAATAGAACAGGAGTCGCTGATCTGGCATCCATGGATCCCTTGCTTAGTGGTATTACTTACTTACTGACCGTTATGCCACTGGCATTTTGAGCAGCAATGAACATACTCCATCTCTGGCAGTGCTCAGGGCTTCCTCCATCTTGTCAGTTTTCATTACTCTCAGTCTCCCGGGTGGAGACTCAGGAATATCGCCGCACTCAGCTGTAGAAGGATTCTTTATTGCTGTTTCTGTAACAATTTTGTTTGGCCGGTCAGGGTTGTCAGCCCTGAGCTAAACCCCTGAACCTGGAGGTCCAGTTGACCACTCTTGGTCTGACCTCTACCCTTTGACCTGTTTGGCATGGATGACCCTACCAAGAGCCAAAGAGAGAAACTTGGGTTGTTTTCTCTGGAGTGGCACGGGCGGAAAGGAGATCCGATAGAGGTTTATAAGATTATGAGAGACACAGATAGTATCTGTTTCCCAGGGTTGAAATATCTAACACCAGAGGGCATGCATTGAAGGTGAAAGGGGGATGTGAGGGGTAAGTTCTTTACTCAGAGGCTGATGGATGCCTGGAATGTGCTGCCTGGTGTGGTAGTAGAGGCAAATATATTAGAGGTTTTTAAGAGACATTTGGATAGGCACATGGATGTGAGGAAGCTGGAGGGCTATGGCGTAGGTAGGAGGGATTTGCGTTTGGGTATTTTTGATTTGCTTTTAGCTGATTCAGCACAATATTGTGCCCCAAATGGCCTGTTCCTGTGTGGTACTGTTCTATGTTCTATAAGGCCCTGATTCCAGCCAGCATAGTTCTCTGGGTCATTGAGGGACGCAAGCCCTGAAACCCAGCAACAAGGTTGTGGTCCTCTTAGAGGTTAATGGTTTTGGTCCATGGCACAAAAAAGGCTCCGGATAATCCTGGAGAATTGGCATTCTTCCTCTCCTATGAGGGCACGGTCACGTTGTTGGAACAGAAGTATGGTGGTGATTAGTAATGAAAGCCATTAACAACAGTACAGGTAAATGCTAAACAGGGCCTAGTCAGAAAAGGCTTAACAGCAAACGAAGGGGGTTAAATGTGATTATCTACAATATAAGACATATAAACAAGCTACATATAAGACATATAAACAAGAGTACAGGAAGATATTGGAGGTTTAGAAATATGCTTACAATTACTCAAATCCCTTGATCATGTTTCTGCCATGCAACATGCACTTCTCTGTTATTTTCTATTTAACCGCAAAATGCTCTGTATTGAAACAGTTGCCCAGCAACAGACATGGCCACTTAATACATTGGAGCTCTCCGTGTATAACGGTTCAGGTACAGAGCACTGCGTGTGACTGGAAATCCTCACGAATGCTATTTGAGGAATGTGTGCTATGCGTTACCGGGTGCAGTGGATGCACAATTGGTCACATCTGTGCAAAGCCTCTCTTTCCATCATGCCTGCCCTGATACTCTTTTTTTTGTTAAAAACCACACCTTGGAAGTGTTTTATCAAGCTGTGTATAATCGAACACATGATGAGCGATTAACCATTGAGCCGTGTTCTGAATCTAGCTGAAAAGTTAGAACAAAATACAAGAGGGATTGATTTTTTTTCAGCAGGAGTTTTGCAGATAGAGCGCGACAGAACAGAAAAAGGCTCTTCAGCCCATCTAATCTATGCCAAACCATTTAAACTACCTAGTCCTCCTGCACCCAGACCATAGTCCTCCACATGCCTCCCAGCCATACACTTAACCAATCTGTCTTTATTAATTTATTGAGATGCACTGTGGAATAGGCCCTTACGGCCCTTTGAGCCACGTTGCCCCATAATTGCTGATTTAACCGTAGCCTAATCATGAGACAATTTACAATGACCAATTAACCTGCCAACTGGTGCGTCTTCAGAACTGTGGGAGGAAACCGGAGTACCCGGAGGAAACCCACGCGGTCACGGGGAGAACGTGCAAACTCCTTACAGGCAGCAGCGGGAATTGAACCTGGGTCGCTGGTGCTGTGAAGCTTCGTGCTGACCACTATGCTACTGTGCCTCCCTGAAGTGTTGAAATTGGACCCCCGTCCACCATTTCCAGTAGCAGCTCTTTCACATTCTCACCGCACTCTTGAGTGGATAAGCTTCCCCTCACATTCCCCTTAAACGTTTCACCGTTCACCCTTAACCTATGACCTCCAGTTCTAGTCTCACCCCAACCTCAGTGAGAAAAGCCTGTGTGTATTTTACCCCACCTATAGCCCTCATAGTTTTGTTTACCTCTATCAATCTTCCCTCAGTCTCCTACGCTCCTTTTGGTGAGGCAATGCCATCAGACAGATGGGAGGGACTGTGAAGGGTTTTGAACGGCTTTTAACACTTCATCTGACATTATCGGGTGGGGGGGATCTCCCAGAGGCGGAGAAAGGCATCTTCGACCCCCAGCAGTGGAAGCAATACAGCCCAGGATAGTTAGTGGTCAGATCGCACAGGGATGGGTGAACTCTCCAAAATATGTTGAGCCTCACGGCTGGTGCTCTGACCTATTGGTGGCTGAGAAATTTCTTCCCTGATGAAATTTATTTTTCACACATATATCGAAACATGCAGTGAACTGCACGCTTTGTATTTACAATGCAGTGTGAATTGGGGACCAGATAGCAGCAAGATTTTAGGCCAATCATTTACTACTGAGTTAAACAGAAATTTCCTCTTGCAGATGGAGGTGATCTGTGGAACTCTGAGCCCTGGGGGGTTGTGGAGGCTCGACGTTAGGACTGTTTAAAGACCAAGTAGATATGTTTTTGAAAGTTTGGGGGACTGAAAGCTGTGGGGAACTGGCCCAGACAAGGAGCTGAGTTTTGCAGCTGATCAGCCATGAGTATAATTGATGGTGGGACAGGTTTGAGGGGCCGAGTGGCCTTCTGCTCCTATTTTCTTATGTTCCCATTACAAATGTGCCTTCTAAGCTTGGGGCTGCATTGGGAGCACCCTACCTTCTGAGTCAGAAGGCTGTGGTTTCAAATCCCACGCCTGAGACTCACAAATGAGAGCTGAGGCTGATGTGGTACCAAATTAATGAGCCCTTCTCAGGCATCCTCTGGGGAAGGAGAAGAAAGGCTCTAACACTTTGGGTCGAAGACTTTATCTGCTGCCTCGCATCTGACCAGACCTGTGAATGTGATGGATCCAGCTATGTTGGTCGGTCACACACACACACACACACACACACACACACACACACACACACACACACACACACACACACACACGCACGCACTCTCTCTCACACTCTGTCTCCCCCCTCTCCCTCACCCTCACCCCCCTCTCCCCCCTCTCCCCCTCTCCCCTTCTCCCCTCTCCCCCCTCATCTGCTGTTGCAGAGGAAGGTATATTTGTGACCATCTCTCTCTCTCTCCCCCTCTCCCTCCCTCCCTCTCTCCCTCTGCACCCGGAGGAGGGTGTCTCTGTGTGACAGTCTCTCTCTCCCTCTCTCTGCTGCTTCTGGAGAAAGATTTCTGTGTGATGGTCTCTTTATCTCTCTCGTCCACTGCACCTGGAGGAAGGTGTCTGTGTGTATGATGGTCTGTGTGTGTCTGTCTGTCTCTTCCCCTCTCCCCTCTCCCCTCTCCCCTCTCCCCTCTCCCCTCTCCCCTCTCCCCTCTCCCCTCTCCCCTCTCCCCTCTCCCCTCTCCCCTCTCCCCTCTCCCCTCTCCCCTCTCCCCTCTCCCCTCTCCCCTCTCCCCTCTCCCCTCTCCCCTCTCCCCTCTCCCCTCTCCCCTTCTCTCTCTCTATCCCTCTCTTTGCTGAACCCAGAGGAAGGTGTCTGTCTCTGTGTGACGGTCTCTCTCTATCCCTCTCTCTGCTGAACCCAGAGGAAGGTGTTTGTTTTTGTGTGACGGTCTCTTTCTATCCCTCTCTCTGCTGAACCCGGAGGAAGGTGTCTGTCTCTGTGTGACAGTCTCTCTCCATCCCTCTCTCCGCTGCTGGCGGAGGAAGGTCTCTGTACTCGAATGGTCTCTCACCCTCTCGCTTGATGTTGTCAGAGGATGGTGCCGGTGATCTGGGTCTGGGGCGAGGTTTAATTGACACGGTTTGTGGATTGGGCTCTGTGGTTCATGTTATGATGTGTTTCTGGTTTCTGCTCGCTCCTTTTTTTGTTGCTATTTTGACCAGGGCGGCCTGCAGATAACGAACGACACAGCACTAGGTTGAACTGAATATGCCTGGACGTTATCGAAGACTTTTGTGGGTTTGGTGTTTTACATTCTGTCTTTTTCGCTCATTTTTTCTTGTTGCCATTTGCACAATCTGCTTTGTGCACTGGGGGGAGGGGGCATGTTTTTCTTAGAACGGGTTCCGTAGTTTTCTTTGTTTCATGGCTGTCTGTGGGGAAGTCAAGTCTCAGGGTTGTACACTGCATACATACTTCGATAATAAATCTACCTTGAATCTTTGACACGTGCTGGCTTCCCCAGCACATCCCTGGGGTGTGTCGGTGCGTTTAAGACAGAGGTTGATTGGTTCTTGATTTAAGTTTATGGGAAGAAAGCAAGGGCATGGAGTTTAAAAAAAAAGATCAGTCACTATTAGCTAGCAGAGCAGTTTCGATGGGCCAAATGGCCAAATCCTGCTCCTATGTCTTGTGGTCTATCTTTTTGTTTGATTGTTGAAACAATGACCTCATCTGCTTCTTTAAACTATTCCAAGGAAGATGAGGGTAATTATTCCAAAGATCCTGCCCAATATTTATCCCTCAATAAACATCAGGGGGAGAGAGCTGATCTCATTGTTATCACTACTGTTTGTGAGGGCTTTCTGTGCACACATGAGCTGACAAATTTCCCACATCCAACAGTGACTAAGCTTCACGAGTTTGCAAACACAGTGCTGGGGCGGCAGCAAACACCAGATGTGTATAATTTCTGTTGGAACAGAAGGGATAAACTAAATCATTATGAAGGCTGGTTTGTAAACAGTTGCAGAAAGGAGAAGCTATTTCAGCTGGGGCAACTCCACTCTTAAAACGTACGACAGTGTAGCACAGTACAGGCCCTCTCGGCCGCAATGCTGTGCTAACCCTTTAACCGACACTCTCAGAATCAGAGTCAGGTTTACTATCACTGGCACGTGACATGAAATTTGTTAACTTAGCAGCAGCAGTTCAATACAATACATAATGTAAAAGAAAAAAAGCAGAATAAAATAATAAGTAAATAAATTATAGTATACATATATTTTGAATAGATTAAAAATCATGCAAAAACCAGAAATAATATATATCAAAAAAAGAGGTAGTGTTCGTGGGTTCAATGTCTATTTAGGAATCGGATGGCAGAGGGGAGGAAGCTGTTCCTGAATCGCTGAGTGTGTGCTTTCAGGCTTCTGTACCTCCTACCTGCTGATAACAGTGAGAAAAGGGCATGCCCTGGGTGCTGGAGGTCCTTAATAATTGATGCTGCCTTTCTGAGACACTGCTCCCTGAAGATGTCCTGGGTGCTTTGTAGGCTAGTGCCCGAGATGAAGCCGACTAGATTTACAACCTTCTGCAGCTTCTTTCAGTCCTGTGCAGTAGCCGCCCCCCCCCCCACCCCGCATACCAGACAGCGATGCAGCCTGTCAGAATGCTCTCCACAGTACGTCTATAGAAGTTTTTGAGTGTACTCGTTGACATACCAAATCTCTTCAAACTCCTAATGAAGTATAGCCGCTGTCTTGCCTGCTTTATAACTGCATTGATATGTTGGGACCAGGTTAGATCCTCAGGGATTTTGACACCCAGGAACTTGAAGCCCCTCACTCTCTCCACTTCTGCTCCCTCTATGAAGATTGGTATGTGTTCTTTCGTCTTACCCTTCCGGAAGGGTCTCACACATATCCTTTCATTATTCCTTCATGTGCCTGTCTTCAGAGTCTACAGTGTATCTCATCTACCTCTAACCCTGGGAACATATTTCATGCGCCTACAACTCTGTGTAGGGGAAAAAAAACTTGCAGCTCCCCATACTTTCTTCCAATCACCGTATAATTTTAAGACCATGAGACCATAAGATATTGGAGCAGAATTGGGACACTTGGCCCATGAAGTCTTGGCTTCCACAGCCACCCGTGGCAACAAATTCCACAGATTCACCACTCTCCAGTTAAAAAATTTATGCCCTCTCATATTAGTTATTCTTGCCCAGGGAAAAGTCTCTGGCTGTCCACTCTATCTATGCCTCTTGTCATCTGTACACCTTTATCAAGTCACTTCTCACCCTCCTTCACTCCAAAGAGAAAGCTTTACCTTGCTCAACCTTTCCTCGTCAGACATGCTGTCTAATCCAGGCAACATCCTGGCACATATCCTCTGCACCCTCTCTAAAGCTTCCACGTCCTCCCTATAATGAGGAGACCAGAACTGAACACAATAACCAAGCTGCAACGTTACCTCGAGGCTCTTGAACTCAGATCCATGACTAATGAAGGCTAACACACACCATAAACGTAAACGCGAGGAAATCTGCAGATGCTGAAAATTCAAGCAACACACATCAAAGTTGCTGGTGAATGCAGCAGGCCAGGCAGCATCTTTAGGAAGAGGTACAGTCGACGTTTTGGGCCGAGACCCTTTGTCAGCACACCATAAATTTTTTTTTACCCTGTGTGGTTACTTTGAAGGATCTATATGGACGTGAACCCCAAGATCCCTCTGTTCCTCCACACTGCCAAGAATCCTGCCATTAACCTCAGATTCTGCCTACAAAATTGACCTTCCAAAATGACTTAATGCAGTTTTTTTTTGGGTTGAACTCCATCTGCCACTTCTCAGCCCAGCTCTGCAAGGGTCAGTATCCCGTTGCAACCTCCAACAACCCTCCGCACTATCCACAACTCCACCAACCTTCATGTCATCTGCAAAGTTACTAACCCATCCTTCCACATCCTCAGCTACGGTACTGTGCAAAAGTCTTAAGCACGTATGTCTGGCTAGGGTGCCTAAGACTTTTGCACAGTATTGCATTTGGCAACGTGGAGCGGAGAGCAAGTTTATAAATATGGCGGGAGCAGAGGATGCTGGGAATCGTGAGGGTGAAGCGCATGAGAGGGGTGAAGGACAGGTGGCAGGGAAGGAGGGTCAGGGGCTGGGGTTGGGGCACGGGTGCAGACACACCCAGTCCTGAGACACCAGGCAAGGTCGCTTGATTCCAAACAATCAGTTTATTGATCATTACAGAATGTCTGTGGTGCTTCCCACTCCCATCTCCTTTCCCCAACCAGGATTCCCCTCTCCCTTGCCCCCTTCCCACTCTCAGTCCACGATAGAGACCCAAATCAGAATCAGGTTTACCATCACTGACATATGTCATGAAATTTTTTTTGGCAGCAACAGCAGTACAGTGTAATACACAAAATCACTACAATACCCCAGCTATATATATGTGCCTAGGACATTCGCACAGTACTGTAAGTCATTTAGAAAAATTACAAGAGCAGGGGTCCCAGAAAATTCAAAAATCTGAGGTGCAAAGTGATTTGGGAGTCCTCCTGCAGAATTCATTAAAGTTTCATTTGCAGGTTGAGTTAGTGGTGAGGATGGCAAATGCAATGTTGACTTTCATTTTGTGGGGATTAGAATATAAAAGCAAAGACGTAATGTTGAGGCTTTATAAGGCACTGGTGAGGCCCCACTTGGAGTATTGTGAGCAGTTTTGGGCCCCTGATCTCAGGAAGGATATGCTGCCGTTGGAGAGGGTTCAAAGGAGGTTCAGGAAAATTATTCTGAGATTGGAATGTTTATCATGTGAGGAGTGTTTGATGGCTCTGGGCTGTACTCACTGGAATTCAGAAGAATGAGGGGGGTTTCATTGAAACCCGTTGAATAGTGAAAGGCTTCGATAGAGTTGATGTGGAAAGGATGTTTCTTATGGTGGGGGAGTCTAAAACCCAAGGATAGCCTCAGAATAGGGCGACGTCCATTTAGGATGGAGAAGAGGAAGAATTTTTTTTAGTCAGAGAGTGGTGAATCTGTGGCATTCATTGCCACAGGCAGCTATGGAGGCCAAGTCATTGGGTATATTTAAGGCAGAGTTTGATAGGTTTTTGATTAGTCAGAGCATGCAGTGATATGGAGAAGGAAGGAGATTGGGGCTGAGAGAGAAATGGATCAGCCATGATGAAAGTGGAGCAGACGATGGGCCAAATGACGTAATTCTGCTCCTGTCTTTTATGGTTATAAAATACCCGGTAATTAATTGCTTTGTTGAATATAAGCCATAATTTATCCAAATAATAAATGTACCACAACCTATGCTTTCAAACATTTTAGAGCTCCAACATATTTATATTGTTAATGTTTCAAGCTACAACACCATAACAAATTGTAACAATAAACACAGAATGGAAGTCGGTAGCTTATTGTTAATAAACCGCCAGCCTGCTGAATGCCGACACCGTCTAGTCAAAACATTTTACTTTTTCCATTCTGCCTATTAGTTGTTTTGACTGCCTGATATTGTTTGCTTTGTTCTGGTTTGTGTTTACTTGATGTGAAAAATTCTATATTCTGACTTTTAGTATCTAATAATAATTTTTTAATTTAAAAAAATGTTAGAACAAAGTAAAAATTACCCAAAAAAAGCATTTAAAATGCCGCGTGACTTTCAGGTCTTGTAAAAGTTTCCTGCTCAGGTCAATGGTTGGTCCGCAGTGGTGCAAAAAAATTGGAAGGAATGTTGATTATATCTTGCATACTAACGCTGATTCCTTTTGACTTTTCAGGGTATCCTCTCCCAGATAAGGATGACCTCGAGACGGTGAAGCTTATGCTATCGATTTTCAAAATCGCACTGCAGTTTTTTTATTATGTCGATAAGGCACTGCACAAGCTTCTGCAGTATAGGGTTCATTTTCATCCTGTATACTCGGTGAACTAAAGTAATCATATTACACCTATATTTTTCTAGAGACGATCAAGTTCAGAAGAAATTCTTAACAGCTGCTCGCAGTAGACAGGGAAAACAATTGCAATTATTCAACTCAGGGGAAGGAGAGGTGCCCCCCACTTCTGCTGGCGCAGAATGAGCCAAAGACAGAGACTGTGATAAATTCACCGTGCCTTTGTGCAGAAGGACACTTCAATCTGTGCCATTCGTTCTGGGAGAGGGGAAAAATCAGGAAATCCAGATAGTTGCAATAGAGGCAAGTTCAAAGCTAGTGCAGTTATTATTAGTTACTTCCCTAAATGAAAGCTGTACAAATCTGCAAATCTTATTTGAACGTCTGAAGAACCTCAGTAAGTATAAAGTCTCCAGTGTATATCAGTGTTCTGGATAAGCAGCCAGTGTGTGTATATAATTGTTCTTTGTACTTGGTGAAAGTTTGCTTTTAACAGAGACAAAAAAAAAAGATTTTAAAAATAAGTTTTTTTTTTTAAAAAAGAAAAAGGACCAGGAGTGACTCGGTAAATGAGAATTTGCAAGAGAACCCCAGTCGCCAGTTTGTTGCACGTATGCCGCGGGAGGAAGTTGGAACGGCTTCTGGCAAGAATCCTGAAGCTATCAGGGATTCAGGCACTCCACGTTGTTCATAGCACCTGAAGTATTTCTGTTCCTTCTCATTCCTGAGGGTATTATTGCTTCTGCTTTCGTGTGCTGTTCTTACAGTGAGCTGATTCAATACAGAGCCGTGCCGCTTTGCGTCTGAAGGTAACCATTTGTCATCTAACTTTCTCCTTTCTGGTCATTCCTTAGCTTAGCTGCATTAAGTTCAGTGCTGATTTCCAGTATTGTACGTTGTTACATGTGCCCCACTCCTGTGCAGGAGATGGGAAAGATAGGGCATCACATAATAAGGCTGAACCTCACTTAGACCTCGTTCACCACTGAACAGCCTGAAATCGCAGTGCGATTTGCTGAGGAAAAAGAAGCAGTGAATATCAGGGAGTACAGATAGAGCACCAAATGGCAAATACTTCAGGCATCTGTTAAATCCACTGTAGCACTTGTGTAACGCATGCAAAATGCTGGCGGAACTCAGCAGGTCAGGCAGAATCCTCCCCCACCCATCCCCCCCTACTGCGGCACAGGCGACCAACAACAGCTCGCCAGAGTCCTCTGTACTGGCCGGTCTCTCAAGTTGTCACCAACTGTAGCCCATCTTCCTGGGGTTATTTTTTTTTTCTTCCTCTCCCAGGGATGAGGTCTTTGGAGCTTCTGTTGGTGTTTCTGTGGCTCTGTGTTTTCCTGGGATGGGGTCGCTGGTCCCTTGCCCAACGCTCCTCCTTTCGCGGCCGGGCTTGGAACCATGCATGGTGGAGTTCGGGCAAGAGGTCTCAGCCCAAAATGACGAATGTTTATTCCCCTCCCCTTCCGAGTTCCTCCAGCATTTTGTGCATGTTGCCCTGGATTTTCCAGCATCTGCGGAGTCTCATGTTTATGATTTGTAGCACTTGTGTCTTCCTCTGTCATCACTGACCAGAAAACCCCAGTGTTACATCTCCTTCTCACGTCCCCAATGCAAGTTCCTCCACTGGCTGGGAGGAGGCATGGTCTAGGCAAGGACCAGCACTGGATGAGCACTGTGCTTTCAGCTTCCCCTTCATAAAGCACACCGAAACAAGCCGCTGGTGTAAACATGGCATCCGTTTAACCCCAGCGACCTGAGCTTCTCACTTCAGTGTTACAAGTAACGAGGCGAAGAGGTGTACTTCCAAGCAACTATGCTGCTAATCTCTGCCCCCGACCTCCCATATAACAATTACAGCACGGAAACAGGCCATCTCGGCCCTTCTAGTCCATGCCGAACTCTTACTCTCACCTAGTCCCACCGACCCGCACTCAGCCCATAACCCTCCATTCCTTTCCTGTCCATATATCTATCCAATTTAATTTTAAATGACAACATCGTACCTGTCTCAACCACTTCTGCTGGAAGCTCGTTCCACACAGCCACCACTCTCTGAGTAAAGAAGTTCCCCCTCATGTTACCCCTAAACTTTTGCCCTTTAACTCTCAACTCATGTCCTCTTGTTTGAATCTTCCCTACTCTCAATGGAAAAAGCCTATCCACGTCAACTCTATCAATCCCCCTCATAATTTTAAACACCTCTATCAAGTCCCCCCTCAAACTTCTACACTCCAAAGAATAAAGACCCAACTTGTTCAACCTTTCTCTAACTTAGGAGATGAAACCCAGGTAATATTCTAGTAAATCTTCTCTGTACTCTCTCTATTTTGTTGACATCTTTCCTATAATTAGGTGACCAAAACTGTACACAATACTCCAAATTTGGCCTCACCAATGCCTTGTACAATTTAAACATTATGTCCCAATACAACTCTGAGTTTGTTGAAGGCTTCAGTCCACCACTTTATGCAACTCATCCAAAATCCGCACCCCAGGTTTGGATTTGAACGGGGGAGCGAGTTGGTCACGGTGGCTGCAGAACCAGGCTGTTCGGACATACCTGAAGTAGGCCAGACTTCCCTTAGCCCGGGGGTCCCCAACCTGGGGTCCATAGACCCCTGAGTTAATGGTAGGGGTCCATGCCATTAAAAAAAGGTTGGGTATCCCTGCCTTTGCAGATCATCCATCAATGGTTCAATTTAATATCAGAGAATGTATACAGTGTACAACCTGAAATTCTTACTCTTCGCAGACATCCACGGAACAGAAAACAACCCCAAAAGAATGAATGACCCACAGCCCCCTGCTTCAGCAACAGCATCAGCCCCCCCCATCCACCCACCATGCAAGCCCCCAGAAACCATGATTTAGAGTCTATTTAAAAACTACTGTCCATCCCAACACTTCTCCAGCTCAACAGGCCCTCTCTGTCACTAACGCGGGGGAGAGAGGTGTCGATCCTGCCACACACATGAACACATTGCTCAGCTCTGATTTCTTCTTGTTTCTCGGCCACTTGCACTGAAAGGACAGAAGGTGAAAAGTTATTTCGTTTTTGAAAACTTCCAGTGTAAAGTTGACCCGGTTTAAGATTTGACCTTCCAATCACCTTTCTTACTTGAGCAGTGATTATCCATGATTAGTTAACCAAGGAGTTCTTCCCTTTCTTGATAAAGCATTGAATGAGAGCCCCCAAAAATGTAATTATTTGATTTATAAAATGTACCTTAAATTTGACTGCACCCTTTCCAGAGAGAATTAAATGGGTTAGGATGGGATTGGTGTAAAAAAAAGTGTTCGGCTTGCAGAGAATTGATGGGCTGAAGGACCTGTCCCCATGTTGTATTGCTCGATGACTCTCCATTAGGTTGACCATATTGAAGATTTTTTTTTTAAGCAGCTTTCTGCTACATTTGGCATTTGACACGTGGCAGCTGGCTGCCTTGCGGGAAATGAGGAATGAACTAGGGGGTGGGGAAAGGAGAAAGAAAATCCTGCTGGTTTCCAGTTCCACCTGGGGAGCACGACCTCTAATGGAAAGCATGTAATTCTAAAGCCCACATTCCTGAATACCCTCCCTGTCGTCAGCTAACTGAAAGATTTGCCAGTACGACCACCACTGATACCAGATTCGTGCCTAATATCTCCAGAACAGTACACAAATTGTGCTTGGAAAGTCACAGAGCACTAAGCACAGAAACAGACCCTTCGACCAATCTGGCACTGTAGTCCCACTGACTCGCACCTGGGCCAGAGTCCTCCATACCCCTCCCGTCCACGTACATAAATGAAACCGCATCCACCACTTCTGCTAGCTGCTCATTCCTCACTTGCACCATCCTATGAGTGCAGCGGTTCCCCTTAAGTCATCTTTCACCCATAACCTGAGGCCTCTAGTTGTAGTCCCTTTCGACTTCGGTGGCGTGGTGGCCAGCAGTACCAGTGACGCAGGTTCAATTCCTGCCGCTGCCTGTAAGGAGTTTGTACATCCTCCCCGTGACCACGTGGGTTTCCTCCCACAATACAAAGACTTACCGGTCGGTGGGTTAATTGGTCATTGTAAATTGTTCTGGGATTAGACTAGAGTTAAATTGACGGCAGCTAGGAGGTGTGGCTTGAAGGGCACTCTATCACATTAAATATATAAAACACACAGGTGAATTCAGTGGAGCAGAGGCCTTCGATGACCTCCCATCTCCGTCATCCAAAGTCAACAGCAAGGTTGGAGTTCAATGCTTCTGCAATCCAGTGGCCTCTACCGCTTCACCAGAGCCCTGCTGGGTGGCCCTACCCATTTCCACCTCTCACAACGGGGTTGCAGGGTTGGACTTCAAGAGGCAGGCGGCACATATGGAGGGGAATAAACAGTCGATGTTTCTGGACTCAGGCCCTTCGTCTGATCTGGAGAGGAAGGCCGGAGATGTCAGAATAAGAAACGCAGAAAACCTACAGCACAATACAGGCCCCTTGGCCCACAAAGTTGTGCCGAACATGTCCCTACCTTAGAAATTACTAGACTTCCCCATAGCCCTCTATTTTTCGAAGCTCCATATACCTATCTAAAAGTCTCTTAAAAGACCCTGTCACATCTGCCTCCACCACCATTGCCGGCAGCCCATTCCAAGGTGAGGTGTGGGGAGTACAAGCTGTCGGGGGAGAGGTGAAACCAGGTGAGGGAAGGGCATTGGATGGGGGGGGGGGGTGGCAGAGCTGAAGTAAGAAGCTGGGACCCGATAGGTAGAAGAGGTGAAGAGCTAGGTGTCCATACAGTCTTTCAGGTTCAGCCCCCCGTAAAGAAGCCATCTTAGTCACTCATACACAACTCATTATCCCAGCTCACTCCCCCACCTTCGAGTCATCCCTTGCAATATTTTCCTTCTGATTTTGTTAACATGAAATTACAGCCGTGCTCCAGTGTCGTTTTAGAGAAGGAGGATCAAATCTGTAAGTATATCCTGCAATAACAGACATAATAGCTGCCTTGAGCAATGGTTCCAACCCACTCTCTGCTGGATCCACTAGATAGGTCTGTTTAACACAATAATGCTCATTATGATTAAAACCCACATAAAAATTCATCGGAAATAGAAAAAATGAAAACTACAGTGCAGAAACAGGCCCTTTGGCCCATCTCATCCATGCCAAACCATCTAAACTACCTACGCCCATTGACCTGTACCCAGACCATAGCCCACCCCAACCATCTATGTATCTATCCAAACTTCCTTGAACATTGAAATTGAAATCGCATCCACCACTTGCATTGGATTGCCAAACTCTGAGTGAAGAAACTTCCCCTCAGGTTCCCTTTGAATGCCTCACCTTTCATCCTGACACCACCAAGTGCCTTGCAGTTTTTGCACATTAAGAACAGCCAACGTTTTCCTCGTGATAGCTTTTATCGCTGGGAGGCGTGAGTGCACAATGTTCTGTGCACCGCAGCTCACCTATAATCCTGAGGTGGAGGAGCTCAGCAAGTCGGGCACCATCTACGGAGAGAAATAAACAGTCGATGTTTTAGCCCCAGAGCCGAGGTCCTGATAAAGTGTCTCGGGCTGAAACCTACCTATCTGCTGCCTGTTACACTGCTGGCATTCAGGGTAGTAATGAAGGTCGTCCATCTCTGGCAGTGTTCAGGGCTTCCTTCATCGTGTCAGTAGCTCGGTTTTCACTGCTGTCACGCAAGTCTTGGGTGGAGGTTCAGGAATACCGTCGAACTCAGATGTAGAAGGATACTTCATTGCTGTTTCCGTAACAATTGTGTTTGACCAGTCAGGGTTGTTGGCCCTGAGCTGAACCCCTGAACCTGGAGGACTGGTGTACCACTCTTAGTCTGGCCTCTACCCTTTGACCTGTTTGGCATGGGTGACCCTACCAAGAGCCAAAGCACAAAGCCCTGACTCCAGCCAACATAGCTCTCTGAGTCATTGAGGCACGCAAGCCTCCAAACCCTACAACAAGTTTGCCATCCACCTGGAGGGCAGCCCCAAACAATCACTATTTACTTCCTGCCACAGATGCTGCCTGACCTGAAGAATTCTTCCACGATTTTATGTGCATCACCAAGAATCTTCTACGCTTTCAACTTTCACCACAGAGAAGTGCCAAAGCCTCAGGGTTTAGAAAGGGCAATTCAACGGGGAACAGTGTAGGCTGAGGTATTTACAGGACCTCTCAAACTTCACCCCTTCACTGACGATTGGAAGCTAGAAAGTGCCCCAGAACACCAGAGGGGCGGGGGTTAAAACTTCATCCAGAAGGTCTGGGTTAAATCTGTACTTCATGATCTTCATTATCTGTGCCTAACAAGACTATATTTGCCAAGCTCATATACCCCTTTACATTTTGAATACGAACTTGCTTTCCCGTTAGATCGTAGCTTTAGAAAGAGACACGCTCCCTTTAGAGCCTTTTGCCTTCCTGTTTTTGTTCCGATAGGACTTGAGGATTTTTGATGGGGTTTTTGCAGGATAACTAGAAGTGGATGGGAGGCACTGGAAATGAACCACACAGCTCTCCTATACAAATGAGGAGAAACTCGTCTTTGCTGAGAGGGTATGAGTGTGCCAGCTCTTTGTCGCTCTCTCCAACCAATATCCAATTCGGTCAAAGTCAACTGAATGTCAGGAGCGGATTGCAGTCACTGGCTGACACTCTTGCCCCTGTATGTCCCTGCTGAGCAAGTTTTGAGCTTCTCCCTTAAGTCATTTGCTTTTTCAGCAATCCACTTGCTTGGACACTCTCACCAGTTCAACCCACTCTTGAGTTTCTGCTCTTTGCGAAAGCTTCAAGATCCCTCAAACATTCTTCCAGGTGGCTAAACATTTTAATTCCCATTCCGTGGTGTCGATCCATGGCCTCCTCCTGTGTTAAGATGAGGCCGCCCTCGGGCTGGAGGAGCAACACCCTATATTCTGTCTGGGTAGCCTCCAACCTGACAGCATGGGTATCGATTTCTCCTTCTGGTGAATAAACCCCTCTTCCCTTCCTCTATTTCCCACTTTGATCTTTTACCTCCTCACCTGCCTGTTACTTCCCCCTACTCCTCCTCCTTCCCCTATGGTCCACTCTCCTCTCCTATCAGCTTCTTCCTTCTCCAGCCCTTGACCTTTCCCACCCACCTGTCTTCACCTGTCACCCCCCTCCTCCCACCTTTTAATTCCAGCATCTTCCCCCTGCCTTCTCAGCCCAATATGTCGACTGGCTACTCTTTGCCATAGACGCTGCCTGACCTGCTGAGTTCCTCCAGTGTCTGGTATGCCTTGTCTGTATCATAGCCCGCTCCTCCAGACCTCAGTGACTCGAGGCCCTCCAGTCTGCTCTCTCAGCAGACGATCACATCTTCCTAACTTCCCTCCTCGACTTAGAATCGATGTCGCTGGTGGCCTCGGTGTATTTGAATTCAGCTACGTTGAATGGAATTCTCTGATGAGATCTACTCAGCGCTTGCAGTAAAGGGGCCAAAGAATCTGTGCTGGAGATGACTCTGGAGGCGTGCAGAATCCTCAGGGTTGGCATTCGGCTCTGCCCCACTGTGCCCACACTGATGCAGTACTCTGCTAGTGTGATAACTCCGAGCCTGAGTGTAAAGACTTTGTGGAAGGCGCGATTCAGGTGCGTTTCTCGCACTTCGGGCGGCCCCGGCAGTACTGCCAAAGCCAAGTTCGCTCCTGTAGAACAAAACTTGCACAGCGCTCGTTCCCGTGAACCACATTTACAGAGTCATTATAAAATGTACCATTATATATCAAAACAATATTTTAAGAGGAAATAACGATAGAATTACTGCCTTAATTCACATAGGTCAGATATTGCACTGCTCACACTTCTTGCCTGCCTCCATCATCATTTTAGTTCAAGAATTAGTAAGTCTCGTTAAACGGATTTATCCGCTCCACGGCAAATAACGGGCAGATGCGGTGTAATTCCAGAGCAAACTAGGACTGGTACTGCAACAACGTTCACTCTCAGCAAAGCTGCAGCCTGTTAATTGCCTAGACGCACACAGCCACTGATTGGCTTGATGTAAAGGATTTTTTAAAGCAGCGGTTTTAATAGATTTTAAAAAATGCAAGTGTAACAAAAAGATATGTAACAAAGTAGTTTCAAGAACATTATTTATTTGGTAAAATGCATTCTAAGGTATTTTAAATAGCTTGCAATATCAAACTGCACCGGTCTATTCTGCAAAACTGCAAGGGTGAGCTTCAGTCAGAAGGTAGAAAGCCGCTTATCGGTTGTGTTCAACGCATGTTTATCTGATTTTCCCCTTCTGTGGAGATTTCTGCATGTATTGCTCCTGAATTTAAACTGTCCGCTGAACAATTAAAATATATATATTAATCATAAGGTGCAGTGTGTGTTACTTTACGGTTCAATAACTAGCGAGGCAATGGTGAGCCTAGCGTATGGCCGGTGGTGGAGGAACGTGATGGGGAATATAATGTGGGGCGTGTGACGGGAGGGAGGAAGGGTGTGTATAATGCAGGAATATGTTGGCATGTGGGAGTATATTGGGAAAGAATGATTTTATTTCAGAATCAGAATCAAGTTTAATATCACCGGCATATTTCATGAAATTTGTTAACTTAGCAGCAGCAGCAGTAAAATGCAATGCATAATATAGGAAAAAAAATCTGTGAATTACAGTAAATATATGTATATATAATCGTTAAATAAGTAGTACAAAAATAGAAATTAAAAAGTAGTGAGGTAGTGTCCATGGGTTCAATGTCCATTCAGAAATCGGATGGCGGAGGGGAAGAAGCTGTTCCTGAATCACTGAGTGCGTGCCTTCAGACTCCTATACCTCCTACATGATGGTAACAATGAGAAGAGGGCATGTCCTGGGTGGTGGGGATCCCTAATATTGGAATTTTAGAAGCACCGCTCCTTGGAGATGTCCTGGATACAACGGAAGCCAGTACCAATGATGGAGCTGATTAATTTTACAACTTTCCGCAGCGTAATTTGATTCTGTGCGGTTGTCCTCCACCCCATACCGGATAGTGTATTGCAGCCACGTAGAATGCTCTCCGCTGTCCATCTGTAGAAATTTTACAGTGTTTTAGCTGACTTCAAATGAAATATAGGCGCTGACGTGCCCTCTTTACGGCTCCCTCGATCTGTTGGGATCCTCAGAGATCTCGACACCCAGGAACTTGAAATTGCTCACTCTCTCCAGTTCTGATCCCTCTACGAGGAGTGGTTTGTGTTCCCTCGTCTTACCCTTCCTGAAGTCCGCAATCAGCTCTTTGGTCTTACTGACGCTGAGTGCCAGGTTATTGCTGCGACACCGCTCGGCTTTATTTACTTAGTTATACCCCAGCAACCTCACAACCCCAGTGGCGTAATGGCAGTAAGTTAGTAACATCTTACACAACCTCATCATAACATCCCAACTCCTGTACCCATCCAGATTGGAACAACTACTGAGCTTCAGAGCCGGCTACTTCCTTGAAATTCACTGCTGTCCGTTGTGCATTAAATACTTTCGTAATGTTTGAGTATATATATTGGTTGATTAAGTATTTCTGTTTGGTTAAATAATTAATTACGGGTTATATGGAGAAAAATGTGTGTGGCCTACGTCATCACACTACCACGTGATACGTGCGCGCCTCGCTCAAACTAAAAGACGAAGTTACGCCCGTATTTTTGGACTCTCGGGAGTTCCTATGAATTAACAATAAATTGAAGAGATACAAAACGTACCGCTGGCGATGAAGTATTTTTTTTAATGAACCCGACCCGGCTACCGACCTGTTAGCGTGCAGCGTGGCATTCGAAATAAAATAAAACGCAGCGTCCAGCTAAAAACAAAAAAAGCAGTGTTCTTCGGCAGGGAAAACCAGATAACAATTACAGCACGGAAACAGGCCATCTCGGCCCTTCTAGTCCGTGCCGAACTCTTACTCTCACCTTGTCCCACCGACCTGCACTCAGCCCATAACCCTCCATTCCTTTCCTCTCCATATACCTATCCAATTTAACTTTAAATGACAACATCGAACCTGCATCAATCACAAGACATGAGGGAGTGTTAAAAAAAGAGGTGTAAACAGAAGGGTTCAGGGTTCAAAAAGAGTGAGTACTTGGTGGTAATGGTCAATTCAGCTATGGCTGGCTACTTCAGAAAGATTGACGAGTTTTATTCCACGAGGGGTGGTGACTGCCATAAGTCTCATGAAGATCACCTTCTACTGTTCGTGGGGGTGAATCCTGTATTTGTTGTGTTTGTTACTAGGCCCTAATATTGTATCTGCTGTGGAATTCTTACTGACGCCCAGTGTTCAATAATGTAACCCCGATGGCTGAGGGGGACTCTCAGTTCACCTATCATTTGGGAACCATGGAGATGGGTCCAAGAGGGAGTGACAAGGGAGTGCTTGGGCTGAATGGGTAGTCAGAAGGAATACTGGGATCTACTCAGACCTTGAGGTCAAACATTAACACCAAGCATGTTGAATGTGTACGTTGACTACAGTGCCAAAAGGACTCTGGCCAACCGTGATATCCACTCAGTGGCCACTTTATTAGGAACGCCTGCTGGATGGTGCAAATATCTAATCAGCCAATCACGCGGCAGCAACTCGAGGCATAAAAGCATGCAGGCATGGTCAAGAGGCTCGGCTGTTGTTCAGACCAAACATCAGAATGGGGAAGAAACGTAACTATTAACGTGGAATGATTGTTGGTGCCAGAGGGGGTGATTTGAGTATCTCAGAAAGTGGCAATTTCCTGGAGTTTTTACACACAACGGTTACTAGAGCTTACAGAGAATGGTGCAAAAAAAAAACAAATTTCATGACATGTGAGTGATGATGATAAACCTGGTGCTGATATGGACTGGTGGAAAGGGGGCAGGGAGAGGGGAATTGTGGTTGGGAAAAGGGGAAAGGAGAGGGGAGGGAGTGGGAAGCACCAGAGAGACATTCTGTAAAGATCAATAAACCAGTTGTGTGGAATCAAATGACCTTGTATGGTGTCTCAGGGCTGGGTGTGTCTACAACTCCACCACCCACTGCCCCAGCACTCCTTCTCTGCCACCTGTCCCACACCCCTTCTGCAACACTCCACCCTCACCAGTCCCAACGTCCTTTGCTCCTGCCAAATTTATAAGCTCGTTCTCTGCTCCACGTTGACAAATATGCTACTAGAAACATAGAAAATCTACAGCACAATACAGGCCCTTTGGCCCACAAAGCTGTGCTGAACATGTTCTTACCTTAGAACTACCTAGATTTACCCATAGCCCTCTATTTTTCTCTGCTCCATGTACCTATCCAGGAGTCTCTTAAAAGACTCTATCATATCTGCCTCCACCACCGTCGCCGGCAGCCCATTCCATGCACTCACCACTCTCTGAGTAAAAAACCTACCTCTGACATCTCCTCTATACCTACTTCCAAGCATCTTAAAACTATGCCCTGTCATGCTAGCCATTTCAGCCCTGGGAAAAAGCCTCTGACTATCCACTCGATCAATGCCTCTCATTATCTTGTACACCTCTATCAGGTCATCTCTCATCCTCCTTGCTCCAAGGAGAAAAGGCCAAGTTCACTCAACCTACTCCCCAATCCAGGCAACATCTTTGTAAATCTCCTCTGCACCCTTTCTATGGTTTCCACATCCTTTCTGTAGTGAGGCGACCAGAACTGAGCACAGTACTCCAAGTGGGGTCTGACCAGGATCCTATATAGCTGCAACATTACCTCTCAGCTCTTAAACTCCAATCCCACAGTTGGTGAAGGCCAATGCACAGAGTCAACATGCGTAGCAGCTTTGAGTGTCCTATGGACTCGGACCCCAAGATCCCTCTGATCCTCCACACTGCCAAGAGTCTTACCATAAATACTATATTCTGCCATCATATTTGAGCTACCAAAATGAACCACCTCACACTTATCTGGGTTGAACTCCACCTACCACTTCTCAGCCCAGTTTTTCATCCTACCGATGTCCCGCTGTAACCTCTGACAGCCCTCCACACTACCTACAAGACCCCCAACCTCTGTGTTATCAGCAAATTTACTAACCCATCCCTTCACTTCCTCATCCAGGTCATTTATGAAAATCACAAAGAGTAGGGGTCTCAGAACAGATCCCTGAGGCACACCACTGGTCACCGACCTCAGAATATGACCCACCTACAACCACTCTTTGCCTTTTGTGGGCAAACCAGTTGGATCCCCTTGGATTCCATGCCTCCTTACTTTCTCAATAAGCCTTCCATGGGGTACCTTATCAAATGCCTTGCTGAAATCCATATACAAAACATCTACTGCTCTACCTTCAGCAACGTGTTTAGTCACATCCTCAAAAAATTCAATCAGGCTCGTAAGGCACGACCTGCCTTTGACAAAGCCATGCAGACTATTCCTAATCATATTATGCCTCTCCAAATGTTCATAAATCCTGCCTCTCAGGATCTTCTCCATCAACTTACCAACCACTGAAATAACACTTACTGGTCTATAATTTCCTGGGCTATCTCTACTCCCTTTCTTGAATAAGGGAACAACATCCGCAACCCTCCAATTCTACAGAACCTCTCCGTCCTCATTGATGATGCAAAGATCATCACCAGAGGCTCAGCAATCTCCTCCCTCGCTTCCCACAGTCTCCTGGGGTACATCCCATCCAGTCCTGGTGACTTATCTGACTTGATGCTTTCCAAAAGCTCCAGCACATCCTCTTCCTTAATATCTACATGCTCAAGCTTTTCAGTCCACTGCAAGTCATTCCTACTATCGCCAAGATCCTTTTCTGCAGTGAATACTGAAGCAAGGTATTCATTAAGTACCTCTGCTATCTCCTCCAGTTCCATACACACTTTTCCACTGACACAATTGATTGGTCCTATTCTCTCATGTCTTATCCTCTTGCTCTTCACATACTTGTAAAATGCCTTGGGGTTTTCCTTGATCCTGTCCGCCATGGCCCCTTCTGGCTCTCCTAATTTCATTCTTAAACTCCTTTCTGCTAGCCTTATAATCTTCTAGATCTTGATCATTACCTAGTTTTTTGAACCTTTCTTAAGCTCTTCTTTTCTTCTTGACTAGATTTACGACAGCCTTTGTACACCACAGTTCCTGTTCCCTACCACCCTTTCCCTGTCTCAATGAAACATACCTATGCAGAACCACATGCAAATATACCCTGCACATTTCTTCCATGAGAACATCTGTTTCCAATTTATGCTTCCAAGTTCCTGCCTGATGGCTTCATATTTCCCCTTACTCCAATTAAACTTTTCCCTAACTTCTCTGTTCCTATACTATGGTAAAGGAGATTGAATTGTGATCACTATCTCCAAAATGCTCCCCCACTGAGAGACCTGACACCTGACCAGGTTCATTTCCCAATACCAGATCAAGTACAGCCTCTTCTCTTGTAGGCTTATCTACATATTGTGTCAGGAAACCTTTCTGAACATGTCTAACAAACTCCACCCCATCTAAACCCCTCACTCTAGGGAGATGCCAATCAATATTTGGGAAATTAAGATCTCTCACCACAACTACCCTGTTATTATTACACCTTTGCAGAATCTGTCTCCCTATCTGCTCCTCCATGTCCCTGTTACTATTGGGTGCTCTATAAAAAACACCCAGTAGAGTTATTGACCCCCTTCCTATTCCCAACTTCCACCCACAGAGACTCCATAGACAATCCCTCCATGACTTCCTCCTTTTCTGCAGCCGTGACACTATCTCTGATCAACAGTGCCATGCCCCCACCTCTTTTGCCTCCCTCCCTGTCCCTTCTGAAACATCGAAAGCGTGGCACTTGAAGTAGCCATTCCTGCCCCTGAACCATCCAAGTCTCTGTAATGGCCAGAACATCATAGCTCCAAGTGCTGATCCACGCTCTAAGCTCATCCGCTCTGTTCATAATACTCCTTGCATTAAAATAGACGCATCTCAAACGTCTGAGTACGTCCCTTCCTTATCACCTGCCTTTTGCACTGTCTCCAAGCTTTTTCTATTTGTGAGCCAACCTCCCTTTCCTCCGTTACTTCAGTTCGGTTCTCACACCCCAGTAATTCTAGTTTAAACTCTCCCCAATAGCCTTAGCAAACCTCCCCGCCAGGATACTGGTCCCCCTCAGATTCAGGTGCAACCTGTCCTTTTTGTACAGGTCTCACCTGCCCCAAAAGAGGTCCCAATGATCCAGAAATCTGAATCCCTGCTCCCTGCTCCAATCCCTCAGCCACGCATTTATCCTCCACCTCACTCTATTCCTATACTCACTGTCACATGGCACAGGCAGTAATCCCAAGATGACTACCTTTGTGGTCCTGCTTCTCTACTTCCTTCCTAACTCCCTGTAGTCTGCTTTCAGGGCCTCCTCCCTTTTCCTGTCTATGTCGTTGGTACCAATATGTACCACGACCTCTGGCTGTTCTCCTTCCCACTTCAAATATCATCGACACGATCAGAAACATCCCGGCCTTAGGCATCCTGGTTATATTTATGTGTCTTAAGACTTTTGCATAGTACTATAGATCAGAAGCACATGATTAGGTACAGAGGCCACTGAAAATATATTTTGTTCTACAGGAAATGGAATTATCCAGCAGCCTAATTCAAGCAATGGGAACTGCACAATTAACTGAGATTTAGTATTGTATTACTAAACACAGATTTAGAGGGGAGAGAAGGGGAAGATGGCGACGTGATGTAGCGCGCGTGGCCGCTCCGAAATGATATCGTATTTGTTAAGTACAATCCTGATTTGATGGAGACGGATGTGAGAAGCACAGAGGAACACTTGGAGAAACTTCTGAAATGCCTGCTTCGCTGCCGCTGCTATTGCGCGATTGAGAATCTCCGGAGACGAAGGCCCCGAACCCTCCGCTTTGCCTATTGCCTGTTGCCGGGCCGGGGTCGAAGCACTCGGCGGAGGTGGTGCTCGGTGCTCGGTGTCAGAGGGCTGGTCGGAGGCTCGAAGTTTTCGCGCAGACTCAAAGTCGGACTGTGGTCGGGTGCTTCCAGGATGCTGCATCGGCAAGTTTGCAGCGTTGGAAGCTCATGGCAGGAAGAGTTTCTCCCTTCTACCATCTGCGTGAGATGATGGGACTTACGAGAGATTTTGAGACTTTTTTTACCGTGCCCATGGTCTGTTCTTTATCAAATTATGGTATTGCTTTGCATTGTTGTAAATATATGTCATAATTATGTGTTTTTTTGTCAGTTTTTTAGTCTTGGTTTGTCTTGTGTTTCTGTGATATCACACTGGAGGAACATTGTATCATTTCTTAATGCATGCATTACTAAATGACAATAAAAGAGGACTACGTGTCCTCATAATTTAATCTATTAAATTCAATTATGTAGTGTTTGGTAATATCGAAGCTCGAATTAAAACCACGAAGTTATTTATTGAGATCCAATGTGGGAATAGGCCCTCTCAGCCCTTTGAACCACGCCGCCCAGCAATCCCCTGACTTAATCCTAGCCTAATCACAGGACAATTTACAATGACCAATTAAACCACCAACCGGCACGTCTTTGGACTGTGGGAGGAAACCCATGCGGTCACGGGGAGAAGATACAAACTCCTTCCCGGCAGCGATGGGAATTGAACCCTCGGTCGCTGCTACTGTAAAGCGTTGTGCTAACCACTATGCCACCGTCCCACCCCTTGCCATGTACTCAGAAACATTTTTTAAGCATAAAATTCTGTTGCCTTGTAACCATCCCATTCAATAGTTCTGCCAGAGACGTGACATTATTTTCACCACATTCTTACAGTCTATAATTCCAGGCCTTAAGCTATTTGCAGGCGTTATTCCTTTAATAACCTATTATTTTTAAATCACTACCTAGTTATCTTAGTGGCCAGAACACCAGTAACCTCAAACAGAACTCAGCAGGAACAGGCGTGGGCTTGCACAATGTTGGATCAAGTTAGATTTTCAAACTTCACCACACTTAATCTGTGCTTTAACAATAAACATTTCATGCAGACATTTGTAATTCAATTCCTAATGCACTCCCAGATTAAGATGTCTAGTCATTACACTAAATAAATAAGCCAGACGCAAAGTGGTATCTTAAGGTATTTATAATATTTGCTTTCAACAAAGCAAGGCACGCTATTTTCTCAAGTTTAAAAGTTCATACCATACTTTTGTTTTGAGCACGTAAGCATGGCAGGTCAACAGAACATAGGTAGGTTTCCTCCTATCTCACAAACAAGAGAAAACCTACAAATACTGGAAATCCAAGCAACAGACACACACAATGCTGGAGGAACTCCGCAGGCCAGGCAGCATCTGCGGAAAAAAGAGTACAGTGGACGTTTCGGGCCGAGACCCTTCAACAGGACTGGAGGGAAATAAAAGACGAGGGGTCAGAGTAAAAGGGTGGGGGCAGGGGAGGGAGAAGCACGAGGTGATAGGTGAAACTGGGAAGGAGACGGGGAGGGGATGAAGTAGGGAGCTGGGAAGTTGATTGATGGAAGGGATACAGGGCTGGAGAAGGGTGGGAGGGGATCTGACGGGAGAGGACAGAAGGCCATGGAAGAAAGAAAAGGGGGGAGGAGCACCAGAGGGAGGCAAAGGGGAGGAATGGAGATAAGGTGAAGAGGGAGATGGGAAGGAGGAATAGAGAGGGGAAAGTGGTTTCACCAATCACTTTGTCTTTCTCCCTCCTCTCCCCCCACTCTTTTACTCTGACTCCTCTTCCTTTTCCTCCTTTCCTACTAGCTCCCTTTAAGATTGGACTCATAAGCTACTTGAGAGCCCATAAGTAGATCAACAGAATGAAGACCGTCATCCTCGACCTCGAGGGATAGCCGCGATGACTAGCTCCCTAATTAGTCACAGACTAGAGTAAATTAAAAAAAAACACAAGACATTCTGGAAATCCAGAGCAACGTGCACAATTGCTAGAAGGTGGCGCGGTAGCATAGCGGTTAGCACAACGCTTTACAGTACCAGCGACCCGGGTTCAATTCCTGCCGCTGCCTGTAAGGAGTTTGTACGTTTCTCCCCGTGACCGTGTGGGTTTCCTCCCACAGTCTGAAGACCTACCACTTGGGAGGTTAATTGGTCATTGTAAATTGTCCTCTGATTAGGCTAGAATTAAATTGGGAGATTGTCGGCCGGCACAGCTCAAAGGGTGGGGAGGGCCTACCCTGCACTGTATCGCAGTAATAAATCGTTTTTTACTCAGGAGGTCAGGCAGTCAAAGTTTCAGGCTGAGAACGTTATCAAGACTGGAAAGGAAACAAAAAGGAGCCGGAATAAGGTTGTTAGGGGAGGGGAGGAGAGGGGTATAAATTGGCAGGTGACAGGAGAGGAATGAAATGGCACAGGAAGTGACTTACTGCCACATTAAAGGAATGAACCAGAAACAACCATATTGGGACTCTGTCTGATCAAACCAGTGGTGGCTGTCTATCGTGTCTGTCGATGACAGGAAACCTGTGCGGGAGAGTTTTTTAAGTAGGAAAGTCATTGCACTGGGGCAGTTCAACTCTCTGGACCGCAGACGTCCGGGTCCAGTGCTACGAACAAGTGACACAAACTGGGGTCTTCCTTGGTTGCAGTGGATGACCGTGAGTCTTCTGTGCCTTGTCACGCCCTTCAGTCTCCACAGAGCGTCGCAGAACCACCTTCCCGGCCATTGGATCTCACTGTAGATTTCATCCACCCAGTCTGCTGGAGCTGACAATCAGAGCAAAATCACCTTGTTAAAATGATTACCAAAGCAACAAGTGAAATTCTAAAGATACTTAACCTATTTACTATAAACAGTATATGTATACATTGCCTACACTTGAAGCAGTCATGACACTAATACACTGTTTTAAATTTAAAAATCAGTGATGAATTAGTAATTCTCAAAGTCCAACCCTATCTCCCCGTCGTGAGAGGTGGAAGTGGGTAAGGCCGGCCAACAGGCCCCTGGTGAAGCCTGTATGGGCCAATCCCCGGTGAAGTGGATTGCAGAAGTGTCGATGAACTCCAACCATACCATTGACTTTGGACGATGGTGATGGGAGGTCATCAATGGCCTAAGCTCAACTGTGAGCCGAAGGCCCAAAAAGATTTCCCTCAGTAATGAACGGTACCAGAATTCCCGAACGCCAACCGTGTCATCAGCTTTGGACAATGGAGACAGGTCATCAATAGCCTAAGCTCCAGTGGAAGATAAGGACCCAAGAAGAAGACGAAGAAATAGTTTGGAAAACCTTCAAGATGGCGCCAGAACGTGTAGCGACACTCGTGGGCTGCCCTCAGCGCGTCTCTGAGTGTGGTTAGAGATTAGCTTTATTTGTCGCATGTACATTGAAGCATACAGCGAGACGCGTCATGTCTGTCAAATCCAATTAGAAAGCTTTGTGCTGGACAGCCCATAACGGTGCCACGCTTCCAGTGCCAACATAGCGTGCCCACAACTCACTAACACGTACGGCTTCGGAACGTGGGAGGAAACCAGAGCCCCCGGAGGAAACCTGCGCGGTCATGGGGAGAACGTACAAACTCCTTACGGACAGCGGTGGGAATCGAACCCCAACTTACTGCTGGCTAATAACCGCCATGTTACTGTGCGCATTGGTTGTTAACAGAAACAATGCATTTCACTATCTGTTTTGATGTCCCTGTGATAAGTAAAGTTGAATCTAAATTAGTATATTTCTTTTATTTAGTTATCAGGTCATAGGCATCTCTGGCCATAACACCATAAGACACAGGAGCAGAATTAGGCCATTCGGTCCGTCAAGTCTGCTCTGCCATTTGATCATGGCTGATTTATTTTCATGCCGAATTGCCCTTGAGAAGATGGTTGTCAGGCAGCTTCTTGAATATGTGGGGCCTACCTAATATTTAAGAGGCTGAAGGTTGTGTGAAGATGTTGGGGCTTCTTCCAGCAGCTCCTGATGTAGCTTCAATCCGAACCTTCGAGAGATCCTCCCACCACCACAGATGCTGCCCGACCCGCTGAGTTGCTGGAGCAGAACGTCTGTTGCTGACTCCTTATCTAGCCTTCTCCAGTCGGTGGAATTTCCAAGCTAAAGAGCTCAGCCAGGATCAGGGGTGAGAATTGGTTTATCCACACGAGGCCAAGGGAGGTAGTAGATGTAGTGAATTCTGCCCGAAGTTGGCAAAGATTCTGCTCTGGGTCTCCTGCTCTTCGTGATTTTCATAAATGACTGGAATGAGGAAGTGGGGAATGGGTTAGTAAGTTTGCAGATGACATGAAAGTTGGTGGAGTTGTGGACAATGTTGTCGTAGGTTTCCACGGGACATTGATCGGATGCAGAGCTGGGCTGGGAAGTGGAAGTTGGAATTCAATTCGGAACAGTGTGAAGTCGCTGGGCAGCGTGGTCTAGGCCCAGGGCCTTTTTGCAATAGCGGTTCCTGCGTCCCAATGCAAGGGTGCGATCCACTGTTTAGACAGTTTAAACGCCGGCCCAGATCAGAGGCGAGAGACGATTTCGCTCTCTCTCTCTCCCATGATGTTCACTCATCTTTCCACGGCACCAGAGCCTTTCGCTACAGTGTTCTCGGATCCTAAAGCAAGGTATGATTCATTGTTTGGGCAAATTAAATGCCGCCCCAGATAGCCTGGAAAGGATAACTGGGACGGTAACAGGATTGGAGGTGAGAACCGATTTTGCTCATTCTCTGCAATGGTAACTCCTCTCTCTGTGGCGCTGTGGCTGGGAAGACTGTCCCGGCCGCTGTGGTCCATTCCTGTTACTATGATGAACTGATACCGAGGCTTTGGGCCTACGCTGGGCTGTTCAGGGGTTTGGACCTGAGGATTCAATCTGGTTCGGAATATTGTCCCTAACTTCTATTGTTTGCATGATTTGTCTTTTTTTTCCCCTTTCTCTCGCGCAGCGGGTGTTGGTTTTTATTTTTTTTTAATTGGTTCTTTTGGGTTTCTTGTTTTGTGGCTACCAGTAAGCAAACAAATCTCAAGGTTGTAGAATTTATACATTCTTTGAGAATAAATGTACTTCTGAAACTTTGAAACTTGAAACTTTGATTCACTCCACAACGTCACATTTGAAGTCAGGATACAGGGTTAATGGCAGGTTTCTTAACCCCGAGGGTGCAGGAGTTAGATAAGCGGGTGACTGTCAGGGAAGGGATGGGAAGAGCTCAGACAGTAGAGAGCACCCCTGTGGCCATCCCCCTCAGTAATCATTATCCCATTTCGGATGCTGTTGAGAGAGGGTTGACCTGACAGAGGACGACCACGACGATTGGGTCTCTGGCACTGAGCCTGGTTCTGTGGTGAGGAAAGGAGAGAAGATGAGGAATACGGTAGTCATGGGGGATTCCATAGTGAAGGGAACAGACAGGCTGTCCATTTAGAACAGAGATGCAGAGAAATTACTTTAGTCAGAAGGTGGTAAATCTGTGGAATTTGTTGCCACAAGCGGCTGTGGAGGCCAAGTCATTGGGTGTATTTAAGGCAGAGATAGATAAGTTCTTGATTTGCCAGGGCATCAAAGGGTATGGGGGGAAGGCAGGGGAGTGGGGATGACTGGAAGAATTAGATCAGCCCATGATTGAATGGTGGAGCAGATTTGATGGGCTGAATGGCCTACTTCTGCTCATATATCTTATGGTCTTATGGTCTTAACTGTAAAGGAACAGAGGGTTCGTAGAGTTCATATCTGTGGAGAAGGTTAAAAGGTTGACACAATATCCTGGATTGTACTGTTTTATGTTCAATATTCTAAGTCAAAGTTTAATTTTATTGTGAAATCCCGTCTCTTCTCACATTTTATCTGGTATAGTAACCATGTCAAACTTTTACCAATTTCCTAAATAAGCAGAATTAGGACATTTGGCCCATCAAGTCTGCTCTGCCATTTCATCATGGCTGATCCATTTTTCCCCTCAGTTCCAATCTTCTGCCTTCTCCTCGTATCCCTTCACACCCTGACTAATCAAGAATCTGTCAACCTCTGCCCTTAATACGTCCAGTGACTTGGCCTCCACAGCTACATGTGGCAACAAATTCCACAGATTCACCACTCCCTAGCTAAAGAAATTCCTCCTCTTCTCTGTTCTAAACGGACGTCCCTCTATTCTGAGGCTGTGTACTCCTGGCCTAGGCTCCCTCACCATAGGAAGCATCCTCTCTCTGTCGAGGACTTGCAACGTTCGATAGGCTTCAATGAGATTCCCCCCATTCTTCTGAATTCCAATGAGTAGAGGCCCAGAGCTACCAAACCCTCCTACTATGGTAAGCCTTCATCTCCAATATCAGCACATCCTTTCTCAGATAAGGAGTGCAAAACTGCTCACAATACTCCAAGTGAGTCCTCACTAGTGCCTTATAAAGCCTCAACATTGCATCCTTGCTTTTATATTCTAGTCCTCTCGAAATGAATGCTAACATTGTATTTGCCTTCCTCACCACTGACTCAACCTGCAAATTAACCATTAGGGAATTCGTTAAGGCAGAGGAATTTTACATGAGGACTCCCAAGTCTCTTTGCGCCTCAGCTTTTTGAACTTTTTTCTCCATTTAGAAAATAGCCTACACTTTTATTTCTTCTACCAAAGTGCATGACCATAGGCATCTGTTAGTCTCATGAGACCATGGATTTGCGCCTTGGAAGGTTTCCAGGGCACAGGCCTGGGCAAGGTTGCATGGAAGACCAGCAGTTGCCCATGCTGCAAGTCTTCCCTCTCCATGCCACTAATGTTGTCCAAGGGAAGGGCATTAGGACCCATACAGCTTGGCACCAGTGTCGTCGCAGAGCAATGTGTGGTTAAGTGCCTTGCTCAAGGACACAACACGCTGCCTCAGCCAAGGCTCGAACTAGCGACCTTCAAATCACTAGACGAACACCTTAACCACTTGGCCACGTGCCAACACAACAAAAAAAAGTCTATGACCATACACTTCCAGACACTGTATTCCATCTGCCACTTTTTTGCCCGTTCTTCTAATCCACCAAAGTCGTTCTGCAGCCTCTCTGTTTCCTCACCCTCCACCTACAATGTCTTCATATCTTCCACAAACTTAACCACAAAGCCATCACTTCCACCATCCAAATCATTGACATTTTAACCCAAGTAGTTCAATGTCAGACTGCACTCTTCTCATAAGTGTTTACCGCGGCCCCGCCCGATGCACCCCCACCCCTTACTCCTTCTGCTGCCAGGTTCCCAGCCGCTGACGTGATCAGTAAGCCTTTCCTTCGTGAATGGCGATGTCAAACAGCTCACCGCACTACTCCCAACTCCTCGACCCCAGTATTTGCACAAACGCGGCTTTAAGTTGCTCTAGCCAAGAAATGACCCACGTGCTCCCCGCCCTTCCTTGAGACCCTTTAAAAGTTGTCAGTCACCTCATTAAGCCCCTTTCTCCCCTCCCTCGCCCGCACCCTGTTTGCAGATCCCGTTCGGAGGTCTGTTTGGGGGCAGGACAGGAGCACGGAAGTCAGTGTGACGCTGTTGTAGCGCCAGTGACCCAGGTTCACTTCCTGCCCTTGTCTGTTTTGCACGTTCTCCACCATGACTGCCTGGGTTTCCTGCACCCCACCCTCCCACGTGCTCTGGTTTCCTCCCACATTCCAAAGGCAGAACAGGTTAGTGGGTTAATTGGTCACAGGGGTGAAATTAGGCAGCGCAGCCTCACTGGGCCAGAAGGGCTGCATCTCAAAACAAATCTCTAAATCAAAGAAAATACTATTGAGTACAAAGAAGGTTCACCAGATTGATTCCTGGGATGGCAGGACTTTCATATGATGAAAGACTGGATCGACTAGGCTTATATTCGTTGGAATTTAGAAGATTGAGGGGGGATCTTATTGAAATGTATAAAATCCTAAAGGGATTGGACAGGCTAGATGCAAGAAGATTGTTCCCGATGTTGGGGAAGTCCAGAATGAGGGGTCACAGTTTGAGGATAAAGGGGAAGCCTTTTAGGACCGAGATTAGGAAAAACTTCTTCACACAGAGAGTGGTGAATCTGTGGAATTCTCTGCCACAGGAAACAGTTGAGGCCAGTTCATTGGCTATATTTAAGTGGGAGTTAGATATGGCCCTTGTGGCTAAAGGGATCAGGGGATATGGAGGGAAGGCTGGTACAGGGTTCTGAGTTGGATGATCAGCCACGATCATACTGAATGGCGGTGCAGGCTCGAAGGGCTGAATGGCCTACTCCTGCACCTATTTTCTATGTTTCTATGTTGAACACTGGCGATGTTTGTGAGTGAACAACATGTTGTTTTGCTTTCATGAGAATGAGATCGTGCGCACGAACCCTACAAAACCCGGTCCAAAGAACTCCCAAACTTTACTTGTAACTATATTGTGAGATACAGGAGCAGAGACACGCCACTCAGCCATTGAGTCTGCCATGTCTGATTTCTCTTCAACCCCATTCACCAATCTTCTCCCCGTAACCTTTAACCTCCTTTACCAGTCAAGAACCTATCAACCTCTTCTTTAAATGCACCCAATGATTTGGCTCCACAGCCCTCTCTGGCAACAAATACCACAGATTCATCATCTGAAGACATTTCTCCCCATCTCAGTTTTAAAGGGACACCCCTCTCTCTGAGGCTGTGTCTGCTGATCCCAGATTCTCCTACTAAAGGAAACAACCTCTCTCGCCTGCCAATTCTGTAAACAAACATCGGCTAAATGGACGCCATCCCTAACAGCCAAAGAAACGCGAGCCAGTAGAATTCAAAGGTCAGCTGAAGGGTTAGCCAATCAGGACCGAGGCAAGTGAATTGGGGGGGGGGGTGGTATATAAACGTGAGCACTCCCAGAGAGAGACACCAACAACTGTGCACTGAAAATGTCATCTGCAAGCTATTTGCCGAGCTCGGCGAACAGTGAAGCATCAAACACCCTCTCTACCGCCACCTTGTACCTGTCTCCTACTCCAGGTTTCCCTGATGTTCACCGTAGGTTCTGGGCTAATCCCAGACAGGCTCCCCTGTCTCCCCTGGTCCCTCATCATCAGGCAAAAGGGTAGGGCATTGGGGAGCTGCTTGAAAATGAAGGGACCCCATTTATCCCAATGCCAACTCCAACCATTCACAATTTTATTCTTCATGAAGAATAAATGGAAGGCTTTTCGCCCCTCTGCCTGTGATGTTGCTACAAGTACTGCTTTCGTTGCACCACTCCGAACATATGGTCATTTGTTGTCAACGACTTTGACAATACAATCGGAATCAAGCTTCATATCACTGGCAAAACACACACAGAAAACGCTGGAGGAACTCAGCAGGCCAGGCAGCATCTGTGGAAAAGAGTCAGCTGTCGACATGGCCACCCATTTCAATTCCACTTCCCATTCCCATTCCGACAAGTCATTCCACGGCCTCCTCTACCGCCACGATGAGGCCACACTCAGGCTGGAGGAGCAACACCTTATATTCCATCTGGGTAGCCTCCAACCTGATGGCATGAACATCGATTCTTAGAACTTCCCGTAATGTTCCCCTCCCCCACCCCCCCATCGTTCCCCATTCCCATTTCCCTCTCTCACCTTATCGCCTTACCTGTCCATCACCTCTCTCTAGTGGTTTGCCCCCTTCCCTTTCTTCCATGGTCCTCTGTCCTCTCCTATCAAATGGGTCATTTCAATGGGTCTTCTTTGTTTCGTGGCCGTCTGTGGAGAAGACAAATCTCAGGGCTGAATACTGCATATATACTTTGATAATAAATGTACTTTGAACTTGATTTTATCCTGACAAACACTGAGCTGAAACGCACAGCCATGCGATGAATCAATGTGGTGAACAACATCAAGTTAAAATAATTTAGTGGCTGCCTCCATCTACAGTTCTGACTAAGGAATTCCAGACGGGTAGAGGGACAGAACAGCCATCTGGTTCGTGTACACAAAACCACATTGAAAACCAAAGTAGAAACGAAGCAATTGGGGAGGAGGGCAGGGGTCACATCAAAAGCGAATGGGTTCATATATTAGATTGAAACGATCTCTGTTTATGAGAAGGAGATATGAGCCAAGTCTGGGATTTGTTAGGACGCCGACCTATTCTGGGGCTGGCCAGCAGGGGCAGACATGGTTCCCTGAGGGTTTTTTCAGAACTGATTGGACTGCTGTGTTACTGATCGTTGTCTGCACATGTTCCCAATTAATATCTGTCTATTTAAAACCTACTTCCCATACCTTACTTTGCTCAGTCTTAAAAGTGCGATCTTGTAAGTAGCAAGAGCCTCCTGGTGTTTATTCTATTCTATTTTATTTTATCTTTTCTGTGTTTCTTTTAAATGTCTGCTTACTGCCTCCCATTTCTGGATTTTCTTTGTGCATCAAGATCTTGGATTATTGAATTTGTGTTTGGATTACTGCATTCTTGAGTTGCACTGGTTGCCTGGTTTTGCCTTTGCCTGTTGTTTCTTTTGCCCATCTTGGCTAAAGTGCCATCCCCTTCTCTCAATTCCTGTCTCTGCCGCATCTGCCCTCAGGATGAGGCTTTTCATTCCAGATCCAATGAGATGTCCTCCAGAGAAGCTGCCTAGCCTGCTGAGTATATCTAGGATTCTCCTTTTAGCCATGATCCTTTTCTCGCTCCTGCCATCAGGAAGAAGGTACAGGAGCCTCGGGACTCACACCACCAGGTTCAGCAACGGATATTATCCCTCAGCTAAGAGGCTCTTTAAACCGAAGGGAATAACTTCACTCGCCCTATCCTTGAGGTACCTGCACCTTCTACCAGATGGCAGCAGAGAGAAAAGATCGTGCCTGGGTGGTGAAGATCTCTGATGATGGGTGCTCTTTTCCTACTGCAACGTTTCGTGTAGATGCGCTCAACGTTTGGGAGGGCTTTACCGGTAATGTATTGTGTAATGAACCAGAGGTGATTGGAGAGATTGAGGTGAAGGAACCCTTAGGAGGCAGTGATCATAACATGATTAAGTTCACTGTGAAATTTGAAAAAGAGAAGCTGAAATCTGATGTGTCGGTATTTCAGTGGAGTAAAGGAAATTACAGTGGCATGAGAGAGGAGTCAGTAGGGGTGAGCCTGTCTCCATTCCTCCTGTAATCCACAACCAGCTCCTCTGTTTTTGTGACATTGAGGGAGAGGTTGTTTTCTTGACTCCACTGTGTCAGAGAGATGACTTCTTCCCTGTAGACCACCTCGTTATTGCTTGAGATTATTTCTTACTGTCTGTAAATAAATCATCAATATACCTTTTCGAAGCCAGCGCATTTCCTGTCTCGCTTGCCAGACGCGTGAACCTGATTCAGCATTACAAGGGGTAATAACTGCTCCTGCACCTGGTGGTGTGAGTCCTGAGGCTCCTGTACCTCCTTCCTGACGACAGCAGCGAGAAGAGAGCATGACCTGGGTGGTGGGGGTCCCTGATGATGGCTGCTGCTTTCCTGCGACAACACTTCATTGTCTTTCTACTTGTTAAATTTACACTTACAGAACATATATTTATTTACAAAATAAAAAAGACAATTCTAAGGATCATACTCTTAAGGGCTTCCTAGTCAAAGGAGGGTTCCTTTAACAATTTCAGGGAGAAGAGACAAACAGCTGGAAGAGGGCATGTCTTCATAACCTTCCCTCTTCATGAGACAAATAAAGCTAATCCCTAAATCTTTTCTATTCACACAGATATTAAGAGGCTCTGCTGTGGAGATCACCAGCCCGGGCGTGACATCGCTATGGGAAGTTGTGGAGTGAAATGATACTTCCGAAGGAGACTGCCACTTGAACTTTGGTGCAGCACTTCAATGAGGTAGAAAGACAAACTTTGCCAAAAGCAGCTGGGTCATTCAGAGCTCTGGCATCAGCAACACCCCGCTACACAGTGGGTCAGCAACAAAAAATCTTTCTTGGCACCGATCAATTATAGAATGGAACTAAAGAGCATAATTTCACTGAACAACAAATTTTTTTCAAAAGGGTTGCTTCCTCAGAATTTGTTTGTGCTTTTCATAGACTGCTTGAAGCTAAATGCAAATATAATTTCAGACTACTTGTATCACATAGGAATTTGGAGAAACAAGAAATTAACTTTTATTGACTACAGAAAAGTGCTGGCACTTTGCAATCGTTCAACCAAGCAAAAAATGTTTCGTTGATGATTTTCATCTGAAGTTTTTTGCTTGAGTGTCCAGCAATTTTCAATCAATCAAAATGGCAGTTTATCACACAGTGTACCACAGTTTCAATTATGCAGCTCTTCTGTTCTTGATTTGACTTTCCTTCCTTTGGCAGCCAGGGTTGCTGATATCCGTTCACTTTATACAGGCAAATATTCCATTGTGATATACAGAGACACACAGCACAGAAACAGGCCCAACTCATCCGAGATTCCCATCTAAGACAGTCCCATTTGCCAATGTTTAACCCATCTCCCTCTAACCAGAGTGCTAGCGCAGTGGTGAGCACAGCGGTTTACAGTACAGACGACCTGGGTTCAATTCCCGCCGCTGCCTGTCAGGGGTTTGTACGTTCTCCCCATGACTGCATGGGTTTCCTCCGGGTGCTCCGGTTTCCTCCCACAGTCCGAAGACGTACCGGTTGAGAAGTTAATTGGTCAATGTAAATTCTCCCGTAATTATGTTTGGGTTAAACTGGGGGATTGCTGGGCAGTGCGACTCGAAGGTCAGAAGGGCCTATTCCACACAGTCTCCCAATAATAAATGAAAATAGCGTGAATTAGGCCCTTCTGGCCTATAAACCTTTTCCTCTCCACGTACCTGTCCAAGTGCCTTATAACTGTTGTTATTGTGTCTCCTCCGGCAGCTCAGTCCATATACGTACCGCCCTTTGTGTGAAGTTACTCTCCACCACCCCTGGGTCCTTTTTAATTCTTTTCCCTCTCACTTTAAACCTCTGTCCTCTACTTACTGATTCCATTGCCCCGAGGAGAATGAGTTTCATGGGTCTAAGCCCTGGAATTACCTACTGGTGAGGCGGGGTGAGTAGAGGTGACGCAGAATTGAGGCGCCAGGGCCCTGGCCTTTGACCGATTTAAGCCTCTGGCTAAATCAAGGGGGCAAGGCCCAAGCCTGAGAGCAAGTAACAGCCCGAGGTTTGGCCAATTTAAGCACTGGACCGGATTGGAAAGGTCAGAGGAGAGGAACAGGCCAGCTTTCAAGCTCGCTGCCCCGTGTGGTTTACTCGTCTCTGCGCTGATCTGAGGCTGAGGCCTACAACTAACAGGCTCCTGAATCGGCCGCAGTGATGACCTGTGGACTCACTCCTGCGAGCGTCAGTTCTGAATATCATTTGCTCATTTTTACTGTTTGCACGATTTGTTTTCTTTTCTGCACATTGGGTATTTGACAGTCTTTTTTACTGGGTTCTGTTGGGTTTCTTTCTTTTGTGGCTCCCTGTAAGGAGACGGATTTCAGAGTTGTATATTCTATGCATACGACAGTTTGCGGGTTTTGTTTGTTTTTTCCTGTGCCGGGGGAGGGGAGTAAATGCCTTTTCTTTCAACAACTCCCATGGTCTTTCGGTACTTCATGGCTATCTGGAGAAGACAAATATCAGAGTTGTTGGTGCACATTTTGACAATAAAATGAACCTTTGAACATACTTTCACAATAAACGCATTTTGAACTTTGGAGGGAAAGGTTCACCAAGCAGATTGACAAGGGTTCAGAACCTCCTCATGGGTCGCTGGAGGTGATCACGATATGCTGACCTCCATCAAAGCCACCATCTCAGCTAAGCCTCCATCTCATAGTCAAACATTCTGGTTCAGTGATCACTGAAGAAGATTTACGAGCAGCAGCCATGGCAGAGACCAGTTACAATGACTCCTAGGGTGAGATATTTGACACAGGGAGTCTGAGTTTTTATGGTTTGTATCTTTGCTTTATAGAAAATAGCAGAAGTGAATAATAACTCCCTAAATCATGAAACGTGTGGTTCTAATACCCCATTTACAGAACTTAGCCTATAATAAACTTGAATACAACTTAGGAGGCAAGATCTCAAATCAAACCCTCTAGAGACCGAAGGACTAGCTGAGCAAGACGAAAGCTCAACTCCCATTATTGCGGAAACGAGAGCGTTCCCTGGAGTTTTAGCCGGTGAAACGGTGATTTGAAGAACGTTTTTTAGATACTCAGGGTAATTTTCTGCTGCTGCGGAGTCGAAGACCGGGCATCGGGGTGGCACGGTGGCGCAGTGGTTAGCGTAACGTTTTTATGGTAGAGGCAACGCAGGTCCATTTCATGCCCCTGCCTGTAAGCAGTTTGGATGTTCTCCCAGTGACCATGTGGGTTTCGTCCGACAGTCCAAAGACCTACTGGCTGGTCGGTTAATTGGTCATTGTAAATTGTCCCATGATTAGGCTGGGATTAAATTCGGGGATTGATGGGTGGTGTAGCTTGAAGGGCCGGCAGGGCCTGTTCCACACTGTATATCAATAATAAAAAAAACATAGTCTCAAAGAAAGAGCTCGGCTTTGTAACAAACTGAGTGAATGCAGAGGGTGATAGAATCAGGTTTAATATCACCAGCAGATGTTGTGAAATTTGTCATTTTGCGACAGCAGTACAATGCAATACATAAGGCATCCGTTAGTCTTGCGAGACCATGGATCTGCGCCTGGAAAGTCTTCACTCTCCAGGGCGCAGGCCTGGGCAAGGTTGTATGGAAGACCAGCAGTTGCCCATGCTGCAAGTCTCCCTTCTCCACGCCACCGATGTTGTCCAAGGGAAGGGCATTAGGACCCATACAGCTTGGCACCGGTGTCATCGCAGAGCAATGTGTGATTAAGTGTCTTGCTCAAGGACACAACACATTGCCTCGGCTGGGGCTCGAACTCACAACATTCAGGTAGCTAGTCCAATGCCTTAACCACTTGGCCACGTGCTCACACAATGCAATACATAATAATAGAGAAAAAACTGTGAACTACAGTAAGTAAATGTATATTAAATAGTTAAGTAGTGCAAAAATAGAAATTTAAAAATAGTAGTGAGGTAGCATTCATAAGCTGAATGTCCATTCAGAAATTAGATAGCAGAGGATAAGAAGCTGTTCCTGAATTGTTGAGTGTGAGGCTTTAGGCTCCTGAACCACCTCCCCGCTGGTAGCGATGAGAAGGGGGCATGTCCTGGGTGATGAGGGCCCTTAATGATGGATGCTGCCTTTCTGAGGTATTGCTCCTTGAAGATGTCCTGGATCGTACGGAGGCCAGTGCCCATGATGGTGCTGACTGAGTTTACAACACCCGACAGCTTATTTTGATCCTGCTGAGTAGTGCCCCATCCTCATACCAGGCAGTGATGCAGTCAGTTAGAGTGCTCTCCACGGTACATCTCTTTTGTTCCAGGGACACCTCTCTTTCCCTTATTAGGAAGAAAGAGAGAGCCTGTGGTATGTCAAATACTGGGTGAATGAGTAGTCTTTGGGGTACTGCAAATCTATCTTTATTGATGCTTTGCTGCATGCTTGAGTGCTCGGTGGAGGGCACTGATGCTTTTTTTTTGCTGGTGGGGGTGGGAGGGTCATTGCTTCACTGTTGCTTATGTGTGGGAGGGGGAGCTGGGGGGGCTTTGGCATTCTCACATTTAACTGTCATTCATTCTTTGGGGCACTCCTCTGTTTTTACAGTTGTTTGCGAAGAAGAATTTCAGGATGCATATTGTAAACGTTTCTCTGACATTAACTGTACCTATTGACCTATAAAAAATATTGTTTTCAATGGCCATTAATGCTCATTCATAATTTTACATGAGTTTAATAGATTTCAGTTAACCAAGAACATTAAGGAATAAGGGGAAAGAATTGATCCAGAGAACTGGGTCACCAATCTGATATGATCTTATTGAATGGTAAAATGCACAAAAAACCTCCTTTGCTCCTACGATCAATGCATGGAATCTCTTCTCTGATAGGATACCGTTGGTAAAAACATCAGTTAAGAATCTCATGCAAGGAATGGATATGGGAAGATCAACAGACAAAATGCTGGAGGAATTCAGCAGGTCAGGAAGCATCTTTTGCTTAATGGTATTGGTCCATGGCATAAAAAAAAAGTTGGGAACCCCTGATCTAAAAGATTCGGTGTTTCGAGCTGAGACCCTACATCAGGGTCCTTCATCCAGGCCTGGTGAAGGGTCTCAGCTTGAAACATTGGCTCTTTATTCCTCTCCACGGATGCTGCCTGACCTGGTGAGTTCCTCCCGCATTTTGTGGATTTCCTGCAACTGCAGAATCTGTTTTATAGATGGGTGTGGGTAGTTTTGGATGGAGCTGAAATTGTCATCCTAACTGGACTTATGACATTATTGTGTCACTTCAGATCTCTACTAAAGTGACTCGTTCATTATGTGCCCTGTCATATAACACAAGCGATCATGATCTTTCCATGATTGTGACTGCTTTTGGCAACTTTTCCCACAGAAGTGGTTTGCCATTGCCTTCTTCTGGGCAGCATCTGTGGAGGGAAATGGACAGTCATGTTTCAAGTCAAAATGCTTAATCATTTAGTTCGTTGAAATGCATTCCATTAGTAACAAGTTGCCCTTTGAAATTACTTGGTAAGCTATTCAGGTCCAGGTTAATAACTGCAGGTCACGCCTCATCCAATAAATGAGTATCACTTTTTTAAAAAATTAGATTAGATTAGATTATGAGGACATGCAGTCCTCTTTTATTGTCATTTAGTAATGTATGCATTAAGAAATGATACAATGTTCCTCCAGAATGATATCACAGATATCGTGATATCGTGAATCTTCCGAAGGGAAGGCCTCAAAATCCCCGGCTTTGCCTGCTGCTGGCGACTGAGACTGAGGTCGAATCGTTCAGATAGAGATGGCGCTCAGTACTCGGTGTCGCAGGGCTGATCGGAGGCTCGAAGTTTTCGGACGACTCAGAGTCGGACTGCGGTCGGGCATGGCAGGGAGAGTTTTCTTCGTCCTCCCGTCTGCGTGAGATGTGGGACTTTCGAGAGACTTTAAACTCTTTTACTGTGCCATGGACTGTTCTTCATCAAGTTATGGTATTGTTGCACTGTTGTAACTATATGTTATAATTATGTGGTTTTGTTAGTTTTTTCAGTCTTGGTTTGTCCTGTGCTTTGTGATATCACACCGGAGGAATATTGTATCATTTCTTAATGCATGCATTACTAAATGACAATAAAAGAGGACTGCGTGTCCTCATAATCTAATCTAATCTAATGAGTGAAGAATGACCCGAGGTTTGCCAGTTTAAGCGCCAAGTCAGGTTGAAAAGGTTACGGGGGCAGGAGACAAGAGAGGGGCTGGTTCAGTTTGTGCTCCACGATGTTTAATTGTCTCTGTGCTGAACTGGGGCAGTGGCCTGCAACTAGCAGGCTCCTGAATGGGCTGCAGTGATGACTGGTTTCATGGCTGTAAACTCACTTTGGTGAATGTTATTTGTTTACTTTTGTTGTTTGCATGATTGTGTGTGGGAGGTGGGTAGGGAGCGTTGGGGTTCGAACGTTTTTCTCTGTCATTCATTCTTTGGAATTTTTCTTCTGTTTCGTGGATGTCTGTGGAGAGAAAGAATTTCAGTGTGTGTGATTTGGATTTAAGTGAGGGAGAGTTGCGCAGTGTCAGCCTCTCTCTCTCTTCCCAATTCCCATCTGGATCCAGTGGCAAGACAGAGTCTAGACGGCTGGAGATGGGACTAGGCGCAGTGGATGACCAGGACGTCTTCTGTGTCTTGTCCTGCTCTACACGTTCCACGACGCTTGCAGAGACCGCCTTCTTGACCGTTGGACCTTCCATTGGTCTCGTCCGCTCAGCCGCCGGAGTCTGTCTTCACGTGCTGGGATAGACAACTCCCTATCTCACCGAGGGTTTGAGACCCGTCGACTATCCTCACCTGGTTTAGCCGGCTTGTCGAAGCCGTTGCCCGGGGTGTGGCCGCTGTCACATGCAAACAGCTACGGGGAGCCACAGGTGAGAGCTGAGTGCCAGGTGGGGACCAAAGGTGGACTAACCGCCTTGAAAACGATGCAACATGTTCCCCCACCAGAGGTGCTACTCCTCCCTGACACCCCATACACCCCTGTGAATGACAAAGTTCTTTTTTATTCACCTACAGGAATTTTCAGCTGAGCCAGCATTTATCGCCCATCCCTAGTTGCCCTCGAGAAAAGGGTGATGAGTTGCTTTCTTGAAGCACTGCAGTCCCTGAGGTGTGGGTTCACCCACGGTGCTGTTGGGGAGGGAATTCCATGATTTTGACCCAGAGACAATGAAGGAACGGTGATATGTTTCCAAGTCAGGATGGTAAGTAACGTGAAGGAGGACTTCCAAGTGGTGGTGTTCCCGGGTATCTGCTGTTCTCACCCTTCTAGATGGTGGAGGTTGTTGGTCTGGAAGGTGCTGCCTTAGGGACTTTGGTGTGCTGTTGTAGTGCATCTTGTGGATAGTACACACTGCCGCAACTGTCCGTCGATGGTGGGGGGATTGGATGCTTGTGGAAGGGGTACCAATCAAGTGGGCTGCCTTGTACTGGATGGTGTCAAGATTCTTGAGTGTTGATGGAGCTGCACTCATCCAGGCGAGTGGCGAGTATTGCATTACACTCCTGACCCGAGCCTTGTAGATGGAGGACAGGCTTTGGGGAGTCAGGAGGTGAGTCACACGCTGCAGGGTTCCTAGCCTTTGACCTGCTCTGGTAGCCACTGTGTTTATATGGCTAGATCGGTTCAGTTTCCTGTCAATGGTAACCCCTAAGATGCTGATAGTAGGGGATTCAGTGATGGTGATGCAACTGAATATCAAGGGACAATGGTTAGAGCCTCTCTTGTTGGAGATGGTCATTGCTGGCTTGAATGTTTTTTGCCACTCGTCATCCCAAGCCTGGATATCGTCCAGGTAGGTCGTGCTGCATTTGGGAATGAACTGCCTCGCTATCTGAGGAGTTAGGAATGGTGCAGAACATTGAGCAGTCAGCTGCGAACATCTCCACTTCTGACCTTATGACGGATGGAAGGTCATTGATGAAGCAGCTGAAGATGTTTGGTCCTAGGACACTTCCCTGAGGAACTCCTGCAGTGATGTCCTGAGGATGAGATGATTTCCCTCCGACCACCACAACCATGTTCCTTTGTGTCAGGTATGATTCCAACCAAGAGAGAGTTTTCCCCCCAGTTCCCATTGACTCTATTTTAGCTAGGGCACCTCGATGCCATACTCAGTCAAATGCTGCCTTGGTGTCGAGGGCTACCACTCTCAACTCCCCTCCGGTATTTAGCTTTTTGATCCATATTCGGACCAAGGAGGTGATGAGGTCAGCAGATGAGTTTTCCCTCATGTTCCCCTTAAACTTTTCACCTTAATCCATGACCTCTGGTTGTAGTCACACTCAATCTCAATGGAAAAAAAATCTGCTTGCATTTACCATATCTATACCCCTCATAATTCTGTATACCTGTCAAATATCCTCTCGATCTTCTACGTTTCGAGGAATGAAGTCCTATTCAGTCTTTTCTTATAACTCAGAGCCTCCAGACCCGGCAACATCCTTAGAAATTCTCTCTGTACTCGTTGAACCTTATTTGCATCATTCCCGTAGGTAGGTGAGCAAAGCTCCTGTACCTCCTTCCGAATGGTAGCAACAAGAGAGAGAACATGGCCTGGATGGAAGAGGTCCATGTGCTCTCAGGATGAGGCTTTTCATTTCAGAACTAAAGAGATGTCCTCCTCCTATAAAAGGGTTTTCCTTCCTCCACCATGAATACTGCCCTCACCTGCATCTCTTCCATTTTGCACACGTCTGCCCTCATCTCATTCTCCTGCCACCCCACCAGGGATAGTGTTCCTCTAGTCCTCACCTACCACCCCACTAGCCTCTGCGTCCAGCACAATTCTCTGTAACTTTCTGCCATGTCCAACAGGATCCCGCCACCAAGCACACCTTTCCTTCCCCCACACTTTCTGCTTTCTGCAGGGATCGCTCCCTACACGATTCCCTTGTCCATTTGTCCCTCCCCACTGACCTCTCTCCTGGCGCTTATCCTTGCAAAGGGAACAAGTGCTACACCTGCCCCTACACCTCCTCCCTCACTACCATTCAGGGCCCCAAACAGTCCTTCCAGGTGCGATGACCCTTCACCTGTGAGTCTGTTGGGGCCATCTACTGTATCTGGTGCTGCCGGTGTGGCCCCCTATATATTGATGAGAACCAACGTAGGCTGGGAGACCGCTTTGCCAGGCACCTACGTTGCATCTGCCAGAAAAAGCAGGATTTCCCGGTGGCCACCCATTTCAATTCTACTCCCCCATCCCTATTCCCACACGTCAGTACATGGTCTCCTCTCCCGCTGCAATAAGCCCCATTCAGGTTGGATGAGCAACAGCTGATATTCCATTTAGGTGGCTTCCAATCTGATGGCACGAACATCAATTTCTCGAACTTCTGATCATTGCGCCCCCTTCTCCTTCACCGTTCCCATTTCCCTCTCTCATCTTAACCCTTTACCTGCCCATCACCTCCCTCTGCTTCCCCTTTCCTTTCCTCCATGGTCTTCTGTCCTCTCCTATCAGATTCCCCCTTCTCCAACCCTTTATTTCTTTCACCAAACAATGCCCCAAGCTCTTTACTTCACCCCCTCCCCAACTCTCAGTTTCACCTATCACCAACCACTTTGTACTTCTTCCTCCCCTCCCCCCCACCTTCTGTTTTTCCCCAATCCCGACGAAGGGGTTTTGGCCCAAAACATCGACTGTTTACTCTTTCCCATGGGAGATGTCTGACATGCTGGGTGTTTCCAGCATTTTGTTGTGTGTTGCAGAGATACAAATGAGCCAGTTGTTGAAAAGATGATTGTTAAACCCTTTTGACCTTCAGCACAAATAGGAGTTTCGATTTACAGTCCAAAGTGTGATTAGAGCAAGTGGTTTCATTTAAAGAAAAATATTTAATCAATTATTTACCCATTTGTTAATGGAACTTCACAGATGTGTAATAACACTTTACAATGCAAGTTTAACATCACAAATATGATACAAGTTCAATCAAAGTTCAAAGGAAATTTATCATCAAAGTACATACACGTCATCGTATACAACCCTGGGATTTGTTCTTGCGGGCACACATGGTAAATTCATGAAACACAATAGAATCAATGAATGACGGCACCCAACAGGATGGACAAACAACCAACCAACCGTGCAAAAGCCATCAAACTATGCAAACGCAAAAGAGAAAACAATAACAATAATAAGTAAACAATAAATATCAAGAACATGAAATGAAGTCCTTAAAAATGCGTTCATAGATTGTGCGAACAGTTTGCTGATGAAGTCTGATGGAGACTGAAGCTGACTGAAGTCATCCACTGTGGTTCAAGATTCTGATGGTTGAGGGGTAATAACTGTTCCTGAATCTGGTGGTGTAGATCCTAAGGCTCCAGTACCATCTTTCTGATGGTGGGGGTCCCGGATGATGGATGCTACTCTCCCGTGACAACGCTCCGTGTAGATGAGTTCAATGGTGGGGAGAGCTTTACCTGTGATGGACTGGGCCATATCCACTCCTTTTTGTAGGATTTTCTGTTCGAGGGCATGATTGTCTTCTTTCAAATCTTTTTATTGTTATATTATACAAAAGAAATAACATGAGTATATTGAAGTAACAACACTTACAATGTCTCAAAAAAGACATTATCTTAAGGACTGAAAAAAATTTTGTGATAACAAAAAAAACCTACTAAGCAGAAAAAGTGAGAAAAAAGAACCCATTAGGTGTACAGCCCCGGAGTCATCCGTCATACAAAAAGCTTCTAAAAATAAACGTCAAACCGCCAGCAAGAAAAGAAAATATACTAAAAAAATTTACAATTAGGTCGTGGAAAAAATCTATCAATTCGCTCAAATGATAATAACGAGCAAATAAGCCCCATCTTTTCTCAAAATCAAACATAGGTTCAAAGGTTCGACTTCTAATTTTCTCCACACTAAGACGCAGCATCACTTGAGAGAACCTTTGTGACTAAGTGGGAGCTGATGTGTCCTTCCACTTCAACAAAATGGCCCTCCGAGCTATCAATGTAGGGCATTGTTGTTTCCATACTGGGCTGTGATTCAACCAGTCAATAAACTCTCCATCACACACCTATAAACGTTTGTCAAAGTTTTGAGTGTCATGCCAAATCTTTACTAACTTCCAAGGAAGTAAAGGCCCTGCCATGCTTTCTTCAGAATTACACTTACATGCTGGGCTCTGGCGAGATTCTCTGAAATGATAACACAGAGGAGTTTAAAGTTGCTGACCCTCTCCACCTCTGATTCCCTGATTGGCTCATGGGCCTCCGGTTTCCTTATCCTGATGTCAATAATCAGCACTTGGTCCTGCTGACATTGAGCGAGAGATTGTTGTTGTGGCACCACTCAAACAGATTTTCAATCTCTCTGCTTTGTGCTGATTCGTCACCACCTTTGATTTGGCCAACAACAGTGGTTTGTCAGCAAACTTAAATATGGCATTGGAGCTGTGCTTAGCCTCACAGTGTAAACTGAGTAGAGGAGGGGTTAAGTACACAGCCTTGTGGTGGACCTGTGCTGATGGAGATTGTGGAGGAGATGTTGCCAATGCAAACTGACTGGAGTCAGCAAGTGAGGAAATCAAGAATCCAATTGCACAAGGAGATATCCAGGCCAAGGTTTGAAGGTTATTGATTTGTGTTCAATGCCAAGCCAAAGTCAATAAAGAGCAATCGGTTGGATATATCTTTGTTGTCCAGATGTTCCAGGGTTGAGTGAAGTGCCACTCAATGAAATGGCATCTGCTGTGGATCTGTTGTGATGGTAGGCGAATTGGTGTGGATTCAAGTCACTTCTCAAGCTAGAGTTGATATGTTTCATCACCAACCTCTCAAAGTACTTCATCACAGAGGATGTATGTGCTACAAGGTGTTAAGTCATTGAGGCAGGTTATCACGTTTATCTTAGGCATTGGTATAACTGAAGCCTGCTTGAAACAGGAGGGTACCTCCGACTGCTGAAGCGAGAGGTTAAAGATATCGTTGAACACTCTAGCCTGTTCATCAGCACAGATCTTTAGTGCTCGGTCAGGTACCGCATCTGGATCAGATTCTTCCTCAGGGTTCACCCTTCTGAAGGATGCTCTCACCTTGGGCTCAAGGACTGAAACCATCCTCAGGGACAATGGGAACTTGTGAAGGTTCCTCCATGCTTTGAAGGTCACAGTGAGCATGGAGGCATTGAGCTTATTTGGGAGCGAAGCCTTGTTCTCTCCCATGTCACTTGGTTTCACTTTGTAAGAGGCAATAGCACTATAGAACAGTGGGCGTTCCTAATCATAGTATAATGGCGGTCTAGTGTGTTGGGACCCCTGGTGCTGCAGGTTGTATGCTGATAATAACTGGGCAGAGGTGTCTTCAAACAAGTGTGATTGAAGTCCCTGATTTGAAATAAAGTGAGGTGGGCAGACTTGTTTGGTTATGGCAGCTTTCATTACATAAACTGCAGTCAGGATCATAGTCATAGAAAATGACAGCACGGAAACATGTCCTTCAGCCCATCGAGTCCATGCTAAACAAATTAACTACCTAGTCCCATCATCCTGCACCAGGACCATAGACCTCTATACCCCTCCCATCCATGTACCTAGCCCAATACCTCCTAAATGTTGAAATTAAATCCAGGAGAACTCTCTAAGTAAGTAGAATTGTCAGCACTTATCCATTAGATGTTCCGGGTTCGGTTAGGGGGGGGAGGCGGAGGTGGAAGAACAAGAGTGCAATAAGAACGCAGCATCCGAGAACCACAGGGAGTTTATCATGAAACATGTACCCCCACTTTTTGCCCTTTCCAAATCAACAGCTCAGACCTTCCTGTGTATCTAGAAGCCCTCTGGTCTGATCAATGAATCTGGTGTGTTCGGAGTGAACCGTGTTTCCATGAAACACAGAACGTAACAATTCCCCATTTCCCTCTGATACAGCAATCGATTCCCTTAGGTCCTCAGATTTGTCCTCCAGCAACTGTATATTTGCTAACAAGATGCTAGGTAGAGGAACTTTCACCAGCGCCATCTAAGTAATCATGCAGAAATACGGTACTTAAGGAATCCATATTCTTGCTGTGTTAACCTATACAATAGGATGAAATTTGACAGCCTCCAGCTCATCACAAAGGTCCAAATCAGCAGTGGCATTGCTGTGATCAGCTATTACATGCGACTTTCTATTAATGATCCATATCTATGCAATTGCGCTGAGTGCACAGTTCTGGTAACTTTGATATCATATATGCAATTACTCTTCAGTCACATTTTTAAAAACACTTTAAATGAATTTAATATACAGTATATTTTGTAACTACTGCGCAACATTTAAACTCAGCAGACTTCAGTCGAGCCGAGTGAAATTCCATTAATTATTAATTCAGTTGCCCAATATACTATTGCCATTTTCTGCACCAGGTGCAGTGACCTGTTTGCACAAGTGGCACCTCTGCTACACCTTACTCCACATTCTCTAGTGATAAGAGACAAGGGAAGTGCTAGCCAGGTGTGATTCTCCAGCGAAGATCCTCTTGTACGTAACACAGCAAGGGCCACTGCCCGTTAGAACAATGATCAGGGGCGTGAACCTGGATCTCGGTTGACCACCTAATGGGGATCTCGCTGGTCGGCTCCTGGACAGGCTTTACTCACCACGGCAGCTCCTGCAGGTCTGATGTTTCTAGTGTTTGCGTGTTATTTATTCATTTTTTGCCGTTTGCACGGTTTGCTGGTTTTTCACCCCGCACATCTTATAGTCTTGTTGTCTGGGGGTTTCCTTTTTAAAACTGAGATGCAGCACGGAATAGGCCCGTGTTGCCCAGCAATCCCTCGATATATTGTCCCACGGGCCGATTTACAATGACCAATTAACCTACCAACCGGCACCTCTTTGGACTGTGAGAGGGAACTGGAGCACCAGGGGCAACCCCACGTGGTCACGGGGAGAACATAAAAACCCCTTACAGGCAGCGGCGGACATTGAGCCCAGGTCGCTGATACTGTAAAGCTCTGCGCTAATCATTATACTACCATGCTGATTCTATGGTATTTCTTTGCTTTGCGGCTGTCGGCAAGAAGACAAATCTCGAGGTTGTATACTGCATACGTAACTTGATAATAAATGTAATAAATAACTGTGTACCTCAGTAAATAGGGCAATGTGTTAACCTACCAAGAGGCTGGGATAACACAACCACGAAGGAAAACCAATGGGCTTTCATTAACTATTTCAGAACCTTGATAGAGTTAATAAAATACTTACAAAAAAGCATAAATCATACATACAACTTTTTATTTAAAATATATTTGTGGACTTACAAGTGTTGAGTTAGCACTTAGATGACAGAAGGTGCAAAATCTTCAAACAAGGCGCTTTTAAAAAAATTAAACGCTCTTCTTTGCAAGCCAAGCTCTCAGGTGGGCAAACAAAAAAAAAATGCCCTCCCTTCCACTGTTTAAAATGTGCAGGAAATACCAAGTTAAATTGGCATTTCATGCAAACCTGTAAAACAGCAGCTAAATCTAATAGATGCACTTCAATGCACCTCTGCTTAGAAACTATCCTTGTAGTTTTATCAATCTACATTGTTACAACAATAAAAAGCCTAATATAATTTGCATGGACCATATACACTAGGGTTGACAATGTTAGTGATTCACAGTTTATATTAAAAAAAAACCCTCACATCTTGGATCTTGGTAGCCCGCAATAAAGGAAACTATTACGCTTTAGAAAAAATTGACAGCTTTAGGTCCAATGTCACCAAAGGTGCATTACACAAATCCAAGCGTAACACAAACATATCCCTACAGGAAATTGAAAGGAAGTATGTTGTTTATACATCCACACTTTTAAAAAGCAATATGCTCTACCACAGAGGTTCCCAACCTGGGGTCTGTGCAGCCCTCAGCTAATGGTAGGGGAAGGTTGGGACCCTCTGGTCTACAGCCAATGAAGTACTTTCAATGTGTAACCAGTGTGTTCCAGACCACTGCAAAGAGCACAGTCTGTTAAATACGAATGAAGGAAAATAGAAGTATCTTTATAATCTGTGACTACTTTTGAATAATGATCTTATTTTTATTGATTTTTCAATTGTCTTAAAACTGCCTGGTCTTTTTCCTGGTATACAACTGGTGAATCCAGCAATCAAACGTGATTCCTATTAGGGGACACTGATCTTTTACTCAGCACCAGAAAAGTTCAGCTATTTGAAGTCTGCAGTATTGAGCAGATAATATTTAAATACCAGCAGAGCAGTAAGTGCTGATAAAGCTACAGCACTTCAGAGTATTGCTAACAGTTTCAGTTTCCATGTTGGATTTCAGGTCTCTACGACCTTCCACCTTTGTATGACAGCAATCAATCTGGTAGTTCTGTCAATTAAGCTACAACAGGAATTGCTGAGAAAACAAAATATAATTTCTTCAGCTTGGCAACTTTTCATCGCAAAGGAGCAATTTCTTTCACAGAAGAAATCTTTCACCCTTTTCTGGAAGCATAAAAGAATCAGCGGAATTATTTTGAAGCACTATGGAATTATTTTTAGTATTATGGCCGGTATCTTTTTTTTAATATTAACCAGTTTTTGTGTTATTGACCACATTCCTATTTGTGGCAGCTCAGTGTGTTCAAATTGACCTCTGAATTCATCACTGACCACACATGAAAAGTACTTCATTGACTAATGTTTCCAGATTGTGAAAATCAAAATCCATTTTCTAGGGAACTTACTAACAAACCTCTAAAAGAGGACCACAACCTAGTCATAGGGCTTCGAGTCTTGGGTGCCTCAATGACCCAGAGAACTATGTTGGCTGGAGTCAAGGCCTTGTGCTTTGACTCTTGGTAGGGTCACCCTTGCCAAACTGGTCAAAGGGCAGAGGCCAGACTAAGAGTGGTCCACCGGTCCTCCAGGTTCCAGGGGGGCTTCGGGTCAAGGCTAACAACCCTGACACTTCAAAAAGAAAAATTGTTACAGAAACAGCAATGAAGAATCCTTCTATATCTGTGTGTGATGATATGGCCAGAGATGGAGGACCTTCACCAGTGCTCTAAACGCCAGCGGCGTAACGGGCAGTAAGTTACTAATGAAGTTTTTCTGATGTTGTTCATATCCGTAAAATTAAAAAGCACCATGAAGCATACTGCAGAGGCAGATGGAGAGAGAAAACCTGAAGAGCATCAAGTCACAAGCAGCGCATGGACAGAAAAGGCTGAACCAGCACAAGTTTGATCACAACCAGCAATGAAACAAGTAGGCCTCCAATGAAAAGATTCAGCAAATTCTGTATATGCAGTGTAGACGTAGAAGTGCTGTACCTAGAGTGAGATTTTCATATAGCTAATAGGCCCTTCAGCCCATTGAGACAGTTGTTTCCATCAGACATACATTTATACTAATCCTACACTAATACATTTTTAGTCTTCCATCAATGCCTCTGACTACTCACACAATGGGCCAATTCACCTGACCCACACATTGAATCTCTGCATCCACATGGTCAGAGGAAGAACATGCAAACTCCACACAAAGACAGCACCCAAGGTCAGGACTACATCACGGTCAATGGAGCGGTAAGGCAGCAGCGCTATCAATTGCATCACTGGACATTTGTCGGTATAAAATGAGCTCAGTGTCCTGTTGCACTGTAGAGGTGAAAGATGGGAAAGGGGAAAACATATTCCTGGTCCATTGAGCAGCACAAAACAGAAGAACTGATAAAATCAGCGAGTTGGACAAGTTATTTGGAGCTCTGCTCCTTGTTTCTTGGGACATCATTGAAGAGCTACGCTACTCTAAACTGACATGTTACGGCGCTTTTCCGAGTTACGTCAATTGGCCATAAGTAACAGGTCTGAGTAACACAGAATGAACAGTAGGTATTTTATGTTTCAAGTAATATTTTAGAAAAATTGGGCAAGGTTGGTAATTATGACTAACAGAGATTACAGGTATCATGAACGACTCAGTGAATAATAAACCCTAGGGAAATTAGGAGACATGATAGCGACTGAAATTCATTACAGCAAGAATGGTCCAAAAAACCTCTTCATAAATATTATGCAGTGTAAACATTGATACAATTGGAGCAAATTTTGATATAGTGCTACCTTTCTCCATGAAGAGCCCTAGTGTTTAGAGTGACCATGCAGTAAATAAAATGCCTATTTGATGAGAAGTTTGACTATCACATCAAAGTAGTTTATTTGTGTAAATACACTCAGAAGATCCTAAAGCTCATACTAATATGGCCGGGAAAAAAACACCAACAGTAACACAATCACTCACACAACTTGCTCTCAAAGACAAAACTTCTGATGCATTTACACAGCAGTTAATGCTACAGAATTACCAAGGCAATAGAATCGGTTGTAATTTGGTCAGAAGTGCTCCAACTTCCCAAAGCACACGGCTCCTTTTTTGGCTCAGTCTCGTGATCTTGGTGCCCCCAAACACTTGAAGGAGGAGAGAAGTTTGAAACCAGTGCATTAAGTCTACAGCAGGTCTACTGTAAAGCCGCAGTAGATTTTTTATTCCAGCTCAAACTCTAATTGGAACGACGTTCATATTATAATCCTTCCCCTGTTTGAAGTTACATGCTACTGGGTTGTTGAGTAGGCGTCGTCTGCCGAGGGAGAGTGTACATTGCACCCAGAAACTGATCAGCAATTCGACCGGCTTCCCTTAATCCACTCAATAAAGCACCGTGAACTGTAGCTGGGTAGTTGCGGATGGTATGTTCTCCGGCAAAGAAGAGGCGGGGAACAGGCTGTAATGGGGGAAATAAAAAGAAATTCAATCTGATCCACAAATAAGCAAGCATTATTAATATTATTAGCAATAATAGAATTGGAAATAAATAAATAATTGAACTATTAATAAATGAAGGGAGCCACAATCCTGATGAAGGATATCAGCCTGAAATATCAACTGTTTACTCTTTTCCATAGATGCTGCCTGACCTGCTGAGATCCTCCAGCATTTTGTGTGTTGCTCTAGATTGCCAGCATCTGTAGACTTACTCATGTTTACTAACAGTTTGTATTCAATGCTCATAAAACTTCTAACAGAGAGACTTCAAAGACATAATGTGAAGCAGAATTATAATGCACAGAAACAGAGAAACTAGCAGTCTAATGGGGCATTCACCCATTTGGTCCTGTTCCTCTAACCTCCATACCATTTTCCCAATCTATTCCTATACTTCTAGAGCAACACTCACAAAATGCCGAAGGAACTCAGCAGACCAGGCAGCATCTACAGAAAAGAGTAAACAGTCTACGTTTCAGGCAGAGACCCTTCATCAGGATCCATACATCTTTTGGACGCAGAATTTTATCCAGCTCCCTAAATATGTTCATCAACTTGGCTTCTACCATCCTGTGCAGTAGTGAATTCCACAGGTTCACTGACCTACAAGCAGTTTCTCCTCTTCTCAGTTCTAATTTGCTCATCCTGTAAACCCTCATTCGAGATACTGCAGCCAAGGGAAAAATCCTCTTTACATCCAGTTGTCTAGCCTTGTCAGACTTTGATGGTTCAGTTTAATCCCCTCATATTCCTCTATAGTCAATGGAAAGCTGGTCCACCTAAGCTGGCAGTGTAAGAACCAATCTTGTGAATCTGTGCTGTGCTCTCTCTACGATAAGTGCACCTTTTCTTGTGTAAGGTGAATAAAACTGCACACAATGCTCCAGGTCTGGCGGAGCCAAGAACCGGGTGAAGAGGAGTAGGACATCTTTGTTTCTGTATCTACAGGCTCTTGCACTGGAGTCAACATACAACTTGCCTTTGAAACTGCTTACTGCACCTCCATGCCTCATTTCATTCAATGTTGTATAAGAACACAGAAGTCTTTGCACATCAACCTTCCCAATCTGACACTATCCAAATACCTTTTGTTGTTGCGTAAATTAAGTCACCAGAGAAAATTACTTGTAGATACAAAGCAGCTTCTTTATTCAACAAAGCAGGTATCAACAAAGCAAGTATTCAACAAAGCTGGCCCAAAGTGGGGCTCGATATTTTATGTGCTAAACATCAAAGGACAACTCCATATTTACAATGTATGGACAATGCTTTCTTTGAAACTACATACAACCTTCGAGAAATCCCTCTTGGTGAAGCTCTGTTGACACTGCTGATAGGCCACGTACCCATTGTTAGGAGTTGCACTCCAAATTAAATCCACAGTGCATATCCATAATGAAGACTGGTAGTCACCAAGTCAATTGCTAAACGTATATGTCCCAAACCCCAAAATCGCCCTAACACCTTTCAAAACAATAAATAAATAATTGAAAAAGTAGAGTTTTCAAGATCATGGGGATGGAAGAGAATGCTAGAACAACGCAGATCTTTTATAGAACTGACACAGGTATCGTAGAAAAATACTCCCCCTCCCAGATTGAATGATTCCATGTCCAAGGTTAAGTTCACAAAGGCATTCCTGATGAAGTAATTCAAGTACTCAATGTCACAAGCCTGGACACCCGCACAGTGTGACTGCAAATTCTTGACAAAATCAATTTCCATCTCCTTGCTGCTTTCTTTTCAGATGTCTCATCCTTTTAATAAGCACTCAGTTGCTCATCAGCGTTCCGTTTCTCAAAGTGAAAGAAGTAGGTCACACGCTGTCTCACAGCCCGTCTCAAACCACCCTCATGCTTCCACAAGGCAAGCTGCTTTCACGCTTCCCCGCAGTCCACGCTACAGGGGCTGAATGCACACTGCAGCTCATTACAATCTGAACAGGACTTTCACAACCGATTAAGCTCACCCATTTCGAGGCAACTCAACAATGTAACAAAAGTAGCTGGCGAAACACTTCCCACTTCAGGAAATGAATTGCATTTTCTCCCCTACAGCAGATTCTGTTTTTCTTAGATAGGCCATTAAGTCCTGGTACAGCCAAATTAACCTCAGGAAATTGGGGACATTGTATGCGTAGAGGATTCTAACCGGCTGCATGGCGCAGTGGGGGAGCTACTGCACAGGAACAAAGTGAGCAGTAGAGAGTTGTTAAATTAGTCAGCTCCATCATGTGCAATTGCCTCTGTAGTATCCAAGACACCTTTAAGGCGCAGCGCCTCAAAAAGGCAGCATCATTATTAAGGACCCCCATCACCGAGGACATGCCCTACTCTCACTGCTACCATCAGATGGAAGTACAGGAGCCCGAAGGCACACACTCAACAATTCAGGAACAGCTTCTTCCCCTCTGCCATCCGATTTTCGAATGGACATTGAATCCATGAACGCCACCTCACTACTTTTTTATTTCTATTTTTGCACTACTTATTTAACTATTGAGAATGCTTACCGTAATTTACAGTTTTTTCTCTATTAAGAATTGCATCGTACTGCTGCCACAAAGTTAACAAATTTCACAACATATGCCAGTGATATTAAACCTGATTCTGATTCCATTTGGGACCCACGTTCTGATTCTGTTGCTAACTGTATACTGGAACAAAACCACTTTAATGTCAAGTACACAACCCAGCTATTTTTTTTATACGTAGAAATACAGCACCGTAACTGGCTCTTCTTGCCCAATGAGCCTACATTTACACGCGTACCGCCAATTAACCTACTAACCTGTACCCCTTTGGAATGTGGGAACACCCAGAGCCGGAACACGCACCACCACGGGGAGAATGTACAAACTCCTTACAGACAGCGGTGGGAATTTAACCCGGGTAGCTGGAGCCACTTAGCAGTGCCAAACTTGCTCTACCCTCAGTGTTAACTGACCAAATACCCTCCAAAGTTTCTGGAAAGATATGGCTTGACTACATCAGTGGGTGCTTTTAGCTTAACTGGAAGAATTGGGCTACCCCTGTGCCTCACTGATTGCAATTACTAATATTCTATGATCAGCAAGTCTGTGATCCAAGGAAACTTAGCAATAAATAAATGTAGAAGGGAATGGACGAAAAGGATTATCAACAGGGTTGAAAGAGTACAAAGAAAATTTACAAGGATGTTGCCAGGTCTGGAGGACCTGAGCTATAAAGGGAAGACTGATAATGTTATGACTGTATTCTTTGGAATGTAGAAGATTGAGATGAGATTTGATTGAAGTATTCAAAATTATGAGGGGTATATGCAAGCACGATATTTCCACTGAGGTTGGGTGGGACTACAACCAAAGGTCATGGGTTAAGGTTGAAAGGTGAGAAGTTTAAGGGGACCATGAGGGGAAACTTCTTCACTCAGAGGGTCTTGAGAGTGTAGAATGAGTTGCCAGAACAAGTGATGCATGCAAGCTCGATTTCAACTTTTAAGAGAAGTTTGGTTAGGTACATGGATGGTAGGGGTGTACAGGACTATGGTTCTGATGGGAGTAGACAGTATAAATGATTTTGGCATGGACTAGATGGACCGAAGGGCCTGTTTCTGTGCTGTACTTCTCTATGACTCTATAACAGGAATCAAAAGGCAAGTTTCCTCTCAAAGTAATTAAATTGGCATAAAACAGGTGAAGTCTAAATGATCATATTTTTAACCTGAGGAGCACCAGGGATGCTGGGACCCGGAGTCACTGGTTGTGCCATCAAGTCATAGTCATTCCCAGAGGAGCCAGCAGCCACGTAGGAGTAGGAACCACGTGCCCAAGGGTCTGCTCGCCAGCGAGTAACTACAGTTTCCTTAGGCTGCGGGGATAAAAATATACGCAAAAGGAGAAAAAGAACATCAACAAAAACGTAACAAGCTATCTTCCTACCTCAGAAAGATGGCTTATTCAGTGAATGTACATTTCAGCCATTCTTAACCAAAGCACAAGTATTATGACCATAAGATATAGGAGCAGAATTAGGCCATTTGGCCTATCGAGTCTGCTCCTCCATTTCATCATGGCTGATCCATTTTCCCTTTGTCCCAATCTTCCACCTTCTCCCCGTATCCCTTCAAGCCCTGACTAATCAAGAATCTGTCAACCTCTGGCTTAAATACACCCAATGACTTGGCCTTCACAGCTGCCTGCGGCAACAAATTCCATGGATTCACCTCTCTCTGGCTTAAGAAGTTCCTCCTCATCATTCTAAAAGGACACCCCTTTATTCTGAGGCCGTGTTCTCTGGTCTTAGACCATAGGAAATATTCTCTTCACATCCACCCTATTGAGGCCTTTCAACATTCAATAGGTTTCAATGAGGTCACCCTTCATCCTTCTGAATTGCAGTAAATACAGCCCCAGACCCAGTAAACACTCCTCATATGACAAGCCTTTCAAACCCGGAATCACTTTCATGAACTTCCTTTGAACCAACTCCAAAGTCAGCACATCACTTCTAAGAAACTCTATCCACCTGCAAGTCAGGTGGCTCTCTAACCTGAAATGCAGATTAGAAGTGTATTATTGATAGGCTTTCCATGTGTTTAACAGCACTGAATTGGGATAGGTAGTGGTGTGGAAGTCTTAAAACATTAGCGAAGAAGCTCAAGAACTAGAGGTGCTCATGGCTCAGGGATGCAAGAATTGGAATTGGTTTATTATTGTCATGACTCATACACAGTCTTTGTACAGATTGTGCAAACTCTTTATGCAGATCAAACATTAGACACTGAAATGCAATACATTACAACCGGATTAAGGCAGGGGTCAGGAGATCAAGCCATGTGCAATGGCAGGGTATTTGTTAAAATCAATTGATAGCATAGTCTGCTCTGCATCAAAATATTAGCCACTGAAGTTCATTCTTACCACTTTTGATGTAAAAATATCCATCTTGTACATCTCCTTTAAACTCCTCCCACCTTAAAAGTTCAAAGCTCAATGTAAATTTATTATCGAGGTACATACAATATACAGTTACAAGAAAAAGTTTGCGAACCCTTTACAATTACCTGGTTTTCTGCATTAATTACTCAATAAATGCGGTCTGATCTTCATTCAAGTCACAATAATAGACAAACACAATCTGCATAAACTAATAACACAGACAATTGTACTTCTCATCAATACTGAGTACACCATTTAACCAATCACAGTCTAAGTTCAAAAAAAGTATGTAAACCTCTGGGGTAATCCCTTCCACAAAAGCTATTTGGAGTCAGGTGTTCCAATCAATGAATGAGATTGGAGGTATGGGTTGTAGAGGTGCCCTGCCCTATAAAAAAGACACACAAAGTCAGGTTACTGACAGAGCCTGTTCTTCTCCAGAAAGATCTGTTTATGTGTACCATGCCTCAATCAAAACAACTTGAGGATCTTAAAAGAAGAACTGTGGAGATGCATGAAGCTGGAAAAGGCTACAAAAGCATTTCTAAAGACTTGAGTGTCCATCAGTCCACAGTAAGAGAAACTGTCTACAAATGGAGGAAATTCAGTACTGTTGCTACTCTTCCGAGGAGTGGGCATCCTGCAAAGATTACACCAAGAGCACAACATGCAATGCTGAAGGAAGCGAAACAGAACCCAAGGGTAACAGCAAAATACCTGCAGAAATCTCTAGAATTTGCTGAAGTCTCTATTCATGTGTCCATTGTAAGAATAACACTGAACAAGAATGGTGTTCATGGAAGGAAACTACTGCTCTCCAAAAAAAATTGCTGCACCTCTCAAGTTTGCAAAAGACCACCTGAATGTTCCACAATGCTTCTGGGACAACGTTCTGTGGACAGATGAGACAAAAGCTGAACTTTCTGGCAGAAATGTACACCACTATGTCTGGAGGAAAAAGGGCACTGCACACCAACACCAAAACCTCACCCCAACTGTGAATCATGGTGGAAGGAGCATCATGGTTTGGGGATGCTCTGCAGTCTCAGGGCCTGGACAGCTTGCAATCATTGACGGAACAATGAACTCAAAATTGTATCGACATTTCACAGGAGAATGTCAGGGTAGCAGTCCATCACCTGAAGCTTAATAGAAGTTGGATGATGCAACAAGCCAATGATCCGAAACACAAGAGTAAATCAGAACAGAATGGTTCAAAAGTAAGAAAATTTGTGTTTTGGAATGGCCAAGATAGAGTCTAGACCTTAACCCAATTGAGATGCTGTGACCTGAAGAGGGCTGTTCATGCAAGGTATCCTAGACATATTGATGAACTGAAACAGGTTTGTACGGAATAATGGTCTGAAATTCCTTGTCACCATTGTGCAAGTCTGATCAGCAGCTACAGGAAACGTTTGGTGAGGTTATTGCTGCTGAAGGAGGTTCTACAAGTTATTAAATACAAGGGTTCATATACTTTTTTTCCCAGCCTGGACTGTGAATGATTAAACAATGTGTCCAATAAAAACATGAAAAGTACAATTGTTTGTGTGTTATTAGTTTGTCTATAATTGTGACTTAGAAGAAGACTAGACCACATTTTATGAGTAATTAATGCAGCAAACCAGGTAACTGCAAAGGGTTCACTAACTTCTTGCAACTGTATATATACAACCCTGAGATTCATTTTCTTATGCACATTCTCAATAAATCTATAGAATGGTAACATTATAGAATTAATGAAAGACTTGAAAGACCATCCAACTAGGACATTCAACAAGCCTGCAGAAGACAACAAACTGTGCAAAATGAAGAATTAATATTAATAAATAAATAGCAATAAATAGAGAACATGAGTTGAACGCTCCTTGAAAGTGAGTTCCTTGGCTGTGGGAACATTTCAATGATGGGGCAGTTGATCGATTTAAAAATGAAAAACAAAAATTATTTAGGGATGCTTAACAAGACTACATGCCAATAAAGAGACAGTGAGCTAAAGAGTTCATTGAGATATTAAAATCATCCAATACCATTACCACCCTTCCATTCTTCATTAGAAGACACACAGATGAACACAAGGGAACTTTCACACCAGGCATCAAGAGCAAACTCGCACCTGTGGTACCGCACTGCTGCCAAATATCCCCTTCAGGATGGCTAGACATCGGCCGACAATGACATCATCGCTAATGTTCTCCATGATTCCGGCAGCTTCTCCAGCGACCAGGGCTAACAGGATTGGGGCTGGTAACAGATAAAATCAGTAATGAGAGGAACTGCAAACACACTTACTCACAGTAATCCTGACATTTGTGATTTTACTGTGCAGAGGAACAGCTGCAGACTTGTTCTTGTGGAAAATCTGGCTCCAGGACAACATCCTATGCACCATCAATCTACAGGCTATGACACTCAGAGACCTGGGCTATATTATATATTGTAACTACATGTTTTTCTGCTGTAATTATACGTTAGGTGGTGGGGTGGAGATACGTCTCTACCAAAGGAGGTGTAAGGCACTCCTCTCTCTGCTAGCCTGCAGGTCACCCTTGGGCATGGTGTAGCACCTGCTTAGTCCCTTCAGATCAGGGTCACGTAAAGCCATGGGAGCAAGTGGTGGATGGTCGTATGAGCAGCTGGTGCTTATCACAAGTCCTGGTTAAGCAACCACTGACGCCAGGCAGACAATCTCTGAAGAGTATTGATAATGGTTGGGGTGACCCATCTTGTGAAGACACTGCCCAGAAGGTGGCAATGGCAAACCACTTCTGTAGAATAATCTGCCAAGAGCAATCATGGTCACCATGATCACATATGTCATGCAACAATGCATATAATGATGATGACGAATTATATGCGCTACATACAGTATGTACAACTGTTAGTACTGTGTTTTGCACCCTGGGCCCAGAGGAATGCTGTTTTGTTTGGCTGTAGTCATGTGTTTTGTTGACTAATAATTAAATTTGAACTTGAACGTGAGAGGTAAAGCAGATGCTGTCATGTTTAGTATGGCAGCAAAGCTTTAATGAGTTTCTGATAAATTTCTAGATCAGTCCATGAAAACTTCACTCCAATAATTATCAACCAAATGACGTTAAAACTTTTATCAGCTCCTGTAAATGCCTATGGTTTAAGTTGATTGCAGCTCTAAGGCTACCATTAACCATGAAAATCATTTAAATTTTATAAAGATTTAAAATTGTCCATAATTTTCATGATTAGTTGAAGCTGTTCACTCCATAAAGAAAGCAATTTTCAAAGTAAGAATAAATTAGTGTTATTATCAAGAGTTACATCATATCTTATTATTCTTTCTTCCTTATTAAAGCATGATTTCTTTAGTACATTAATTTAATTTCTGGGGCACAAATACCTTTATAGAGATTCCAGAAAAGGAATAATTCTCCTCTACTGGCAGTAGTGCTTCCAACATGGCCAAACAGATTTACACTGGGGTCCCAGAACACACGATCAAAACACAATACAACCTGTCAGGGAACACAAGAGAGAGTATTCAGAAATACCTAATTATTAAAAGCTTTTAGAAGAAGAGTCTCTGCCTGTGACGCGACTATCTATTCATTTCCATAGATGCTGCCTGACCTGCTGAGTACCTCCAGCATTTTTTATGTATTGCTTTGGATTTCCAGCATCTACAGACTTTGTGTTATTAGAAGTCTGCTTGAAACAATTCTGGGATTTTAGCAGTTACCCATACTATGCTAGAGTAGCCAGATTTGGTGCAAGGATCTGCATATATCATCATTGGCTGGAATGATGCATCTTCGGCGCCACCATAGCATAGAAGTTAGCGCAAAACTATTACAGTCCAGGTCTTCGGACTCTGGAGTTCAATTCTGGTGCCATATATATGGACTTTGTACATTTTTCCACATGGGTTTCCTCCAGTTGCTTGGGTTTCCACCCACAGTCCAAAGACGTGCTGGTTAGTAGTGTTGGATCGCCACTTAATTTCTCTTTCTGGTGTCAAAAATGGCGAGCAGTCTTAATTCAAAGATTTCAGTTTATCTCAGAGTACAAACAAACATACAAGTACTAAGCAAGCTAAATAAACAACTAAGAAACGATGCTAAAAGGGAAATTAATGTTAAGGGGTATATGACAAAGGAATAAAAAGAAATAAAAGACGGTGCTTCTGAAAAATCTATCACTTCTATAGGCAAGGTAAAGAAAATTTCTTAGATAGTGATAAATTACTTAATAGGCTACATAATTAAAACAATTACATCACATGAGTAATGTGCTAATAGCCAATGAAAAAATGAGAAAGGTGATAAACCATTAGTTTAGCTGCTATACCGCTTTCTGCCACTGAGTGTGAAAAACACACAAGTTTCTTAAAAAGTATATATCTTATGAAAAGTACTCTTTAAAAAACAGTGGCTTCCAACAGTAGGTTAATTGGTTATTGTAAATGGTCATGTGGTTTGGATAGTGTCGAATAGGTGGCTGCTGGGTGGCACAGTGTGTTGGGTGTAAGTGCCTGGTCTGCGCTGCAGTTCTAAATAAATAAATATCCACTGGTAAACAAAAAATAAGTTAATAAACAGTAACACTTCAATAATGCAATCACAACCAGTCAAAGGCAGCCAAGCTTTCTGTTCTCTTACCTTATTGAGGTTTCCAAAGCCCATCCGCTGAATAGCAGAAGTTTTCCACTCGGGAAGGGGCGGTACAAACTGAACTGCTGGTGGCTGCTGTTTCAACACGCCCAGGGGGAGAGTACATAAAACTGCATCACACTTGTAAATGAATGTCTGGCTATTCGAACGAGTATTCTGAGCAATGACTTCACATCCTGTAAAATATTTATGCAAACGTAACACTATATAATTCTGAAGGACACTGGAGTACCGCTATAAAATAGAAATTAGTCCCAGCGAAGTTATTTGGGCAGATGTGGAATAAATTTGCCAAAAACAATATGGTAATTTCTTTCATGCCTATGCAGCAAACCAGCAAATATTCCACCGCACATTCCAAGCAGTGATGATATCATGCTACCTATCCTGGTGTACTTTCCTTCAAGCCTCAGCTGAAGTCCCATTGGCTTCCTATGAATAATATGCTTTCATTATAGAACAGAGCCTGAAGAGTTGATTTAGGGGGAAGCAAACTTTGCACCTGCAGGTAATTAGATTAGTTTTATGTTACTTAGTTAACGCGAAGTAACAAGAAATATAAGAATCGGTTTAGAGATCAAAATTACAATCCCTGCCTCAGTGACTTCTCTTCCAAAAGCTAATTTTAAAAAATTCACTATCCAAACCAACTGCAACCATCACGACTGCAGTCTAGTGAAGCTGGTCTTTGGAGGTGCAGAAATATATAAAATTATTTGTTGAACGAAGCACTTAGATTTAAATAAGAATAATCTTCAATGCAATGGAAGATGAAACTGCAGAATACTAATGAACTGTGATGGAATAAAGATGCTGTTAATTGACACAAAAGATATTCTATTTCCATAATTTACCTTTGGTATTCTGACAGCTGACCCTTTCAAAGTTGTAGCAGCTAAAAACAGCAACATCTGATACAACTCCACTTCAAAAGGTAAATCAAGTTATCTGTCCACTACTCAACTAGCAACAAACACTTGGGCATTAAGAAAAAGATTTGCAAATAACCTTAAAAACCAGGAAGTCTGTGCACAGATTTACATCTGAGGATACCCTTTTAATTTTCCTTTGACAAGATTTTCTGACAAAAGGAATAACACAAGTATGTTAAACATAGCTCACTTCTTTTATGTGCCGAAGAAAACTTATGAATTGATCTTTCCTCAATGAACTCATCGAGAATGAAATTGCTTTAAATACTGCATAAAACTGCTAAACTATGATGGGCTTATATAGAACTTGTGCCTGGACTTCGTTCTGATTAATTACTTCAAACGCTTGATTGCAGACTGAAATACACGACCTGTCAGAGTTTTAACTGACCTTTAGACAGGAAGATCAGGTACCTCAGACATATTCCATACCATATCATTATTCAGTCTGCAGTGAAATATTCAAATACTGCATCATTATAAAATTACATTTTGGGTTTAGATATAGATAAGCTTACTTACAGAAGGAGCAATTGCGCTAAGCATGAGAAAAAAAATCTCAATCCTCTGCAATTATCAGGAGCACTTACAGAAGGAGATTACTAAATGGTACAGCCGCAGTATTACAGGAGACTTGGCATCCATTGGGGATCGAATGCACTTCTTGAAATGAAGTACTCAGTGGGATTACGTAGCTTTTATATAGCCCAGATAAACTTCCATTCTGCCCAACCTTCCATTTCCTGCAGTGAAGCACCTACTTCACTTCAGTTTAGCTCTTTACCATTTATCAAAGTAAATATTTCAAGAAAAGAAATAAACTATATATAGCCCCTCACTCCTAAGACATTCACATCACACACAATGTTGTCCTTCCCATTACTCTGATTCTCTTTGCATCTAGATATCTCTGCAATAAGTGCTCTTCATAACTGAATATGCACAGTCCAGCTTGAAGCCACAAATTCCAAAAGTTACCACATGAGAGGGAAAAAGAATCCTCACATTCCTCACTAACCAAGCCCTGAGCCTGGGACTATTTCCTTCAGCTTTCCAATTATTGGTTACAGGAAATTGTTTCTTGGCATCTCTTTCGTCTCGTCCCAGTCAGACATACAGTTCATTCATTCGTTATGCTCCATGTTGTATGACGTGGGTGATTATGGTCTTTCCATGACCATGATTATTCTTGGCAAATTTTCCTACAGGAGTGGTTTGCCATTGCCTTCTTCTGGCAGTGTCTTTGCAAGACAGGTGGCCCCAGATATTATCAATATTCTTCAGAGATTGCCTGCCTGGTGTCAGTGGTTGCATAACCAGAATTTGTGATGTGCACCAGCTGCTCATACAACCATCCACCACCTGCTGCCACGAATTCATGTCAGCCCCTTATCGGGTGGGGGGGGGGGGGGGAGGGAGCTAAGCAGGTGCCACACTTTGTCCAAGGGTATCCTGCAAGCTAGTGGAGGGAAGGAGCACCTTACACGTCCTTTGACAGAGAAATTTCTCCACCCCGCCACCCATTCAGTACGCTTCAATAAAATCACTTATCCTCTAACTTCAAGTACAAGTTAATCTCACTCTTTTTCTTCTTACTGATTCCTGGGATGAGGAACATGTGCAGACCACAGAAATGAACCTTCAGTAACTTCAAGGCAAGAATCATTGTAAATCATCCATGGAAAGGTGGATAACAAAGAAATATTCAACCTCTGAAATTACCTCTTAGATGTTCACTAGATGAACTGATGAAGTTCAAAGGTCTATCTCTTTCTTTTTCCACATAATGTATGCAAGAAACACTCAATAGGGCAGACAACATTTATTTAAACTATTCTCGTACATCTCTACCAGAGGAGGAGTAAGGCACTCCTTCCCTCCACTGGCCTGCAGGTCACCCTTGGGCAAGGAGTAGCACTACTTAGTCCCTCGATCAGGGAGCAGCTGGTAGATGGTTGTATGCGTGGGGTGGGGGGCAGAGTGGGGACAATGGGCTGAATGGCCACCTTCTACGCTGCAACAATTCTATGATAAAAACTGTTGTCACGAGAGCAGAGCAGAGGTTGAATATCTTGCTACTTTCTAATACCTTTCCATTGTCGACACAGCAGAAGTCAGGCACACAACGACGTGCTCCCCACCTGAATGAATGGGTGCTGTACCAGCACCACCAAAGCTTGAGACCACCAAGGTTGAAGCAGCCTTCTTGATCGTAACTCCATACACTACCTTATACATACATATCCTCCAAAACAGTCACAACATAGCCGTGCTGTGTGGAATCTGCAAAATGTGCTGCAGCAATTTGCCAAAAGTCCTTGGGCAGCCTCATGAACATCCAATTCAGGGGTTCCCAACCTGGAGTCCACAGACCCCGTGCTTAATGGTATTGGTCCATGATATAAGATCTAATTGACTGTAAGCAGCTTTAAATTAGCAGGATAGGCTAATATCCTATGAACTGTTGATGGCTAGTATTTTAATAACTAGAATTTAAGAGACCAATAACAAACAGAATTGGTACCAACCGACCTGAGGCAGTGTAGCGGACTTGTCGAACAGCTGTATTTAATTTAATGTCAAGGCCTTCCGCAAGTGCTACAGGAACACAAGAGTAACCATTTCGTACTGTTAAGTGACTGCCGGTGAATTCAAAATCATCGTCCTGAAGAGAAAATAAACAGGAAACACTTTTTAAAAATTTTATGGATACCACAGCGGTATCTTTTGTTTAATTTACATTATCCATCAAAACTAAATGTACAAGTGTAGAAGCCTCTGCTCACTGATTCATCATCTATTTTTAATTAATGTTTACAAATGCAATTATAAAGTATTGACACAGAGGACAGAAGGGCTGAGAAAAGCAACTGTTAAAGAGCAACACTGACACCAAATCCCTCGAGTACGTCCACTGCAGTGGAAAACTACCAGCTGCTTAATACGCATCTGGTCATGGGGAAACATGAACATGTCAAACACAAATTGACACCAATTTGTACACTAATCGCAGTGGCACAATATATAATTGTCACGGTTAAACTCCAGCATGCATTTTACATTAAATATTTACCTGGTCCCAGTGCTTCAGCGATAGAGTGGAAAGAGGTGTTGCATTAGCAAACTCCAAGTTAGCAAAATGCCAATCCAGGATCTGCCTGTCCCTTGACGACAGGTAAACATCACTAAAAGATGCAAAGAAAAATAAATTTTTCCCCTGTAAGTTCCATATTATAAGCTACATACTCTGGACCACTACAGAGCTCTAACACTTGTGGTTTAGAAAAATACACCCAATCAATTTCTTCCTGAAACGCTGTTGCAGGAAAGCAGCATCCATCATCAGGGACCCCCACCACCCAGGACATGCTCTCTTCTCGCTGCTGCCATCAAGAAGATTCAAGAACCTCAGGACTCTCACCACCAGGTCTTATTACCCCTCAACCATCAGGCTCTTGAACCAAAGAGGATAATTTCACTCAACTTCACTTGCCCCATGATTCAAATGTTCCCACAACCTATGGACTCAATTTAGACCATAAGACAAAGGAGCAAAGTCGGCCATTCAGCCCATCGAGTCTGCTCTGCCATTTTATCATGAGCTGATCCATTCTCCCATTTAGTCCCACTGCCCCGCCTTCTCACCATAACCTTTGATGCCCTGGCTACTCAGATACCTATCAATCTCTGCCTTAAATACACCCAATAACTTGGCCTCCACTGCTGCCCGTGGCAACAAATTCCATAGATTCACCACCCTCTGGCTAAAAAAATTTCTTCACATCTCTGTTCTGAATGGACGCCCTTCAATCCTTAAGTCATGCCCTCTCGTACTAGACTCCCCCATCACGGGAAACAACTTTGCTACATCCACTCTGTCCATGGCTTTCAACATTCAAAATGTTTCTATGAGGTCCCCCCTCAGTCTTCTAAATTAGTGCCCTTACTAATTTAAAGGACTCTTCACCTCGTGCTTGTGAAATGATTACTTATTTATCATTATTATTATTTCTTCTGTTCTATTTGCAGTTTGTTGCCTTCAGTACTCTGGTTGAACACCCCAGTGGGGCAGTCTTTCATTGTTTCTGTTATGGTTATTATTCTATAGATTTATTGAGTATGCCCACAAGAAAATAAATCTCAGGGCTGTATATGGTGACATATACAATAAGGCATATATACAAACGAGGTGGGTGCAGAGGCAAGCGAGTGTTCAGCGCCGTCTACCAGGCTGTTGCCCGCTGCTGCCGGAGAAAGTGTCTGGGTGTGGCGGTCTCTCTCTCCCACTTGTCGTTGTCAGCAGATGAGGCTGAAGCAATGTTTAATCAACACTGATTGTAAGATTTAGACTCTCAGGTTTGTGATGTGTTCTAGTTCTGATTGCTCCTTTTTTCTTATTACCAAGGTGAACTGGACTGAAATATGCTTATTGATTTTGTTTTTATATTCAGTGTTTTGGTCTTTTTTTTGTTGCTGTTTCAATGATTTTTTGCATGGGGGGTGGGATTTGATGTTTTTCTTTGGATGGGTTGGTTGCAAGGTTTCTTCTTGTTTCATGACCATCTGCGGGGGCCACGAATTTCAGGGTTGTATATTGCATACATACTTTGATAATAAACATGTACTTCAATAATAAATTTACTCTGAACTTCGATTTCCGGTTTATGTTGCAGCGTTAGATTTGCCCACCAGTACACAAGATACAAGATACCAATTACATACAGCAAGTACACTGAGTCTTACTGCATTTCAGTCTGACCTACAACAACATGATGGTGGCAAGGTAGCAGCAGTTACCTGGGTGGGTTAGCTTCTAATTCCTGGAGCTTCTCCTCAAGTTTCATTTGGGCTTCTGCGAGTTCATCATATTCCTATAGTGGATTCAAACAAAAGGAGCTGGTCACGTAATGAAAAGGAATCAAGTGGCACCTCATGATAGGAATGAGCTCCATTTCTGCCCCCTGGTGGAACTCTGGCCCAAACTGACAGACAAGAAATTCAGGAGAGACATTTCGGAGTCAAAGTTCAATCCAGGTATCACTGAGCTGAGAAACGCTCTAAAACCAGTCCTGATCCAAACTTAAAAATTGTCGTCCACTTCAAAAATATTAATTGCTTCTATATGCTGACATAAATATTTTGCAATCAATGCTAAACAAATTTAGTTCTCTTCAAAAAAGCCATCAATAACTTGAGCTGAAACTATTGCCTCAGACTTAATGGAGTGGCTCAAGGTGCATTATAGGAGTATTGTGAGCAATTCTGGGCCCCTTATCTAAGAGAGGATGTGCTGACATTGGACAGCGTTCAAAGGAGGTTCACGAATCCGGGAATGAAAGGCTTACCGTATGATGGTTCTGGGCCAATATTCAGAAGAGTTGGGGGGGGGCGGTGGGAAGGGGGTAGAATCTCATTGAAACCTATCGAATGTTGAAAGAACGTGATAGAGTAGATTTGGAGAGGATGTTTCCTGTGGTCAGAGGACACAATCTCAGAATAAAGGGACATCCATTTAGAACAGAGGTGAGGAGGGATTTCTTTAGCCAGAGAGTGGTGAACCTGTGGAATTCACTGCCACAAGCTGCTGTGGAGGCTCAGCCATTGAGACAGAGGTTGAAAGATTCTCGTTTAATCGGGGAATGAAGGGTTACAAGGAGAGGGCGGGAGACTGGGGCTGAGAAGGAAAATGGATGAGTGATGGAACAAACTAGATGGGCCAAATGGCCAAATTCTGCTCTTTTATCTTATTACTGTACAAAAATTGGCAAAATTCAACATCAAGCAACAAAAGGAGAAACCAAACAAATAAACAACAACTTTGTAAATTAGTACAGGATCAATAGGATCAGAATGGAATACGTCATTTGAGGATTAGTATGAAAGAAATGGTCTTCAATTTATGGAATGCTGGCACCAGCACTGGGAGTTGTTTTGATGAGATGGGATTTAAGTGAAATGGGTTGAGACCAGTGCCCAAGCAAATCAAATAATTAAGTCCAAAGATAAGGTTTTAAACTAAACAGTATTTGTAAGGGAGGGCAGGGTAAATTGTTCTAGTGAGGGGAAATTTAGAAAGTCAAAGAGAAAGAGTAACAATGCCAGTAGTAAAACAGGCAGTGATAACCAGAGTTTTTCAGCAACAACAGAGCATTAAGGCATTAAAGTATACAGTACTATTAATTCTGGGAAAGGAAAAAAAGTCAAAACTGAAGGCTCATTATCCAAATGCATGTAGCGATCACAATAAGACCTGAATTAACTATGACTATAACACACAGGAGGAGAATTAGGCCATTCGGCCTATTCAGTGTGCGCTGCCATTCGATCATGACCGATTTATTATTCCTCTCAGCCCCATTCTCCTGCCTTCTCCCCGTAACCGTTGGTGCCCTTACTAATCAAAAACTACCAAACTCGGGTGGTGGGGTGGAGATAAGTCTCTACCAAAGGAGGTGTAATGCCCTCTTTCCTTGGGCAAGGTGTAGCACCTGCTTAGCCCCCCTGATCAGGGTCACGTGAAACCACGGAAGCAGGTGGTGAACAGTCATATGAGCAGCTGGTGCTTATCACAAAACTGGTTATATGACCACTGACGCCAGGCAATCTCTGGAGTATTGATAATGGCTGGGGTCACCCGTCTTGTAACGACACTGCCCAGAAGGCTATGGCAAACCACTTCTGCAGAAAAATTTGCCAAGAACAAACATGGTCAAGGAAAGACTATAATCATCTATGTCATATGACACAGCCCTTAATGATGATGATTTTAAACTCCCCTTTAAATATACCCAGTGACTTGGCCCCCACAGCCAGTGCTAATAGACTTAAAATGATACAGTTGGAATAATAAAAATGACCTTGATCTGGAGGACTAAATATTCCTGGAAACTTAATTTGCAGAAGAATCAAATCAATACGATGGGCGGTTCAACATAATAACACATGGGATAAAAGCAACAGAAAAAAAAACTGAGTGTGGATAGAGCTTATAAAAAGCAAGGAAAAGCAAAATTTTAGGAGGAAGTATCTATAGGCCCACCCCCACTTCCCCACTTCCAGCAGTAGTGGAAATTTTCGGCATTGATTAAATCAGAAATTAGAGTCTTGCATTAAGTGTGAGAAAATTAATGACTTGAAACTTTTAATCTACATCTCGACTGAGCAAACCAAATAAGCAGCAATTAATTGAACAGCAAATTTATGAGAATGGAAAAGAAGCGGCTTTCTCAGTCAGTTTGTTGAGAAGCCAATATAGGGCATTTTAGATCTCACATTGTGTAATGCCATAGAGTTGGGGCGGCATGGTAGCGTAGTGGTTAGCCCAACACTTTACAGAACCAGCAACCCCGGTTCAATTCCTGCCAATGCCTGTCAGAAGTTTGTAAGTTTTCCCTGTGACCGCATGGGTTTCCTCCAGGTGCTCCGGTTTCCTCCCACAGTCCAAAGACATACCAGCTGTAAATTGTCCCATAATTAGGCTCGTGGGATTACTGGGCAGTGTAGCTCGAAGGGTGGGAAAGGCCTGTTCCGCGCTGTAACTCAACTTTTAAAAAAATGTTAATTGATGAATGGTAACTGAGGAGCTTCTGAGAAAGTGATCAAAATGAAAGAATTTTCTGTGAAGCTTGCAAATAATTTAGTTCAACATGAAACTAGGGTCTTTAACCAAAACAAATACAAAAGATGGTTTTGACAGATTGTGTTAATTCTTTCAACAATGTTAAAAATTACAACACTAAATAGCATTAATATGTCATTTACAACAAATAGCCGGCCAGAGGTGCAGTGGCATCCGCACCGGACTTCGAGTCGAGTGGTCCCGAGTTCGAATCCGGCCAGCTGCTTGCACGCTTTCCATCCGTGATGGCTTGAGCATCGAGCTAGCAACTTGGCCTCGTAAAAAAACAGACAAAAATGCTAAAGAAATGGCAAAGTTGTTGCCCAATGCACCATAAGGCACGGAAAGGAACACCAACACAATACAATAAAAAGCTGGTATACAAGATACCAGCTCACAGCACTGCATTAGCATAGATTAAAGAATGCCTTCCATATGATAACAGGGACTCACACAAAAAAACTTATCTTTTTGTTCAGGCCGGAAGGTAGTGTCCTAAGGATCAGTGTTCTTGGAAGACAAAAATCCCAGAAGTACTGGAGAAAAGGTTCAGTGCGAATAAGGAAAACAAGTATTTGTGAATAAGTCTGAAAATTGATATGTCCCCAGGAACCTGGAGTTGTGATAGTGATGATCAGGTATTGTACTCTGGATCATCTTCCACATTCTTGGAGATTCTGAAAGAGTTCCTGCAGATTGAGTATGGCAAGTGTGTAAACCCACTATTTAAAATATAGATAAAATAGGCAATAATCAACTTGTCGAGGCTAACATTGTGAACAGAAACAATGGTACAACTCAAGGATATAACAGCAATAAACACAGAAAATAATAATTTGATTAAGCAGAGTCAACATGGACTTACAAAATGGGAAATTATGTTTGGCTATTCTTTGAGGATGTACCAAGTAGATAAGGAAGAATAATAGACAATGTATAGATATGCACCCTCAGGAAATTAGTGGACAAGATCACATGCAGTTGAGGGGACTGAGTTTTTTTTCCCCTCCCCTCCCAAACGCCCCTCCCCATGCCCCCGCAGAGACAAATGACAGAAAGGGCAGGAATTAATTAGTCCATCTCTGGTCAGTAGGCAAACAACAGTGTGCCACATGGATCGACTTCCAAGAGGACCACAACCTTGTCATGGGGCTTGGAGGCTTGTGCATCTCAATTAGCTGGAATCAGAGCCTTGTGCCTTGGCTCTTGGTAGAGTCATCCATGCCAAACAGGTCAAAGGGTAGAGGCAGACGAAGAGTGGTCCACCAGCCCTCCAGGTCTGGGGATTCAGCTCAGGGCTAACAACCCTGACTGATCAAAAGAAAATTGTTACGGAAACAGCAATGAAGAACCCTCCTACATCTGTGTGCGACCAAGAACAGAACGAGATGGAGGACCTTCATTGCTGCTTTAAACACTAGTGGTATAACGGTCAGTAAGTAAGAACTATTGCTAAGCATCAACACTATTATACAATTAAACTCATTATATTAAATACAAGTTAATTTCTTGTTTCTCCAAATTCCAACAGGATACAAAGTAGTCTGAAATTACATTTATGTTCAGCTTCAAGTGGTCTATCATAAACAAAAGAAAAAATTCTGAGGAAGCAACGCTTGCTGAAAAAATTTGTGCAGTGTAACTGTCCAGCTGGACTAGACACCATAGAATCTGAGTGGATGGGGAGTTCATGAGTATGTAGGAAGTAATTAACTACTACTATGCTGATCAATCACTGGACCCTGAAATCCACAATCTATAGCTACAATTTGACTGAGGAGATCGAATATAACTGTCATTAAATGGGATTGAGAGTCACAGCGAGGAGGCAAAGCGGTTTCAAGGACAATAAACTAACTGAGTGTGGGCAACAATATGAAGGATAGAATGTAATGTACAAAAAAAAAGAACATGAAGTTATCCACTTCAACAGAAATAAAATGCTTTTTAAATATGGAGAACTTAGAAAACATTTATACCCAAAGGTTGTTCACTGTATGCAAGTCAAAAAGATTTTCCTGCACAAAAGCTACTGAAAGTTGACATACAGTTACATTGAGAAATTCGGAAGGCAAACACATTGTGGTAAGAAGATTTAAATACAAGACTAACAATGTCTTATCATAGTTACATATGGCCTTGGTGACACTACACCTGGATATGGCGCACAGTTTTGGCTTCCTTACCTCAAAAAGAGGTTCCTTAAGGTTGTTATTGCTGGGGGTGGTAGTGAAGATAAGCTCCCACTACCTATTAAATGCTCCCAATGCTATGTGCCTCAAATAGCCTCTGACAATCAAGTCTAGCTCCTGGTCTTCACAAGTGGCTTAGCTACTAAGCCCGGCAGAACCGTTTCTACTGACAGGAGAAAGGGTAAAGTAATCTGCAAAACAGTAAAGTAAGTAAAGGTGGGTTACTGGCGCCTTAAAACCAGTTGATTTGGGTAGATGGGACTCATCAGCTGTGGTTGGCGGCTCAATTAGAAGGAAAACTAATCTCAAATCTCCAGTGCTTTGCAGCTATATCCACTCATGGGTAGGCTTCGGGAGTAAACCCCCGATGGGAAATAAAATCCAAAGCTGGAATCCCTAAGGCAGTCCTACACTGAGTTCAACGCTGACTCACAAATGCTGGTGCCAAACTGTATTAGTCTCTGTCGTTCCTTTGGGTTCATCAGATGCGAGAACAGGGGAAGCTTGCTACATGGGCAACAGCTTGCTCTCCATATTGTACTGCCCTGGCTTTGCATATCCAGACAGCTAGGATGCAACATTCATGATTGACCCTGACCGACAGAGGCCTCAGGTCTCAAAAAGATTAAATATGCAATAGAGAGATCAAAAAGGCTTGGTTTTTGTTCTCCGTATTTTAGAGATTTATTTTCTTATTGAGATACAGTGCGAAGGAAGCCCCCCCGGCCCTTTGTGCAGGTGACCAGCAATCCTCCGATTTAACCCTAGCTTAATCACGGGACAATTTACATTGACCAATTAACCTACCAACTGGCATGTCTTTGGACAAACTTCTTACAGACAGCAGTGGGAATCGAAGCTGGATCACTCATACTGTAAAGCATTGTGCTAATCACTATGCTACAGTGCCACCCCATAAGAGGTAACCTCATTTTAGATTAGATTATGAGGACACTCAGTCCTCGTTTATTGTCATTTAGAAATGCATGCATTAAGAAATGATACAATGTTCCTCCAGAGTGATATCACAAAGAAAAAGGACAAACCAAGACTAAAACTAACAAAACCACATAATTATAACATATAGTTACAACAGTGCAAAGCAATACCATAATTTGATAAAGAGCAGACCATGGGCACGGTAAAAAAAAGCCTCAAAGTCCCGATCGACTCCTGATAGTCCCGATACCAGGTGGCAAAAGGGAGGAACTCTCCCTGCCGTGAACCTCCAAGCGCCGACAACTACCGATGCATTGGAAGCACCCGACTACAGCCAACTCTGAGTCTGTCCGAACCTCCAAACAGCCCTTCCAATACAGCCTCTCCGAGCACCATCCTCTGCTGAGCGCTTTGACCCCGCCCCGGCCGCCAAGCAACAGGCAAAGCCAAGAACTCGGGGCCTTCTCTTCTGGAGATTCCGGACCACACAGCAGCAGCAGCGAAGCAGGCATTTCAGAAGTTTCTCCTGATGTTCCTCCGTGCTCTCACGTCTGTCTCCATCAAATCAGGATTGTGCATGGCACCCTACTTGAAAAATAACAGACATCACCACCGGAGTGGCCGCTGCGAGCTGCGTCGCGCCGCCATCTTCTTCTCCACCTCCTTAAATGTAATGAACTCTTAGAAAGCTCTCCAGAAATGTGGAGTGGGGGGGGGGTGGGAGGGAGAGGGTGGATGTTCTACTATAGATAAAAGGCAGGGCACTTAGGACTGGAATGTTGGGAAATTACTTAGTGGATCCTCTACCTCAGAGGAATGTGGAGACTTGATGCTTGCATTCAAAACAATGATTAATTTTTTTTTTCAAAAATCAAAGTATATAGTGAAAGGTCAGGAAATAGTGGAGTAGAACATCAAACATTACCTTGCTCAATTCTGAAGCAGGCTCAAGGACTCAAAGAGTAAGCCCTGTTCTTACATCCTTTGAAACACAGGTAAGAGATTTTAAAATGAAGGATTACGGGAGAGAAAGCCTGGGCGATGGGGTGGGAGGATTCAATGCAACGAGTGAATGAGACTCAGGCAAGATACAAAGAATAAAAGAATAAAAGGGAGGAAGGCAGAAAAATGAAGCTTAGCCAGCAGGGAAATGAAAGTATAACCTTGAGGTAATGAGTGTATGAAAGAGGGTTTCAACAGTATGCATGCTGGAGCAAGAGACATTGGTCCTATGAATTGAGCTTCTTTACAAATAATTCAAGAAACTGCCTCCTAGTTCAAAGGCGAGAAAAATTTATCTTTTTTTAATTGATTCTGCTGTGTAAAAGGCATCCGTTAGTCTTGCGAGACCATGGATCTGTGCCTGGAAAGTCTTCGCTCTCCAGGGCACAGGCCTGGGCAAGGTTGTATGGAAGACCAGCAGTTGCCCATGCTGCAAGTCTCCCCTCTCCACGACACCGATGTTGTCCAAGGGAAAGGCATTAGGGCCCATACAGCTTGGCACCAGTGTCGTCGCAGAGCAATGTGTGATTAAGTGTCTTGCTCAAAGGCACAACACGTTCCCTCAGCTGGGGCTCAAACTCACGACGTTCAGGTCGCTAGTCCAGTGCCTTAACCACTTGGCCACATGCCCACATCACATGTAGGAGCCACGTATTCTGTGCTGTGTGTTTATTATGGTAACTAGTCACGAGTGGTAAAAGCGAAGGGAATACATTATGTTTATTTTGTGGCAGTTTGTAGCTTGGGACCAGTGGAGGTCATTTCTTTGCTGACCGCTGAGATAGTGTTCTATAATCCTTAATTGTATGGTTGCCAATTGCTAAAGCACAATGCTTTGTCGTACCAGTGACCCGAATTCAGTTCGCACCACCGCCTGCAAGGAGGTTATACATTCTCCTTGTGCAACACATAGCTCGAACCACATCATCAAGTTCGCCAATGACACAACCGTGGTGGGTCTCATCAGCAAGAATGATGAGTCAGCATACAGAGAGGAGGTGCAGCGGCTAATGGACTGGTGCAGAGCCAACAACCTGCCTCTGAATGTGAACAAAACAAAAGAGATGGTTGTTGACTTCAGGAGGACACGGAGCGACCACTCTCCGCTGGACATTGACGACTCCTCCGTACAGATTGTTAAGAACACCAAATTTCTTGGTGTTAACCTGGCGGAGAATCTCACCTGGTCCCTCAACACCAGCTCCACAGCAAAGAAAGCCCAGCAGCGTCTCTACTTTCTGTGGAGGCTGAGAAAATTCCATCTCCCTCCCCCCATCCTCACCACATTCTACAGAGGTTGTATTGAGAGCATCCTGAGCAGCTGCATCACTGTCTGGTTCGGAAATTGCACCACCTCAGATCGCAAGACTCTGCAGCGGATAGTGAGGTCAGCTGAGAAGATCATCAGGGTCTCTCTTCCCGCCATTACAGACGTTTACACCACATTCCAGCATTATGAAGGACACCATGCACCCCTCATACAAACTCTTCTCCCTCCTGCCATCTAGCAAAAGACACCAAAGCATTCGGGGTGTCACGACCAGACTATCTAACAGTTTCTCCCCCCAAGCCATCAGACTCCTCAATACCCAGCGCCTGGACTGACACCAACTACTGCCCTCTATGTGCCTATTGTCTTGTTTATTATTTATTGTAATGCCTGCACTGTTTTGTGCACTTTATGCAGACCTGGGTAGGTCTGTAGTCTAGTGTAGTTTTTGTGTTGTTTTTACGTAGTTCAGTGTACTTTTTGTGTTGTTTCATGTAGCACCGTGGTCCTGAAAAACATTTTCTCGTTTTTGCTGTGTACTGTACCAGCAGTTATGGCTGAAATGACAATAAAAAGTGACTTGACTTGACTTGACTGCATGGGTTTCCTCCCACAGTCCAAAGACGTTCTGGTTGGTAGGTTAATTGGTCATTGTACTGACTGTGAATGTCCTCAGTGGCGTAACAGGTAGAAAGTCAGTAATGAATGGACACATTTAGGAGAGCTAGCATTTCAAAATTCAACGCGGCAATCAGTCATCAGCAGTTTCAAAAGACATGAGAACCCTTCCCAAAACCAGCACATTCATACAAAATATTAAACCACCAAACTTCCTCAAGAGAAAGGGTAATGTGGAAAGGAAAAAAAGTAACAGTTAAAGGAAATAAAAATAACCATTGCCAAATAAATCCCAGAACTTAACTCAAGTGTAGTGATTAGAAATAAAATCACCTTGCATAAAGCAGTCAGGTCTCTCAGTTTACTTTTAACCAGGAATTCTGCAGTGATGTCACGAGGCGGCTTCACCTCAGAGGCTTCTCTGTACTGTTGATGTAGTTCTTTGATTTTCTCTTTCAGCGACACCATCTGAATGACATGTAACAGGACGGCATTAACGACTACACATAACCTTGACACAACCTTGAAATTGAGTAAGTTATCCCTTTTGGTTTAAAAGCCTAGAGGGGGGCAACCTTACTCGCCCCATCACTGAAATGTTCCCACAACCAATGGACTCACTTTCAAGGACACTTCACTTCATATTCTTGACATTTATAGCTTATTTAGGGTGGCATGGTTATGCAGTGGTTAGCGCAACACTTTACAGGACCAGCGACCCGGGTTCAATTCCCACCACTGCCTGTAAGGAGTTTTTCTCCCCATGATCGTGTGGGCTTCTTCCCACATTCCAAAGACATACCAGTTGGGAGGTTAATTGGTCATTGTAAATTATCCTGTGATTAGGTTTGGATTAAATTGAGGGATTGCTGGGTGGGCCAGAAGGACCTACTCCACACTGTATGCCAATAAATCAATCAATAAATCAGTATTTCTTTCTTTCGTATTTGCATTGTTTGTTGTCTTTTACACACTCAACTTGGTGCGGTCTTTCATTGATTCTGCTATTGTTATTATTCTATGGATTTATTGAGTACGCCCACAAGAAAATGAATCTCAGGGTTGTATAGGGTGACATTCATGTACTTTGATAATAAATTATTTTGAATTTTGAACAACACAGCATCCGTTACACTCATAGGAACTGCCTTGTAATTCCTGTTAACCTTCTGCTCAATTTCTCCTCCCTAGATAATACTAGAGTTAGGCATTTCATGCTGCTCCAGCAACAAAAACATATTAAATTGTTTTTAACGCGATAATTACGCTTACAAGAAGCTGTCCCAGGAACAAGAAGCCTGGCAAGCACTGATGAAAGGAAAGCTGCAAATTCCACAGGTCAAAAATAGCAATTTTAAAAAAAGCTGGAATTACACAGAACTATTGCATCTGAAAAGGAGAAGACAGGTCAACATATCTGATGTAGACTCTTAATCAGAACAATCTCTATCTTTTCAAAGAGATTGCAGTTGAAAGGTTAATTTCTCAATAGAGATGCTGAGCAACCAGTTAGATGTATCCATTGCATTTTAATTTATGGAATAGTTACATCTAGAAACAAAGTTCAAAGAAAGGAAACAATGGACAAGAAAGATGGAGTCTACAAAATGGCAGCCCACCATCAGATAGGTGAATAATTCAGTGGTTGAAAATAATTCAGAAGATACATAGCTCGGGTATTTGATGGTTGGGTTGGTTTCTGATCTTGCAATTTACTTGCCAACATTTCGTCACCAAGCGAGGAGACGTTGCCAGTGTGCTGTTGATTGTGGTGTGTCCTCTGAATGCTTGGCCTGATTGAAAAGTATTCGGAGGACACACCACAATCAACAGCGGACTGGCAATGTCTCCTCACATGGTCACAAAACATTGGCAAGTAAATTGGCAAGATCAGAGAACAACTCAACCAGACCAATAAGGGAGGTGACATTAAGACACTCAAAAAATATGAAAAAAAAAACAAAAAGGTGCACATTGAAAAATTGAAACGAAAACAGAAACGTTGAAATACTCAGCAGGTCAGGCCACTTCTGTGGGATGAGAAACTGAGTTTATCTTTTAGGCTGGAGATCCTCCTCACTGAAATACACAGAATTCCAGGAGGACACAACAGGGTGGACATCCAGAGAATGCTTCTAGGTGAGAGTTTCTAGCCTGAGAAGTCTAGAACAATAGGTCACATTGTCAAAATAAGGAGTTGCATATTTTAAGACGGAAGAAATTCCTTCACACAGAGGCTGATGAATCTTTAGAACTCAATCTAAAGAGTAGAGATGCAGTTATTGATTGCATCCAAAACAGATTTGATTGATTTCTGAACAGTAAAAGGAGTCAGGGAAACGATATAGAACATCAGCAACTTGCTGCACAATTTAATTTGGGACAATTTGTCAGTTTCTTTTGCGGAAAGGTAGGGTTGATGTTTTTTTTGAATGACTTCCATGGTTTTCTTTGTTTCATGGCCATCTGGAGAAGACAAATCTCAGAGTTGTATACTACATACATACTTTGATAATAAATGAACCTTTGAAATGTAGCAGGCTCAAGAGATCAAATGCCCATTCCTGCTGCTTTCTCTTATACAAAATGATCATATGAAGACAACTAATTTTAATAAGGATATAAAATGAATATTAGCGAACTTAAACTAGCTGTTGGCAATTTCTCAAATCTTGATCAAGGTCCTAAATTGCTAGGAATCGAATTATATTGCAATCTGCAGTAAAAAAAAACACCATATTTGGCTGTGTTAGAATATTGCTCTGATTTGTTACAGCCTGGTTCAGTTCTTAAAACTAACAGGCCAAATACACGCCTAAACATTTACATTAATTTAAAACCGTGATTCTCAATGGGGGACAGTACCCCCCCCCCCAAGGGGACGGTTATATCTCCTAAGGAGGCTTTAGGGGAAACAGAAGTCATTGGGAAGGGAAGGGCATTCAATATCCCTGGGGTTGGGCGGTAAGCTGCACCCTAATTTGAGGCACAAGACCTGACTAACCATTAGTAGAGCAGCCACTTGCGGGAAAAAAGGATGAGACACTGGAGCACAGGAAGAACCATAGCTCTGTAGGCAGTGAGCACTCGTTGTCACAACACATCTGAAACGCCACAATCTCATCCAACTTTACCAACCAAATAGAAGAATGTTCTCACAGTTTCCGAGCATGGAAAGTATGGCACCCTCTTTCACAGTCACGGAAGAAGGATTTTCAGAATCAATTCAAGGACTTGAAAGATCTGGAAATGCTGGACTGTGTGATTAACCCAATTCTTTGCAAGATGGAAGAACAGGAAGAGAGCTTGCAAGAAGAAATTGTTGCAATTCAGAAGGATGAAACAGCAAAAACGTATTTCAAAAATGGCCGCTTTTGTGGTATGTGGCTACACTGTCATACGAAGTTTCCTGGTCTTTAGAAAAAAGCCAAACTGCTCTTCATTGCATTTCCATCCTCCAACCTTGTTGAAAAAGACTTCAGTGCAGAAACCATGTACTCACAAAATACAGAAACGGCTTGGACATTGTTACGCGTGGGGACTTCAGGTTTTTGGTGTCACAAATTGACCAGACATTTCTACTCTTACTAAAAGCCGTCAACCTCAAGGATCACATTGATATTGAAGCTGCTGTACAGCGCACAGGTACTGTGTAAGCTAGGATTAAAGACAAAAAGATGTAAAGAATCGTTTTTCTCATGTTAGCATATGGTAGACATGTTTTTCACTATGGGGGCACCAGAAAGTATATTGTGCCTAAGCGGGGCATTGGCAAGTATGAAGATACTTTAGCGGTGTGTTGGCAAGCATGAAAGTACTTGGGAGGGGGCATTGGGCTAAAAAAGGTTGGGAAACATTCCTCATGCAAGGCTCATTCAGAAAGTAAGGAGGCATGGGATTGAATGAGACCCTGCTTTGTGGATCCAGGAATTGGCTTGCCCACAGAAGGCAAAGGGTGCTTGTAGATGATTCATATTCTGCATGGAGGTCGGTGAACCTGCGATATTCCACAGGCATCTGCTCTGGGACCCCTCCTCTTTGTGATTTTTATAAATGACTTGGATGAAGAAGTAGAAGGATGGGTTAGTAAGTTCGTTATTGACACAAAGGTTGGGGGTGTTGTGGATAGTCTGGAGGGTCGTCAGAGGTTACAGTGGTACATCAATAGGATGCAAAACTGGGCTGAGAAGTGGCAGATGGAGTTCAGCCCAGTTAAGTGTGAAGTGATTCATTTTGGTAGGTCAAATTTGAAGACAAAATATAATATTAATGGTCAAGACTCTTGACAGTGTAGAGGATCAGAGAGATCTTGGGCCTGTGTCCATAGGACACTCAAAGCTGCTGAACAGGCTTTTTCCCAAGACTGAAATGGCTAACACAAGGGGGCATAGTTTTAAGGTGCTTGGAAATAGGTACAAGGGGGATTTAAGTTTTTCACACAGAGAGTGGTGGGTGCATGGAATGTACTGCTGGTGACAGTGGTGGAGGTGGACACAAAAGGGTCTTTTAGAGACTTTTAGATAGGTACATGGAGCTTAGAAAAATAGAGGGCTATGCAGTAGGGAAATTCGAGGCAGCTTCTAGAATAGGTTACATGGTCAGCACAACATTGTGGACCAAAGGCCCTGTGATGTGCTGTAGATTTCTATGTCCTAGACACTGATTTAATATCAAAACATTACATGTGTTATCTCCATCAACAGCATCACCATAGGACAAATGAAGGAATTGCAGTCCAATTTAAAATTTTGTGAACAGAAAGTAAGAGACCTGTCATGACAAAGACTGATCTTTTAAATGTATTCATGGTTTTAAGATGTTTGGTATACAGTTCTGCTGCATTCAAGTAACTTATCAGCTCTTCTGGAAGCACGAAGAACTGCATAGTTGAATAAATTCTACATGATAAACAGTCAAGAACAAGCATGGACAGTCATAGTCATACTTTATTGATCCCGGGGGAAATTGGTTTTCATTACAGTTGCACAAGTAATTAAATAGTAATAAAGCCATAAATAGTTAAATAGTAATATGTAAATTATGCTGGGAAATAAGTCCAGGACCAGCCTATTGGCTTAGGGTGTCTGACCCTCCAAGGGAGGAGTTGTAAAGTTTGATAAGATCAGTGTTAAGCAAAAGATCGACATTTACTGCAATTGGATAGATGATAACCTACAGTTTAAACATGAACGGTTTAGCTCTTGCTTCAGAGATTTCAACGTGTAATTCAGGCTGACGTGCTATTGCAACATTGCTGCCTTTTAACCAAGGCATTAAACAAAAGCCTAGTTTGCTCTCAGCTAAATAATAGTTCCTACAGTCTTATCTCAAACAAAAGAAAATCTGCAGATGCTGGAAATCCGGGCAACACACACAAAATGCTGGAGGAACTCAGCAGGCCAGGCAGCATCTATGGAAAAGAGTACAGTCGACATTTCGGGCTAAAACACTTCTGCAGGACTTCCCAAAGAGTTTCGGCCTGAAACATTGACTGTACTCTTTTCCATAGATGGTGCCTGGCCTGCTGGGTTCCTCCAGCATTTTGCGTGTGTTCCTACAGTCTCATTTTACATCATGGCTATTTACAATATACTCACCCATGTGAAACCAATGACAACTATTCATAGGTATTGTACTAGTTAAGTAGAATGCATACCAAGTGAAACTTGGGAGTGCAGAAAGTACATATAAAAAGATAGGAAAAAAACTAATATTTCAAATTAATGGCTCGACATCTATAGAAAGATCCAGAGTTTTCAGGTTTCTTATTAAAGTTCATAATCTTAACAGTTACAAACTAAATTTAGAACATGTAGAACCTTCATTCAGATGCCATATATATGTCACACCCACATAAGCAAAAAATAAAAATAAAAATCCTGCAGCACCATTTTAATCTTGTTTCACTTCTTCGCCAAAGTTCCCTTTGCACAACCAGAATCAGAATCAACATCACTGGCATATGTCGTGAAATTTGATGTTATGTGGCAGCAGTACTTTGCAACACATAATAAAAACTGGAAACTAGAGTCAGTGAGTGAGTGAGAGAGAGAGAGAGAGAGAGAGAGAGAGAGAGAGAGAGAGAGAGAGAGAGATAGAGAGAGAGAGAGAGAGAGAGCACGCACATTTTTTTAAAGTTAAATTAAACAAGTAGTGCAAAAAGAGAAAGAAAGAAAAAGTAGTGAGTTTGTGTTCATAGGTTCAAGGTTCATTCAGAAATCAGACTGCAGAGGGGACAAAGCTATTCCTGAATCATTGAGTGTTTGGCTTCAGGCTCCTGTATTTCCTCCTTGGTGGTTGCAATGAGAATAAAGCATTTCCAGCATCTGCAGATTTTCTCATCTTTGTGCTAAAAGAGGGCACATTCTGGGTGACGTGGGTCCTTAATGATGGATACCACCTTTCTGAGGCGTCACTCCTTGAAGATGTCCTGGATGCTGGGGAGGCTAGTGCCCATTAAGTTTCCAACTTTCTAAGGCTTATTGCGATTCTGTTCAGTGGCCCCCCCCCCCCCACCCCACCATCCCCAATACCATAGCATACGAGGATTGTCAGTTTCCATTTCCAGGAGAAGCCAACTACAGGTAGTTCCATTATAATATGATAGTTTTGTTCCTAAGAAACCTCGAGTTAGAGAAAATCTTGTTACAAAAACAATGGGGAAAAATAGGTCAGTGGCTATAGTTTCAGACTCGCAATAAAACATTATTTTTCTCTGCAACATTTTTAAAACTAAAAATGATTTTAAATAGCTATAAGTTTATTCTGTCATTGCAAGCTAAAAATATTGACGGTAATAAGTATCCTAGCATTAGTATCAATAGGATAATAGAATAATCTTCATCCTACCACAGTCACACAACCAAACTCAATTAAATTTAAGGCAGCTTTTCTTCTTCAAAAATCTCCTTCTTACACCCACCCTCCGCCACCTCCAGTTTAAATTCCATGCGGAATATTTTGGAGGATCAAAAACCAAGAACCAGGAGTGATTGGTGGTCAATTTCCAGTAAATCTGGCAGCCTGTGTTATTTACAGAGAATTGTACCTGATTACTGTGGGGAGGTCCCATGGAAACCATCTGCCTCACAACTGTCCCCCACAAGACATTTTTTTCTACTTGTCAAATTCCAAAGTAAGTCTTAAGTTTCTTTAGTTCCTGCCTAAAACCTCATTATGACATATTCGGGCTGCAAAATACAAATAGCTCTCCCTAAGTAATCAATCACAGTATATCCCATTGACGTTTTAGCAGAACATCCTGTACTTACATCGAGTAAGCAAATTTTCTTATCATTCACATTCCACTTAACACAGCTCAAACCAAAATAAAAGCATATCCTCTTTCGTCTGTGTTTGGGAGAAGGATGATTACAATGTCAAATTCACAGAAATGTTACATTCTAATTTAGAGCAGGCTTGAAGCACCCCAAACTTAGACAAAATGAAATACAAGGCAAGGACACGGCCACTAACTAACAAGATCCTGTCAGCTTTCTTTCCAATGGAATCTAATGGTTAAATTTGTCAAAGAATAAACAACTTGAAAAAGGATCTAGTGCATCCCCAGCATATATGACGAATTAACTCTTCTCAGGCTTCCCAGCTGGGTAGAGGTATCGATTTTAACCAACATTTTGATGTCATCTTCATCAAGGATAATGCTTGGGCACTTCTTCTTCTTCTTCTTGTTTTACGGCGGTTGGCACCCAGCTTAATGGTGCATTACTGCCACCTTCTGCTCCGGAGTGTGCAATAGACTGATATTTCAAATTCCTTCACCCAATCATACACACATATATACCCTAACCTACATTTTATCCTCCCATCTTTGGCCATCCTAGTACCCTATTCCTGCTTATTCATCATATCCTATATAAAAAAAAACCCTGTACCCCTTAAGAAAGCTAAAAATACCCTGCCTTGTGCTTTTTCTCCCATGCCTAGCAACCCTTTTAATGTGAATTCCTGCACCCCCAATTCCCTTAGATTGATTATCATCATCTCTCTCTGTATCCCATACTTCCTACAACTCAGAACTACATGTTCTACTGACTCCTCTTCCTGACATTCCTCACACAATCCTGTCTGGTGTTTCCCTACCATTTTCAATGTTTTGTTTAATGCACAGTGCCCCAGACTTAACCTAGTCCACACAGTCTCCTCTCTTCTGTATCCACTACCTACCCTAGTACCTGCAACACATTTTTGTATTTGATATAAATGCCTCCCTTTCCCCTCCCTGTCCTATCTTTCTTGCCACATTTGGTTGATTTTTCCCAGATTACACACTTAAACTCTGCTTTACCTATACTAATGTGTATTCCTATATTTTCTTTCTTTAACGCCCTCTTTGCCAACTCATCCACCCTCTCAAATTCCAGTTTTTACTTTAACAAAGAACAAGGTAGGACAGGGGAAACCTGATTGGATGAGGACTAACCAATCAGGAGGGACAGATAATAGGGGTATAAATGCCACCAGACTAGATATGCCCAGGTATCATCCCTGGTGATGATGGAAGAGTTTGCCATCAAAACATTGGTTAAGATTGATACCTGTACCTGGCTGGAGGACCAAGAAGAGTTGATTCATGTAAATAACTTCATATATTTTTAGATAAAATTTAAAAGAAATTCAAATCACCTTATTGAGTAATTCTTTCAGATCTTCTTGTGTCTTCACAATTTTCTTCCAGTGTTCAATCTGTTCATCCTTTACATGTTTCTCCTGCAACCTAACGAGAATATTTTGGAGTTTACTTTCAGTTACGGCTTATTATGCATTCAGTCTATACATCATAACAATGCTTCTAAACTACAGCACTGGGGTGGGGTGGAGATACTTCCAAAGGCATGAAAGAAACTTTATTTTATATTCATCTGTTTCAAAATGGCTAACGTACATCACCATTGTGCTCTTAACTGAGTTGTATCCACATGGCTGAACTCATTCAGCAAAAGTAATGAGACCCTGAGTGGCAGTGATGTCTTGTACGACCGCTTCAGTTCACTGCTCCGTGACACTTACTCGGCTCTGCGCTGAACCAAGGGTCTGTGGACGGACTCTCTTTGAGGACTTCAGTTCAGAAAGCTATTTGCTTGCATTTATTGTTTGCATGATTTGTTTTTTTCTCTTGCACATTTTTTTTTAAAATGGGTTCGTTAGGATTTCTTTGTTTTATGATGAATCTCAAGGTTGTATAATAACGTACAGATACTTCAATAATAAATGTAGTTTGAACTTTAATCTTGCCACATGGCAGGCCAGTACAAGCCTCAGCCATAAAATAGCTGAAAAGAAAAACTGATTCACTTTAAAATCACAACTCTAGTTTGCTGACTATCAATAAAATGAAGTTTATTTCCCCCCAATCATTCTGACTGTCCCCAACATAAAGAATTATTCAAAGACCATAAGATATAGAAGCAGAAGCAGGCCATTCGGCCCATCGAGTCTGCTCCGCCATTCAATCATGGGCTGATCCAATTCTTCCAGTCATCCCCACTCCCTTGTCTTCACCCCATACCCTTTGATGCCCTGGCTAATCAAGAACCTATCTATCTCTGCCTTAAATACACCCAATGACTTGGCCACCACAGCTGCTCATGGCAACAAATTCCACAGATTTACCACCCTCTGACTAAAGTAATTTCTCCGGATCTCAGTTCTAAATGGATGTCCTTCAATCCTGAAGTCGTGCCCTCTTGTCCTAGAATCCTGCACCATGGGAAATAATTTGGCATATCTCATCTGCTCAGGCCTTTTAACATTCAGAATATTTCTATGACAGCCACCCTCATTCTCCTGAGTGCCTTATAGAGCCTCAACATCACATCCCTGCTCTTATATTCCATACCTCTAGAAATGAATGCCAACATTGCATTTGCCTTCTTCACAACCAACTCAACCTGGAGGTTAACCTTTATGGTATCTTGCACAAGGACTCCCAAGTCCCTTTGCACCTCTGCATTTTGAATTCTCTCCCCATCTAGTCTGCCCGTTTATTTCTTCCATCAAAGTGCATGACCATACACTTTCCAACATTGTAATTCATTTGCCACTTCTTTGCCCATTCCCCTAAACTATCTAAGTCATTCATATTATTATCAAAATATACTGAAGAATACATCTCTGAGATTCGTCTTCTCCAGACAGCCATGAAATACAGAAAAACCGTGAATATCGTTGAAAGAGAAAACATCAACACCCCAGCACAAAAAAAAGAAAAAAGCTATTAAAACAAAGGCTATTAAAAATGTCAAGCAAACCAAGAAGCATTTGAACAATTAAGGCAAACACTTCCAATGACAGAAATATCTTGCTCCATTCCTAGTATTGTGCCCTAAATTTGAGTGATCTCTCTCTTCCTTGATGATGTCGCCAGATAAGGCCGGAGCAAGTCTACAATTGGCGTGAGTAGTAGATTTGGACTCTATATCAGTTCTTATGATGCATTCTATTTCTAGTTCTAGATTTGGTTCCTCTTTCTCTGTTACTACTTTTGGGCAATTTTTGAATCGTGTGAACTGCAGATAATGAACACTGGGCTATACCCTTGTGATTTATATTTTATGCTTTCCATCTTTTTTGTTGCCGTTTGTGCAATATTTTTGCATGTGGGAGGGTAAGGGGGTTTGATGATTGAATTTGTTTCTTTGAACAGGTTGGTTCCATGATTCTTTGTTTCATGATGTCTGTGGGGAAAACGAATTTCAGGGTTGTATACCACATACATACTTTGATAATAAATATACTGTGAACTTTGTAGCTGTAAGTTTTAGTCTGCTCTGGGTGCAGATTCCTCAACTAATTGTTTAGAAATGCAACAAGTCCACTCTTAATGTTAAACTCGCAAAAGATTTATCGTTGAAATTGCCAGCCTGGTATTATGCAATCTCAAGTTTGGCATCCCAACTAGTCACGGAGATCTTTAACCACAATCAGACTGAATTTAAGTTTTATACCCGAGCAGATCGCTCACATTATATTTTGCTGAGCGTGAAATATAATAAAATACTCACTGTATGACAACTTCCAATGCCTGTCCTAATGAGACCGGTTTGTTGTTCAGGTAATTGAAGTCTAACTGATGACTGAGGTAAGATGTGGCCTCCAGCAAACGATTAAATTCTTGCTCTACCATCTCATCTTTCTCTTTGGGAACCTGAGCATCACAAATAAAACATAATATTCACTCAAAAGAAACAGGATTACATCTTTTATTTATTTAAGAATTAATAACAGGAAGATTTCCAAAGAAACTAGAGTTATCTAAGTGTGTAAATAACTGCCTAATTTTGAAGGTCCTATTGCCTCAAGGGAATAAAGACAATACACATAATGACAAGATACTAAGGTGAACTAAAATATCAGTACAATTACTTATAATAACTACAAAAAATTCTGCAGATGCTGGAGATCCAAAGCAACATGATTGAGTCCTGATGAAAGGTCTTGACCTGAAAAGTCAGCTATTTATTCCATAGAAGTTGCCTGACCTACTAAGTTCCTCCAGCACTTTGTGTGAACTATTTATAATAATCATCATGGCATCAACACATGAAAACTATAATGTGTGATATAGTTCACAATGGATTTGGAAACTCAACTGCCTATGAGGAAAGGCTGAGGCTCCTCCAGCCTCAAGTTCTCCATGGTCAGATGTTGGGAAGAAAGATCCAGGAATGTAAAGTCACTAAATAATCTTGTCAACAGTTTGTTTTTTTGAGCCAAAGTTAAAGCACGATATAATGGTAATTTGGGTGGCAGGATGGAGAAATGTCTATACCAAAGGAGGTGTAAGATGCTCCTTCTCTCCGCTAGCATTCAGGTCACCCTTGGGCAAGGTGCGGCACCCGTTTAGCACCTCCCCCTTCCCTCCCTGATCAGGATCATTTGACGCCATGGAAGCAGGTGGTGGATGGTACATATCACAAATCCTGGTTATGCAACCACTGATACCAGGTAGACAATCTCTGAAGAGTATTGATAATGGCTGGGGCCACCTGTCTTGTAATGACACTGCCTAGAAGAATTCAATACCAAACCACTTCTGTAGAAAAATTTGGCAAGAACAATCATAGTCATGGAAGGACCATGAATGCCCATGTCATCAGACAAGGCACATAACAAACAAATAATCATGGCAATACTTAGTACATCAAGCAGAGGAAAGCAATTGAGTATTTAATATCAATGGCCTTTGTCACAACTGGGAAAAGTCACCAGTAAAATTACTTAAGAGGCGCAAAGTTTGCATCTTAAAACAAGATTTACTATCAACTTTTTTTCCATACTGATGAAAGGCTATCAACCAGAAATTTTATTTCAGCTCCCCACCCAGAGATGGTGCTTAAACCACTAATCATTCCCTTATTGTATTTCAGGTTTTCAGGTTCTTGTGCAGGGGGGGTGCGGCAGTTGATTATCGTGTTCCGTTTGCAAGATTTGTTTTTTTTTTTTTGAGGGGCAGGGGTGATGTTTTCCCTTGAATGTTTTCTTTGTTTCACAACTAGCTGAAGAAGACGAATTTCAAGGTTGTATACTGCGTACATATTTTGATAATAAACAAACTCTTCCACCTTTTTGTAGTAATTTGCATTTGGGAAGATGAATCTTATCCACACTCCATGTTGGCTAAGGTTTGATACTACAGTAAAAGCCAGGGATTGGCTCCTATTTTTGTGCAAGAGTGTGAGAGTTTAATAAGTTGCAAGCAGCATAGCAGTTAAGCATGAAGGTATGCCAAGTAACAAGATGATGCTGATCGGAGGTCCTTTTAACCAAACACAGTTCATCCACATGGTAATAAAAGAAATCCTTATCCCGGCCAAGATGCCATGCTTTTGCCTCCTACCCTTAAAAAATGCAATCTATTTGTCAGAAGACACTAAATTGTCAATTAAAATGTAAAACTAAATCACACAAGGACGACACCAGTGGTCACCACAAGCCAAGACAAACCAGAGGCCCTCAACTTGAGGTTAACATTCTTTTGAACATTCAGAGAGGACGATAAAGAATTCTAACATTACTAATTAATTTAGGTAAAGAAATTCTGGATTATTTAAACATCTAATGTATCCTTTTGAAACAAAATCCAGAACTTGAAAGAGGTTATGAGCTTTCATCATCAAAATTGTCTGAAATGTCCCAATGAAGGGAATTCAACCAATAAACTGTAGTTTTACAATAAACCTCATGCAATTTTACCTTATTATAATCGCTGTCTCACACATTCTTCTGTCCCCATTTTTTCAACTGCAAGTTATAACACTTAAATTACATCCTTCCAATTACTTAATGAATACATCTCCAGAAATATTTACCTTGTCACCATCAAGGTAAATGCAGAAATGTTGGATTACTTTGTGGTTAAGTTAGTGAGTCTTTGATCCAGCAATGATAAAGGAATGCTATTGTGGAAATATTTCTATAACCCTGAAGTTTTTATGAATTTATAACTTTTGTAAAATGTCATGTGACAAAATGGAACCTCTGTAATCACAGTGTGCTTTGCTGGTTTGTTAAGCTTGTTTGGATGCAAGGTGTGCAAAAGGGGTTGTGATTTATAGCAGGATGTGTTTTACGGCAGGGAGTATTTTGACAGCAGAGAAAAACAGGAGATAGCTGTTAGCCAGGAGAAGCCTCAAAAGACAAGTGAGCACATTAAGGACAAATACAAGTTATTTAAGACGGACGCAGATAAGGAAGGAATGCAACTAAGGATGAATTACTACACTCCTGTCAGTATATAAAAATGATCTGTTTTGAGCTGTAAGATTGAAGCTATCTACCAGCAACTTACCATATGAACGTAGACGTTCCTTTGCAAGTAATGAATACGCTTATAATTTGATCAACTCTTGAGTTGCTGTAGCCTGTTACTGTATATTAGAAGACCTGGCTAAATGGTTCAGGGCACTATTATATCTCCAAGCTAAGATGGTATGCAAATTGATGAGGATTTTGTGAGATTCATAAATGTACTGATCTCCTTTGGTCAAAGAGACAGAGACTGCAGGCTTAGGAGAGAAATACAGCATGGAAGCAAGCCTTCACCACAATTAGTCCGTGCCAATCACTGTGCCCATCAAGCTAGCCGCATTTGGTCCACATCCCTCAAAATCCCTCCTATCCACACACATCTTGTTATTGGACCTGCTTCAACCACTTTCTCCGACAGCTTGTCCCATAGACACATCACCCTGGGTGTGCAGAGGTTGACCCTCCGGTCTCTTAAATCTTTCACCTCTCTCATCTTAAACCTATGCCCTCTGGTTTTTAGTTCCCCTTCTCTGGGAGGAAAGACAATGTGCACTCACCCAATCTATACCCCTCATGATTTTACACACCTCAATAAAGTCACCCCCCCCCCCAAATCTCCTACATTCCAATAAATCCATTATGAGTGTGTCCCACCTCTCCCTATAACTCTGGCCCTCGAGTCCTGGCAGCATCCACGTATACTTCTGTACTCTTTCCAGTTTAATAACGTCTCTGCTATAACAGGGCAAAACTGCACACAATACTCCAAATGGGTCTCACCAATATCTTATGCAACTGCAACATGAGTTATACAATCTTAGGGGAGCTGATAGAAATATTTGTAAATTACTGTAATTGATTGAAATGATTGTAAACGGGTATTGAAGGCTGCATTGATTTGGTGGATTAACAAAGAACGTAGAAGTGTACAGCAAAGGAACAGGCCCTTTGGCCCACAAAGGTATGCCGTACCAACTAAAAAAAGCAAATCAACACTAATCACCCAAACGCCAATCCCTCCTATCAAGACAATGTCCATATCCTTCCATCTTCCTCACATTCATCTGCCTATCGAAACATCTCTTAAAAGCCTCTAATGTATTTGTCTCTACCACCAGGCAGTGCATTCCAAACAACTACCACTAAGTAAAAAAAAACTTACCCTTACCTCTCCTTTGAACTGACCCCCTTTCACCTTTTGCTTTCTGGTATTAGATTTCCACCCTAGGAAACAGATACTCCCTGTCCACTCTATCTATGCCTCTCAAAATCCTGTAAACACCTATCAGAACTCCGCTCAGCCCCACTGCTCCAGAGGACTCAACACAAGTTTATCCAGCCTCTTGTGGTAGCAAACGAAGGAGTTGTTTCCATGTCGTATAACTCTCTGACTCCAGGTACCAAGCAGTGACCTCAACAAGGGAGAGATGGTGTTGCCACATCCCCTTGCCTTCGACGTTGCTGCCATCTCCAAATGCGGCCTCCATCTTTGGAGGTCCTGTTGCAGTAGCTATGACAACTTGATGGTATGCATTTTGCAACTCGTATACTTTGTAGCCCGAAAGCACCAAAAATCAGTGCGAGTTGATGTTCGATGTGACGGACGGGAGCCAATGTGACAAGTTATTTAAGTATTTGCCAAAGATAGGGTCATTAAGAAAGCTTTTGGCACATTGGCCTTCATAAATCAATGTACTGACTACAGAAGATGGGATGTTATGTTCAAAATGTATAAGACATTGGTGAGGCCTAATTTGGAGTACTGTGTGCAGTTTTGGTCACCTACCTAAAGATGTAAACAAGGTTGAAAGAGCAGAGAGAAAATTTGCAAGCATGTCGCCAGGTCTGGAGGGCCTGAGTTATAAGGAAAGATGGAACAGGTTACGACTGCATTCTTTAGAACGTAGAAGATTGAAAAGAGCTTTAATAGAGGTGTACAAAATTATGAGGGGTATAGATGCAAGCAGGCTTTTCCCACTGAGGTTGGGTGTGACTACTACCAGAGGTCATGGGTTAAGGGTGAAAGGTGAGAAGTTTAAGCAGAACATGAGGGGAAGTTTCCTTACTCAGAGGGTCGGGAGAGTGTGGAATGAGCTACCAGTGGTGCAGGCGAGCTCGATTTCAACGTTTAAGAGAAGTTTGGATAGGTATGTGAATGGTAGGGGCATTCAGGGCTATTGTCCCGGTGCAGGTCGATGGGAGTAGGTGGTTTAAATGGTTTGGCATGAACTAGACGGGCCAAAGGTCCTGTTTCTGTGCTGTACTTCTCTATGACTTAATGAGATGCACTCATGCAGACAGTGAGACCATTTCTGAGTCTCTAAAAAAACGTAAATTCGCCCATTTAGAAAGATATTGAGGTAACAAAATTAAGGACAGGAAATAGAACTTTAAACACAAATGAGGAAGAAGTGACCTCCATCTTGATAGTCAAGTTATTTCCTATTTTAGTTCAACCCTGGTTTGCTCTTGGTGTACAACATTATTAGAAATACCCCAAAATTGCCTGCAGAATTATCGCAATTAGATAAAATTGATGCAAGTCAGATCGCCATTATAGTGTACATTTTGTGATTGTCCAAAATCCTAACATCCTCAAACGATTGCAGACATCTTACACCCCAAGTACCTGTTGCTGTCAGATTTCATTATAGATGCCTAATTAGTAAAAGTAAGAATACGTACGTTTGTGCATCTTTCTCCCTTCATTAGGATCAGATTCCAAACATCAGCAATGACATAGGAAAAAAAGCGGGAAAAATTTATTAGTGTCTTGACTCTGTGACCACATTTTTGAAGTATGTAACTTCTAAAGAAATAAAAGAAAATTCCTTATCACACCTCTCAGGATAACTCAAAAAACAAATTATCTGAAAAACCACCACTAACACAAGATTTAAAAAGCATCCATTTTGCTTCACACAAAACACCATAAAATAATAAAGAAAATTAATATTTGTTTCAGACAACATTGGTTGTCAATGAATTGGGGGAACTTCCGGTTTTTCCTCATATTGTGAGAGCAGTAACTTGGCATGCAAACAGCACTGTGAGGTGGCACGTCCAACAAAGCAGCCCTTGCTCGGTACTGTACTGTAATCTCCGGCCAGAATCCACATTTAGGTTTAAATCACTTGTCACTCAAAAGCAAGAGGGTTGTGAATAAGCTCACTTGCAACTGACTGAGAATCAAAGCACTTCACATTTAATGAGCATGTCCAACACAGTGCAAACAGGGTTAAAAGGTTTAACTCAAGAATCTTAACAGAACTAACTAGTGAACATACAATTAGAATAATTATAATTTATCAGAGCTGATGAGAAATCATTAACCCATGAGGTTCAATGTCTCTCTCTCTCTACTGGTATACCATTTCAAACTCTTTGCCTTTACTTTATAAAAATCATAACACAACGTCCCCAAACTACAAAGGATATTATTATTATTCCTTAGATCTTAATTCTAGACAAACTGGAGGTGCCTGGCACAGTAGTGTAGTGGTTAGCAGAACTCTTTACAGTCCTGGCAACCCAGGCTCAATTCCCGCCACTATCTGTAAGAACTTTGTACGTTTTCCCTGTGCCCGTATGGGTTTCCTCCCGCAGTCCAAAGACATACCGGGTGGTCGGTTAATTGGTCATTGTAAATTGTCACATGATTAGGAAGGAATTAAATCAGGAGACTGTTGGGTGGTGTGGCTTGAAGAGCCGGAAGGGCGTATTCTGCACTGTATCTCAATAAATAAAGAAGGAAATTTAAAGAAATAAATAATCTTTAAGATTTTCAGCTCATAATACAACACTGTAAAAAATGACAACAGAACTAGTTTATTATTTGGATTCTTACTACTTTTCAAATTGCTTTCACTAGCTTTACTTAAAAGCTGAAATATCAATAGAGGAAGACGGAGTAAATAAAATTCCTCAACATTGCGGACCTTTGGAGTTTAGGTTTAGTATAATCACTGATCTACTCTGCACCTTCAAAATATACAAAGAGCACTTAGGAAACTCTTAAATAGGCATGTGGAAAAATGGAGGGTTATGTAGGACGGAAGGGTTAGATTGATGGTAGAGTAAGCTAAAAGGTCAGCACAACATTGTGCGCTGAAGGGCCCACACTGTGTTGGACTGTTCGATGAAAACGACTTTTTTTTACCGTGCCCATGGTCTGCTCCCTATCAAATTATGGTATTGCTTTGCACTGTTGTAACTATATGTTATAATTATGTGGTTTTCTCAGTTTTAGTCTTGGTTTGCCCTGTGTTTTTCTTGTGATATCATTCTGGAGGAACACTGTATCATTTTTCAATGCATGCATTTCTAAATGACAATAAATGAGGACTGAGTGCCCTCATAATCTAATCTAAAATTCTGGGTAGCGTTGACTGCTCCACATGACGTCCCACAGAATCCTTTTGTTCAGATCTGTATTGCAATCGGTGTCAGTATGTGACAGGGTGAATCGATTTGATTTACAATTTACATAAGCAATTTTGCAGGTCACAGAAGGGACTGTAGCTTAAGCTCAATCGGGTGGTGAGGACAAATGGTATGATAAAAGGACAGCACCACACTGTGGGCTGAAGGGCATGCAATGTCTCATAACGTACTCAGGAACAGCCACCCAAAGCAGGTTTAATCACAGTCTGTGAAACTGAAAACTCGAGGATTTACCTTTCAACAACAGGAATGTGAGAATGTTTTAAATTGCAGTCTGACAATTGTGGCGGATTACACACTTCAGAGAGCAAACAACCCACGCAAACATAAATACATACAGTATATACAAGTGGTGGACGTGGCAAACTTAAGACATCAGTTTAGAGAAATAAAATCTTTGTAACCAGAACATGAAAGGATTCGAGGTTCAATCGGACATTAAAACTTGATTAGAGCCAATATTAACGATCGGATGCTCTATGACAGTGTCAGTGCCTCTGTGAAGAACTGTCCAAAGAGTTAGGAGCCTTGTAGTGTTACTGGCTTGACCATCGAGTATCATTTTAGTATAATCACCGTTCTACACTGCACCTTGCTAATATACAGGGACATACTCGAGAACATCTACAGGTAGCAGCAACTTCCAGCAACTGGTACTTGGGGTCTCCACAGAGTCCTGTGCAAAAATGGAGACTTCCCTATTAGTACCTGTACTGCACAAGCTCTATGCCATCCAGAATCAGCCTGATAAAGAGGACAGTCGGGACTCAAGCTGAGTTGACAGCAGAGGCCAAAGTGGAAGCAGTAGGAGTCTCACACTATCCCATTGCAGCACATTTCCCCTCTCAGAATTGGCAGTCAGAACTTCTACTTACAACCAGAATAAAAACTTCTCACATTGTTCACATTTTCACATTTTGCTTACACTGAAGTCTAGCAAGTTTTTGACTGAAAACCTCAGAAATGGACTTTTAGCAGAATCGGCTACAACCCTTCGATAAGTAAGCTGTCAAGTCGTCACTTTTCTAAGAACAGCTGACTCTCAGAACCACACTGCAGGGCCATTTGCAGCAACTTCCACACTAAGATCAGGACAGATCAGCAGGAAGTGATGCTGGACTGCCGGTAAATGGCACTTGACTAGCTTAGGAGTGGTTGGGAGACTGTGGAGATATCAACATTAGCCATTAAGATCATAGAAGATCAAACCTGCCCAGTGAACCCTCACTGTTGTCATAATGAATGGCTGGGCTGGCTCCAAATCTATCCAAGCACTCCAAGTCAAATACTGAAGTAATACTGATTCCTGAAATAACTCGCTAAAATTCCTACAGAGAAGCACTCAGTTTCCACAGGCTGCACAGCAACATAGAGCAGATGTTTGAACAAAAAGCAAATTAATTAGATATAAGTAAGTATAGAAAATCATAATCCATCATTTTAGACTTACAGCCTGCCCATTTGCTTCATACAGGGGACATTTTTGTTTTATTTTGGCCAGTTCCATGTTTACTTGCTTGCTGACCACTGCCATCGGGTTTCCACCTGCAGAAAAATTAATAATAACTAATAGGTAAGTTCTGTCAGTTTTAGAGTCAAGGACTTGAGAACAATAATTTGACGACTGAAAAGGAAAGCTCTTCAGCCTGCTCAGTGTAAACTTGTGCAAATGCATGGTCATGGTATTCAGAATTCCACACTTGTATTAGTGTAAAATGAGGGTTCTCATTCCCGACTAGTCACCTCTTCACGTACATGTACAGTACTATGCAGGAGTCTTAGGCACACAGCTCGGGTCCCCAAGAGTTTTGTACAGTACTGTAGTAATTTTACGTATTACACTGTACTGCTGCATGGCATAAGTGAATGATGATAAACTTGATTCTGATATGGGTCTCTATTGTGGACTGAGAGTGGGAAGGGGCAGGGAGAGAGGAATCATGGTTGGGAAAAGGGGAAGAGAGAGGGAAGCACCAAAGAGACATTCTGTAAGGATCAATAAACCAATTGTTTGGAATCAAATGACCTTGCCTGGTGTCTCAGGGCTGGGGTGTGTCTGCACCCACACTACACACCCCCTGCCCCTGCCACTCATCCCACACACCTCCCGTGGTGCACCAGGCTCACCATTCCCAACATCCTTTGCTCTCGCCAGATTTACAAACTCAACTCTCTGCTCCATGTTGACAAATACAGGACTATGCAAAAGTCTTAGGCACTGTAGATATATATACACAAGCTTAAGACTTTTTTTGCACAGTACTGTAGTTATGGAGGAACAGTCAGGATTGGAACCTGACTACAAGCCCTCCATGACCAAGCAATCATTAACATTCATGCATGAAGGGCGGCCATCAAGGCAACACTTCATTAGACCCCTGAAGGGCCAAGGAAACACGGGAGACCAAAGACAACTTGGCGCATACCATAGAGGCAGAAATGAGAACCCTGAACCACGCCTGGGGCAAAATAGAGAAGATGGCCAAGGGCAGACAGGAGATCGAGGAGCTTCATTGCTGCCCTGAACGCCAGCAGCATACCAGGCAGTACAGTCGGCCCTCCTTATCCGCAAGGGATTGGTTCCGGGACCCCTTGCGGATACCAAAAAACGCGGATGCTCAAGTCCCTTATTCAACCTTATTGCTGACTGACCTTCTGAGTTCCTCCAGCGCATTGTATTTCATTCTTCAAACCCTCCCCAAAGTTCTTCCTTCAGTCCTGATGAAGGGTTTCGGCCTGAAACGTTGACTAATCTTTTCAACTGATGCTGACTGACCTGCTGAGTTCCTCCAGCGCATTGTGAGTGTTCCCTCATTCAACCTGTCTAAATGTGGTGGACCTTAGGACCCAGCAGCACCCCGGCCTTTATTTAACCTATCTCAGTGCGGTGGACATTAGCACCTGGCGGCGGAGCTCTGAATCCGCAGTGTTTCTGTTCACGAAAATAATCACAATTAAAAATAAAGTGGAAATAATAAAGTGATCAGAAAGAGGTGAAACACCATCAGTCATTGGAAAAGCGTTAGGCTACAGTCAGTCAACGACTGGAACAATTTTAAAGGATAAAGTGAGAAAGGCCCTGCCCCGACGAAAGCCTCAATTATTACTAAGCAACGCAGTGGTTTAATTATTAGGTTTTGGGGTTTTGGGGTTTTTGATCCTCCACATCAACCCAGCACGGATGGAGAGTGCGTTCGGGAGCAGGCTGTCACTGGATCAAACTTAGGAATTTCTGTTCCCGAGCCCGGCGCTGAAACATACATTTCTTAAGTGTTTTATATGCATAGAAAGGTATATACTATATACTAAGACAAACATTTGACTAACTGACGCTAAATAATACCGGATGTACCTGTTCCAACTTACTTAGTAAGAGAACTTCCGTTTTTTTCCCGATCCACGATAACCTACGCACGTCCTCCCGTATACTTTAAATCATCTCTAGATTACTTATAATACCTAATACAATGTAAATGCTATGTAAAATAGTTGTAATACTGCATTGTTTAGGGAATAATGACAAGAAAAAAAAGTCTGTACATGTTCGAACAACAAGTGCTGGAAGAGCACTTCCGGGTTTTCTTGATTCGCGGTTGGTTGAATTCACGCAAGCAGAACTCGCAGATGAGGAGGGCCGACTGTAACTAACTATGAAGAGTGGCTAGCTGGATAAGGTAGCATACATGACCAATAATTCAACAACCCTGTGCTAAGTCGTTTTTTAATAAAACGGAAAAGATGGGTGCAAATAAGAGAAAACATTTCTTTCCCTTGGTCAGACCCTTTCTGGAAGATTATTTTATATGCCCACAGATACATCATGCAGAACAAAACTGAACCTTCAGGAATTCAATTATGATGAAAGGGTACATAAATTTGGTTTGTACACCCTGCAATTTATATGTTGGAAGGTGATCCAAGTTTAAAATGAATTTAAATACATGGTTAGCACAACATTTTACAGTACCAGTGACCAGGGTTCAATTCTCCCTGCTACCTGTAAGGAGCTTGTACGTTCTCCTCCCTGACTGTGTGGGTTTCCTCTGGGTACTCAGGTTTCCTCCCGGTACTCGGGTTTCCTCCCACAGTCCAAAGACATTATAGTTGGAAGTTAAATGGTAATACTAAATTATCCCATGATTAAGCAAGGATTAAGTTGGGGGAAATCGCTGGGCGGCGTGGCTCAAAGGACCAGAAAGGGCCTATTCCGCGCTGTATCTCAATAAATAAATAAATTTCCTGCAGTAGAGGAAAATCCAGAAAAGGAACAATCTTAAAATTGCAGTTCTCCACGAGAAGTGATACCTCAAAACACCTCACACATAAAATGATTTGGAAATTTTAAACTCCCAAAGTGTTGTATGTACTGCTCAACTCAAGATGCCAAGTTAAGATTTCATTAAGTTATCAAGGAAGTCACAATAGTTACATGCATGTTGTAGGATCAAGAAGCAAGCTTAAAAGGGGCTACGACTGCCTGCCATTTAGTCTCATCCCCAAAATAAAGAGGGAGTGAGCGGTTAGGAAAGAAATGGCATACTTTCAAAAGCCAAGCAAAACTTACCAAGTCCTGTCACAACCATGGCCCCCAGATCAGCAACGTAGTTTCCCTTTCTGAATGTGGCAACACGTCCTCCAACACGGTCCTACAATTAAAGTGATGGTGCAGTGGTTAGGTGTCCAGTGAGTGTCTCCCCATACATAGCTAAAAATTAAATGGCTGGCTGCAGCTGACACTGCTAATTTGGGTTCAGCATTGTGACCTTATTTCAAGCCCTATGCCCAAGGGCATGAGCATCATTTTCTTTTATGTAAATTTTATTGTCAGAGTACATACATGTCACTATATACAACCCTGAGATTCATTTTCCTGTGGGCATACTCAGCAAACCTATAGAATGGTAAATACAACAGGATCAATGAAAGATCAACCAGAGTGCAGAAGACAACAAACTGTGGAGATGCAAATATAAATACGTAAATAGCAATAAATAACGAGCATGAAATAACAAGATGACTGAATCCTTAGAGTAGTTATCCCCATTTGTTCAAGAGCCTGATGATTGAAGGGTAGCAACTGTTCTTGAACCTGGTGGTGCGAGTCCTGAGGCTCTTGCACCTTCTACCTGATGGCAGCAGCGAGAAGAGAGCGTGACCTGGGTGGTGGGGACCTCTGAGATGCTGCTTTCCTACAACAGCATTTTATGCAGATGTCAATGGTTGGGAAGAATTTACCTGTGATGTACTGGGCCAAATCCACTACCTTTTGTAGGATTTTCTGTTCAAAGGCATTAGCGACCATTGGCGAAATCCTGCTGACAGTTGACAAAGCTACTTATCTTACTTCATCTTCTTTCAAACATGATTCTACTACTAATCTGCGTGCAATTGGAACCTGTAGCTTATATTTTGATGGTGTGGTTTGGGGCCAACTGAGTGATCTGGTGCTTTGCTGTCTCCAAGGGAGATCAATGAGATTTGGAGTGGAGGGTGCAGCCTGGAGATGGGGCACGAGCCCTTGATTGACTCCATTGCTTCTCTCTCGCTTGAGGCATCAAGCAAGGTTGAAATCGACAAGGGCGAGAGCAGAGGATAGGCAGGTATTTAGCGCCATCTGCCTGCATTTGTCCGGTTTTCCTCTCACTAGCTGCTGTCAGAGGAAAGTGCAAGAGTCTTGGAGGTTCACGTTGCATGTGTTCCTGGATTCAGGTTACTCTATTTTGCTGTTTTTGAACAGTTTAATCGAGGGTATCGATGTACACTGGAGTGTTTCGGTAAAGAGTGGTCCAGTAAAGAGTCACTCGGTAAAGAGCCTGCCTTGGCTAGCAGCAGCTTAGCACTGAACTGAACTAAACTGAATACTGCAAACAGCAGGAATTCCGCAGATGCTGGAAATTCAAGCAACACACATCTAAGTTGCTGGTGAACGCAGCAGGCCAGGCAGCATCTGTAGGAAGAGATGCAGTCGACGTTTCAGGCCGAGACCCTTCGTCAAGACTGCACCTCTTCCTACAGATGCTGCCTGGCCTGCTGTGTTCACCAGCAACTTTGATGTGTGTTGCGTAAACTGAATACTACTAGTTCGATGTTTGATATTCTATGTGTTGTTCACTTGGTTTTTGCCACTTGCACAATTTACTCATTTTTTTTCTCGGGTGTTTATTTTCTTGGAATGGGCTCCATGATGTTTCTGTGTTCAAGGCTGTCTGTGGGAGACAAATCTCAGAACTGTATTCTGTATACATACTTTAATAATAAACGTATTCTGAATCAAACTTTCCGTGTTAGGTTTATTGGGAAGCAAAGAAATGACCTTACCCTTGCCTCCAGAACAGTGACATCCATTCCAAAGCTCTGTAACTGGCGAGCGGCTGCCAGACCCGAAACGCCAGCACCTATGATTATCACCTTCCCAGTCTTCTTTGCTATGAATCAGATATTATTCCAGTTACCAAACAAAGAAAATACAGATCAATCAATATTAAAGGCTGATATACAGTACAGATTAACTGCATGCCCTTAACAAGTAATTGTTAATTACCATTTACAGCCTCCCCCCCCCCAAAAAAATCCATGACTTTTGCACTGATTGCACCTCTTTCGCACCCAATCCATTCTCTAGAACTGAGTAAGACAAGTTTGCAATCATAACAAACCTTTTGATTCCAGGCTGATTTTCTGACTTTCTAATCCCCCTTCCAATTGAAAGTACTTGTTTTTAATCACCATAAAACGGCTAGTTTGCAATCTGGCTCAACAAGTACAGTAGAATCCCTTCAGCACACCTTTTTAAAAAATTTTCTCACATATCCCTTGACCTGTACCGACTCCAGGTGCATCAATGTCTTAGATACAAAACTCACATCCTTCTGTTCAAATTCTTTGCATTCCAAAAAGCTCTTCTGAGAAAGTATAGCAGCTTCCTCTTATTATGCCCATCTGCACATCAACAAAGTCTTCTGGCCATTACTGCAAACCATGTTCCGTTCCCAAATTCTGGAACCCTATACTAATATTTTTTTCCATCTATTACAAGGACTACTTATTCCAACACATCTTACTTTGGTTTGTTTTAATCTGATATTGCTCTCTCTCCCTCTCTCTGGCTATCCATCCCATAGGATGATGATGGTTCCTTTCAGTCAGTTAGTGGGGTTTGGATACCCCACTCCTCAGAAAGGAACAGCGTGTGCGTGAATGGATTTTAGGTGAGTAGGGGATTGCACAGGTCCAGACCCACCCTCTCGACATCCCCTCCCGGATCCAGTGGCGTGGTGGGGTCCAAGACGGCTGGGGGAAGTTCTGTTGCAGTGAATGGCCAGACCAAGCTTCGATGCAAGGGATGCCCTTTCCTCGCTTCACGGCACGTGTTTGCTAGATGGCCGTTGACCCTACGAGAGGGTTCATCCACCCTTTGACAGGTCTTGTTTTTCATCCTGCAGGGTGTCTAGTCACCCTCCTCACCAGGCAAGCCTGGTGGGGGAGCCGGTTTAGTCGCCGACCACCCGACCATGCGACAGGTAGTACTGGGTTACGTGGTACCAGTAGCACTCAAGACGAGAGCTTTAATCTGATATAAAGTCATGTCAAATCATGGGATGTTTAAGAATATAAAACGTAGGAGAAGAATTAGGCCATTTGGTCCATCGAGTGTGCTCTGCCATTTGATCACGGCTGTTCTTTTTTCCCCTCTTAACTCTATTCTCCTGCCTTCCCCCCAAAACCTTTGTCGTCTTTATTAATCAAACTCTGCTTTAAATGTACCTGATGACTTGGTCTCCACAGCTGTCTGGAACAGATTCACCACCCTCTGGCTAAAGAAATTATTCAACTCTGTCCTTCTATTCTGAGGCTGTGCCCTCTGGTCCCAGACTCTCCCATGATTGAAAATATCCCCTGCACGCCCACTCTGTCGAGGCTTTTCAATATTTGGTATGTTTCAATGAGAACATCCCTCCACCCCTCTCATACTTCGAAACTCCTAAATTAAATCAAGCTGCTAGATCAATGGAAGCAGCTGCCACTATTGTTGAAATAAGTAAATAAGTCTATTTGAATAGTTGTGATGGCATGACATGTTAAAAGTGTGACAGTGGCAAACAAAATCCAAGCAATATTATCGATATAATTAAATCTCATGAGTTTTCTTTTTATAATGAACTTATGCCAAAAAACAAACAACTTGCAGTTTTGGACAATTACTTACTTGGAAGTGGTTTCACCCGCTTGTAGATGCCAAAATTAATTAGCCCGTGACGCTCCAAGTAGCCATGTATCCTGTGAACCAGCACTGCATCACCTAAGACAAAGAAGAAATGACAATGTGGGCTCAGACAAATCAGATTATCAAAATGCAACACACACGTTTACATGCTTACTTTAAAAGTGGCCAGGAAAATCGCTGGTACAGTTTCATATCCAACAATTTTCTCTGAAAAATTACCAAATTAAATTGTCGCTTTGACAGTCACAAAAAGAATCTGGAGATTAAACTGTTTTCCTTCTGTGCTTACATTATATAAAGAATTGTGCTAACTTTCTACAACTGAAGGTTCTACAGCCTTGCAAGTTCAGTTAAAATCACTCCAACTTACTGTTGTAAGGAGACTCCAGTTGCTGGTGAGTTACCTCAAAGGTCAACTGCACCTTTGGGTTGTCCAGCCAGAGCTGCAACTAGTTAAAAGGAGGAAATACAGAAAATGAATGTTATATTTAACAGACCTGCATCTTGTCATAAAGAGGACAAATAACCAACATACAAGATAGTTTTCTTTCATGCTCCAGTTCTCTCCATCATCCAGTCCCATGATATTTACGTCTGAAGCAAGTTTCAAAAGGTTATTCAATCTAAGGGAATATAATCTACTTTTAAACTCCCTCAAATAGCCTCTGACAACCACCTCTAGCTCCTTGTCCTCACATGTCGCTTAGCTCTCCAACAAGGGGTACTGGTCACAACTGAACTACTCTTAACTAGATTCCAGATAACAAACACTCTTACTGCGTTCAGTGCAACATATCCTAAGCATAGACCAAAACGGATTAGCAGATTTATCAATTGATGCTTAATATTGTTCCCAGATAGCCCGTTGTACATATACAACATACCCTAGTGCCACAATTTGGGTAAATTGAACAAGTGGGAAATTTTTCAGCAGCTACAATAAAAGCTCCTCCAAGAGGATGATAATCTTGTTATAGGGTTTGGAGGTTTGCCCAGAGAGCTATGCTGGGTGGAGTCGAGGCTTTACGCTTCGGCTCTTGATCAGGTCACCCATGCCAAACAGGTCAAACAGCAGAGGCCAGGCTAAGAGTGGACCACCAGCCCTCCAGGTTTGTGGGTTCAGCTCAGGGCTAACAACCCTGACTGGCCTAATAAAAATTGTTATTGGAACAGCAATGAGGAATCCTTCTATATCTGCATACGACGGTACTCCTTAATCTCTACTCAGGATTTGCATGACTGACAGTAGTGAAAACTGAGAGGAAGATGCTGGCATGATAAAGGAATCCCTGAACATCACCAAGACGAAAACTGGTTTTTGGAACGTACAAGCCATGTATGCACTGGCAAGCTGGCACAAATAACTGCAGGAATGTATCGTCACAATCCACAGACAGAGATGAGGACCTTCATTGCTGCTCTAAATGCCAACAGCCTAACGGACAGCAAGTACAGTATAAACTGGATAAATATGAAGTTATCCTCCCCATAGGAAAATGAGTATCATTTAAATACCAAATAATTGGGAAATATTTAACTCACAAAAGGACCTGGTAAACCAGATACTAAAGCAAACAAGAAGGCAGCAAGCAAATGTTGTGCTAGTTTTCATTGCAAGAAGTTTTAAGAATAGGGACAAGGATACCTTAGTACAGTTTATACAAGATCACGGCGAGTTTGTTTTAGTTCACTGAAGAATTCAGATTAATGCCTCAGATGGTTCATTCGTTATGTGTTGCGTAGTATGAAGAAGGTAATCGTGGTCTTTCCATGACCATAATTGTTCTTGGCAATTTTTTTTCTACAGACATGGTTTGCTGTTGCCTTTGTCTGGGCAGTGTAAGATGGTAAGGATGGTAGGATGGTTGCAAGGGGCAACACAGTAGCGTAGTGGTTAGCACAATGCTTTACAATACCAGTCACCCAGGTTCAAATCCCACTGCTGCTTGTAAGGAGTGTGTAGATTCTCCCCAAGATTGCATGGGTTTCCTCCGTGTGCTCTGGTTGCCTCCCACAGTCCAAAAACATCCAAAGTTAACTGGTCACTGTAAATTCTCCCATGATTAGGCTAGAGTTAAGTTGGAGGTTGCTGGGCGGTGCGGCTCGAAGGACTGGAAGGGCCTACTCCGCGCTGTATCTCAATAAATCAAAAAAAAAGTATGAGCAGAGATTGAGTCATCAGAAGAATGAGAGGGGACTTCATTGACAAAATTGTGACAGGGCTAAACAGACATAATGTGGGGAGCCACTTCGAAGAGGGTTACAATCCCAGTATAATGGAGTAAAACATTCAGTACTGAGAAGACATTTCCCTTTACAGTGGTGAACAATCTCTGAATTCACCAGCACAGAAAGCAGTCAAGGATAAGTCTCTGAATACAAGTAAGTGTTATACTTTAAGGCACCAAGTGCATCAGCAAAGAAGAGTACACTGAGGGCGAATGGCCTCCTCCATCTCCTGTTTACTGTGAGCTCTATCACTTCACACAAGACTGTCTTGTGATAGAGCTCTTGGTCCACCAGTCAAAACATCTGCTCAGGCTGTGTGGCAATTGCTGTTGTGCCAGGATCGCAGTGAGGAACCCGGCTCACATTGGTGCTTTTACCCACTCCTTGGCGTGGCAAGGCAGCCTGCGAGGGCTGTAGGTGGGCTGGCTGGGGCACGCAGCAGGGTCATTCAGCACCAAGATGGGGGCTCAAGGCAACATCCTGTCCAGCCTGACACAGGCCATTGCTGGGGGCTGGAAGTTGATCATCATCATGTACCACGACGTATGACATAGGTGATCATGGTCTTCCATCCTTCCCTCATCTGCGAAAGGTCACAACCGGTGGGGAATACACCCTTCATGGCGCTGTTCCCATTCCTTTCTCTATCCATGACCATGATTATTTTTGGCAAATTTTTCTACAGAAACGGTTTGCCATTGCCCTCTTCCGGGCAGTGCCTTTACAAGGCAGGTGACCCCAGCCATTATCAATACTCCTCAGAGATTGTCTGCCTGGCGTCAGTGGTCACATAACCAGGACTTGTGATGTGTACTAGGTGCTCATACGGCCGTCCACCACCTGCTTCCATAGCTTCACTTGAACCTGATCTGGGCGGGGGGGGGGGGCTAATCAGGTGCTACAGCTTGCCCAAGGTTGACCTGCAGGCTAGCAGAGGGAAGGAGCACCTTACACCTCCTTTGGTCCTTTGGTGGAGACACATCTCCACCCTGCCTCCCAATAGAGTTGATAGAGAGCCCAGATCCCGCGGTCTCTCATCATTACCTGCTGCATGTGATAAAAGATGTTTCCTCCCCCCCTCTTTATTTGCTGGGCCCCGGTAAAATCAGCAAATAAAGAGGCTTTGGGATTTTAACGTTTCTCTGTTATTCACTCTTTGGGGTTTTTCTTCTGTTTCGTGAATGCCTGCAAAGAGCAAGGATTACAGGTTGTATACCGCATAATCTCTGATATTAAACTGAACAACTGAATTACTGAATGGCCAGCTACAACCACTGAGTTCATTACCACAGAGGGCAAAGAGGGCAGTGGCACGTCCTAGGTACACAGATGGTCACTGTCAGTGTTGATTCAATGCTGGGAACACATCCTGCGTGCTATGCAAAGTGCCAGATTCTGCATTCAATAAATGCTGCATTGAGTTCACTTTGCCAACCGCAGTCCACAGGAGATTCTGCCAGCTTTTAAGCAGATGCCGTCACTGGGCTTCTGATCCAGCATGTTGTCCTCCACAGGAGAGCTAGTGAATCGATCAGCGCTCCGGTGACAAAAAAGATTCTTCAACCAGACTGAGTAACATTCATAGTCATGTCTAAACCAGGAATTTGAATATCAATGTCCTCTAGACAGCAAAACAAAGATTCAAATAATAGCAGGGACAGACAGTAAAAGACTGTTTTAAATCTTCACATTAAATTCTGAAGCATGAGACAGCGCACTGGTAAAATTAAATTTTCAGCACGTGACTAACCTGCTGTTAAACATTCATTCCCTGTCGAATACTCCAACCTTTAGCCACCATGTTAAGTAGCTAAACACTGCATGTTCACTTCCTTATATTTATTTCAATGCCACACATATTGTTGTAGCCCAAACAGTACTTTCTGGATGTTTACATGCAACTAGCCATGTCCATGCTCCAAAGAACTGATCGTGGACTTCAGAACGGGTAAGGTGAGGGAACATACACCAGTCCTCATAGGGGTAATCAGAAATGGAACGGGAGAGCAATTTCAAGTTCCGGGGTGTTAACATCTGAGGATCTATCCTGGACCCAACATATTGAAGCAGTTACAAAAAAAGGCATAACAGCGGCTATATTTCATTAGGTGTTTGAGGAGACTTGGTATGTCATCAAAGACACTCAATGTACCATGAAGAGCATTCTAACTGGCTACATCACCATCTAGTATGGTGGTGGTCAGGGGGGTGGGGGGGGTTGGCTGGCTATTGCACAAGATTGAAATAAACTGCAGAAAGTTGTAAACTTAAATCAGCTCCATTATGGGCACTAGCTTCAGTAGTACCAGGACATCTTCGAGGAGTGATGCCTCCAAAAAGGCAGCTTTCATCATCAAGGACCCCCACCACCCAGGACACGACCTGATCTCATTGCTACCATCAGGAAGGAAGTACCTGAAGGCGCACACTCAATGTTTCCGATTTCTGAATGGACACTGAACCCTTGAACACTACCTCACTACTTTTTTATTTTTGCATTGTTAATTCATAAATACAGTAAATATCACTCGAATTCAGTTTTCTTTCTCTATTATCATGTATTGCACTGTACTGCTACCATAAAGACAACTATTTTCATGATATATGCCGGTGATAGTAAACCTGATTCTGATAAGCTAAAACTCAGTTTTCTATTATTCTGCCCTGAATATGATTTTTTTTAAATTGCCCGCTATGGTAAAGTGAATTGCTTTTTATGTTTAAATAATTGAAATCTTTTATTTGAAACTTACTCAATTTCAAAGTCAAAAACAACTAATATTTTTGGCAAGCTGGCTCCAGCATTCTGGGTCATTGGCTACCTCATGGATATGGCTTGCTCTGGTTCCCCCAGGGCAATCTAAGACTTTGTACCTGGAGTGAGTTGTGTGGAGAAACTGACAATGCCAGACTAGCAAAAAGTTCCTCATTGTGATGTGTGGGCACGTGGTCAAGTGGTTAAGGCGTTCGACTAACAATCTGAAGGTCGCGAGTTCGAGCCCCAGCCGAGGCAAGAGACTTAACCACACAGTGCTCTGTGACGACACCAGTGCCAAGCTGTATCGACCCTTGCCCTTCCCTTGGACAACATCCGTGTCGTGGAGAGGGGAGACTTGCAGCATGGGCAACTGCCGATCTTCAATACAACCTTGCCCAGGCCTGCGCCCTGGAGAGTGAAGATTTTCTCGCAAGACTAACGGATGTGATGTGTGTATGGTACATAACTGGCCCAAATTCTGATCCATTCAATGTAAGTGGTACACATACTGTATGTTGCCATTAATTTCAATAGTTTACATCCACCAGAAAGTGCTCGAATTTCAATATTGAGAGATTAAAAAAACTGGAAAATCTCACAAGGTAATTTGTTCCATAAGGAGAAAAAAACGCAAAAGTGATCCATCTTTGAGATTTCCAGTGGCTGGCAAGACCAGCCTAATTATTTCAACCATCTTTTGTAACATAACAAGGAATTACCTGCTTTGGTAAAATGTTAAAGCTTCTATGGAAATAACCAATTAGCAGCAAAATCCTCCCTTGGTTCCTTGGCCAATACTTGTCACTCCAAGAATCAAAGGCCCTAAATATTGGCCAAGGAGAAATAAATGTTCATATCAATTCCGATTCTGAGGTGGTAGTACAAGACAAAATACCTGCTAGATATCCTTCAGAGTAACTGCATTCCGGCAAAGTACTTTGAGAAATATTATGGCCAAGATGCCATCTTTTTATGTATCCTATCACGATTCATTTCCCATCAAGACAATAGACTGCAACACACATAAAATGCTGGTGGAACTCAGCAGATCAGGCAGCGTTCTATGGGAATGAATATACAGTTGTTGTTTTGGGTCCAGACCCTTCTTAAGGACTGGAAAGGAAGGGAGAAGACACCAGAATAAAAATCTGAGGGGAGGGGAAGGAGGATAGCTAGAAGGTGATAGGTGAAGCCAGGTAGGTTGGAAAAGCAAAGGGCTGAAGAGGAAAGAATCTGATAGGAGAGGAGAGTGGTCCATAGGAGAAAGGGAAGGAGGAGGGGACCTGGGCGAGGTGACAGGCAGGTGAGAGAAGGCAAGAGACCAGAGCGGGCAGTATTACAGGGGAGGAGCGACGGAACTTTTCTTTACTGGAAGGAGAAATCAATATTAATGCCATCAGGCTGGAAGCTACCCAGACAGAATACAAGCTGCAGCTCCTCCATCCTGAGGGTGAGGGCACAAGAGGAGGATAGGGATCAACACATCAGAACAGGAATGGGAAAGGGAAATCCTGACGAAGGGTCTCGGCCCGAAACGTCGACTGTACCTCTTCCTAGAGATGCTGCCTGGCCTGCTGCGTTCACCAGCAACTTTTATGTGTGTTGCATGAAATGCTTGGCAAATGGAACAGAGGTACTCGACGAAGCAGATCCCCAATTTACAAGAGGTCTCACCAATTTAGAGGAGGCAACATTGGGAGCACCGGACATAATAGACAACTGAGCAGATTGACTGACTAGTAGAGCAGATGGAGTATTATTTTTTAGTTTTCTTTAGAGATATAGCACAGTAACAAGCCCTTCCAGACCAAAGGGAGTTGTGCTTTCCAAATACACCCATTTGACTAATTAACCTACTAACACATATATCTTTGGAATGCGGGAGGAAACAGAGCATGGGCAGGAAACCCGTGTAGTCAGGGGGAGACCATACAAATTTCTTACAGGCAGAAGCAGAAAATGAACCCAGTTCGCTGGCGCCCCATGTAGTTACGCATTAAAAAGCAAAACATCAATTGCTTACAGCACGGAAGCGTAGTGGTTAGCACCACACTTTACAGTACCAGCAACCCCGGTTCATTTCCCGTTGCAGCCTGTAAGGAGTTTGTACATTCTCCCTGTGACCGTGTGGGTTTCCTCCGCGAGCTCCAGTTTCCTCCCACAGTCCAAAGATGTACCGGTTGGTAGGTTCATTGGTGATTTAAAACTGTCCCACAATTAGGCTAGGGTTAAATCGGGGGTTGCTGAGTGCCGTGGCTCGAAGGACTAGAAAGGCCAACTCCATGCTGTATCAATAAATAAATAAAATAAAATACACATACTCTTTTGGGACCAGAAGGGCAGATTCTAAGCATTTTGGACGTGAAACGTGAAGTTTGAGACTTACTAACATAGACAGGAAAGGGAATATGTCAGATTTCTTTGATGCTGAGCTCCATAACTGGCTGTATTCTGTGACAGACCTCTCACCTACTACCTTCAATGAAGATGATTAGGAAAAGATGTAGGAAGCAAAAGGGCAAGGTTAATTATTTTTTTATTACATTGTGTGTGAGAGCATGTGTGTGCTAGTGGCTGTGATCCAGTAGAGTGATCTGAAAGCAGAAAATGTGCAAACACTCAGAAGTACAGTCTGCACTGTGGAGAGAGAAACACAATGAACCGTTCAGGATGAGGATCCTTCTTCAGAACTGGCAAAGAGAAAATATAAGTCAGTTTTTGTTTCTCCTTCCACAAATGAAGCCAGACCTGCTGAGTGTTGTTAGCATATTGAGGCTTTATTTCAGATTTCCAGCATCAGTTGTTTTTTTTTTCAACTTTCATCTGCATTGACTGGCTGATCACGATGAACACCTAACCTATAGGCAATAATCCATCAAACAAAACTGAGCCACCTTCACCTCACACCTATTAATCCCCAAGGTCAAAATTAGAATGCACTATCCCGTTCAAATGAGGAATTTCTGGCATATTAGAGGATCAGGGAAGAGAATCTACACATTACCTTCAGCATCAAAAACAATTGCTTATTTCAGAAAGCTCCGTTTGGCAAACCACTCATGCATCTGACCAGCAACACACATCAAAGTTGCTGGTGAACGCAGCAGGCCAGGCAGCGTCTCTAGGAAGAGGTACAGTCCACGTTTCGGGCCGAGACCCTTCGTCAGGAAGTCCTGCAACTTTTATGTGTGTTGCTTGAAATTCCAGCATCTGCAGATTTCCTCGTGTACGCATCTGACCAATGGGTTTATACATTGACAAGAGCAGACATTTGATTAACTGGAACAGAAATAAAATATCTAGTGGAGCAGCCATGTATCTGTTCTCCTCCTGCGTTGTATTTGTGTTGCCCGTTTATTATGGTAACTAGTCCTGTGAGTCAGGGCGTGGCAAAAGTGAAGGGAATAAGTTACGTACTCTTGCTTATTCTAAGGCAGTTTGTAGCACAGGACCAGCGGATGCCGTATCTTTCATTGACTGCTTTATTTAGTTTAGTTACGCTGAAGTTTCATTACTTCGAGATTGTATGCTTTGCTAGTTGCTAATAAAGGATCAAATACATTTCTTTGACTTTTGGAACATCATCACTGAAACGGTTGGAGGACGCGTCATACAAGGAAAACAATCCATGGGGGTCGCCAGCAGCTGCAATTGAATTAATGGAAGGGGCTGCTACGTGACATATGCAAGAACCAATACCAGAAAAGCATTACTGGAAAAGATACTGGGAATTGCAACAAATTTATCTATTACAAGTACTTATCCCATAAATGCAATGTGAGTGCACTGCACAACAACCATCCACTAAGAAGTTTCCTTAGTGAAACTTGAGGGAAACTTTTGATGTATCAACACAATAATAATACTCTACGGACTATTTTCTTTAGTCAGGGCCTTGTGCTTTGACTCTTGGTAAGGGTCATCCAAGAACAGCTCAAAGGGTAGAGGCCAGACTAAGAGTGGTCCACTGGTCCTGCAGTTTCAGGGGCTCAGCTCAGGGCTAACCAACCTAATTGGTCAAAAAAATTGTTACAGAAACAGCACTGAAGAATCCTTCTACATCTGTATGTGATAGTATTCCTGAGTGTCCACCTGGGATTTACATGACTGACAGTAGTGAAAACCAAGACGAAGCTCTTGGCATGAAGAGGGAAGCCCTGAACACCGCCAAGACCAAAAGTCTTCAGGAGAACCATAACTGGGCCATCTTCTCTATGTTGCCCAAGGACAGACAGAGATGGAGGACCTTCACTGCTGCCCTAAACACCAGCACTGTAACAGGAAATTGATGATGATAATGTTTCCTGAATTACCTTAACTGTCATAACACATTAATTAGAAATATTCTTAATAACTGCTAAATAACAAGCACTTTCTTTATTCCAAGTGTTTTAATCAACCTTGACCATAATTAACAACTGAGAATCACCTTCTGAGAAGGTCAATTAGATACAGCATTGAGGATTTACAAAAGAAAAGTGATCACGTCTCCATTCTCCTGGATGAGTGCAGCTTCAACTCAAATCCACCTACATCAAAGAAACATGCTTGACTTGTACACCTAAATAGTCCACCACTGTGTCTGCAGAGTGTACAAACCATGAAATGCACCACAGCTTCTGGCCTGGGCAATTACAAAAACGCACTTTATTGCAGTCCAGGTGAGGAGGAGACGCCAGAGGCAGTGCAGCATGGCACTTGTGCTCATTTGGGGGTGGCCTCTCCTGTCAGTGCTGCCCTCCAGTGTTGGATTGGTAGAATTACAGGGTAGACAGCTGGGAACCATCCATTTGCAGGACTTGTCGCTCAGGGTCTTGGACTAAAACTGTGTTTTCTTGCACGACTTTTTTTTGTTTCTCTCTCTCTCTCTCTCTCCCCCTCTTTATTCCGAATGCACGTGCATGTTTTTGCACCTTGGCCCCAGAGAAACACTTTCTCGTTTGGCTGTATCAACATATGGTTTGAATGATAATTAAACTGGATTTGATTTGATGTTAAACTGAAACAGCTACCAAGAACAAGGAACACCACCATCTGCATTTCCACAGCATCCAGACCTGGAAATACATTCCCAGTCCTTTATTATCACTGGTATATATTCTCGAACTCCATCCTATTAGAACTATGAAAGCACCTCAGTCAGACAGACTACAAAGGTTCAATGAAGCACCTCATCATTACTTTCCCAAAGGTTTATGGGTGACAAGTAATCGCTGATCTTGCCAACATGCTAACATTTCAAAGGAAGGCATTTTTGATGGGCTTGAGAAGGATTCTGCTCAGTCAGGAGTCTTGAAGTCAGTTCTAAAAGATACACTGGCTAAGCTAGATATGAAAATTAAAAGTTTGCCAATGGATGCTTAAAGGCATGGAATGAAAAGAAAAAAGTCTTGCTTAATCCATTCTTGTTAGTTATGTGCCACGTTGTCCGATGTGGGAGATTATGGTCCTTCCAAGACCATGAGTGTTCTTAGCAATTTTTTCTAAAAAAGTAGTTTGCCATTGCCTTCTTCCGGGCAGTGCCTTTACAAAACAGGTGACTGACATCATTATCAATACTTCTCAGAGACTGCCTGCCTGGCATCAGTGATTGCATAACCAAGACTTGTGATATGCAACATCTGTTCATATGACTATCCACCACCTGCTCCCATGGCTTCATGTGATCCTGATCTGGGGGCTGAGTAGATGCTACACCTTGCCCAAGGGTGAGCTGCAGGCTAGCGGAGGGAAGGAGTGCCTTACACCTCCTTTGGTAGAGACGTATCCCCAACCCAACACATTAGGAAATAAAAATCCAAAGAAGTTAAGTATTAATGCTTTAACAAGTAGCAAGCCTGATGATTTGGAGAATTTAAAAAATGTAGCAGTGGACAGAATAAATATGGGTCCCATAGAAACAACAATATAGGAGCTATTCTGGAGAAGAAAGATGAATAGAAAAAAATCAAACAATGCATAAAGCAGAAGCAGAGATGGGCCAATGATCAAATGACAGTGATATACTTTAAGTTATTAATATCACCAAGGAGAAAACACCGAAGTTACTGGAAATAAAGCACGATGGTTTTAAAAGAGGTGGCTGTGGAAATAAAAAGGCAGATGAAGTACAATGCAGGAAGACATGAGGTTATGGTAAGAACAGTACAATGAAATATTCTTCAAATGTTAAGAACTCAGGTGCCAGAAGTAAATACATCAAGCAATTCGAAGGCAAACAGGATATTTGCTTTACTGCAAAGGGGATGAAGAATAAAATAACAAAGTCAATGAAATTGTGTAGGGCTTTGGGAAGACTTCAGTTGGAGCATCAAGTACAATTTTGATTTGCACCGAAAGAGACTTGCTAGGCAGAGTCACTGCAATACAGATTCACTGGACTGACTTCTCAGAAGACAGAGTTATCAAACAGGGAATGAAGTAGGAATGGTCTAAACTCAATAAGGCTTAGAAGGAGAAGTTTCAACTTCGTATCCTAAGTAGACAGCATAAAAATAAATTTCCCACATCTTACTTGTGTCCCTTGCCCATAATTTCATATCTGCATACCTGGTTCTCAAAATGTATGCTAATGGAACAACAACAACTCTTTAGCTTATCTAAAATGATAAAAGCCAGGACCAACAGCTAAGGGATAGCTTCTTTCTACAAGCCATTAGACTTATAAATTCACATGATTGTACACTGCAACAGAGTCACAACGCAAGGATTTTTACTCCCTCGCATTCTGGGACGGATATAAGATTTAAATAAATTCAGATTCACAATCTGTATATCTCCCTCAAACATACTCAACAGAAAGCAGTTCTATCTTCTCCATTCTAATCTTATCATCACTGCTTAGTTATCTTTCATCGCTGTTTAGATATCCATCTTATCTTGGGTCAAGATGAGCTTCTTACAAGGAACCAGCACCTCACCCCTCCAAATAAAATCGATTTTTTTGACAGTCAGCACAGAAAAAGGTCCTTCAACCATCTAGTCTGTGCCGAGTTATTTAAACTGCCTACTCACATCAACCTGGACCAGGCCATAACCCTCCATACATGTACCTATCCAACCTTCTCTTCAATGTTGAAATCGAGCTCGCATGCACCACTTGTGCTGGCAGCTCATTCTACACTCTCACCGCTCTCTGAGTGAAGAAGTTTCCCTCACGTTCCCCTAAAATATTTCACTTTTCACCCTTAACCATGACCTCTGTTTGTATTCCCGCCCAACCTCAGTGGAAAAGGCCTGTTTGCATTTATCCTATCTATACCCCTCATAATCTTGTAAACCTCGATCAAGTCTCCCCTCAATCTTCTGTGTTCCAAGGAATAAAGACCTAACCTATTTAATCTTTCCTTATAACTCTGGTCCTCCAGTACCAGCAACATCCTTGTAAATTTTCCCTGTACTCTTTCAACCTTATTTACATCTTTCCTTTAGGTAGGTGACCAAAACTGCTCATAATACTCCAAATAACACCTCACCAGTGTCTTGTACAACTTCAATATACAGATATCCCACCCTGTAAAAACTCATTTCAGGGAGGTAGCACCATCAGTTTGCAGGAGACTCCCGGAACTTCCGGGACAGGTGGGATGCCTGCAATAGAGTAGTTCCTTAGCAGCTAGCCAGCTAGTTTAAATAACGTTAGCTACGCTAATGAACGAATGACACCCGTTAAACTCACCTCAACATGTCTTTTACATTTTAACCCACCATGGGCAATAGAAAAGTCACTGTTGCAAACAGTTCAGCGAGCAACACTGCCGTTATTTTTGACGCCTATTAGGCAGGGATACACTTTAGGTGACGTACGTTTTATATTTTCTTTTCTTGGAACACTCTGCCATGGCGCTCTCTCTCGCTCTCTCTCTCTCGCTCACTCTCAAAAAAAAAAATCGATTTCCGGGATATTGTATATAACTTGCGGGCATCAGGGAGCCACTATCAATATGCGGGGAAACTCCCGAAACTTCCAGGAGAGGTGGGATATCTGAATATACAGTGTCAATTCATGGAAAGACTTTCCCAGCAAAGAGGCAGCTGTTGTGGGAGGCTAAAACACATCATAAACCAACTGATTCTTTGCAATCATAGGAAGTGATGGTACAGAAAGCAGCCATTTTGTTCACTGAGTCTATGCTTGCAAAAAGCGATGTTCAACTTAACCCACACGTGTGAGTTCATCGAGGGCCTTGTAGGCTGAAAGTACTTGGAGTATTGTCAACAGTTTTGGGCCTTGTATCTCAGAAAGGATGTGTTGTCATTGGAGAGAGAGTCCAGAGAAGATTCATGAGGATGATTCTGGGAACGAAGGGGTTAGCATACAAGGAACGCTTGGCAGCTTTGGGCCTGTACTCACTGAAATTTAGAAGGATGCAGGGAATCTCATTAAAGCCTACTGAATATTGAAAGGACTAGATAAGATGGATGTGGGAGGATGGTGGCAGTATCCAGAACTAGAGGGCAGAGCCTCAAAATTGACTTTTAGAACATAGGTAAGGAGGAATTTTTTTAGCCAGAGTGTATTGAATCTATGGAATGCTCTGCCAGACTGCAGTGGAGGTAAAGACAGTGGGTATATTTAAGGCGTAAGTTGATAAGTTTCCTAATTGGTCAGGGCATCAAAGAATATGGTGAGAAAGCAGGTGTATGGGGCTGAGTGGAATCTGGGATCAGCCATGACGGAATGGCAAAGCAGACTTGATGGGCTGAATGGCCTAATTCTGCTCCTCTGTCTTGTGGTTTTATACATAAAGCTTGAAACACACAGTATATGAAAAAGAGCAGTGAAATTGAACATGGAAGAAAAGGGCCTCGAACATAGCAGACAATAACTGGAACTACGCACTATGAACCATGTGCATCCTAACTTTTACCCAAGTGGGTGAAATTGTGTGGCTTATAAAGAACAAACAAGAGAAAATCTGAAGATCCTGGAAATCCAAGCAACATGCTGGAGGAACTCAGCAGGTCAAGCAGCGTCTATGGAAAAGAGTAAACAGTTGACGTTTCATGCCGAGACCCTTCATCACAACTGGAGAAAAAAGGTGAGAAGTCAGGGAGGGTCTTCTTATCTTTATTCTCCAATCCTGATGAAGAGTATCAGCCCGAAACGTTGACTATTTACTCTTTTCCATAGACACAGCCTGGCCTGCTGAGTTCCTCCATTTTGTGTGTGTTGCTTGGCTTATAAAGAAACTCTGCAAAGATTTGCAGAACAGAAGACTTCAAAATGGTGTGACACTCTACTCCCAATTGTGCTCTATTCCTTTAAGATGTTAGAAAACTTACATGCTCTACAGATATAGAACAATTTAGAAACAGCTTCTTCCCCTCTGCCATCTGATTTCTGAATAGACATTGAACCTATGAACATAGCCCCACTACTTTTTTTTCCGTTTTTGTACTACTTATTTAACTATTTTATACTTACTGTAATTCAGTTTTCTTTTACTCTCTATTATCATGTGTTGCATTGTAATGCTGCTACAAAGTGAACAAGCTTCAAGACATACGCTGGTGATATTAAATCTGATTCTGATTCTTATGGTGGCCCTCTGAGTTGACTCAAACTTCTTGTTTGACTTGGCCCCTCAATGCCTACTATTTGTAGGAACCCAGAGTGCAGTCCCTCCACACAGAACCTTTGCGTTGACTGCACCGAGCATCCCCTGGCATGTACTCCCATGGCCTGGAATATGTCCGAATGAATCATTTTTAATTACGCAATGAATGCTCTAATCTTTATTAAGTTATCCAAAACAATAACAGCATGCACCAGCCACAGATGGGAGTTCTGCAAATTAAACTGAACACCCGTTATTAAATAACTAATATTCAGCAATAAAGAAATTATGGATTGATATTAGAACTTACTGTGCGGTTTCTGATGTACAGAAATACCTTCTGGGTCTGCGCAGGACCACTGATAATGTCTGGGAAACAGGCTGCTTCCTGTGATGTCATGCGATCGTGAGGTAGACGACTTTGGAAAGCAGCACCCTCAACACCTGATAAGAATGAACTTACAGAATTAGTGCAATAAAGCTTTTAACCTTGGACCATGAAGAAATATGACAAAAACCTTAGGCTTCAATTAAAAATAAAATCTGATAGGTAACACCATGTAAGGATTGATAACTGCTAGCCTTAACAAGACTAGTCCAGGAAGCTCTCCATGCGCTTTCTGAAATCTGTTCTAAACAAGCCCCCATGATCAAACCATGATCGCCAGGTTCCCAAGCGCAGATCAAACATCAGGTGAAGATATTGTGGACCCCAAAAAACCCAATAGTCCTCAACACCTTCCTTCCTCACAAACACTGCCTGCGACATAAAAGTAAACAGAACACAAATTAAAAAGCGCAGAAAATTAAAAATAAATAAAAGTAATTTAAAAATACATACCTGCGATCGACCCTGCCAGATTGATGTTGCTCCAATGCACTGCGGGAACGAACGTAAAAACATTCACACGCATGCGCACACTACTCGTTTCCCTAATTTCCGCGGTTTTTATATTAAAACAACTTTAATGTAACATTTATATAAGTTTTTTTTAAAATAGAAATTTAATGCCTGGCAGGTAATTACAAGATCGAGAATCGTTGAAAGGGTTGCCAGGGTAGTGTCCACAAATCACGATGGCTTGGCAATATTGAATCTCATTTTGGCAGGCTCATTCCATGACACCTGCTCTTAAACGCTTTCATTGAATTAATTATATTGCCAATTATTAAATTATTTAAGCATGACCCTCCTACACCTCCCCATATGTGCCTCCTGCTGCCTGCCAAAAATACAAATGATTTAACAACAAAAAATCAATACATTTGTCTGTCAATCCAACTTGGAATTGATTGCTTGGTTAGTAACTCTAAATGTTGTTATTTTCACTATAGACTACAAAGTTCAAAGCTCGAAGTAAGTTTATTATCAAAGTACGTATATGTCACCATATACTACCCTGAGATTCATTTTCTTGCAGATATTCATAGTAGGACAAAGAATATAACAGAATCAACTACAAAGATTGACAAACAACCAATGTGTAAATACAAAAAACTAATAATAATAATAAATACACAAGCAAACAAATAAAACTGAGAACATGAGTTTGAGAGTCCTTAATTCATAGATTGTGTTTAGTGATGAGATGCGTGACTGTCCTTGAACCTGGTGGTGTGTGACCTTTATCTCCTTCCCAACTGCAGCAGCAAGAAAAGTGCATGGCTTGAATATACAGGAACTTCCTCTGGCATTTATAAGTATTTGTTTTAAAGATTAGTTTTATTTGTCACATGTACATCAAAACATACAGTGAAAGTGTGCCGTTTCACTGTAAAATCAAATCAGCAAGGAATGTGCTGGGCGGCCTGCAAAAAGTCGTGCAGAAGTACACTAAAATCTTTTGCACAATCTTTTGGGTTACTGAATGCAAATTAATACTTCCTGAAATTTACATTAAAACTACAAAGATATAAATAGACAAAAGCCACAACCTATCAGACAATTATTTCAAAAACAGATATTTAAAATCCTTCAGAATAGAAAGAAAAAGCAGATTCCCAATATCGACTTTATGGTGCAGTCCATGAACCATTAGGCAATACCAAGACTGCATGCCCTGCTCAGGATGACATCAACTTAAGTAGCAAAAGCTGTATAAGAATTGACCTTGGTAGTCCTGAGGGAAGAAGGGAAGCAGTGGAAAGAAAGAACAAACTACAATAACCGTAATTATTCACAGTTTCTGTATTGTCAACTGATGCCAAGCTGTAAAAGCGAATTATATTCAAGTAACTCTACATTCAAAGAACTTGCTGATCACCATCTCATAATGCTGACAGCAGCTGGGTTGCCAATATTTGTATGCCTATACCGTGGCAACAGGAAATAGGGAAAGAAATGGGTGGAGGGAGAAATAAAACCACATGAAAATAAAATTTGATTACAAATATTTCAGCATCTTTTATCATGCATAATTCTAAAGTTTTTTTTAAAGAGTCATACATTGTATTGTTGGATACATCCAGATGAACTAGCACAAATACACAACTGCTAGTTTAAAAGCTCTCTCTGTCACAACTATGAAAAATATAGACTTCCTATAATTTTCCCCACACTGTAAATACAACCCCCATTTCTGTGTAGTAAGCAGTGTAGTAAAAGCCTTTTCTTTACTCTGCTTTTCTCTATCACTTTTACTGCTCTCAAACAAGCCCAAGACCATCTAATATTTAAATATTCACTCCATATCTGGGAGAGATAACCCGAAGTCTGCTCACATTCCCTACAGGTTTGCAATAAACATGCAACCAAATACTTCTTACTTTCAAAAAATAGATCTAATTTTAGTAAAATTATTGTTCTTCTGATCAGCTTCCTCTTGAATGTTCACAATCGCATTATACCCTCAATTACAAATCATTAGCGTCTTTTAATCCCATATTCTCAAAGCTTTTTTCCCTTTCCAGTTGTTTTCTCCACAGATAAAATCATGCATACGCATAACACATGACACTTTTGGATTAGACTGTTTAATTGTCATTATCTTACTGTTTAATTCTTTGCAGCTTAACAAATTACCTGTTGATATTTTTTATAACTACTTATATACATGTAACTGCTTAATATGCTTCCTAGTGGTCACAGTATGTATATGCAACTGTTCAGTGTGTTCCCTGGTGGTTACATTTCTTTGCATTCTGAAAAGTTCTGGAAGTTTCTCTGGTGTTCCATTATTTGAATAAGACCTATCTGGCCAACTCTTATCTGCGAATTTGAATGGAATGTTTCTTATCTATGCAGTATTAGAAGCTGACCTCGAAACTTGCCATCTTTTTTTACTTCTCCCTCCCTTCACTTACGAGAGCTCTATTAAAGTCCATTTTTCAACTTCTATTGTTCTATTAATGCTTAATAAAACAATCACGAAGCAACAAATTTTGTGCCTCTTTCCTGACTTCTGAAAGAACCTTTGATTGAAAGCATCAGAATCCAACAACATGGAAATGCGAGTCAGTAACCAAATGAATGGTAGCAAAGCTTGAGCAAGATTACCACCATCAACTGAACCTCAAATTCCCTTTGCGACACATACATTAAAATGCTGGAGGAACTCAGCAGGTCTGGCTACATCTATTGCATTGTATTGAGATCAGCACGAAACAGACCCTTCCGGTCCTTTGAGTCATGCCGTACAATAACCTTCGATATTAATTAAGGGGCAATTTACAGCCACCAATTAACCTACCAACTGTGGACTGAGGGAAGAAACCGGAGCACCTGGAGGAAACCCACATGATCACAGAGGGGAGTGGGGGAACATACAAATTCCTTGCAGGCAGTGGTGGGATTTGAACCTGAATCACTGGTACTTTAAAACATTGTGCTAACCACTACACTACTGTGCTGTCACATCTATGAAGGGAAATGGGGCCAATATGTCTTTCCAGCATTTGCAGTGCCTAGAAGGTTTTTAAATTCCCTTTATCTCTTTGATTCCAAATCACATTGGTCACCAATCAAATGCTTGAACATAGCACGAAGAGACAATCACAGCTCTAACCCTCCATTGAGGACATCAGCCATCAATGAGATTGCAAGACGGGTCTGTCTTTTTATATTGTTTGATTTTTTTTTAAAAATTGACAAATTTTAAAAATTTGGGAAGGTGATGAAATATTGCACACCAGAATTACATGAAGTTTTGTACTGAAGAAAATGATTAAATTATGCATTATCTAGTGGAATAACACATCTGAGGACTGGATCTGGTAAGATCGGAGACAAGCCAATTATCAGTCCAAATCTGAATTAAGACGTTTCCCAAGGTTGAAATGCCTAATACCAGAGGGCATGCATTGAAGGCGGGGGGGGGTAGGTTCAAAGGGAATGTGAGGGGTAAGTCATGGATGCCTGGAATGCACTGCCTGGTATAGTGGTAGAGGCAAATACATTGGAGGCTTTTAAGAGACGTTTGGATAGGCGCATGAATGTAAGATGGAGGGACCCGGACATGGTGTAGGTAGGAGGGTGCTTGGGTGTTTTTGATTTGCTTTTAGCTGATTCAGCGGAGCACTGTGGGCCAAATGGTCTGCTCCTCTGCTATATTGTTCTAAGTTCTAAAGTATCTGTTGAGACTGGTGGATGACTCAGTGAGGGGGGAGGGGTGATATTACTGAAGGACCATCAGGTACCAAAGAACCAACCTGCAGAAGTTCAAGTGAATAGAGGCAGAAACTTCCGCAAGCTTTGCTTCCTATATATACCAGAATTTTATGCCTTGCCATAAAAGCAAGGTCCCATTTTGACTTGATACAAGTCATCAACCCAAAACATCACTGCAGGGAATAATTGAACCCACGAGTTGCTTTATCCCTCTTTAAATAGTCAGAAACTCTCAAGGACACCACTGATAGAAGAGAATATGTGCATGCAGGATTTAAAAAGGGGGAAAATTCAAGATTGGTCAGTTTTTGTACTCAATTAAAGCAAGTAACCGAGCACTTGCCAGCTAGTGGTGTGGCAGCCGCACTGGACTTCGAGGCAAGTGGTCCCAGGCTCGAATCCAGCCAGCTCCTTTCACGCTTTTCATCCGTGCTGGGATGAGCTTTGAGCTGGCAACTCAGCCTTGTACAAAAACAGATAAAAGTGCTAAAGAAATGGCAAGGTTGCTGCCCAATGCACCACCAGGTATGGAAAGGAACAACAACTGAGTCCTTGGGATTAAAGGAGTTTCATAAAGGAAATGGATGCATATAGTTGTTAGCCAATGTTTTCAGGTGAAATTTACAAGGCATAGTCTGGCAAGTTACATATGAACTCCATTTTTCAGGGGTAGAGGTCTGAGACTAAAAGCCCCTTGCAGATCATTGCAGTTATTTGTAATCTGTGCTGTCGTTTGAGAGATAAGTATTAACCTGGTCATTGAGGTGAATTACCCTATATTTCAAAACAACTTTTAAGATAGTTGGACATGTACAAGGATTGGGAAGGTTAGAAGGATGTGGGCCAAATGCTGGCCATTGGGACTAACTTAGACGGGGCATCCTCGTTAGTCAAAGGCCCAGTTTCTATGTTGTTTAACACCATGGCTATAATGGATTGGGATCTTTTATATCTATCCGAGATAGCATCCATTTCAGAAGTCAGCAACTCTGACGATGCAGGCATGTCAGCCTAAACTACTGTGCTTTAGGCTCTGGTGTGGGGCTTGAACTTGTAACCTCCATTTCAGGTCATTGTAGTCAGCAGATTTGGTTTCCTGCATTCCCATGGATGAGAATGTGCAGTTATTAAATTGCATAATTAAACTCATGATTTGTAAACTTGGGAGTTTAAGTAGAAGTAGTATTGGGAATTGTTTTGGTCAAACTTGTAAGTCTAAAGCAACGGTTTGGGGGAAACCTGATATTCCATGCACAACATAATCCTCTTCAGTGGCTCGAGGGTTTCTTCAGCTCTCCCATCCCACTATGTAGAAACCAAATTTAATAAATTTACATACCAGATGGTTCTTCTGGATCACTTTCAATCTCTTCCTCAGGTGGTGGAGGCTGAGGTGGCGGCACCTGCTTCTTTTCCTTTTCAGCCTTTGCATTGCGTTCTTCTTCTGAATAATATTCATCTTCTGATAGGTTTGCTAAGCTCTCATCCATTTCTCTATACTCAACCTGCACAGAAAATTGCATGGAAAATGCACAACCTTGAGCTGTAGGTCAATTCCATAGACGAAGATACAGGCACAAGATAGGCAAAGACCACCTCAACATAAATATTGCTCCCCATTATCTTCTGGTTTAGTGAGCGAATATACAATAAACTAAATAGACGAGTCAATACTGAGCATTGTTTGAAGGTAGAAACAGTGAAGACTCAAAGGACTCAATACTTTATATAAACAGATTACTAAAATCCCGTGGATGGGTAGAGACAAAATGCTGGCCTTTTAAATCTCGATCACTAGACCAGATGAGATTTTGCTAAGTAACGCAAAGTCCTGGTTAGACCACATGTTGAACAATTCCACTTAGCGCAATGTAGAAAGAGTGCCCTGCAGATTCTCTAGAATGAAGCTGAAGACCAAATGTTAAATCATTAAGAAAGGTTATACAAACTAGGGTTCCATTTCCTATAAGCCAGTGGGTAACCACAAGAACATAAGAAATGAGGCCCTCCACTGGCCAGGGTCAACTATGAATGCTACGTCACAGCTGTCTACCTGATACACAAGCAGGGCAGTGCGATAGGCAGAGAAAGCTTTTGCCTTTATAGCGGGCTCCCCTCCTCCGCCGATCTGAGTCCAAAGGAACAGCAGAGATGGATAGAGTTTGGCACCAGCAGCATCAAAGGAATTGCCATTCAGTGTTGAACTCAACGATGGACTACCTCAGGGACTCCAGCTCTGGATTTTTCCCTTGGAGTTTACTCCCGAAGCCTTCCTCATGAGGAGGCGGAGGTTTGACAGCATTTTCCTTCTCCTAGAAGAGCTGTCCACAATGGAGAGCGAACCCCGTCTGCCTGAAGCGACTGGTTTTAAAGGTGCCGGTAGCCCATTTTTGCTCCTTCTCCTGTCAATGGAAACGGTTCTGCCAGGCTTAGTAGCTAAGCCCCACATGTGAAGGCCAGGAGCTGGACTTGGCTGTCAGGTTATCTGAGATGCACGCCATTGAGTGCATTTAATAGTTGGTGGGAACTTATCCCCACTGCCTCCCCTAACTATAACCTTAAGGGACCAGCATGAGAAACAGGAGTTCACTAAATGGCACTTGAACCTGCAGCACCATTCAACAAGCTTCTGTATGTTAAGACCATTTTGACTCCTTTGTATCCAACAATTTATTAATCAATCTTCAAAATACTTGGATGACTCAGCAGGCACAACTCTTCCAGATAAAGAACGCCAAAAAGCTTACTACCCACTAGGTGAGAAGATGAGTTTATCAGCTTATCCAAAGAACATGAACCTGAGGGGTATTTTTTCCTACAGAGGGTGGTGGTTATCTGAAAAGAGTTGCCAGAGGTAGTGGTAGAGACAGATACAATTACAAAATTTAAAAGGTAGTTGGCAGGTGCTTAGGATAAGACAGCACAGTATTAAAAATCTAAAATATATTCAAATGCCAGAAAGCGGAAATAAAAGCCAGAAAATGCAGGCAATAGCGAAAAAAACTGAATGCTGGAAGAACTCAGTACAGGTGTCTCCTGCTTTTCGAACGTTCACTTTACAAAACCTCACTGTTACGAAAGACCTACATTAGTCACCTGTTTTCGCTAACAGAAGGTATTTTCACTGTTACAAAAAAAGGCAGTGCGCAAAAAAAAAACAGTCGCTCTCCCCCCGGATTCGGAACTGCATTCTCGCCGGCATTGCTTAAACACGTGCCTGTGAGCAGCCGTTAGCAAGATGAGTTCTAAGGTATCGGAAAAGCCTGAAAGAGCTTGTAAGGGTGTTACACCTAGTGTAAAATTAGACATAATTAAGCATTTCGATCGTGGTGAACGAAGTAAGGACAAAGTGAGTTTGGCTTGTGGAAGCTGACGAAGATGATGTTGAAGAGGTTTTGGCATCCTGTGACCAAGAACTGATAGATGAAGAGCTGATGCAATTGGAAGAGGAAGGGATAACAATCGAAACTGAATGCAGTAACGAACGGACCAAAAGTGAAGTCATCCAGGAACTGAACCTGAAGCAACTGCGAGAGATTTTCGCTGCAATGATAAAGTACGACTTTAATTTTGAAAGGGTACGTTGGTTTAGGGCATATTTGCAGGATGGTTTGAGTCCTTACAAAGAACTGTATGATCTAAAAATGCGCGAGGCTAAGCAGTCAAGCAAGCCTTCAGCAGACGACGAACCTCGACCTTCGACATCGAGGCAGGCAGTCATAGGAGAAGATGACCTGCCTGCCCTGATGGAAACAAACAACACCCTAGTGTCCCATCACCCCAACCCCCAGGCCACGGACAGATACCTATCCATGAAGAATGCAGCGGTAGCCGGAAGGCACCCAGCATATCTTTAAGGGAAAAAAAGCCAAAATAAACAAGCTAATTAATTACGTGCCGGGTGGCACCTAATTAATTAGCTTGTTTATTTTGGCTTTTTTCTTAAAGATGTGCTGAGTGCGTTCCAGCTACCGCTGTACCACTGTATGCTTCGCGGATCGGTATCGGGTTGCTGCCCGGAGGGTGGGGCCACTGCACCAACCCAACCTCCGACGATTCAGCCTAACACACCATCATCAGTGTGCTCGATGTCTTCCCGATTCCCGTAAGTGATACTACACTGTACATACATTATTTCTACTTTATATAGGCTGTGTATTTTTAGGTGTTATTTGGTATGATTTGGCAGCTTCATAGCTTAAAGGTTACTGGAGAGAGTGTTTCTACCGAGAGCGCTTGCGTCATGTTTCTACCGAGAGCGCCTGCGCCATGTTTCTGCCGAGAGTGCTTGCATGAGATTTTCGCTACGGAGAACAGTGTGGCAATGCAATTCTACTCCATATAGGCTGTGTATTCATATCATTCCTGCTTTTACTATATGTTACTGTTATTTTAGGTTTTATGTGTTATTTGGCATTATTTGGTAGGTTATTTTTGGGTCTGCGAACGCTCACAAATTTTTCCCATATAAGTTAGTGGTAATTGCTTCTTCGCTTTACCACATTCCGGCTTACGACCGTTTCATAGGAACGCTCTACCTTCGGATAGCGGGGGAAGCCTGTAGTTCAGACAGTACTTGTGAAGCACTTTGTCTATCATGATGCAGGATCTTGTCCAGAAAAGCCAACAAACACCTTTTGCCCTCACAGATGGTGTTTGACCCATAGATATCTACCACCATATTTTTGTTTTGGGTTTCAGTACGCGGCTTTGTCCTGTGCAAATGGCAAATTAGGCTGCCTCAGTGGGAGAAAGTAATCAAAGTAAGAGTCACTGATCTCTTATCAGCCTTCGGATAGAAGGCTAGCAAAAGGACAGACAACTCTTGTGGTGTTTGTTTCAAACAGTTAAATGCACAATCTGCCGGAAAAACTCAGTGGGACAAGCAGCACCTGAAGGCAGGGGAGGAAATGTTGCTGTTTTGGGGCAAGACCCTCTGTCAAGATGGGGATTAGAAGACAGCCAGTTTAAAAAAAAGAGGAAGGGGTAAGATGGGTTAGTGGATGACAGGTAGATAAGGAGAGAGTGGGAATGACTCTTCTTGCATGATAAACATCTAACTTTCTGTGACATACAAGGATATTTGTATCTCTCTAAAGACAATTTTGTAGTTGTCCATTATCAGAAAAAGTCAATTTTTCTACTCTTCCTATCAAAGCAAAACAATCCCTCATTTGACCTCATTGTACTCATCAGCAATTTTCCATTCTAATCAGCCATCCTGTCTACACTCCTCTACTTCATGCCATATGTCAGCACACATCCTGACCTCTCTTTGCAGAATTAACTCATACATCAAAGCTCCACTTGATTCTCTATGCATTTGGTGCCACAACAGACGACATTTTTTCCTCCTTTTCACTGGTCAAACTAACAGACTTCAATAGTTCCTGGGTTCTAATACCCCTCGAGATTTCTTCCCTTCACTTTTCTCTGATCTGCACCCAACCCTAGTTCCATGACCTGCCATATTTTCACCATCCTTTCTTATTGATTCCACCACTTCCACTTTTGTGCTAAATTCTTTGACCAGAAGTCCCCACCCAAGATGGCAGATCTTCCATGTCCAGAGATCCTATTCCACGTGGATTCCTCCACTAGCCCCTTATCTCCTCTAAATCTCCTTACTGCTAACTGCTGATAGTACATTAACCATCGCTGACTCACTCTAACCTAACATTGTCATCAAATTGCCATCAAGGGTGGTGCAGCTGTAGTCTGGAAAACCAGTCCCCATCTTGCACATAGTCATAGATCTAATTTCTTTGAGGATCATGGAAAGCCCATTCCTACCTCCCAACACCTACAAGCAGAATTGCCCGAGTCAAGCCATTGTTTCAGCCTGTTCTTGCCCCTCCCCCACTCCCACTGTACTTGTTTTTCCCTACCTTGACTCCATGCTTTCTCCTTTGACCACCACCTTCCTACTCAAGTCCATAACATGTCAAATGATTTCTGCCATCTTGATCTTTCCCAATTCCCTGGTCCAATCAGTTCGTCTTCAGAGACTTGCAACCTCACAATACTTCTACTCCATTGGTTCCCTTCTACCCTCCCATTCATTCACTTGGTGGAACTTGTCCTCACTGTGAACTTGTCTTCCATTCCATTCACTGTCTTCATTTCAAAAGATGCACATAAGCTATGCCTGTTTTTGTTCTGAGATATTTGGGTCCACTTCCCTCAAATCTTTATCTGGTACATCCAACAAATGTGTTAAAGCCATTTCCTGCACTCCAAGAACTCAACAATTTCATTACTTTTTGCTGCCAATTTCCATTCTACTTTCACCTTTACATTGATCATTCCCTTTTCAGATCTCTGCCTCCATCTCAGGGGATAGATTACCCACAAACACACACACACACACACACACACACACACACACACACACACACACAAAGACTCCCACATCCGTCTATACTTCATTCTATTTTCCTAGTTCCTCCATCTCAGCCACATTTACACAGATAAAAAGACCTTCTGCACAGGTGCCTCTGAAATATTCTCCTTCCTCCTGAACCAGGGCTTCCCCTTTACCAATAGACAAAGTTTTTGACTGTATCTACAGTATTTGCTTCACCTGCTCTCAGCCCCTCTCTTGGACAAGGCAAGATCCCATGCTTATCGCCTTCCATACCACCAGCCTCCATAATCAATTTTCGTCCTTTTGTCGTGCATTAAATGTTGTAAAACATTAGATGAAAATCTGAGCAGCTCCAAGTAACACTTTAGCTCGCAGCATGTAAAGTGTCCAGGTGTCTGTACAAATTAAACATTGTAGGTTTGTTAATGTCTAAAGTTTGCTGATAGCAGCTGGAGTCTTTCCCAGCCTCAAGGCACCAGTAGCATGAGGAAGTCTGTCAATGAACACGTTGTTTGAATGAAAGAAACCATTCTGGGTTAGTGGCATGAGAGCAAAAGATCAAAGAGTTAGTCTATTGCTGTATGTCTCGCTATGCTAGTGGAACTCCTTACTTATTTGGGTACCTTTTGACTCGATTCTTGGGACTTCACCTAGACTGAAGAATCTTGATCAATCGGTGCCTAGAAGCCACATCCAGGGTGATTTCACAAATCAGAATTTGGAATTCATTCGACAACAGCAACAATAAAGTCCTCCGACGACAGCAGCAATCATGTGGACACTATGAATTGTGAGCCCTGCAATTGTTGTGGAAACCTTTATAACTTACTACATAGTATTTAATGTGGCTTATTTGTGCTAATGATAATGTAACACCCTGGGAAAGGTTTCACTGCTAGTGTAATAGTTTCTCTGTAGCAGCAGTGTTTGGGTTACGAATAGGGATAACGGGGGCTTTGGAATGTGCGGTGTCCAATGAGGGGAGTGTTTTTCTTGCTTGTGTGCCTGAGAACGAGGGATTCGCGGGTTTTTGTTAGGCAGAAGATGGAGAGAGAAGAGGCCAGGACGGAGAGGTCATAGACTGCAGGACAGAGTGACTTGGAATGGGGTCAGGAGTCAACAACACCCGGGGGAAATTGATGAAGAACGAACGGACGGGAAAATTGTGAGCTCCAATGTGCACATTAGACTGTTTCATTAAAATGGGTCCTTTTCCTTTTTGTTTTCTTTACTAACCTTATAGTCAAATTTAAGAATTATAAAGCTCAATTGTTTAATTGCATATGGAGTACTGTTTGCTATTTCGTGTACTGATATGTAACGGGGAAAACATCACGCAGCATTCACACAAACCAGATTTCACTAGTTTGGCGGGCCGGAAACTGTCTTCCCCTAGATTAACAGCACTGGCTGAACCTGAGGGTTACAATAATAAATCAGGCTTATGTTACTTTGTTACGCTTGTACTCATAACACCACATTTCCCAGACTCTCGAATTATTTGGGTCTTTTGGGTCTGATCAACCCAGTCCATTACACCTTTCCAACAACAAGATTCTACTACCATAAAGCATTCTCCTTCTGCCCTTCACTTACAGCAGTTGAAATGGATCAATCACTGCTTTCAAAACACCCAACCTGATTCTCTATACTCTAACCTCGTAGGCCAAGTTCCTGTATGGAGCTTAGACAATGGCCCTGAGTTCTGCTAGTCACACCCTTACATTATGCAAGGAGGGAATGTGCCACATAAATAGCAAATCATAATTTTTTTTAAAGAGGGCACAAAAACATAAGAATTAATTTTCAATTCAGAATCAGAAACAGGTTTAATATCACTGACATATCATGAAATTTGTTAGCTTAGCAGCAGCAGTACCAATACATGATAAATAGAAGAAAAAATGTTAAAAATGAATTACAGTAAGTATATATATGCATATTAAATTAAAAGTAGTAGAGCAAAAACAGAAATAATAAAAAAAAGTGAGGTAGCATTCATGGGTTCAATGTCCATTTAGAAATCAGATGGCAGAAGGGAAGAGCTTGTTCCTGAGTTGTTGAGTGTGTGCCTTCAGACTTCTGTACCTCCTTTCTGATGGTAACAATGAGAAGGGGGCATGTCTTGGGTAGTAGGGGGTCCTTAATGATGGATGCTGCCTTTCGGAGGCACTGCTCCTTGAAGGTGTCTTGGATACTACGGAGGCTGGTCCTCATGATGAAGCTGACTAATTTTAGTAGCTTCATCATGTAGCTTCTTTCGATCCTCTGCAGCAGACAACTCCCCCCCCCCCCCGCCTCCACTCCCATACCAGATGGTGATGCAGCCTGTCAGAACGCTCACCACTTTACATCTGTACAAAGCACATGTAAATACTGGAAAACACCAATAATTACTGTCCCATAATTCAGAAATCCCAATGGACCAGTAACTGCCTCACCACTACAATTCAATAAGCTGTCAGTTCCTTTATTTCTTTTAAACTTAACCAGTTTATTGAAAATTTTATTAACCTAGGATGTACTGGGACACATCATCAGTGCTGTAAGCTGGAGTCTTCAGGTACCTCTGTTCTTTCAATGTCAGACACCCTCGCCCAGCCAACCCAACCATGGTTGATCAGGCCCCAGCTTGTATCCCAGAAGCATCGGCCCACGGGTCACACCTCTAGATCCACAATCATCTGGAGGCTCGCTCTGTGATGGCCCTGATGTCTCTTTTCTTTGCAACCCCTGTCATGCCAAGGAGAGAGTAGGTTCTGCAGAGTAGGCAACCAGCAAAACCTTTACATCCCACATCTATCATGCCCTCCACCCTGCCTCTTGTAATAATGTGAAATAACTAATGACATCAATCAAATGCATGTTGAGGTATCATCCAAAAGTCCAGAAAATTTACTAGCGCAGCAACAAAGTCCCCAGCATACTGGATTATTAAAGCTTTACTTATACAGTAGTCATTTATGCCTTCCAATTACATGACTGGTTAAAACCTGCATGCTTTGCAAGAAGAATGTGTGATACAATCACAAACAAGAGAAGATCTGCAGATGCTGGAAATCTGAGCAACACACACAAAATGCTGGAGGAACTCAGCAGGCCAGGCAGCATGTATTGAAAAGAGTACGGTCGACATTTCAGCCCGAATCATCAACTGTACTCTTTTCTATAGATGCTGCCTGGCCTGCCGAGTTCCTCCAGCATTTAGAATATGTAATACATTGTGTCAAATAAACAACCATGGACTCATTCACGTGAAACATACATTCATGACTGACCCCACGTACAATGTTAGAACTTGGTAAATCAGTTCTAATTTCAAATTTCAGAGAAACACATTTTGCCAAATCTACTACACAATTAACAATTGTAAAGCAAGTGGGTGAGGGAGAGGGGGTTGGGCAGTTGTTTTGTTGCTGCTTGTGCGTGGGAGGGGGGCTTTGGGTTCTAACGTTTTCCTCTAATTCATTATTTGGGGTTTTCTTCTGTTTATGCTGATGTCTGTGAAGAGCAAGAATTTCAGGTCGTATACTACACACATTCTCTGATATTAAATTGAACCATTAAACCATAAATTGCATTTCCAAATAAAGGATCCCATTAAGCAAAGCACAGCAAATAGATCAAGCTGAAAATGCCTTAAAACAAAACCAGTTCCCACAGAAATACTATAAAAGGTGCAAATAAATGCACAATTGTATAAGACTTGCAATTGTACAAAGTGCGGACACAGTTACTCCAATTAGTAAAACCACTATTCACTCTGAAGTGGGTTCTTATAATCAGATCAGTACAGAAGTTCTATTCAAAAGCCGATTTTAAATATTGTTAGAATAAACTCTAACAAAAATATAAAAACTATCATATAAATATTGTTCCGCACTTTGTTGAATCCAGAATACAAAAAAGCACGGGACATTCAGCCTCCCATTCCACATCATGTACAGTCATAAAGTATCACTTTAGGATATCTTTGAATAATTTCCAATTCTAGATGCTGAGGCATCCCTTGTCTGGCTCCTTGACCGTGCCGAAATGACATTGTTCCATCAACTCAGATGGCTAAGCATTCCGCATAACAGCCAATTCTGTCCCAGCAAACGTCTGACTTGGTGCCAATTGCACTATTGTACAGAAAGCACGTTTAACAGGACTGACAGAAGACTGGTGTTGCTAGAGTGGCAGGTCTTCTGACTATCAATGTTATTTGGACTGATATTTCCACACGGTTTGAATTCGTTCTTTTTAGAGTTATAGGACACTACAGCATAGAAACAGGCCCTTTGGCCCATCTAGTCCATGCCAAACCATTAATCTGCCTAGTCCCATTGACCTGAACCAGGCCAATAGGCTTCCATACCACTCCCATTCATGTACTTATCCAATTTTCTCTTAAATGTTGAAATCAACCCCATATCCGCCACTTGCACTGGCAGCTCGTTCCACACTCTATAGGAAGAAATTTCGCCTCATGTTCCCCTTAATTTGTTCACCTTTCACCCTTAACCCATGACCTCTGACTATAGTCTCACCCAACCTCAGTGGAAAAAGCCTGCTTGCATTTACCCCACCTATACCCCTCATAATTTTGTATACCTCTATCAAATCTCGCCCTCAATTTCCTATGTTCCAAAGAATAAAGTCCCAATCTATTCAGTCTTTTTTTATAACTCAGATCCTCAAGCCCTAGCAACATCTGCATTCCTTCAATCTTATTCTCATCTTTCCTGAAGCTAGGTGACAAAAACTGCACACAATTCTCCACATTAGTGCCCTGCCACTCACCCTGGCTGGTCTTACTTCACACTTGTCTGCATTAAATTTCACCTGCCATTTTTCAAGCTGGTCCAGATCCCACTGCCAGCTTTGATAGTCTTCCTCGCTGTCCATCACTATCCTGCTTTCATCTGCAAGTATGCTGATCCAATTTACATTATCTTCTAGATTGTTGATATAGATGACTAACAACAATGACCCAGCACCGACCCCTGAGGCACACCACTAGTCACAGGACTCCAGTCAGAGAGGCAACCATCTGCTACTACTCTCTGGCTTCTTATACAAAGCCGATGTTTAATCCAATTTACTACCTCATCTTGAATACCAAACGTCCGAACCTTCTTAACCAACCTCCCATGCAGGACCTGATCAAAGGCCTTGCTAAAGTCCATGTAGACAACATCCACTGCTTGCCTTCAACTTTCCTGGTAAATTCCTCAAAAAACTCTAGACCTGACTTACCAGACACAAAACTGTGCTGACCATCCTTAATCATTACCTGTCTAACCAAATTATTATATAGCAGGTCCTTAGAATACCTTCCAATAACTTTCCCACTACTGACGTCAGACTCACCAGCCTATGATTTCCTGGTTTATTCTTAAAGCCTTTCTTAAACAATGGAACAATATTACCTACGCACCAATCCCCCAGCACCTCACCTGTGGCTAAGGATGCTTTAAATATCTCTACTGGAGCCCCTGCAATTTCTGCACTAGCATCCCACTGGCATAGAAGGGAACCACACATCAGGTCCTGGGGATTTATCCACCCTAATTTGCCTCAAGACCAAAAAAAAAATCCTCTGTATTCTGTATAGGGTCCAGGACCTCACTACAGCATTTACACACATCAGAAGCAAAAATTCCATTTTAAGATCTCACCCATCTCTTTCAGCTCCACACATAGATTACCATTCTGATATTACACAGTGTTATAATAAATTTTACAGTGCGGCAACCTGAAAGAGAGGATAGGAACCTATTGGCATAGTCCATTCAGATGCCAAAACCACTGAGATTTCTGGAGAGCCAAATAATGGATTATAACAATTTTACCGTCTTAGTATTTGATTTATTCAAAATGTGATCATGGCTGCAATTACCAAAGACTGTAAAATAATCTACATGATGGAATCCTCAGGCAATTAGAGCACCTCTTCCCCTCACACACAACAAAATGGTTTCAGAACATCAACGACCACACATCAGATGCAAGCCACACGCACGCACACCTCCAATACAGCAACCCACATAAGGGACTTAGCTGAACACATCTGCTTTCCTGAACCCAGATCCATTTCCCACCACTTACTCGAATCAGCGAAACTCCCAAAAAAGCCCCACCAACCTGTGTCCCCTCCCTACAGCATCTCACGACCCCTGTCCCTGTCAATACTGCCTTCCTCCTCTTCATGACATCTCACTACTCCTAGTCTCCTTCGCACCCCACCCCTCAACCAGGAGATGTCTCGATCCTCCCCAAGGGGCCAAACCATCCTTCCCCCTATCTCATACCCCACACATCTGCGCGTCTCAATCCTCTTTACCACTCTAACCTCAACCAGGAGTGTCTCGATCCTCTCTCTCTCCCCCACGGGGCGAAAACATCTTTGCCCGTACCTCATACCTCACCCCCACGGGGCACCTCGACACCCCGTCTCCAATCCTCACCCCACCCACACCCCCAATGGGCGTTCCAATTCTTCCGCTTCCCCCACCTGGAGCTTCGATCCGCTTCCCCACCACCACCCACCGGCACCCCGTTGTTCCCCGGAGCCTCACCTTAGCCCGCTTGCGTTTGCTGGTCCTCCGGCCGTCCGGCGTCTCGGCCGTGCCCCCCTCCATCGTGCCCTCGTTGCTGCTGCTGCTGTGCGGGGACGCCCGCTCCTTCTTCTTGGGGGTGCGCTCGGCGGCGGCGGCAGAGCTCGCAGCCAGGCCCAGGCCGCCGCCGTCCGCCTGCGCCTCCAGGCCCTCGGGCCCGGCGCTTTGTCTCTCTTCGCTCTTCTTCCCCGTCAACATCATCACGACGCCGGCGGGCCCGCGGCACGCCAACCAGCGGCCTTCACTTTAGGACAAGGCGCCCCCGGGGGCCGGCCGCCCGACCGATCGATCCGTGATCGATAATCAAACCAGCCGGCAAATTCAATAAACACAATACAATCGATTGATGGCTCGCTTTCAGAACAACCTATCTTGATGCGCGGAAGTCCACTTTGCCCGCTCCTCGATTGGCCCCGTCGCCGAACTCGGGTCGGCCATTGGATGGCGCAGGGTGTCAATCAGACCGACGGACGCCAGATGGGGGCAGCGAGTTAGATTGAGAAGGGAGCGCGCGGTCGCGCACGCACAGGTGAGGCGCGTGCACGCATCACCTTGCTCATCTTGGTCGGTGGCAGGGTCTGCACCAGGTGATGTCAGCCAAACCTGAAACTCCCATAGAGTCATAGAAAAATACAGCACAGGATCAGGCCCTTCAGCCCATCTAGTCCTTGCCAAACCATTTAAACTCCCTACTTCCATCACCCTACACCAAAACCGTTGCCCTTCATACGCCTACCATCCATGAACCTACCCAAAGAACCCAGACAAGTGTGAGGTGTTGCACTTTGGTAGGGTTGGTGCAGGGAAAGACACCCTCAGTCGGACACTGAGGAGTGTGGTAGAATGAAGGGATTTGGGATTACAGGTCAATAATTCATTGAAAGTGGCATCGCGGGTACATAGGGTCTTAAAGAAAGCTTTTGGCACATTGGCTTTAACAAATCAATATATTCCGCACAGGAGATGGGATGTTATGTTCAAGTTGTGGAGGCATAAGTTGGTGTATTGCGTGCAGTTTTGGTCACCAACCTGCAGGAAAAAATGCAAACAAGGTTAAAAGAGCACAGAGAAATTTTACAAGGGTGTTGCCGGTTCTGGAGGACCTGAGTGATATGGAAAGATTGAATAGATTAGGACTTCCTTGGGATTCACGGAGAATATATTTAAATAAGGTTGCACAAACACACTAAAGAAGAAGCACAAGTAGGCAATTTAGGTGCATCAGCCTGCTTCTTCATTTGACAAAATAATGGCTGATAGTCCATTTTCCTACCACCCTCTGTGTTCCTTATATATTCAGAAATCAAATAGGACACAGAACAACAGAACAGGCCCTTTGGCCTGATATAACCCCCAATCCTAAGAACTTTCTACAGGGGCACAATTGAGAACATCTCGACTGGCTGCATCGCTGGTTGATATGGGAACTGTACTTCACTCAATCGCAGGACTCTGCAAAGAGAGGCGCACACAGCCCAGCGCATCTGTAGATGTGAACTTCCCATGATTCAGGACATTTAAAAAGACAGGTGTGAGAAAAGGGTGCGAAGGATCACTGGGGACCCGAGTCACCCCACCACAATCTATTCCAGCTGCTACCATCCGGGAAACGGTACCACAACATAAAAGCCAGGACTACCAGGCTCCGGGACAGCTTCTTCCACCAGGCCATCAGACTGATGAACTCACGCTGATTTGAGTGTACTCTATATTACATTGACTGTTCTATTTAATTATAAATTATTATAAATTACTATGATTGTGCATTGCACATTTAGACGGAGACGTAACATAAAGATTTTTACTCCTCATGTATGTGAAGGATGTAAGAAATAAAGTCAATTTAATTCGATAAGTCTAAGCCATCCGGGTGACAAATTACATAAACCTCAAACCCAACCTCAGGACTCAATCTGCTTCGGAACACTCTTGCTTGATTCTATTGTTTGCATGAATGTGTCTTTTTCTCTCTATATGCTCGCACTGGTTTTGGTCTTTTTGTTTCATTGGGTTCTTTCCGGTGTCTTGCTTTGTGGCTGCCTGGAAGCAAACAAATCTCAAGGCTGTATAATTTATAAATTCTTTGATAATAAACGTTCTTTGAATCTTTGATGATAGATGTTGGTTTCTTGACGCAGCGCCTCCTGTAGGTACTACCGATGGTGGAGAAGTATGTGCCCGTGATGTCCACGACCCTCTGCAGCTTCCGGCATTCCTGCACTTTAGAATTTCTCGACCAGGCCAGTCAAGATACTTTCAACTGTATATCTGCAGAGGTTTGTTAGAATGTTTGGTAATTGCTAAACCTCCTTAAATTCCAATGAATGTAAAGTCACTGGTGCACTTTTGTTGTTATTCCATATATGTGCTGGGTTGAGGATGCTCAGTCCACAGAGGTGATCCTGAACTTCTGTTTCTCTGCTGTTATAATTCATAATCCTGCTCTCACTCTGACCCCTCGGTCCTACGCAGTTGCAATACTGATCAGCAAGCTTCAAAACCTGGGCCTCTGTACCTCCCTCCAACCGGAGTCCAGTTGGGGAGCCTATGGTCAGGGTGGATCAAAAACAACTTCTCCTCCTGGCTAACAATCAACACCAGCACACCTGTGTGCCCACTGCTCTACTCTCTGTACACCCACAGCCCAGAATTTCAGATGATGAAAAGGCATCTGTTAGTCTTACGAGACCATGGATCTGCACCTGGAAAGTCTTCACTCTGCAGGGCGCAGGCCTGGGCAAGGTTGTATGGAAGACCAGCAGTTGCCCATGCTGCAAGTCTCCCCTCTCCACGACACCAGTGCTGTCCAAGGGAAGGGCATTAGGACCCATACAGCTTGGCACCAGAGCAATGTGTGATTAAGTGCCTCAGCTGGGACTCGAACTCATGACCTTCGGGTCGCTAGTCCAATGCCTTATCCACTTGGCCACATGCCAGATGATGACAAGCATTCAGTAACATCACCCTCTCAAAACTAATCGATAAGCTCCAAGACCTTGGCTTCAATACCTCCTTGCGAAATTGGATCCTGGATTTCCTCGCTTGCAAACCCCGATCAGTTCAGATTGGCAACAATACCTCCTCCACAATCTACTTCAGCACAGATGCACTACAATGCTGTGCGCTTAGCCCCCTGCTCTACTCACTTTGCACTTATGACTGTGCGGCTAAGCACATCTCCAATGCCACATTCAAGTTTGCTGACTGTAGGCCAAATCAAAGGGGGTGATGAATCAGCATATAAAAGGGAGATTGAAAATCTGGGTGAGTGGTACAGTAACAACAACCTCTTATTCAATGTCAGCAAGACCAAGGAGCTGAAGGAAACCAGAAGTCCATGAGCCAGTCCTTATTGGAGGAGCAGAGGTGGAGAGGGTCAGCAATTTTGAATTGGCCACACATTTTAATTCCACGTCCCATTCCCATTCTGATATGTCTATCCACGGCCTCCTTTACTCTCAAGATAAAGCCACACTCAGGTAGGAGGGACAACACCTTATATTCTGTCTGGGTAGCCTCCGACCTGATGGCATGAACATTGACTTCTCTAACTTCTGTTAATGACCCACCTCCCTCTCGTTCCCCATCCCTTATTTATTTATTTATTTATTTATTTATTTATTATGAGATACATATATATATATATATATTCTTTCTCTCTCTCTCCTTTTTCTCCCTCTGTCCCTCTGACTATACCCCTTACCCATCCTCTGAGTTTTTCCCCCTCCCCCTTTTCCTTCTCCCTAGACTTCCCGTCCCATGACCCTCTCATATCCCTTTTGCCAATCAACTGTCCAGCTCTTGGCTCCATCCCTCCCCTACTGTCTTCCCCTATCATTTCGGATCTCCCCCTCCCCCTCCCACTTTCAAATCTCTTACTAGCTCGTCCTTCAGTGAGTCCTGACAAAGGGTCTCGGCCCGAAACGTTGACTGTACCTCTTCCTAGAGATGCTGCCTGGCCTGCTGTGTTCACCAGCAACTTTGATGTGTGTTGCTTGAATTCCCCTGTTATTATTTCAGAGGACCTGTCCTTGGGCCCAGCACATAAGGCCAGTTACAAAGAAAGCACCTCAGGAGCTTGTGAAGATTTGGCATGACATCTAAAATGATGAATAATGTTTGTAGATGTGTTGTGGAGATTTTTGATAGCTGCATCACAGCCTGGCATGGAAACACCATTCCCATGGAATGGAGTGGGCATGGCCCATTCCACCACAGGGAAAGCCCTCCCCACTATTGAGCACTTCTACACGAAGCACTGTCGCAGGAAAGCAGTATCCATCATCAGGGACCCCCACCACCTAGACCATGCTCTTCTCTTGCAGCTGCCATCAGGAAGAAGGTACGGGAGCCTCAGGTCTCACAGCACCTGGTTCAGGGACAGTTGTTAACCCTCAACCATCATCAGGCTCTTGAACCAAAGGGGATAACTTCACTCCGATTCACTTGCCCCATCACCGAAATGTTACCACAACTCTTCATCTCAAGTTCTCAATACTTACTACTTATATAATTTATTATTATTATTTATTTGCACATTTTGTTCTCTCCTGCACTCTAGTAGAACGTCCAAGTTGGCGTGGTCTTTCAATGATTCTATTATAGTTATTTATTGTATTATGGATTTATTGAGTATGCCTGCAAGAAAATGAATTTCAAAGTTGTATGTGGTGACGCATATGTACTTTGATAATAAGTTTACTTTGAAGTCATTGTAGAAAAGACTGGTGTCATAGAGTCATTGGATACAACACAGAAACAAGCCCTTCGGCCCTTCGAGACTGTGCTGGATATTGCATTATCTTTCACACTAATCCTGTATTACCCCCATGTTTTTGTATATATATTTAAAATGAATAAAGTTGCGTTTTCAAAATGAAGCAAGTAATTGCCAGCAATAAATAACTGTGAAGTTTAACAAGTTGCATTTCAGACAAACGGCCGGGCCGAGGATCGTGTTGAACCTGCTGGGAGTAGGGTGGAGGGATTGCAGGTAATTGCTGAGCCGTGTGACGCAGTGGGCAGTCCCGCGGTCTGGGTGGGGAACCTGGCCCACATCGGAGGTGAACGTCCGGGATCAAAAAGCTGAGGCGGCCGTCGTCCGTTTTCTCTGTTGCTCCCACCCCACTTGATAGTTTCTTTGGGTCGCTTCCCCACCCACAGGTGACAGGAAGAGGCCAGGGTCAAACTTCTCGACTTCTTCCCTCTTCCTGCTGTGCCAAAGTCGGCGGCGGGAATGCCTCAGGTCGCGGGATCGAGCCGACACGAAGGCGAGGTTACCTCGAACAAGCCAGATAACACCGCGTTCAAACAGCAGCGACTGCCGGCCTGGCAGCCCTTCCTGTCGGCGGGATACGTCCTCCCCACCTTCTTCATACTGGGGGTGATATTCATCGGGATCGGGCTCGGCCTCTACTTCACCTCCAACAGCATTATCGAGATCGAGGTGAGTCCCGTCAACCGGTCGGAAACGTGTGTGTGTGTCTCCTATAATAATAATTATTAGGAGACATATTATTAATATTAATAATAATATGTCTCCTAATAATAATAATAACTAAAGTTTGACCACTTTAGTTTCAAAAAGTTGAAACGCAATTTCTAAAATTAAATCAATAAGGTTTTCACCATGTTGACCCAGATACTTCCTCGTCTCCCTGTCGATATTCTGAGGGCACTGTGTCTTCTATAATTTCCTGGTTTGTTGTTTCCACCGCTGTCATTCTCCAGCACGTCCCAAGCCAACCCTAGGAGATGCTTCACTCCACCTTTTACCCCCTCCCTTCCCACCATCCAGCGGTCAAAAGTCATTCCAGGTGAAACAACCTTTCGCCGACACTACTTCCAGTGCTCACGATCCTCCATACAGGAGAAACCAAAGTGGACAACATACGCCTTTCACTTTAATTAGGAAAGCATTGGGACAGTACAACTCAGAACCAAACTCTTTGGTCTACAATGTCATGCTAATGTAACGAAACGAGCAATTAAATAGATACCTAACCTGATTGCTTCTGCCTATACAATATCCTTTCCCTTTCTCCCATGGTCCACTCCAAACCCCTACCCCCCCCCACTCCAACCCCCTACTCCCCCACTCCAACCACCTACCCCCCACACCCCACTCCATCCCCCCTACCCCCACTCCCCCTATCTATTCCCCCCTCTAGCCTCTTACCTCTTCTCACCTCCCCCTGAGTTCCCTCCTCCTTTTCTCTTTCTCCCATCATCCATCCTACTCTTTCCCCTCCCCTCCCCTCCCTTTGTCTATTCCCTACTCCTTGGTCTATTTCCCACTCTGGCCTCTTGCCTCTTCTCACCTTCCCCTGAGTTCCTCCTTGTTTTCTCTTTCTCCCGTGGTCCATCCTACTCTTCCTCCCCTGCCCTTGTCTGTTCCCCATTCTTACCTCGTCTCACCTCCCCGAGTCCCTCCTTTTCTTTTTCTCCCGTGGTCCATCCTACTCTTCTTCCACCCCCCCCCCCCCGCCTCCCCGCCTCCCCACTTTGGCCTGTCCGATTAGATTCCTTCCTCTCCAGCCCAGTGAGAATAAAGGGAGCCTTTTCTGGTTGGCTAGTGGTGTTCCGCAGGGCTCTGTCTTGGGGCTGTTCTTTTTATGTTATATGTCAATGATTTCGATGATGGAGTTGATGGCTTTGTTGCAAAGTTTGCAGATGATATAGAGATGGATGAATGGGGGCAGGTAGTTTTGAGGAAGAACAGAGGCTACCGAAGGACTTAGACAGATTTGGAGAATGGGCAAAGAAGTGGCAGATGGATTACAGTGTCAGGAAGTGTACGTTCATGCACTTTAGCAGAATAAGTGAAAGGGTTGACTATTTTCTACGTGGAGAGAAAATAACAGAAAAAAAATGAGGTGCAAAGGGTCTTGGGAATCCTTGTACAGGATTCCCTCAAGGTTAATTTGCAGCTTGAATCTGTGGGGAGGAATGTTAGCATTCATTTCAAGAGGACTAGAATATAAAAGCAAGGGCGTAATGAGTTCCTCCAACAGCTCGTGTGTTGCTTAGATTTCCAGCATCTTCAGATTTTCTCTTGTACGTAATGTTGAGACTTTATAAAGCGCTGGTGAGGCCTCACTTGGAGTACTGTGAGCAGTTTTGGGTCCCTTATCTCAGAAAGGATGTGCTGAAACTGGAGAAGGTTCAAAGGAGGTTCACAAAAATGATTCCAGGATTGAATGGCTTGTCACATGAAGAGCGTTCGATGGCTCTGAGTCTGTATTCACTAGAATTCAGAAGAATGAGGGGTGACCTCATTGGAACCTAACAAATGGAGAAAGGCCTTGATAGAGTGGATGTGGAGAGAATGTTCCCTGTGGTGGGAGAGTCTAAGACCAGAGGACACAGCCTCGGAATAGAGAGGTGACCTTTTAGAACCGAGGTGAAAGCTTTCTTTAGCCAGAGAGTGGTGAATCTGTGGAATTCTTTGCCACAGGCAGCTGTGGAGGCCAAGTCTTTATGTGTATTTAAGGCAGAGGTTGATAGATTTGTGATTGGTCAGGGCATGAAGGGATCCGGGGAGAAGACAGGAGATTGGGGCCAAGAAGAAAATTGGATCAGCATGACGAAATGGCAGAGCAGGCTCGATGGGCCAAATAGCCTAATTCTGCTCTTGTATCTCATAGTCTCCATGGTCTAAGAGGGGTAACACCCCCCCCCAGCCGTTATCAATACCCTTTAGAGATTGGCTGCCTAGCGTCAGTGGTCGCATAACCAGGATGTGCGATGCGCTGGGGGGTGGGGGATAAGCAGGTACTACACCTTGCCCAAGGGTGACCCGCAGGCTAGCAGAGGGAAGGAGCACCTTACTCTCCCCTTGGTTGCAACATACAGTATCTCCACCCTGCCACCCACTTCATATGATAAGCCCTTCAGCCTATACAGACAATGCAGGGACGGGGTTAATTTAGATTAGTATCATGGCACAAAGTTATGGGCTGAAGGAGCAGTTCCTGTGTTATTTTGTGATGGAAGAGCATTGACCTGAACGTCTACTCTGTTGTAAGAAGTGCTGTATGTCCTGCTAGTCTTTGCAGCATTCTGTTTTTATTTTTAGTACTTGAATCCATTAGTGGGATACTGAAACGGTAGCACAGTGGTTAGCACAATGCCTTACAGTACAGGTGACCGGGGGTTCAATTCCAGCTACCCCCTGTAAAGGAGAGTGTACACACTCCTTGTGACTGTGTGTGTTTACTCTGGGTGATCCGGTTTCCTCCCACAGTCCAAAGGCGTACTAGTTGGTAGGTTAGTTGGTCCTTGTAAATTGTCCCGTGGTTAGGCTAGGGTTAATTTGGGGGATTGCTGAACGGCACTGCTCGAAGGGTCTAATCCACTCTATACCTCTGTAAATAAGTAAAACTAAACTAAGTGCCTCCCTGAAATGAATGTAAAGGATCCCACAGCAATTTTTATTTTGATGAGATTGTGTCTTGGCCAATATTTATTTTTCAAGCAACGTAAAAAAAAAAGCTGGTATATTTGGTCATTGTGTGGCTGCTCTTTTTGGGATCTTGCTGTACACAGACTGGCTTCACACACAAAATGCTGGTGGAACGCAGCAGGCCAGGCAGCATCTCTAGGAAGAGGTACAGTCGACGTTTCGGGCCTAGACCCTTCGTCAGGACTGACTGAAAGAAGAGCTAGTAAGAGATTTGAAAGTGGGAGGGAGAGGGGGAGATCGGAACTGATAGGAGAAGACAGGAGGGGGAGGGATGGAGCCAAGAGCTGGAAAGTTGATTGGCGAAAGGGATCCAGAGCTGGAGAAGGGGGAAGATCATGGGACAGGAGGCCTAGGGAGAAAGAAAGGGGGTGGGGAGCCCAGGGGAAGATGGAGAGCAGGCAAGGAGTGATTGTGAGAGGGACCAAGAGGGAGAAAAGAGAGAGAGAGTGAGAGACAAAAGGTAGGGGGGGGGGGTGGAATAATAAATTAAATAAATAAGGGATGGGGTAAGATGGCATTAACGGAAGTTAGAGAAATCAACGTTCATGCCAGTCTGGCTTGTTTTCTACATTTTGGGGTTTCTGGGCTGCGGTTTGAAAGGCTGTAAGGTCAATTCTGCACTGTCTCAATAAATAAAAATCTCCCATTTGTCTGCACCGGTAGTTAGGATTACTGATTGACTGGCAAAGGAAAGACATCTGAGAAGGTGGTGAGTGCATCAAGGAGATTTTACTCCAGGAATACCATTAGTAGATGTGCAAAAAAAAAGAGCTGGGTTTTAAAATTGAATGGGGCCTTGTAAAGTGAAAAGGAATCGCTAACAATGAGGCCGAATGGCAGCTGCAGTGCGGTCTGGGGTGCTTCAGTGAAGAATGTTTTGCCCTGCAGCGGCATAGCGTTGCGACACTGAACTAAACTGAAAGCGACTGGAATCCTGGTTTCACGTCTGATAGTCTGTGTTTTCTCAGCTTGCATTTTACCGTTTGCGAAGTTTGTTCTTTTTGGGCAATATTACCACAAATAAATTAACAAATAACGAAGCGTAAAAGGTGGCTGTCTGTCGTGTCCGACAGTGACAGGAAACCTGTGTGGGAGAGGTTTTAAAGTGGAAAAGCCGTCGCACTGGGGCAGCTCTGCTCTCTCGCTCTCAGAAGTCCAGGTCCAGTGGTACAAACAAGTATCACAAACTGGGGTCTTCCTTGGTTGCAGTGGGTGACCGTGACGTCTTCTGTGCCTTGTCAGGCCCTTCGCTCTCCACGGCGCGTTGCAGAACCACCTTCCTGGCTGTTGGATCTCACTGTAGATCTCACCCGCCCAGTCCGCCGGAGCCGACTTCACCTGCTGGGACAGGCATGCCCCTGTCTCACCGGGGTGTGAGGTCCACCAGCTACGCTCACCTGGTTTATCCCGCCTGTCAAAGCGGTGTACTGTGGTGCGGCCGCTGTCACTCGCAAACAGCTACTGGAACCACAAGTGAGAGCTGAGTGTCTGATGGGGACCAAAGGTGAGTGAGCTGCCCCAGAATGGACACAGCAAGCCCCCTCCCCAGAGGTGCTACCCCTCCCTGATACCCTATACACAGGTGTATAAATACTTCGTATTTTTAATGCAGTTCTTAACATAAAAATACTGCAAACTATTTCCTAAAGCTACAAATCAATATGATGATTCCGAGTTGTGAGGAAATATTAAGGGAGGTGACTAAAGACTTGGTGGGTTCAGCACCTCGGGATGCAGCGTGAGTGTGTCAGACTCTAGGATCAGAAGGCTTTATGTTCAGATGCCGTCAGGGTCAAACCTTCAGGGTCTGGTACAAGTCGATGGGAGTAGGCAGAATAACAGTTTGGCACAGACTAGATGGGCTGAGGGGCCTGTTTCTGTGCTGTGGTTCTCCATGACTCTGAGGTCTTAAAGGAAAAGGGTCCTTTTATTAAAAAAAAACATGAGATTTCTCAAAGATTCATCAAAATAATCCTGGCTGTTGAGTGATCAATCAATATTTTGAGTTCCTGTAGTTTGTTTATTTATTGAGATACAGCGCGGAATAGGCTCTTGCGTCGCTTCAAGCTGCACTGCTCAGCAAGTCCCTGGATTTAATCCCAGCCTAATCGCGGGAAAATTTACAATGATCAATTAACCTACCCAACGGGTAGGTCTTTGGAAGGTGGGAGGAAAGCGGAGCACCCGCGGCGGTCACGGCTAGAACGTACAAACTCCTTACGGCAACGCCGGGAATTGAACCTGGGTCGTCAGTAGTGTAAAGCGTTCTGCTAACCACTACGCTACCGTGCCTCTTATAAATGAATTGGGAGGGGGGTAAAAATCAATTAAATGGCTGAAAATATTGCATCCTAATTTTGTTCGTCTTTGCCAACGTATCACAGTGCGGCTGTGGGGCAGAGACAGAAGAGCACAGAAATACAGAAACAAAACGTAACTGAGATATGGCTGGAGGAAACATCAGAGCAAGGTCCACTTGGATTGCCTTGAACCGTGTTGACAGTCGCATGATACAGTGAAAGCAATTGATCTCAGAGTTAAGACTACGGGGCACAAAACTAGGACAGAGACAGCACCAGCTCTGACAGCTATAGTCCAGTCTCGGTTTTCCTCCCCAGTGATACTTTATGCTCCGTCTCAAATTGCATATAACTAGATCATTAGTGGCTCAATAGTTCAGATGTGGTCTTGATGAAAAGCTGATTGGCGTTGTTATTAAAAGCAGGAATGAAGTAACAGAGACAGAATCTATTACGTAGAACATAGAAGAGTACAGCACAGGAATCGACCGTTTGGTTGGTTGTGCTGAACCAGCTAAAAAGCAAATCAAAAACACCCAAACACTTGTCCCTCCTGCCAATGCCATGTCCATATCCCTCCATCTTCCTTACATCCATGTGCCTATCCAAACAACTCTTAAAAGCCTTGAATGTATTTCCCTCCACCACCGTACCAGGCAGCGCATTCCAGGCATCCACCACTCTCTGAGTAAAAAAACCTGCCCCTCACATCCCTCTTGCACCTACTCTCTCTCACCTTCAATGCCACCCTCTGGTATTAGGCATCTCAACCCTGGGGAATAGATACTCCCTGTCTACTGTATCTATGGCTCTCACAATCTTGTAAACCTCTATCAGATCTCCCCTCCTAACTCAGAACACAGACTCTACAAGGCAGTGAAGTGGAAATTGGTGATGGTAGGTTGAAGGACTATACAAAATGGGTGCAAAGTACATTTATTGTCAAAGTATGTATTCAGAATACAACCCTGAGATTCACCTTCTCCACAGACAGCCACGAAACAAAGAAACACCAAGGAACCCATTCAAAGAAAAACATCAACATTTCCCCCATATACAAAAAACAAATCACACAAACAGCAACAAGAACGTCAACCCCCCCACGCACAAAAAAAAACAAATCACGCAAAAAGCACCAACAAGTAAGAATGGGTTAGACAGTGAATAACATTTTCAGAATGCTGATATCAAGTATGATAATTATTCAGTAAGGGTTGGCACAGTGGCATAGCGGTTAGCGTAACAGTATTACAGCGCCAACAACCCAGGTTCAATTCCCACTGCTATCTGTAAGGAGTTTGTACATTCTCCCCGTGACCACTTGGGTTTCTTCCAGGTGCTCTGGTTTCCTCCCACAGCCCAGAGGTTTTCGGGTTAGTATGTTAATTGGTTACGTGGATGTAATTGGCCAGCACGGGCTCGCTGGGCCGGAAAGCCCTGTAACTGTGCTGTATCTCTAAATAAAATAAAATAGACAAAGGGAAAAAAGAAGGCAGCTCAAATGTGACAGTGTTCCTGTGCCACATGTTGTGTAATTTACTACATTCAATGGGCTAAACAATTTCAACATATCACCTCCCCCCCCCACCACCACCATGCCCTGTCTCCCATGGTCCACTCTCCTCCCCCATCAGATTCCTCGTCCTTCAGCTCTTTACAATTTCCACACATCTCCTTTTAGCTTGTTTAAAAACGCAAACACAAGAAAATCTGCAGATGCTGGAAATTCAAGCAACACACACAAAATGCTGGTGGAACGCAGCAGGCCAGGCAGCATCTCTAGGAAGAGGTACAGTCAACGTTTCAGGCCGAGACCCTTCGTCAGGACTAACTGAAAGAAGAGATAGTAAGAGACTTGAAAGTGGGAGGGGGAGACCCGAAATGATAGGAGAAGACAGGAGGGGGAGGGATGGAGCCAAGAGCTGGGAAGTTGATTGGCAAAAGGGATACAAGGCTGGAGAAAGGGGGTGTGTCATGGGACGGAAGGCCTTGGAAGAAAGACAGGGGGAGGGGAGCACCAGAGGAAGATGGAGAACAGGCAAGGAGTTATTGTGAGATTTATTTATTTTCTCTCTTTCCCTCTCACAATAACTCTTTGCCTGTTCTCCATCTTCCTTTGGTGCTCCCCCTTTCTTTCTAACAAGGCCTTCCGTCCCATGATACTCCCCCTTCTCCAGCCATGTATCCCTTTTGCCAATCAACTTCCCAGCTCTTGGCTCCATCCCTCCCCCTCCTGTCTTCTCCTATCATTTCGGGTCTCCCCCTTCCCCTCTGTCACGTACCCCGTGACGGGTTAAAGAATCAGCAGAAATGGAAAACACCTTGGAGTCTGGTATTGCTGTTAACTAATGCTATTTATTAGTAACTATGCAATGCAGTAATATAACTCAGATAAATCAAACAGGTTAGCAATGATTATATAAATATAAATATAAAAACCAAGCTTCTTCAAGCCTAGGGGTAAATGGATACTGTCTTACGATGAGGAGTAAAGTTCAATTCAGTTCAAATCGTGGTATTGAGTTGAGTAGTAATGGAGAGAGAGAGAGAGGTGTTTGGTTCTTCAGGTGAGCTGATGCCGTTGATCTTCCCGTTGTCCTCCGAAACTTCCAGGTTAGCCAAACTTGACCAACTTAAGAGCACTGTCTTCGAGTGGTAGTTTACCAACCCAGTTGAGGGTTAGACACACTAGCAGACTCCACAAGGTCGCTCTTTGACACACTAATAATCACAGATCGATACCTCATAATCAATCCACAGTCCCACACTCCTGGGCACCTAAACAGGATAGTGGTAACTTCACCACACCCTTGTGTGCCTGCATGTCCTGTCCCTGTGAAATAAGCAATCACGCTGGTTTAAATACTGTTGTGCTGAACACCAGCTGTCCATCAAGTAGCTCCTCCCTTCTCTCTCTGTAGGAACTCAGAAGCTGGCAGTGTCCTTGCAGAAATTCCAAACAAACTGTGAGCAGTCTTCACCTCTCTCTCTCTCTTAATAACAAGATGTTTGTGTTGTACAGCTCGCTCTCTCTTTTTTTAAAAGCACAGTTCATAAGGGATAATTCAGGATCCCGTCACACCCTCCCACTTTCAAATCTCTTACTATCTCTTCTTTCAGTTAGTCCTGACGAAGGGTCTTGACCCGAAACATCGACTGTACTTCTTCCTATAGATGCTGCCTGGCCTGCTGCATTCCACCAGCATTTTGTGTGTGTTCCTTTTAGCTTGCACTCCTTTCCCTCCCCCCACCTTATTCTGACTCCTTCCCCCTTCCTTTCCTGTCCTGAAGAAGGGTCTCGGTTTGAAACGTCGACTGTTTATTCCTTTCTGTAGATGTTGCCAGACTTGCTCGAATTCCTTCAGCATTTTGTGTGTGCTAGTGTGTTAGTGTATGTTGGTTATTCTGGATTTCCAGCAGGATGTGGAGAGGATGTTTCCTATGGTGGAGGAGTCTAGGACCAGAGGGCACAGCCTCAAAGTAGAGGGACATCTATTTAGAATGGATTTGAGGAGGAATTTCTTTAGCCAGAGGGTCGTGAATCTGTGGAGGCCAGGTCACTGGGTGCAATTAAGGCAGAGGTTGTTAGGTTCTTGATTTGTCAGGGTGTGGAAGGTTATGAGGAAAATGGGGTTGAGAGGGCAATGGATCAGCCATGATGAAATGGCAGATCAGACTCAATGGGCTGAATGGCCTAATTCTGCTCCAATGCCCTGTGGTCTCCTGGTAAAGAAATTCAAGTTTTCATTGCCATTGACTGCAAGAATATATATTTTTTCTAAACATGCATTTTTCAATCATCTGCCTTAAAGGTACTTCGTTATGATCGTGCAAATGTGGTTTATCTTCAGAAACTTGCCATTAGATCAATCTCTGAGTGTTTTACATCAGAAATGTTTTCACTTCCTCAGCTTGACTACACTGGCAACCAACCGAACAGTTCGTGCTTCCAATGCACTAACAGCACAGTCAAGAACTGCAAATGTAGCGTAACGTTCAAGGTGGACACCGTGTTGGTGGTAAGAACACTGAATGCTCTGGCCAATAGGCTCTTCAAATTAAAAGTGTGTACTTTGTGCATTTTAAATGTCATTGGAGTTGAAATCTGCCCTTCATTAGATTGACTCAACAGTGATATAACAAATTCAGGTTAAGCTAGGCTTGACAACTTGATTGCATTGAACTTAAGTGCAAAATTCAACATCTGTCCCTGCTCAGCTCTTAAATTATCTCTCCCAGAAGATCAGTGCTAGCAATCCTGACTAGTCAAAAAAAAATTATTATGGAAATAGCAATGAAGATTCCTTCTATATGGCCAAATGTATATTTAATATTTCAATAACATTTGAGTCATTTTGTAGGTATCTACTGGTGGCCACCCATTTCAGTGCTACTCCCCATTCCCATCCCAACATGTCAGCCCACGGCTTCCTCTACTGCCGCGATGAGGCCACACTCAGGTTGGAGGAGCCTCACCTTGTATTCTGTCCGGGTAGCCTCAAACCTGATGGTATGAACATCAATTTCGCGAACTTCCAGTTACTGCCCTCCCCTTCACCATTCCCCATTCCTGTTTCCCTCTCTCACGTTATCTCCTTACCTGCCCATCACCTCCTTCTGGTTTCCTTCCCACTCCCTTTCCCCTTTCTTCCATGGCCTTCTATCAGATCCCCCCCTTCTCCAGCCCTTTACCTCTTTCACCAATCAACTTCCCAGCTCTTGACTTCACCCCCTCCCCTCCCCCTGGTTTCACCTGCCACCTTGTACTACTTCATCCCCTCCCCCCACCTTCTTACTCTGACTTCTCCCCCTTTCTTTCCAGTCCCAATGAAGAGTCTTGGCATGAAACATCGACTGTTTACTCCTTTCCGCAGATGCTGCCTGACCTGCTGAGTTCCTCCCAGCATTTTGTCTGTGTTGCTTCGGATTTCCAGCGTCTGCAGACTTTCTCGTGTTTGTTTATATATTGTTTGATTAAGCATCCTTGTTTGTTTGAGTGATTCATTATGGGTTATCCATATAAATACGTGAACTGCATTTGTCATCATGTTACCACGTGATATGCGCGCACTTCGGTTAAAGCAAACCCAAAGTTAGACCCACATCTCAGACTCCCGTGTCTTCCTTTGCGTTAGTTTAACGTTTTGAAGTTACAAAGCATAACGGCCAAGGACAGATAAAGATGGGCGTCCGTCATTGGTGCCCTAAGTGTCAGTGGAGTTATGGGCAATTAATGATAAGACTTGAAAAAGGAATTTTTAAAAATCATCTATTTAATGAAAATCATGCTATTCCTTTCAAGAATACAGATTATTTCTGTCATTTCCAGCCAGGGCCAGTTTAAGCCTAACATGTTGTCTAACAGAAACTGAATGATAAAAGTGGATGAGGAAGAATTTCTTTAACCAGTGATCTATGGAATTCATCGTCACTGACGGCTGTGGAGGCCAAGTCATTGGGTATATTTAAAGCGGAGGTTGACGGGTTCTTGATTCGTCAGGGCATCAAAGGTACAGGGAGAAAGCAGGAGAATGGGGTTGAGGGGGAAGATAAATCAGACGTGATGGGATGGTGGAACAGACTTGATGGGCCGAATGGCCTGATTCTGCTCCTACAGTACTGAGCAAAAGTCTTAGGCACATTTATATAGCTAGGGTGCCCAAGACTTTTTCACAGTACTGTAGTAATTTTATGTATTGCACTGTACTGCTGTTGCAAAAAAACAAATTTCGTGACATGTGAATGATAAACCTGATTCCAATATGGGTCCTTATTGCGGACTGAGAGTGGGAAGGGGGCAGGGAGAGGAGAATTGTGGTTGGGGAAAGGAGATGGGAGCGGGAAGCACCAGAGAGACATTCTGTAATGATCAATAAACCAATTGTTTGGAATCAAATGACCTTGCCTGGTGTCTCGGGGCTGGGTGTGTCTGCACCCATGCCACCCTCTCTCCCCCCCCCCCCGGCTCCTGCCGCTCCTTCTCTGCCACCTGTACCACACCCCTCCCATGGCGCTCCACCCTCGCCATTCCCAACTTTCTTTGCTCCCGCCAGATTTACAAACTCGCTCTCCACTCCACATTGATAGATACAGTACTGTGCAAACATCTCAGGCTCCCTAGCTGTGTATATACTGGGGTTGTATACACTGGAATTTAGAAGGATGAGAGGGGATCTGATTGAAACATATAAGATTATTAAGGGATTGGACACGCTAGAGGCAGGAAACATGTTCCTGATGTTGGGGGAGTCCAGAACCAGAAGCCACAGTTTAAGAATAAGGGGTAGGCCATTTAGAACGGAGTTGAGGAAAAACTTTTTCACACAGAGGGTTGTGGATCTGTGGAATGCTCTGCCTCAGAAGGCAGTGGAGGCCAATTCTCTGGATTCTTTCAAAAAAGTGTTAGATAGAGCTCTTAAAGATAGTGGAGTCAAGGACTATAGGGAGAAGGCAGGAACGGGGTACTGATTGTGGATGATCAGCCATGATCACAGTGAATGGTGGTGCTGGCTCGAAGGGCTGAATGGCCTACTCCTGCACCTATTGTCTATATGTGCACATACTTCGGCACAGTACTGTATGTCTTAAGGTCTATGGTCTTATAATAAAGAGGGGTTCATTTAGGACTCTTGATTCTTGTTGTGTTATGAGTTCAATTGGTGTTGGCACTGGGAGCCATGCAATTAGTTTAAGATTAAGACAATTTACCCAAGATGCTACACCTCTTAAAGAGACTTTGTTAAGCGATGTCAATACTTATTCAGAGGCTCGCCCCCATCTCCACTGATTTCCACTCCTGAATAAGAATAACTTGGGTGAGATACAAGAGGTGTGGGAACCAAGCCTGCCTTAAAGAAAAGGATGAACTTCATGGGTTGAATGGGGAACGTTACCTAATTGTTATTTATCTCTAAACAGCACAAATTTTATTTAACAATTCATTTATTTGGATTAAGGAATTTGTGTATCATAATGTCCAAAACTACCCACGAACATCAGCTGGCTGTGAGGTGGCATGACCTCCCTGGTCTCTACCCATGAAGGTCAAGAGGGGCACAAATTTAACTGGGCGTCAGTGAAGGTCATGGCGCAAGCGAGCACGTGGCGTGCAAGGGAATTCCCAGAAGCGTGGTTTTCCAGACGAGCAATTCTGTAAACAAACATGTAGTCCTCGATCCTGTTTATTAGCCGATGCAGGCAAAATTCCAGACCACGACGCATGAAGTTTGCAACACAGCTGGTCAGCGACGAGATTTCTTCCACGTGGCACAGCTGAGTTTCTGAAATGATGCCTTGTCAGCTGATTGAAGGGTATATGAAGGCCAAGCATTCAGGGGACACACCACAATCAGCAGCACACTGATGATATCTCCTTGCATGGTGACAAAATGTTACAAGTAAATTGCCAAGATCAGAGAACAACTCAACCCAACCATCGACCACAATGTTATTCATTACAGTGGAGGCAAGAGACTGCAGATGCTGGAGTATTGTGTGCAGTTTTGGTCTCCAAATTTGAGGAAGGGCATTCTTGCTATAGAGGGCAGAGGAGGTTCACTGGGTTAATTCCAGGGATGGTGGGAATGTCATACGTTGAAAGATTGGAGCGACTGGGGTTGTATACACTGGAATTTAGAAGGATGAGAGGGGATCTGATTGAAACATATAAGATTATTAAGAGATTGGACACGCTAGAGGCAGGAAACATGTTCCTGATGTTGGGGGAGTCCAGAACCAGAAGCCACAGTTTAAGAATAAGGGGTAGGCCATTTAGAACGGAGTTGAGGAAAAACTTTTTCACACAGAGGGTTGTGGATCTGTGGAATGCTCTGCCTCGGAAGGCAGTGGAGGCCAATTCTCTGGATTCTTTCAAAAAAGTGTTAGATAGAGCTCTTAAAGATAGTGGAGTCAAGGACTATAGGGAGAAGGCAGGAACGGGGTACTGATTGTGGATGATCAGCCATGATCACAGTGAATGGTGGTGCTGGCTCGAAGGGCTGAATGGCCTACTCCTGCACCTATTGTCTATATGTGCACATACTTCGGCACAGTACTGTATGTCTTAAGGTCTATGGTCTTATAATAAAGAGGGGTTCATTTAGGACTCTTGATTCTTGTTGTGTTATGAGTTCAATTGGTGTTGGCACTGGGAGCCATGCAATTAGTTTAAGATTAAGACAATTTACCCAAGATGCTACACCTCTTAAAGAGACTTTGTTAAGCGATGTCAATACTTATTCAGAGGCTCGCCCCCATCTCCACTGATTTCCACTCCTGAATAAGAATAACTTGGGTGAGATACAAGAGGTGTGGGAACCAAGCCTGCCTTAAAGAAAAGGATGAACTTCATGGGTTGAATGGGGAACGTTACCTAATTGTTATTTATCTCTAAACAGCACAAATTTTATTTAACAATTCATTTATTTGGATTAAGGAATTTGTGTATCATAATGTCCAAAACTACCCACGAACATCAGCTGGCTGTGAGGTGGCATGACCTCCCTGGTCTCTACCCATGAAGGTCAAGAGGGGCACAAATTTAACTGGGCGTCAGTGAAGGTCATGGCGCAAGCGAGCACGTGGCGTGCAAGGGAATTCCCAGAAGCGTGGTTTTCCAGACGAGCAATTCTGTAAACAAACATGTAGTCCTCGATCCTGTTTATTAGCCGATGCAGGCAAAATTCCAGACCACGACGCATGAAGTTTGCAACACAGCTGGTCAGCGACGAGATTTCTTCCACGTGGCACAGCTGAGTTTCTGAAATGATGCCTTGTCAGCTGATTGAAGGGTATATGAAGGCCAAGCATTCAGGGGACACACCACAATCAGCAGCACACTGATGATATCTCCTTGCATGGTGACAAAATGTTACAAGTAAATTGCCAAGATCAGAGAACAACTCAACCCAACCATCGACCACAATGTTATTCATTACAGTGGAGGCAAGAGACTGCAGATGCTGGAGTATTGTGTGCAGTTTTGGTCTCCAAATTTGAGGAAGGGCATTCTTGCTATAGAGGGCAGAGGAGGTTCACTGGGTTAATTCCAGGGATGGTGGGAATGTCATACGTTGAAAGATTGGAGCGACTGGGGTTGTATACACTGGAATTTAGAAGGATGAGAGGGGATCTGATTGAAACATATAAGATTATTAAGGGATTGGACACGCTAGACGCAGGAAACATGTTCCCGATGTTGGGGGAGTCCAGAACCAGAAGCCACAGTTTAAGAATAAGGGGTAGACCATTTAGAACGGAGTTGAGGAAAAACTTTTTTACACAGAGGGTTGTGGTTCTGTGGAATACTCTGCCTCAGAAGGCAGTGGAGGCCAATTCTCTGGATTCTTTCAAGAAAGAATCATGAAAGGTCATGTTTGACCAATCTATTGGAGTTTCTCAAGGAGGTTACCAGGAAAGTGGATGAAGGGAAGGCAGTGGATATTGTCTACATGGACTTCAGTAAAGCCTTTGACAAGGTCCCGCATGGGAGGTTAGTTAGGAAAATTCAGTCGCTAGGTATACATGGAGAGGTGGTAAATTGGATTAGACATTGGCTCGATGGAAAAAGCCAGAGAGTGGTGGTAGAGAATTGCTTCTCCGAGTGGAGGCCTGTGACTAGTGGTGTGCCACAGGGATCAGTGCTGGATCCATTGTTATTTGTCATCTATATCAATGATCTGGATGATAATGTGGTAAATTGGATCAGCAAGTTTGCTGATGATACAAAGATTGGAGGTGTAGTAGACAGTGAGGAAGGTTTTCAGAGCCTGCAGAAGGACTTGGACCAGCTGGAAAAATGGGCTAAAAAATGGCAGGTGGAGTTTGATACCGACAAGTGTGAGGTATTGCACGTTGGAAGGACAAACCAACGTAGAACATACAGGGTTAATGGTAAGGCACTGAGGAGTGCAGTGAAACAGAGGGATCTGGGAATACAGATACAAAATTCCCTAAAAGTGGCGTCACAGGTAGATAGGGTCGTAAAGAGAGCTTTTGGTACATTGGCCTTTATTAATCAAAGTATTGAGTATAAGAGCTGGAATGTTATGATGAGGTTGTATAGGGCATTGGTGAGGCCGAATCTGGAGTATTGTGTTCAGTTTTGGTCACCAAATTACAGGAAGGATATAAATAAGGTTGAAAGAGTGCAGAGAAGGTTTACAAGGATGTTGCCGGGACTTGAGAAACTCAGTTACAGAGAAAGGTTGAATAGGTTGGGACTTTATTCCCTGGAGCGTAGAAGAATGAGGGGAGATTTGATAGAGGTATATAAAATTATGATGGGTATAGACAGAGTGAATGCAAGCAGGCTTTTTCCACTGAGGCAAGGGGAGAAAAAAAAACAGAGGACATGGGTTTAGGGTGAGGGGGGAAAGTTTAAAGGGAACATTGGGGGGGGCTTCTTCACGCAGAGAGTGGTGGGAGTGTGGAATGAGCTGCCAGACGAGGTGGTAAATGCGGGTTCTTTTTTAACATTTAAGAATAAATTGGACAGATACATGGATGGGAGGTGAATGGAGGGATATGGTCCGTGTGCAGGTCAGTGGGACTAGGCAGAAAATGGTTCGGCACAGCCAAGAAGGGCCAAAAGGCCTGTTTCTGTGCTGTAGTTTCTATGGTTTCTAAAGAGTTAGATAGAGCTCTTAAAGATAGCGGAGTCAAGGGATATGGGGAGAAGGCAGGAACGGGGTACTGATTGTGGATGATCAGCCATGATCACAGTGAATGGCAGTGCTGGCTCGAAGGGCTGAATGGCCTACTCCTGCACCTATTGTCTAATCTGGAGCATCAAACAGTCGGCTGGAGGGCCTCAGTGGGTTGAGCAGCATCTGTAGGAGGAAAGGAATTGTTGCCGTGTCTCTCTTTTCCTTTTTCCCTTTTCATACTAGCCGTGCCTGCTCTCCGCTCTCGGGAGTTTGCACGATCTCCCCGTGACCATGTGGGTTTGCTCTGGGTGCTCTGGTTTCCTCCCACAGTCAAAGGACGTACCAGATGGTCATTGTAAATTGTCCCGTGATTAGGCTAGGGTTTAACCGGGGGTTGCTAGGCGATGCCTCTCGAAAGGCTGGAAGGACCAACTTTGCACGTTATCTCAGCAAGTCAGTAGTTCCCTTCCTCCCATCGACATTGCTTAACCCTCTGAGCTCCTCCAGTAGATGGTAGTGAAAGAGTACAAACAGCACTGTGGAGCTATGGTTACCATATTAAAAGATCTTGTGTATTTCCCTACTGCGGACAAAATCGACTTGTGGACTTGAGACCCATTTGTTTCACCAGCATACAGGAGGGGGATTGAAAATTTAACCGAGTGGTATAATAACAACAACCTCTCACTCAGTATCAGTAATACCAAGGAACTGATTGCAGACTTAAAGAGAGGGAAACCAGGTGTCCATGAGCCAGTAGCCATCAGAGGATCAGAGGTGGAGAGGGTCAGTAACTTTAAATTCCTGGGTGTCATTATCTCAGGGGACCGTCATATAAATACAATTGTGAAGAAAGCACGACAGCGCCTTTACTTCCTCATGAGTCTGCAAATACTTTATATCTTATACTTTATTGTCACCAAACAATTGGTACTAGAACGTATAATCATCACAGTGATATTTCATTCTGTGCTTCCCACTCCCTGGATTACAAATATTAAATATTTAAAATAGTTAAAATTAGTAAATATTAAAAATTTGAATTACAAATCATAAATAGGAAATAGGAAAATGGGAAGTAAGGTAGTGCAAAAAAACCGAGAGGCAGGTCCGGATATTTGGAGGGTACGGCCCAGATCCGGGTCAGGATCCGTTCAGCAGTCTTATCACAGTTGGGAAGAAGCTGTTCCCAAATCTGGCCGTACGAGTCTTCAAGCTCCTGAGCCTTCTCCCGGAGGGAAGAGGGATGAAAAGTGTGTTGGCAGGGTGGGTCATGTCTTTAAATTCCTGGGTGTCATTATCTCAGGGGACCGTCATATAAATACAATTGTGAAGAAAGCACGACAGCGCCTTTACTTCCTCAGGAGCCTGCGAATATTTGGCATGTCAACAAAATCCTTGGCAAACTTCTATAGTTGTGTGATGAAAAGTGTGCTGACTGGATTATGGACAGGTATGGGAACACCAACACCTTTGAGTGGAGCGTCCTACAAAAGGTAGTGGATTCAGCCCAGTACATCACGGGTAAAGCCCTCCCCACCATTGAGCACATCTACATGAAACGTTGCCATAGGAAAGCAGCATCCATCATCAAAGATCCTCACTACCCAGGCCATGCTCTCTTCTTGCTGCTGCCATCAGGTAGAAGGTACAGGAGCCTCAGGACTTGCACCACCAGGTTCAAGAACAGTTACTACCCCTCGACCATCAGGCTCTTGGACAAAAAGGAATAACTACACTCATTGTGTTCCTGGTGTTCCCACCACTGACGGTCTCCCTTTAAGGACTCTTTAACATTATTTCTTGCTCTCCTTATTTATTGCTACTTATTTATATTTTCATTTGCACAGCTTGTTGTTAATTGATCCTGTTTACAGTTACTGTTTTATAGATTTGCTGAGTATGCCTGCAGGAGAAAACCTCGAGGTTGCTTGTGGTGGCGTGAATGTACTCTGATAATAAATTTTACTTTGAACGTTGTTATCCGGGGACAACTTGTGTGGATGGAGCATCAAGCCTGATGATTTGACCTGTAGAGGGAGCATCTTGCCGCACAAAGAACACCCACGGCACTACCAACCACACATACAATCATCCTCGCTGGGAAAGCCAAATAGGTCCCATCTTTGACACCAGACTCCTGAATTAGGTTCTCAGTTCTAAGCTCTGTCAACCAGGGAGGTTGAGCAAGATCGGTGGGTGGAAGGGAACTGTTGATTTCTTCAGATACAGTGCAAAGTAGTCCCTTCCAGCCCATCGAGCCGCGTCGCCCAGCAACGCCCAATTAAACCCGAGCCTGATCAAAGGTCAAAGGTCCAATTTAATGTCAGAGAAATGCCTACAATATACATCCTGAAATGCCTTTCCTTCACAAACATCCACAAAAACAGAGAAGTGCCCCCAAAGAATGAATGACAGTTTAAATGCGAGAACCCCAAAGTCCCCCTCCTGCGTGTAAGCGGCAGTGAGCAACAATCCCCCCTCCCCCCACCAGCAAAAAAAGCAAGCATCAACACCGCCAACGAGCACTCAGCGTGAGCAAAGCAATAGCAAAGACACAGACTTGCAGTTACCCCAAAGGATTCGCGTTTCACCCAGTATACAACATACCACAGGTTTTCTCTCGCTCCCTAATAAGGGAGAGGGAGGTGTCTCTGTTTTCCCAGCGAGCGGGAAGACATAACAAACAACTCGCTGGTTTACGATGTTAAAAGACCGTTACGTTGCTTTTTTCCGAGCTCTGTGCCTGAAAATCGTAAAGATCCCAGGTCTTCAGGCCCACAGCAGATATCCCGACTCCCTCAACGACACACGAGTCTCCTGTTGTGACACTCACCCTCGATCCGCCCGTCTCCAGAGCCCCAAGATCTTAGGCTTCAAAATACGAGCCAGACTCTCAGGCTGAACCCTTGGCGTGCCGAATAACGGCCGGTCCTGAAACCCCGAGAACAGGTCCTATTCCTGCAAAGGACCGAAGTCAGCGTGTAACTCCAGGTCAGGGTCCTCAAAAGAACACTGAAAGGGAAAAATAAAGATGATAAAGATGGAAATCGAGCTGTCTCTGAAGATGCAAGCAAAGGAGTTGCTGTTTAGCGCCATCTTAACTCTGCCTCTATCTCCAGGTACTTTCAGGGGACAATTTACAATCACCAATTAACCTGTACCTGGGGGGTGCACCTGGATGACAGACTTGAGTGGAGCACCAACACAGAGGCTGTGTACAAGAAGGGCCAGAGTCGCCTCTACTTCCTGAGGAGACTGAGGTCCTTTGGAGTCTGCAGGCCTCTCCTTCACATATTCCACCAGTCTGTTGTCGCCAGTACAATCTTCTATGTGGTGGTGTGCTGGGACAATGGCAACAACACGGGTGACACCAACAGGCTCAATAATCTGGCTAGAAAGGCTGGCTCTGTTTATAGGAGTCAAACTGGACACATTGGAGTCTGTGGTAGAACAAAGGACCCTCTGAAAAATCCTGGCATTTCCGGTCAATGTTTCTCACCTTCTGCATGCCACTTGGCTGAACAGAGAAGCACTTTTAGAGATAGTCTAAGACCACTGCGCAACTCCAAATGAACACTATACGAGGTAATTCTTAACCTCGGCCATTAGGCTCTACAATGAGTCAACCTGTAACCGGGGAAGTGATGACCTCTGGTTAGATTGTTTGTGGTAGCTTATTGTTTATTCATTCTACTTCTAATATCTGTGTATCTGTGCACTTGTAATGCTACGGTGACACTGTAATTTCCTTCAGGATCAATAAGTCTCTATCTCACCCTAATAATTGATATGTCTTTGGAGATTGCCAGGTGGTCAGAGGAAGGATACAAAGATCTACTGATATGTTCATTGAAGAAGTGCGACTGACTCCTGGAATTCTCAGGCTTAAGAATGTCCAAAGTGGAGAAGGAGTATTCAGGTTTTGTGAGCCTTCCGTCCAGGAGCGCACATGGTCCTGAGTAGGAAGCTGAAGGAGTCCACAGCATCTCAGACCACCTAACAACCTCCCCAGTGTGTGGAATAGTCTACAGTTCCCACGTTGGCCTCATTAGCTCCCTCTTTACTTTATTGTCGCCAAACAATCGATACTAGAGTGTACAATCATCACAGCGATATTTGATTCTGCGCTTTGCGCTCCCTGGATTACAAATCGATGGTAAATATTAAAAATTTAAATTATAAATCATAAATAGAAAATAGAAAAGGGAAAGTAAGGTAGTGCACAAAAAAACCGAGAGGCAGGACCAGATATTTGGTGGGTACAGCCCAGATCCGGGTCAGGATCCGTTCAGCAGTCTTATTACAATTGGAAAGAAGCTGTTCCCAAATCTGGCCGTACGAGTCTTCAAGCTCCTGAGCCTTCTCCCGGAGGGAAGGGGGACGAAAAGTGTGTTGGCTGGGTGGGTCGTGTCCTTGATTATCCTGGCAGCACTGCTCCGACAGCGTGAGGTGTAAAGTGAGTCCAAGGATGGAAGATTGGTTTGTGTGATGTGCTGGGCTCTGTTCGCGATCTTCTGCAGCTTCTTCTGGTCTTGGACAGGACAACTCTGAATCCTTACTGGAAACAGATTACCCTTAATCCTGAGAGACTGTCCAAGAAGCATAGAAATAAGACTTGAGTTTATGACTTGAGTGCAGATGAAAGCAAAACCAGACAGCACAAAGTACTGGAGGAACTCAGCGGGTCAGGCAGCATCTATGAAGGGGAATAAACAAAGGAGGTTTCAGGCTGAGACAGCTTGTCGGGACCCATACCGATGAAGGCTCTTGGCACAAAATTTTTAACTATTTATTCCCCTCCATGGATGCTGCCTGACTTGCTCAGTTCCTCCAGTGTTTTGTGTGTGTTGTTCAAGATTTCCAGCATCTGCAGGATCTGTCTCTATAAGAGCTGATAGCAGTGGATGGTCCATGAGGAACTGAGAGCACCCTTATCACTGCCAACTACACATACTACCGTTTCGTTACAGTGTTGAGGAAAGGCTACTTGTATGTGCAAATAGCCAGAATACTCCATGACAAAAGTAGCCTGTCCTGAACTGTGTATTAACTGGCAGAGATATACCTTGTATTAATACAGGGGATGGCTTCTTAATGCCTTCCTTCAAAGTTTAAAATTGAAAGTACATTTATTGCAGGAGGAGAAGATGGCGGCGCGACGCAGCGCGCGTAGCCTCTCCGGGGAAATGATATCGTATTTGTTAAATAGGGGCCGTGCACAATTCTGATTTGATGGAGACAGCCATGAGAAGCACGGAGGAACATCTGGAGAAACTTCTGAAATGCCCGGTTCACTGCCGCTGCTACTGTGCGATCGAGAATCTCCGGAGGGAAGGCCCCAAAATCCCCGGCTTTGCCTGCTGCTGGTGGCCGGGGTTGGAGTCAAAGCGTTCGGCAGAGATGGTGCTCAGTACTCGGTGTCAGAGGCTCAAAGTTTTCGGATGACTCAGAGTTTTCTTCCTTCTCCCGTCTGCGTGAGATGTGGGACTTTCAAGAGACTTTGAACTTTTTTTACTGTGCCCATGGCCTGTTCTCCATCAAGTTGCGGTATTGTTGCACTGTTGTAACTATATGCTATAATTATGTGGTTTTTGTCAGTTTTTCAGTCTTGGTCTGTCCTGTGTTTCTGTGATATCACACCGGAGGAATATTGTATCATTTCTTAATGCATGCATTACTAAATGACAATAAAAGAGGACTGCGTGTCCTCATAATCTAATTATCAGCTGAGATTCATCTTCACACAGACAGCCACAAAACAAAAGAAAAACCATAGAACCCGTACAAAGTAAAAACATCAACCCTCCTCCCACTTCCACGTGCAAAAAAAAAGAAATTGTGCAAACTGCAGCAAAAAGAAGAGGCAAATCACAGAATATAAAACACAAATTCAAAAGGCGTATTCAGTTCAGCTCAGTGTTCATTATCTGCAGGGCACCCTGATTTAAACATCGCCCAAAAATAGCAAAACAGAAGGAGCAACCAGAACTAGAACATCATAAACCGAATCTCAGGGTTGTATACTGCATATGTACTTTGATAATAAATACTTTGAGCTTCAGACTTTGGCATTGGTTTCTCTGACTAAATCCCTGCTGAAGCTGAACACGATCAGATGCCTTCCTTGATTTCCTCCTGTGCTTCTCCAGTGTGTTGACTTGCAGAATGTAAAACAAAACTATGTCAATCGTTTTGGACTTCTCCTTACCAATACTAGTCTGCTTAGAGCAGAGAAATCTGTATGAAAGACATCCTGTCCGGTTGCAGTCACAATAATGTGCATACACTGAATTGTTAGCTTGTAATGTGGATTTCCTCTGCAGGCTGAGGTGCTTCTCCCATTTATGGGAACGGCCTGCATTATTGAACCCAAGCGATAGCTTCGGAGACCCGTTTCTGGCCTGTTTTTAATTTCTGCACTTTCAGTGGCGGGGTGGAGATGCGTCTCTGCCAAAAGGGTGCTCCTTCCCTCTGCTGGCCTGCAGGTCACCCTTGAGCAAGGTGTAGCGCCTGCTTAGCCCCCCGATCAGGGTCACATGAAGGCATTGGAGCAGGTGGTGGATGGTCGTATGAGCAGCTGGTCCATATCACAAGTCCCGGTTATGCGACAGGCAGATAATCTTTGAAGAGTATTGATAATGGCTGGGGAGGGCGGGGCGGGGGGAGATCACCCATCTTGTAAAGACTCTGCCCAGAAGGCAGTGGCAAGCCACTTCCGTAGGAAACTTTGCCAAGAGCAATCGCGGTCAAAGACCATGATTGGCCACGTCCTACCACACGGCAGATAACAAACGAACAAACCTCCAGTATATTCCACTGTTGCTCGGGATGCTCCAAAGTGCTTTAGCTGCCTTTAAATTAGCCACGCTGAGTGATAATTTGCATGAGAGATTTTGCATCAAGTCCCAATGAGCCCTGAGCATCTGTTACTTTTGGCATTTGCATGAGGAATATTGTCCTAAGTCTGTAGCAGAAATCCCCACTCCCCTGGAAACAGAGGTGAGTTATTAATATCCATGTGAGCAGGCAGTTAGGGTCCTGATCGAGTTCCAAGTGTGGCAACAAGGAATGTAATGAAGGCTTAGTATTGCTCTGGGTTCCCAGAACTGACGTTCTGAAACTATGGAATCTGACCTAGCCTTGCCATTACTGGGCTGCTTGTTCATACAGTAAGGTCTTAACCCTTCAAGTTCCACCATCTGTGTACATTCATAATGTCTTTCTTATTTTGGAGAGTTTGCCACCATATTTACAATCGTTTTTGTTATGTCTTTTAACTTCAAAATATTATGCTAATTCAAAGGAAGACATGAGAGTCCAGGAATATAGGTCTAACTTCGAATTTACTTTAAGCGAGGCATGCACGTATCATGTGAGGATGTATGCAATTCACATATTTATACATGTAACCCATAATTATTTAAACAAACAAGAATACTTACTCCAACGATATATATATTCAAGATTGCTATTCCTCTCTGTGCCTGGTGGAGCACTGAGTGGCCCACCTTGCCATTTCTTTGGCATTTTCAGTTTTTTTTAAACAAGGCCACCTTCTAGCTCGACGCTCGACACAGCACGGATGGAAAGCATGCAAGGAGCCGGCTGGATTCAAACTCGCAACCGCTTGCCTCGAAGTCCAGTGCAGATGCCGCTGCACCACCGACTAGCTCTTCCAAGATTACTCAAGTATCATGGAAACATTAAAAACCCAACAGTTCTCATGAATGTGGTTTTTTCAAGAAATGAACTGCTTTATAAATCTGTTTCGTATATCCAAACGTTCAGATACAACTAAGATTGATGCTAATTAATGTGACATCAGATTGATTCAAATTGTGTTTAACAGAGCAGGTTGAATTGTCCCAAAATACGCGATGCTAGGGATTTTCAGTGTAATCACTGAAGACTTGTACAAAAGTTTTTTACTTGGAGCAGGAGTTCCCAACCTTTTTTTTTGTATTGGACCCTTGCCGCTAACCAAGGTACCCTAGATTGGGAAGCCCTGATTTGGAGAGACTGCGTGGTAATAGGTCCTTTCAGCTCGATGAGCTCCACGCTGCCCGATTGCACCCATGTAACCAACTAACCCGTACATTTGTGGAACGCGGAAGGGAACTGGAGCACCCGGAGGAAATCCAAGCGGTCACGAAGTGAACGTACAAACTCCTTACAGGCAGTGGCAGGAATTGAACTCGGGTCGCTGGTGCCTTAAAACGTTGTGCTAACCATTATGCTACTGTGTCGTCCATAAGCTGTGACGTTATAACAAAGGAAGTCTTCTTTCTCACACCCCCTCCCGGTCACTCCACCCCACCCCACCCTCACTCCCCCCTTACAGGGCCCTGTTTACATGTACTATGAACTATCGAACTTCTATCAAAATCAGCGGAAATATGGAGTCTCCCGAGATGACAATCAGCTGAACGGGGACTTGAAGTATTTAAAGGTAAATGGAGCGTAATGTAGCCCTGATTTGTAAATATTTTCAGTTCTTTCATAAACTTGTCCTGCGTTCTGCTCACCAACCAAATGCAGGTCAAACGTTAATTTAACTCTGCTGAATGTAATTCAGGCCTGCAAATAAAAAATGGCAAGTGCTGGAAATTAGAAGTGCATTTGGAAATCTCTACTTACTTACTTGTGCCCTTCCTCCAAGAGGTCCACAGCCTTCTGTTGGGTTTGGAGAGCTATGCTGGCTGGAGTCAGGGCTTTATGCTTTGGCTCTTGGTAGGGTCACCCAGGCCAAACAGATCAAAGGGTAGAGGCCATTGATGACCTGCTGGCTCCATCGTCCAAAGTCGATGGTATGGTTGAAGTTCATCACTGCTTCTGCAATCCACTAGAAAGGTGATTGGCCTGTACAGCTTCACCAGAGCCCTGATGTCCTGCCTTACCCGTTTCCACCTCTCATGACAGGGTTGTAGAGTTGGTCCTTGAGAGGCATTTTGGAAATCAGCCAACGTTAATGTTGGTGGGGGGGGGAGATAGTTGTAAAGGGTAATTCAGAAAGTCTCAGTGAGAGTATTTGTTAGTTGGAATCTAGTTTAGGGTAATTCATTGTGCCCAGCATCTCTTGTTGGAGAGTGTAAGTTTTGGCCATTGTTTAATGCTTTTGATTGTTACCACTTCTGAGTGAGACTTTCGTTGGTCAGGGTCGACCGTGGATATCGCGTCCTAGATGACTAGATGTGTAAGCCTGGGTGGTACGATACGGAGAGCAAGCTGTTGCCCGTGTAGCAAACTCCCCCTCTCAATGCAACTGATGAACCCAAAGGAACGGCAGAGACCAACACCGTTTGGTACCAGCGGTGTCGCACAGTCAGTGTTAACTCAATGTAGGACTGCCTGAGGGACTTCAGCTCCAGATTTTTCCCTCGGAGTTCACTCCTGAAGCCTTCCTCATGAATGTGAATAGCCGCAAGGTGGCGGAGGTTTGAGATCAGAGTTTTCCTTCTAGATGAGCTTTCAACCACGGCTGACGAGCCCCCTCTGCCCGAAGCGACTGGTTTTAAGGTGCCAGTAACCCTCCTTTGCCCCTTCTGTCAGTAGAGACAGTTCTGCTAGACTTGGTAGCTAAGCCAGATGTGAAGACCAGGAGCTGGACTTGGTTGTCAGAGGCTATTTGAGGCACACGCCATTGGGAGCATTTAATGGGTATTGGGAGCTTGTCCCCATTATCACCTCTGGCTACATCCACATTTACAATAAAAACATCATTATAAAATGCTTGCTGGTATCTAGGCACATTTTATTCCATATCTGTATTTCTAACTTTATTTTTATATAATTTATTATATGCTGTTATTCCTTATACACTTGAAAGTGGTGCATACATGGAATTCACTGCCAGGCGTGGTAGGAGAGGCAGGTATATGTTGGGGCTGTTTAAGAAACTCTTCGAACATGGATGATAGAGACAAAGAATGGAGGATTATGTAGGAAGGAAGGGTGAAATTACGAGTTCTGAACCTGTAGTCCACAGACCCCTCAGTTAAAGGTAGGGGTCCATGGCATAAAAAAGGCTGGGAACCCCTGGGTTAGATTGATCTTAGAGTGGGTTAAAAGGTTGACACAACATCCTAAGCTGAAGGGCCTGCACTGTGTGTAATGATTGATGTTCTACATGTTGGATGTTGTTTTTTTACCAGTATGTCACACCAACACACTACAGTAAATTCTGAATACAGTGGATTCTGGTCCATTGGGCCATTGGTTAATTGGGACAACTCTTGCAGAACAAAAGCTAATTGAGAAAATAGCCGGAATTCCTGTCTTTTATTTGGGACAATTTGCCACTTAATTGGGACAGGAGTCTGCTGCCAAACGGTTCCTAACTGCATCAGTCATGTGTACTTGTGTGGCCATTAGACGCTACACCATGCCTACAGCGAACGGATTTTAAATAGTGTCAGTTGCGTGTGTTTTGTTATCCATTTGGGCCGACAGATGCCGATTTTAAAAAGCAGCACTTCATAGCCCAGGAAGTGAGTGCAAGGGTTAAACTTTTACAGGCAGTGCAATTTTAACTGATAGCTGGCGAGAAATGAGCAGTAAGACAATGCTGAACTGTTTTGTCCAGTGTGGTTTCAAGCATTCAGGCTTGAAGATGCCAGGTACGGCTAGGACTGAAAATAAAACAATTTCAGTACTTCAACAAGTTGGGAACTATGAAGAATTTGAAGGTATCAATAATCATCTTGAATGTTACAATGAAAATGAAGGCTTGGAGGATGCACTTATCAATAAAGTAAAGACATCCGTTAGTCTTGCGAGACCATGGATCTGTGCCGGGAAAGTCTTCGCTCTCCAGGGCGCAGACCTGGGCAAGGTTGTATGGAAGACCGGCAGTTGCCCATGCTGCAAGTCTCCCCTCTCCACGACACCAATGTTGTCCAAGGGAAGGGCATTAGGAACCATACAGCTAGGCTTGGTATTAATCAAGCCAAGCTGTATTATACTTATCAATAGCATGATATTAAAACACAAAGGTGGGGAATATGAAGGCAGTAGGTGTGATGAAGATGACCTACCTGAACTTGTGCTAGTGACTACACCAGGGTACCAGGAAATTTATTGTTGGATTATGACACTACTTCATACAGAAAAGGCAACGAAGGCAGACGCGAGAAAATCTGCTGATGTTGGAACTCTAAATCAACCCACGCAAAACGCTGGAGGAACTCAGCAGGTCAGGCAGCAGCTATGGGAAAGGGTAAACAGTAGACATTTCAGGCGAGAGCCTTCATCAGGACTACAGTGAAGATAGTCCATTACCTGCACTAGGTGTCTGCATGGATATGGTTCATGATCAAAAGAGCACAGCAGTGTACACTGGATGAATTCCTGGGGAACTAATACTCAGTTTTATAGTACTGTTATAGCTCCGGTAGTGTTTTGTATTTACTTTAAGTATGTAATGTTACTCAGTTAAATGGTAGTTTGTCTTTTTTTTATATACCTTTTAAAACTATTTTGATGAAACTTTGGCGAATTGGGACAGCCGCAATCCCTCTTGCTGTATGAGATTTGAGCCGTAAAAAAAATAGAGGATTCTTTTACACAGTAGACCAAATTATTCCAGTTGTGGCTTTTTGGAAAGTGGAAGGCAGAGTTTAAAGTGGACACTAGGGAGTCTCAGGCTTTAGATTTAGCAGTAATGATGGAATTTTATTATTGTAGGAAAGGAGAGAGGGTTATTTCTGGTGTGGAAATGGCCTGTCAGAATTTCTTCCACTTGGGGAATTGTCATTGCTGCTGTGAGAAGGTTATGACGGAGATGTTTCCAGATGTGACAATGTACTAAGAGACAGATGTGAGCTGAGCTAGAAATAAAAGCCACAAAGGCTTGAAATAAGAGAATGTTGGTAGCTCGGGTGGGCTGATTGATTGTCGGGTTGTTCGCCGAGCTTGGAGGTTAGGTCGCAAACGTTTCGTCACCAACGTTTCGTCACCAGTTGAGGTGACATCATCGGTGCGCAATTGAGCGTTGTTTCTGCCGAGTGCTCACGTTTATATCAGTCTGACTCATTCTTCTTATTGATCGGCAGTCGCGCTGGCCGCTGCTCTCTGCTGGGTCCCAGCCAACTGGATAGCTGAGTGATTTCCTCTGGCCCGTATCCCTAGTTAGCGGTCATTGTGAGCATTGGTTCCTTGCGTGTCCACGGTTCTCCCCTCGGCCCTGATCCCACAGATGCAAATTGTGTCCAGTTCAATATTAGATTAGATTATGAGGACACTCAGTCCTCATCTATTGTCATTTAGAAATGCATGCATGCATTAAGAAATGATACAATGTTCCTCCAGAGTGATATCACAAAAAAAAAGGACAAACCAAAGACTAACATTGACAAGACCACATAATTATAACATATAGTTACAGCAGTGCAAAGCAATACCACAATTTGATAAAGAGCAGACCATGGGAACAGTAAAAAAAAGACTCAGAGTTCCAATCGACTCCCGATAGTTCCCGCTAGCAGGCGGCAGAAGGAAGAAACTCTCTCTGCCATAAACCTCCAGGCACCGACAACTGTCGATGCATTGGAAGCACCGGACCACGGCCGACTCTGAGTCCGTCCGAAAACTTCGAGCCTCCGACCAGCCCTTCAGCACCGAGCACCATCTCTACCGAGCGCCTCGACCCCGTCCCGGCCGCTGAGCAACAAGCAAAGCCGAGGACTCAGGGCCTTCCCCTCCGGGGATTCCGGATCACACAGTAACAGCGGCAGCGAGAAAAGGCATTTCAGAAGTTTCTCCAGATGTTTCTCCGTTCTCTCACGTCTGTCTCCATCAAATCAGGATTGTGCACGGCACCCTACTTGACAGATTACAGATATCATTCACTGGAGTGGCCGCGTAATATGCTGGTTCGTAGGGTCTTCTGTTGGGAACGAAGCTTCGAAATTTGGCTGGAAGTTTAAAGTCATGAGGGGTACAGATTGGGTGAACATACCTAGTCATTTTTCCCAGGGAAGGCAAACTAAAAACCAGAGGGCAAAGATTTGAGATGAGGGATGAAAAAATTAAAAGGGGCCTGAGGGGGCAGCCTCTTCACTCTTTGCTCAGAGAGTGGGGTGAGCTGCCAGAGAAAATACATGAGGCAAGCATCAGCAGGGGGATATACACAGTCTTTTTCCTGGGGTCAGAAAATAAAGAGGTGGAAGGCATAGGTTTATGGTGAGACGGGAGAGGTTTAATATGAACCTGAGGGCCAACCTCTTCACCTAGAGAACGGTCCATGAAATGAGACAAAATGGTTGAGGCAGGTGTATTGAGAACATTTAAAAGACACCCAGACAGGGTAAACATGGGAAGAGTTTAGAGCAGGGGTTCGCAGAGTTTTTTTTATGCCATGGACCAATACCATTAAGCGGGTTGTTGGTAGACCCAAGTCGGGAACCCCTAGTCTAGAGGGACACTGGTTGAATGCAGGTAAATGGGATGAGTTTGCATGGGTCTCTTGGTCAGCATGAACCAGTCGGGCCGAGGGGCTTGCTTCTGCACTCTTCTGACACCCCCTTCACTTCCAACTTTAATCCATTTGCAGAATCCCTTGGAGTACTGCAAACCATTCCGCCGGGATGGTGAAGGCCGGCCCATTGCTCCCTGTGGCGCGATTGCAAACAGCATGTTTAATGGTGAGTTCCTCTCTTCCGCAGTTCGGTGCGCAGCCAGGCCGAGAATAGGCTGTCCCTTCTGTATGCAAGGTGATTGGTGGCTTTGCAACGTGTGCTCCAAATCAGGGGGTCCCCAACCTTTTTAATATGCCGTGGAACCTCGACCATTGACCGAGGGGTCCGTGCTCCCTGTTGTATATCATCAGCCTGCTTGGTAGCATTGCCTGCCTTTAGCAGGGCAACAGAGATAGGAGTAAGAATTTTGCAGCGAAGGAAGAGGCCATTGCACCCATTGTAGTCATGCCAGCTCTCCAGAAGAACCAGACCATTTGCTTTCCCTCCTCATCTTTATTCACATATCCCGTTTAAGCCTGTCATTAATCGATGGGTTATGGACTGTAGGTTTGATGGACTCAGGATCAAGGTCTCTTTGGGGGAGGGGGGGCTTTTTGCTGTTGCTTGCATGGTTGTGGGGGGACTGGTGCAAGTGTGGGGGGGAGGTTGTTACTTTTGCTGCTGCTTGTGCGAAGGGTAGGGTTGGGGGGGTGGTGGTTTGGGGCTCCGATGTTTCTATCATTCATTCTATGGGGCTTCTTGTTCCATGGATATCTGTGAAGAGCAAGAATTTCAGGTTGTATACTGTATACATTCTCTGATATTAAATTGAATCTTTGAGCACTCCACTACAAAAAAAATTCTAATTTAGAGATTAAAAGTGTACTTATTATCAAAGGATGTACAGCAGGGGTCCCCCAACCTTTTCTGCACCGCGGACCGGTTTAATATTGACAATATTCTTGCGGACCGGCCGACTGGTGGGGGGGGAGGTTGTTCAAGTGGGGTTAAACTCACCTCCACATGTCTTTTACAGTTAGGGTTGCCAACTTTCTCACTCCCAAATAAGGGACAAAAGTAGCAGTCAAATCCCGGGACACTTTACCCCGGGAAAAGACTACCATGACCATGAAGCCTTGCGCAGGCACCCGTGTGCGCGTGTGTGACGTGCGCATGCGTGTACCTGCCGATTTTTTTCCCCCCACAAATCAGTTTTGCCTTCATCTTCCCGACTACACTGTACATGCTTGATTTCTACTTTATGTAGGCTGTGTATTTATCATATCATTCCTGCTTTTACTATATGTTAGTGTTATTTATTTTTGGTTTTATGTGTTATTTGGTATGAGTTGTTAGGTTATTTTTTGGGTCTGGGAACGCTCAAAAAATTTTCGCATATAAATGAATGGTAATTTCTTCTTTGCTTCACACCATTTTGGCATGAAAGGTTTCATAGGAACGCTCTACCTTAGCGGGGGAGATACGGGACAAGGGCGGTCCCGTATGGGACAAACCAATTTAGCCCAATATACGGGATGTTCCGGCAAGTGTGGGACAGTTGGCAACCCTATGTTCCAGTTCAACAGTGCGTGACAGGGAACGAGGAAAGGTGCAGCTGACTCATATCGTTTCCTCGTGGCCCGGTAGCACGTGCTTTGCGGCCCGGTAGTTGGGGACTGCGGATGTACAGTATACAGAACGAAATCATCTGGTGGTGTAGTGGCATCAGCACTGGGCTTCAGGGCGAGTGTTTCTGGGTTCGAATCCAGCCATCTCCTTGCATGCATCTCATCCAGGCTGTGCTAAGCGTCCAGCGAGGAACCCTGGCTCATTAAAAAAACAGGCAAATGCTAAAGAAATGGCAAGATTTCTGCCTGCTGCACCACAAAGCGCTGCGAGGAATTATTATATGTATAAAGAATACAATTCTGAGATTTGTCCTCCCATAGGCAGTTCAGTTCAGCAGTAGACTTCAGGGTGGGTTTTTGGGGTGTGAGGATGTCGGGGTCGGTTCTCAGAGAGCGTTGGAATTTGGGTGGGAGAGATGGTATCTAAATGATGAGAGCGTGACTGTGCAGTGGTGATAGGTCCGTCTCTGTCCCTAGAGTGGGAGTTCTCTAGAGTGGATGATGTCAGCGATTGTGTCGGAGACAGTTTTCTGATGGTGTGCAGTGGCATTGTCCTCGAGGAGGAGGAGGTGTCTGAGAGTTTGCTGCCTGGCCTCAACAAGGTAGAGAGTAGTGCGCCACACCACAACAGCACCCCCTCTGCCTGCGGGTTTGACGGTGAGGTTAGGATTGGTGCGGAGAGGGTGGAGGACAGTGCATTCGGAGGGGGTATGGTTTGAGGAGGAGAGGGGAGGAAGTCGAGGCGGTTGATGTCTCGTTGGCAATTCAAGATGAAAAGATCCAGAGCGGGCTGAGGACCAGAGCGGGAAGAGGAGGAGGACTGAAGACGGGAGAAGGGGGTCATCAGCATGGGGTGTGGAATCCTTGTCAAAGAAGTGGGCTCAGAGGTGGAGATGACGGAAGGAGAGCTCGAAGTTGTGGCAGGCGCCAAGCTCACCAAGGCGCAGGTGAAAGGAGACAGGTGATGTCCTTCCTGAGGACGTTTTGCACCTTCTGCCTGATGGGAGAGGAGAGGGAGAAGAGAGAACTCACCCCCTCGCACAGCTGGCTGACAGTAGAGTCACACAGCTGTTGCACACGGGAAGGAAAGTGAGCGACAGAGAAATAATCAGAGGGAAGGGAACTTGTGTGTTCATTGATCATGATCGTACTCTCGCTGAACCTAATGGTCCATTTCAGTTGTTCAATTCAATGTGTCTTCCATCACCGGTAGTGAACGTCCTCCCCACTTCTGAGCTGGTCTACACGCTGTGTTGTCACAGGAAAGCAGCATCCATCATCAGGGACCCCCACCACCCAGGGCATGCTCTCTTCTCGCTGCTGCCATCAGGAAAAAGCCTCAGGACTCTCACCACCAGGCTCGGGAACAGTTATTACCCCCTCAGCCATCAGGCTCTTGAACCAAAGGGGATAACTTCACCTGCCCCATCACTGAAATGTTCCCACAACCTATGGACTCACTTTCAAAGACTTTTCATCTCATGTTCTTGATATTTATTGCTTATTTATTGATTATTATTATTTCTTACTTTTTAGTATTTGCACAGTTTGTTGTCTTTCGCACGCTGGTGGAACACTCAAGTTGGCGTGGTCTTGCATTGATTCTGTCATGGTTATTATTTTATTATGGATTTATTGAGTATGCCCGCAAGAAAATGAATCTCAGGGTTATATATGGTGACATATATGCACTTTGACAATGAATTTACTTTGAACTTTTTGAATGCATTGCCCCTCTCATTAACCACGTTTCACAGTGACAGGTCAAAGCTCCACTTTAAGTTGGGAAAATAAATCAGTATTGTTCTTTTCTTTCAGATTCCTTTATTGTATATAAGCTGAATAACACTGGGTCTCACACCAAGGTCCCTTTAAATGCCAAAGGAATTTCTTGGTGGACGGACTACAACGTCAAGTTTAATAACCCCAAGGTGAACAATGGGTCTGATCTAAAGAAGGCATTTGAAGGTAATGATGTGTTTGCAATGAACATGCCACTGAATCAGTGGGATTGATAACCTTTCCTTGGGTTGATTGCTTGTAGCTAGAATGTTTTTTTTCTTTTTGGAACGTTTTTCCTCCTAAATTAAGACTAGCATGGTTGCTGAAGATGCAGTTGAATGCTCTGATCATCATCTTCATCATCATTATGTGCCGTGTCGTATGACGTGGGTAATCATGGTCTTCCATCGTCTTTGATCTGAGAAGTTCGAATAATCTCTTCAAAACGTTTAACTGTCCATCCCTTGATGTAACTCGTGCGCTGTTGACCGTGACTTTTTCTTCCATCATTTTTTCCTGTCACTGAAAGATGTTCGAGTTTCTCTTTCCTCAGTATGTGTCCAAGCTCTGACGCCCAGTTTAAATAGGGCTGCAGCCGTGTTCTACAACTCGAAACGCCTGTGGCTTTCCAAATGACAGGTCTCAGCCCGAACCGTCAACTTTTTACTCCCCTCCATAGATGCTGCCGGGCCTGCCAAGTTCCTCCAGCATTTTGAGTGTGTTTCTCAAGGTTTCCAGCATCTTATGTTTCTGGCTTTCCAAATGATTTGTTGATCTGTAAACTTGATGTGCAGATCTGGTTCAATACCTTTGATTGCTCAGTAGATCTGTTGTTGTGTGAATGGAGTCACCGGAGAGAAGTACTAGTCTGTTTATTCTACAAAATATCGGAAGCCGACAGCGTTCAGAGTCAAGAGAGAGAGAAAAAGAGAGACCCTTTCAGAGCAAGGAGTCTGCCTGGGCCAACACTACATGATATTTAATATGAATTGAATTCTTACATCCTCCACGTACATGAGGAGTAAAAATCTTTATGTTATGTCTCTATGCTAAAGGTCAAAGGACAATTCCATATTTACAATGCTTCCTTTGAACGACATGTAACAGTTTCAAAGCCCGGATCTTCCCACCACCACACCTCCTTTGGTAGCACCTATATTATGGACACCGAAATACACACACGTAACAAATTTAAATCAGCATGTCTGTTCTTCCAATTAACTTGGTTCACAGTTCTTAGGAACCCATTTTAAATTTAATCCACAATTCTTATTTAAATTTGAAGTCAGTTAAAGTTACTCGCTACATGTCCTAACCCCAAAAATCATTCTAACAGTAATTCATCTCTCCCCCTCCCCTCCTCCCCCTCCTCCCCCTCCCTTTCCCCCCCACCCCATAGAAGACAATGTGAGGAATTGAGCCATTTGGCCCATCGGGTCTGCACACTGTTAGATCATGGTTGATTTTTTTTTCCCATCTCAACCCCATTCTCCTGCCTTCTCCGCATAACCTTTAACACCCTTACTTCTTAAGAACCTAGTGTAACCTCTGTTTTCAGTATGTCTGATAACCTGGCCTCCATATGTGGTAATGAATTCCACAGGTTCTCCACCCTCTGAGTAAAGAAATGGCTGCCAATCTGTTTTCTGAAGGGATGTCCTTCTATCCTGAGGCTGTGCTCTGTGGTCCGAGACTGTGCCACTATTGGAAACTCCTTCACTATGTCAGCTCTATGGAGTCCTTCCAGTGTTTGATGGATTTATATGTGATTATCCCCCACAATCGTCTAAGCTCCAGTGCGTGGAGGGCCAGAGCCATCAAAAACCCATCATGCTTTAACCCTTTCATTTGCAGGATCACTCTTACAATCTTCCTCTGGATGCTCTTCAACGCCAGCAAATCCTCTCTTAGATATGGGGCCCATAGGTGACAGTGTGGAGGCAGGAGGAATTAGTGTTTGGGTGTTTTTGATTTGCTTTTTAGCTGGATCAGCACCACATTGTGGGCTGAATGGCCTTTTCCTGGGCTGTACTGTTCTGAAAATACTCACAATACTCCTAATGTGGTCTTTCCAATGCCTTGTAAAGCCTCAGCATTACAACCTTGCTTTAACATTCTAGTCCTCTTGAAATAAGTACTAGCATCGCACTTGCTTTCCTTAACACCAACTCAACCTGCAAGTTAACCTTTAGGGGATCCTGTGCAAGGACTCCCAAGTCCCTCTGCACCCTTGATTTCTGAATTCGAGCCCCGTTTAGAAAATAGTTTATGCTTTTATTCCTTCTGCCAAAGTGCATGACCACACTCTTCCCTACGCTGTATTTCATCTGCCATTTCTTTGCCCCTTCCCCCAATCTTTCTCAACGCTACCTGCCCCTCCACCTGTCTTCCTATCATCCGCAAGCTTGTAAAGCCGCCAATTCTGTGATCCAAATCATGAAACATGAAAAACATGCAACCTGAATAGTAATGGACGCAATGCTTACCCCAGGGTGACCTTTGGTCACCAGCAATCATCTGACAGTCAAAGAATTTACCCTGTTTTACCATATTTTACTGTAAAAGAATTTTGGTGCCAATTTGCTGTAAGAGAATTTACCCCATTGTCAAACAGAAGTAAAGACAGACCTTGGTATAAGATTAACCCTTTAATACGTGACCACAGGAAGCCATTACCTCATCACTGCGCCAATGACACTTAATTTTGGGCAATAGCCAACAGCTAAACATACTTGGTCAGCGATTTCAAGAAGCACTTGTTAGGTGTTAGCCAGTCTACAAATGCACCACAGGGTACACAAAACTGGAACTGCACGTCTATAGTCACTTCCTCTATTAGCTAGACAGTCTTGGACAAAGGCTAACAGTGCCTCGTCACTGGCATGATCTATGTTCAGCTATTGTTAGCTGGCACAAGCAAAGGCAGCGTCTGCGTCTTATCCAGTCACCCTTATGACCGAAGTCTTGAGCAATACTTAGCTAGTCAACCTTGACAACAGCATTTAATTCAACATTTATTTTTCTTCCACAAAGGATAAGAGTGAGAAGAAACAAAGACCCTATCTAGTTAGTTAGTTGTTGCAACAAGGAAGGCCATTTGTGTTTTCTCCCCCAGGAGATAAGGGCAGCAGGTGCATGGGGCATACCACCATTTGCAAGCTCCTCGCCAACTTACATACCTTATCGGCTTGGAAACAGTTTAGGAAGTCTAATAAACTGAGTAAGAATAATTAAAGGTATGCAGGACATACCTGTTAGGATAGGTTTTACCCTAATGTAAGACTCCGATTGCTCTGCCAGTGATCAGAATGGGAATCGGGTTTAATATTATGCACATATATTGTGAAATTTGTTTTTGTAGCAGGTACAATGCACTATATAATAATAAAAATCATCAATTACAGGTGTGTGTGTGTAAATATATATATATATATATGTATGTATGTGTCTGTATACTGTATATACACTGTGAATTTTTGTATATATATACACTCACACACTCACCTTACCAATCTTATCCACTGTGATTCAATGTTGTAAAACAATAAAACGCAAAAACTTCCGGTGTTAATATTTTTTATAGGCTGCGTGTGTGTGTGTGTGTATACATATATTCACATACACACACACACACACACACACACACACTCTTAGATGAAGATTGGACGACATTTTATGAGTAATTAATGCAGAAAACCAGATAATTGCAAAGGGTTCACAAACTTTTTCTTGCAACCGTATATAAAAGTTAAATAAGTTGTGCTTGGAAGTAGTGAGGTAGTGTCTAACGTTCAGAAATTGGATGGCAGAGGTGAAGAAGCTGCTCCTGAATCGTTGAATGTGGCTTCAGGCTCCTGTACCTAGTCCCTGATGGTAGCGATGAGAACAAGGCGTGACCTGGCTGGTGGGGGTCCTTAATGATGGACGCCGCTCTTTTGAGGCATTGCTCCTTGAAGACGGCCTGGATGCTGGTGCCCGTGATGGAGCTGACTGAGTTCTCTACTTTCTGCAGCTTCTATCGATACCCCACCCCGACCATTTAGCAATGATTCTTGTATCTAGATCAGGACAGACACCAGTCACTTCTATAAGACATAGGAGCACAATTAGGCCATTCAGCCCGTCGAGTCAGTTCCACCATTCAATCATAGCCAATTTATTATCGTGCAAAACCCCATTCTCCTGCCTTCTCCCTGTAGCCTTTGACACCCTTACTAATCAAGAACCTATCAACTTCTGTTTTAAATATATCCAATGACTTGGCCTCCACAGCCGACTGTGGCAATGAATTCCACAGATTTGCCACCCTCTGGCTAAAGAGGTTCCTCCTTATCTCTGTTCTAAAGGGATGTCCTTCTGTTCCAGGAGTTCCCAACCTTTCGTATGCCATGGAGCCTTGCCGTTAGCTGAGGGGACCCCAGGTTGGGTCTACTCAGTGGCTGTGCTCTCTGGTCCTCACATCCCCATTTTTGGAAACATCTTCTTCAGTGATACAGTGTTGCCCTGTGGTCCTCAATGTTCCCGCCTATGAAAACTTGCTGTCCTGCACCGATCCAGTGTAGCCTTGTGGCCCTAGACTCTCCCACCTATGGAAACGCCCTATCCTTCATTGATGCACTGTTGCCGCATGGTCCTAGACACTCCCACCTATGGAAACATCCTCTCCAATTCAATTCAATTCAAGTTTAATTGTCATTCAACCATACGTGAATACCCATCAATATTGCCAAACGGGACAGCATTACTCCAGGGCCAAGGTGCAAAACACAGTACCAACAGTCACACACAGCACAAAGCACACACATGACAAGATAGCAAGCACATAAAGGTATCAGTAAGATATAGCCATACATTAAAGTCCAGGCCCGAGTCATGAATGCCACAGAAATCGGCAGTCGACCATCTGTCTTCTGCTGAGCGATCGGGGGGCAGCACCATCTCCGTTCTGGACACCACTCCACAGTGCCCCTAGTGGAACGCACTGGCTCTGATCCTGATGGCACTGCAGCTTGAGGCCTAGTCCTTGCACATAAAACATACTCAGCACATACCAGATATCAGTGAAATACAACCATGCAAAAAAAAATATCCAGTTTTAATAGCATGTAGTTTTGGCTAACGAGTCATTTAATTTTACTTACCAAAATTAATTTGCTTAATCACAGGAACTGGAAAGCCTATCAACTGGCCCCGACCCGCCTACGAGTTGGACACTAACCCGGAAAACAACGGCTTCATCAACGAAGACTTCCTCGTCTGGATGAGGACGGCAGCCTTGCCGACATTCCGCAAGCTCTATCGCCGCCTCGACGGAGGACTGGAGCCAGGAAACTATTCTGTGGAGATAAGCTACAGTATCCTTGCCCTGTGAATAGGGAACCTGGGGAGATCTTCTGTTTCCCTCACCCTCCCCAGAATTGGTATACGATTTTCACATGTACCCAGATACAGTGAAAAGCTCATCTTGCCTACTGTTCATACAGACCAAATCATTACACAGTGCATTGAGTTAGAACAAAATAGAGTTTAAATGCCACAGAGAAACTCAACTACAGGCAAACAATAACGTTGAAGATCATTACAATGTAGATAGAGGTCAAGGGGCAGCAGAGCGGGAGATTGCGGAGTTGGAAATAGAAAAGGCATGTAATAAGAGCGATGTTTCGACAGTGATTGGGGATTTTCAATATGCAGGTAGATTGGGGAAAATCAGGTTGGTGCTGTGTCCCTCGAGAGGGAATTTGTAGATTACCTACAAGGTTGCTTTTTAGAGCCACTTGCTGTTGAGCCCACTAGGGGAAAGGCAGTTCTAGGTTGGGTGTTGTGTAATGAACCAGATTTGTTTTAAGGTAAAGGAACACTTGTAAGGTAGTGAGCATAATATGACAGAATTCACCCTGCAGTTGGAGAGGGAGAAGCTAAAGTCAGATGGATCAGTATTACAGTGAAGTAAAGGGAGTTACAGAGGCATTAGAGAGAAGTTGGCCAAAGTTGATTGGAAGGGGACACTAGCAGGGATGAGGGTAGAACAGCAATGGGTGGGGTTTCTGGGGGCAATTTGGAAGGTGCCTGATAGATACATCCCAAGGATGAAGAAGTATTCTAAAGGCAGGATGAGGCAACCATGGCTGACAAGACAAGTCAAAGAGAGCACAAAAGCAAAAGAGAGGGCATTATAGCAAAAATTGGTGGAAAGGTAGAGAATTGGGAAGCTTTTAAAAACCAGTAGAAGGCAACTAAAAATCCATAAGGACAGAAAAGATGAAATAGAATAGTAAGCCAGCCAATAATATGATAGTGGATACCAAAGGTTTTTTTTGGATATGCTGTATAAAGAGTAAAAGATTGGTGAGACTAGATATTGGACCAATGGTAAATGATGCTGGAGAGCTGGTAATAGGGAACAAGGAAATAGCGGACAAACATAATAATTATTTTACACCTGTCTTCACCGTGGAAGATACTAACGTTAGGCTAGAAATGTGAGAGTGTCGGGGCAGGAGTGAGTGTCATTGCTAGTACTAAGGAGAAGGTACTTGGGAAGCTGGAAGTTCCGAAGGTAGACAAGTGGTGTTAAACTGCAGAGTTCTGAAAGAGGTAGCTGAAGAAATTGTGGAGGCATTAGTAATAATATTTCCAGAATCAATAGAACCTGGAATGGTTCCAGAGGACTGGAAAATTGCAAATGTCACTCCACTTTTTAAGAAGCGAGGGAGGCAGAAGAAAGGAAATTTATAGGCCACTTTGGTGGTTGGAAAGATGTTGGAGTCCATTATGAAGGTTGCGATTTCGGGCTACGTGGAGGCGCATGGTAAACTAGGCCAAAGTCAGCATGGCTTCCTTAAGGGGAAATCTTGCCTGACAAATCTGTTGGAATTCCTTGAGGAAATAGCAGGGAGGATGGACAAAGAAGAGTCGGTGGATGTTGCTTACTTTGGTTTTCATAAGGCCGGAATGAGGCTGCTTAACAAGATAAGAGCCCATGGTATTACAGAAAAGGTACTAGTATAAATAGAAGATTGCCTGAATGGTAGGGGGCAAAGAATTGGAATAGAGGGGGTTTATTCTAGTTGGATGCCGGTGGCAAGTGTTGTTCTGCAAGGAGTGATATTGAATATGCTTCTTTTCATGTTATATGTCAATGATTTAGATAATGGAATTGATGGCTTTGTGGGAAGTCTGCAGGCGATACAAAGATAGGTGGTGGGGCCGGATATACTATGGATTTATCATCGAAGGGTATGTATACATTACGCACCCTTGAGATATGTCCCCTACAGGCAGTGACAAAACAAAGAAACATAAAAAAAATAAAAAAGACTCTCAGACACAATGTGCAGAGAGAGAGAGAGGAACAAACAAGTCATGCAAACAATAAATGTAAGTAAATGGCATTCTGAACTGAAGTCCACACAGAATCAATCCATGAGCCCTTAAGGCTGATTTATACTTCTGCGTCAACGCCACGCCTTAAGTACTGCGTCACCGCAAACCCTACGCAGAGCCGACGCGGATCCCTACGCCAGAGCCTGACGAGCACCTCTCCCAAAGTGTAGCTACGCGTCGCGGCAGCACAGAACACAACAACTGTGATTGGTCCGCTTGGTAGCATCTCATTTCATCCCACGCAGCAATAGCTTCCCATTGGGCGACTGAAGGGCAGGGAAGGAACTCTGGCTGCAATGCTTTCCATAAAGGTTTACAGACCTCCGAAATTACGGAGGACACATTTCGCTTTTATAAAAAAGACGCTCACTACTTGTTTACCCCGAGAAAGACTACCGTGACCACGAAGCCTTGCACGGGCAGGTGTGTGCGCATGCGTGACGTGCGCGAATTGCAGAGTGACGCAGACACACCAACGCACAAGTATAAATGCTCACAACGCACGTAAGTCACTTGTGTAGGCTACGGCGTCGGGTTAACGCAGAAGTATAAATGAGGCTTTAGCGCAGAGTAGCGAGCTGAACCAGCCCATCCCTTGCCTCAGGGCCCCAAAACTCTGACCTTTTCAATCTGTCCCAGCGTCTAAGTCGTTATCCAAACATCAGGTTCAGTTGCTCCGATGCACTCTGGGGCTTGGACCCCGTCGCCTCGATTCAACCTGTACCTGTCCTTTCGAGTTGGCCCGCCGCTTAAATCGATCGGACCTCGGGTCTTCCTCCCTCTCAGCAATGGGCCCTTGCTGCCTCACCTCTCTTCTGCCACATTGAATTGCCTCCAAGTCCAAAAAGGATGTCGCAGAGCGATGAGGGTAGGTGAGAAACAAATGTTGCCGTTACCGCTGACATCCACGTCCTATGACTCAGTCTTGCGAGACCATGGATCTGCGCCTGGAAAGTCTTCACTCTCCAGGGCGCAGGCCTGGGCAAGGTTGTATGGAAGACCAGCAGTTGCCCATGCTGCAAGTCTCCCCTCTCCACGACACCGATGTTGTCCAAGGGAAGGGTATTAGGACCCATACAGCTTGGCACCAGTGTCATCGCAGAGCAATGTGTGATTAAGTGCCTTGCTCAAGGATATAACACATTGCCTCGGCTGTGGCTCGAACTCATAACCTTCAGGTTGCTAGTCCAATGCCTTAACCCACTTGGCCACGTGCCCACTATATGACTCAGTACTTAAGAAAGAATCAGCGTAACAGCTCGGACTGCTACAGGTGACTCTCCACCTTTTCAATGAGGAATGAGAGCACCAACGTGCTCTGTGATGATCAGACCTTGATTCGTGTTTTTTAAAACGGTGCAACGCAAGAATCTGAGGTGCCCTCTCCTTAACTCCTCGTTTCCCCAGATTATCCGGTGATCAGCTTCAATGGACAGAAACGCATAACGTTCAGCACTATATCGTGGATGGGTGGAAGGAACCCATTCCTGGGGATTGCTTATCTTGTCTGCGGTAGCGCGTGCATTGTTGCCTCTGTGGTCATGCTGATAGTCTACATCAAGTTTCAGGGATAGCGTGAGTTCGTAGAGGACTAGTGATACGACATAACGTTCTGTTGTTGCGGGGTGATGTGTTTCGGAGGGTGCTCACTATAACTTAACTCTTAGGTTGACAGGGGAGCGGATTCTTTCATTCTGTGATATAATTAATACAGTTTAAAGTAAGTAATTACGTTTAAACACAGATCATATAATTTATACATTCATTTCAGATCTGTTTTCTTTTTGAGATATTAGATGATTTGGCAGTAAAAGTCTATTGTAAAGAATTATTCCACTTTCTTCAGTTCTTGCAGCTATTTGATAAGCTGTTGAAGTAAATTCATATTGATATTTCCCCCCCTAGTCCTTATTCTCAATACATTCATCAGGGTTTCCGTGACGATTTCTTAAGTGCACTTATTTCTAGCATCTGCAGTATCCTGTGTCCCCAATAATCAAAACCTTGTAGGTTATGGAATCAAAAATTAATTGACATCAGTTGGTATTTTCAGCAGAGAGTTCTAAATTTTGTTGAAGCATTTTGCAATTTAATTCCTGAAAGGACAGCTTCTTTTAAACTTAAAAATCAGTCTTGGGAGATTAGCTTTATTTGTCATTTTCATTTTTAAATCTTTTTTATTAATTATTATTGAAAATCAACAACAAAAAAAACATCAAGATAAGACAACATATCCATATGTAGAATAAGAGTTAAACTGAACAATATATCAATAATAATAAAAAAACAAAATGTTAAAGCTATTTTTTGGAAAAAAGAAAGAAAAAAGAACCCCTACTAACTAAAACAAAAAAAACCAATAACAAAAAAAAGACGGGAAAAAGAAACCCATTTGGAGCACAAACCCGGAGTTATAAGCCATACAAGCTTCCATAAAAAGAGACATCATTCCGCCAACCAAACCCGTATACCCAAGCATCAGAAAAGGACCATCTTAATTAACTCAAATCAAATGATAATAACGGGCAAAAGACCTCCATCTTTTCTCGAAGTCAAATCTAGGATCAAAAGTTCGACTTCTAATTTTTGCCAAACTAAGACATAACAACACCTGAGAGAACCATTGTATCAAAGTGGGAGCAGAGGCATCTTTCCATTTTAATAAAATAGTCCTTCTAGCCAATAATGTGACAAATGCAATTACGTGTTGGTCTGATATAGAAATACCATGAATATATTGGGGAATTATACCAAATAAAACTGTCAATTTATTAAGTTGTAAATTGATTTTTAAAGCTTTAGAAATTGTAGCTTTATTTGTCACATGTTCAAAGTACAAAGTACATTTACTATCAAAGTATCTATACTATATTACAAGCTTGAGATTCAACTTCTTACAGGCAGCCACAAAGCAGAGAAACCCAGAAGAACCCGTTTAAAAAAAAATAAGAGAGTCAAGCATCCAATGTTTGCAGGAAGCAAAAAAAGCAAATCGTGCAAACAGTAAAAGTAAACAAATGGCGCTCAGGACAGAAGTGAAGCTCGGAGCAGACCACAGCCTCAGTTTTACGCAGAGCTGAGTAAGTGCCATGGAGCAGCGAGCAGAACCAGCCCAACATTCGCCCCTTGGCTCGACGCCCTGCCTTTTCAATCTATCTGGCCCAGCATTTAAGTTCTCCAAACATCAACATGGGCCTGGACTGTACTACCGTGTTTTGGCTTGTACCTGACCTTTCCAAATCGGCCTGGCGCTTGGATCAATCAAACCTCGCTCTTGGTTTAGGCGGACGGGCCTCGAATCTGCCTCTGCTCTGTTCCGCTCACCCCGACTTTGACTTGAATATGCCTTGGACCTTGCCCCAACTTCACCTCAAACCCGCTTTAACCTCACCTTGACTTCACCTCGCAGTCACACGCTTCAGCCCTTGACTCAGCCTCACCTTTGCTCGCTTCTCCATTGTTTGCGGTGATCATTTGCCATGAATTTTACAAGTATTTAGTTGTATTCATTGTTTTGTTTGCCGCCAGTAAGTAGTCGCTAGGTTTCACTGGGACGATCTTAAACCAGAATGTACATCAAAATATAGTGAGATTGTAATTTTGCATCAAATCAAATCCGTGAAGATTGCCACACTTTTGGTGTCAACATAGCACGCCCACAACTCACTAACACTTAACTCTGTCTTTGGAATATGGGAGGAAACTGGAGCACTTGGAGGAACTCCACATGGTCACCGGTAGAACGTACAAACTCCTTGCAGACAGTGGCTGGGCTCAAATCCCATTCTTACAGCCGGAGCTGTATAGTATTGCACTAAGCACTAAGCTGCTGTGTTGGCCTGAACGTGCCAGCCTATGAATACAGAAGCAAATTATCAACCGCCCCTCATTCCAGCAAACCCTAGTTTGTGTAAAGCAACCCTTGGAGGCGAGGGTGGGGCTGGTTCTGCTCGCCGCTCTGTGATGTTTAATCCGCTCTTCGCCGCATTGGGGCTGTAGCCTGCTCCGGCTACTGTGGGCTTCGTGTCTGCAGGCTCTGTGACGTTAACTCCGCTACGTGCTGAACTGAGGCTGAGGCTGTGGCCTGCTCTGGTGGACTTTGTTCTAGATGCTATTTGCTTACTTTTATCGTTTGCACAATTTGTTTTTTTTCCCCTCACCTTACACATTGGGAGTTTATTGGTCTTTTTAAAAAATTGGTTCTTCTGGGTTTCTTGTTTTGTGGCTGCCTGTAAGGAGACAAATCTCAAGGCTGTATAATGTATGGGCACTTAGTTAATAAATGTACTTTGAACTTTGAGATGGGTGGCATTCAGGTAAATCTCCATCGCAGTTCCTCCAAGTGTAACCTATCCTTCCCATGGAAGACCTTTCGAAAAGACCTTGTAAGGCTTTTAGTGACCTGTGATAAATTCTAGAGAAGAATTGAAAACTTGTTAGGAACTAACATCAAGTTAAAAGTGCAGTGTTTAGGCACACACAAGCCAAGTTATCCCACCAGAGCAATTGGTAGAATAAATTATTATTAATTAAATCAATGATTGAGCTAAAGTGTTAAGAAATCTATGTGCTTCGTCCCTGGGAGCTGTACAGAACTTTTTTGTAGTCCTGAAAGAGCCATTTAATTTGAATGAAAACATAGGTTTAAACACTGGCATTCTGACAAGTTGTGCTAGTCAGAAAATTTGGAAACTCTTTGAATTATCTTTTATGACCATCAGTTAACATTTGTGGTTTCCTGGATATGTTAGTGTTTTCAACATTAGAAGAGTCTAGGACCAGAGGGCACAGCCTCAGACAAGGAACAAACAAAGGAATTGCTTCAGCTGAACGATGGTGAATCTGTGGTGTTTGTTACCACAGAGGGTAGTGGAGGCCAAGTCATTGGGTATATTTAAGGAGGTGCAGGTATAAGAAAAAGGGGTTGAAGTAAACTCAGCAGTGATTGAAACCTGATGGGCAGTGTTAGGGCATATGGCAAATATTTTCTTCACCAGCAACCAATCTGCAGCCATAAATGTGGATTGTAGATTGAATTTAAAACGAAGCTCTGAACGATAGTTTTTCTGGAGCTGCGCGCTGGAGCTGATTGCAAACTGGACCAATGCCGATTGACATTCATTCTGGGTGGCTGGAGTGTGGGTGCAAAGAAGGAGGTGTGTGAAAACTGTGTGTAACTCAAAGGAAGCATTGTAGATACATTGTAACTCTAGTATTGTCTTGTTACCTTTGATCTTTAGCATGTAAAAAGTCACGTAAAATTGGGTTGAACAGGCCTCTTTCTCTGAGAGTACCTCATTTTGTGGAATAAAACACATTTCCGTTCATTAGCTTCAGTGTCTCTCCGCTGGCTGTGTTCATATTGCAACAGGCTGAATGGCCAAATTCTACTCCTGCACAACCAAATTTTGGATCTGCTGTATTTTGATTTGAAAAAGTGCAACTGTTTGTGCTAATCCCAGTTTTCACACTACAGTATTATGATCTACATTCATCTGATTGCTGGGACCCTCACATCCAAGTGGAAGGCTTTGGTTTCCAGTTCCACCACAGCGCTTCGATCCAGAGTCTCAGGGTCCTACATCGTCAGTAGGTTAAATGGAGACTCTGCTCTCTTGGAGTGATGTAAAGATAATAGTATGGCTCCATTTCAAAGAAAAACAGGTGACGTTTTCGGAAGCAGAATTGGGTTTACTGTCACTGGCATATGTCATGAAATTTGTTGTGTTTGCAGTAGCAGTACCATGCAATACATAACAAGAAAAAAAACTAAATTACAGAGGGGAAGAAGCTATTACTGAAACATTGAGTGTGCACCTTCAGGCTCCTGTATCTCCTTCACCTCTTTCCTGATGGTAGCAATGAGAAGACGGCATGACCTGGGTGATGGGGGTCCTTAATGATGGACGCCACCTTTTTGAGGCATCGCTCCTTGAACATGCCCTGGATGCTGGGGAGATTGGTGCCCATGATGGAACTGACTAAGTTTACAACTCTCTGCAGCTTCTTTCGATCCTGTGCAGTTATGAACCACCCCGCCCCCCCGGCCCCCATACTGTAGGGTGATGCAGCCAGTTAGAATGCTTTCCATGCTACATCTGTAGAAATTTGCAAGTGTTTTTGATGGCATAGCAAATCTTCTCAAACTCTGAATGAAATATAGTTGCTGTCGTGCCTTCTTTGTAGCTGCATCGATATGCTGGGTCCAGGTTAGATCTCAGAGATATTGATACCCAGGAACTTTTGAAATTGCTCACTCTCTCCACTTCTGAACCCTCTATGAGAACTGGTGCATGTTCCCTCGTCTTACCCTTTCTGAAGTCCACAGTCAGCTTTTTGTTCTAAGTGATGTTGAGCGCACGGTTGTTGCTGCCACACCACTCAACCAGCTGATATAGCTTGCTACCGTATGCCCTCTCATTACCATTTGTAATTCTGCCAACAATGGTTGTAACATCAGCAAATTTATCGATCTAACATAATATTTATTGCCCAACAAACAATGCTAAAAGCAGTTTGAGGCCATTACCCCACTGAATTTTTTGATAGCTTGCTATACTCCAATAGGCTGCCGGGTTTCTTGCACAATGACAGAAGCTATACCTTCACTGTTCTTAAAGATCTGGGATAGCCTAAAGTTATACGCTTTAACTTTTTTCACTCTACACTTTAGTTTTCTTTTTGTTTCCTTACTGTTTTGTGTGTGTGTGTGTGTGTGTGTGTGTGTGTATACTCGCAAGCTGAACTATGGCAGTGGAAACTGAAAGGTATCACGCGATGAACTAAATAAACCTCATCTACCGTTCAAAGTAAAATTATTATGAAAGTACGTGAATGAGGCCCTCAGATGGTCAGGGTTGACCATGGATAACTGTCTGCATGACACGCAAGCCTGGGCGGTACGATATGGAGAGCAGGCTGTTGCCCGTGTAGCAGGCTCCCCCTCTCCACACAGCTGATAAATCCAAAGGAACGACAGAGACCCGATACACTTTCCAAAGGAACGACAGAGACCCGATACACTTTGGATCCGGTGGCATCGCGGGAGCTGCCAGTCAGCGTTGAACTCAACGCATGTCTGCCTCAGGGACACCAGCTCTGGGGGGGGGGGGGGGTTTATTCCCGAAGCCTTCCCTATGATTGAGTTTAGCCGCAAGGCAGCGGAGGTCCGAGATCAGAGTTTTCCTTCTCCTAGTTGAGCTGTCCAACCACGACGGACGAGCCCCACCTGCCCGAAGGTTTTAAGGCGCCAGTAACTCGCCTTTGCCCCTTCTCTTGTCAGTAGAGGCTGTTCCACCAGGCGTAGTGGCTGAACTACACGTGAAGGCCAGAAGTTGGGCTTGGTTGTCAGAGGCCATTTGAGGCACACACAATTGGGAGCATTTAATAGATCATGGAAGCTTGTCCCCATTACCACCCACCGCTATAACCACCTTAAGGAACCATGAAAGTGCATATATTACCATATATTACCTTGAGATTGATCGATCCAAGCCATCCCTGATCCTGGCACCCAGGAGGTAACATACCATCTGGGTGCCTCTATCACACCCACAGAATCTCTTCTCTGTTCCTCTGATTATGGAATCCCTTATCAACACTACATCCCCCTTCTCTGCTCTTCTCTGCTCTTCTGTGCCACAGTACCAGACCCGGTGCCAGAAACCCAGTCACTGTGGCTCCCCCGTTAGGTCATCCCCCTCAATAGTATCTAAAGTTATATCCTTATTATGTGTGGGCACGTGACCAAATGGTTAAGGCATTGGACTAGCTACCTGAAGGTCGTGAGTTCGAGCCCCAGCCGAGGGAACGTGTTGTGTCCTTGAGCAAGGCACCTAATCACACATTGCTCTGCCACGACACTGGTGCCAAGCTGTATGGGTCCTAATGCCCTTCCCTTGGACAACATCGGTGGCATGGGGAGGGGAGACTTGCAGCATGGGCAACTGCTGGTCTTCCATACAACCTTGCCCAGGCCTGCGCCCTGGAGAGTGAAGACTTTCCAGGCGCAGATCCATGGTCTTGCAAGATTAACGGATGCCTTATCCTTATTACTGAGGGGGAATGGCCACTGCCCTTCTCCTCCTGACAGTCACCCGTCTCCTGCAGTCTCTGGGTGACTACCTCCCTGCAGTTCCTGGCTATCACCTCATCATTCTCCCGTACGAGCAGGTGGTCACTGAGCTGCAGCTCCAGTTCCTTAACCCACTCTCTCAGGAGCTGGAACTCAGTGCCCCTGGTGCAGATGTGTTCATCTGGGAGACTGGAGATCTCCCAGACTTCCCCATATCCCACACACAGTACAAAACACTGCCCTGGAGTCTTTCTCACTAAACTACTATACCCTAACAGATGAGGGATGAACAAATAAGAATAGAATGAGAGTAACTGACAAGATACTTTACCCCGCCCAAGGTTGATCTCGCCCAAGCCTGATGGGCCGAAGCCACTCTAAACACTGGCATGCTCACCACACTAGCCACTCATAGAACGGCCCCTCTGTTTGGACCCGAGTTACCAGTATTGGCCCTTTCGAATGAATCCCTCTTGCTGATTGGTTGCTCAATTTAGAGAGAGCTGCCGCAAGGCTCTGCCGTTAAAACCTCAGTCACCATCCTGATTGAAAACGAGCTCTTTCTACGCACTCCCCGATGTCGATTGTCCAACTCAGAGAAAACTGCCGCAAAGCACTGCTTATTAAACCTTGACCCAAAAATTTCTGACACCTCTCTCCCCTATCTCAATTTGTCTCCACCTCTGGAGACGAACTGTCTACCAGCATCTTCTATAAACCTACGGAATCTCATGGCTATCTTGACTGCACCTTCTCCCACCCCATCTCCTATAACATGCTATTTCCTTTTCCCAGTTCCTTCAACTCCACATCTGTTCCCAGGATCAGTCTTTCCAAAGCATCAAAGATGTCCTCCTTCAAGGAACAGGGTTTCCTTTCCTCCACCATTGAGGCTGCTCTCACCCGCATCTCCTCCATTTGAGAGATATCCATGCACACCCCATTTTCCTGTCGCCTTTTCAGGGATACAGCAACCCTTGCCCTCACCTGCCACCCCATGAGGCTCTGCATCATGCAACACATCATTCTCCATAACCTCCGTCACCTTCAACAGGATTCCCAGCACCAAACACATCATCACCTCCACCCCCACTCTCTGTTTTCTGCATGGATCACTCTGTCCACGATTCCCTTGTCCATTCGCCCCCTCCCCACTAATCTCCCTCCCGGCACCTACCCCTGCCAGTGACAGAAATCCCACACCTGCTCATTCACCTTCTCCCTGTTTGAGGCCCTGAATAGAATAGAGCCTCAAACAGACTTTCCACAACACTTCACCTGCGAATCTCTTGGGGCTGTCTAATGTATCCAGTGCTCCCGATGTAGCCTGCTCAACATTGATGAGAGCTGGATTGGGGGACCACTTTGTTGAGGACCTCTGCTCAATTTCCCAGTGGTCGACCATTTTCATTCCTATCCCCATATCCTGTTCTGATATATCAGCCCAAGGCCTTCTCCTTTTCCAAGATAAGGCAATCCTCAGGGTGGAAGAGCCACACCTTTTATTCCAGCCGGGTAGCCTCCAACCTGATGGTAAAAACATCAGTTTATCTTCCAGTAATTTTGTTCTCTCCCCTTCCCTCTTCTATTCCCCACTCTGGCCTCTTACCTCCTCTCCTCACCTGCCTATCACCTCCCCCTAATGCCCCTCTTCCTTCCCTTTCTCCCACTGTCCATGCTCCTCTCCTATCTGATTCCTTCCTCTCCAGCCCTTTTCCTTTCCCAACCACCTGGCTTCACCCGTCACCTTTTAGTCATTTCCCTTCCCCTTTCCCCACCTTATTCAGCCATCGTCCCCCTTCCTTCCCAGTCCTGAAGAAGGGTCTTGGCCTGAAATGTTTAACCTTCAGTTTAGAAGGTCGAGGGGTCAAGTCCCACTCAAGGTCAAAAATGGGCATCCGTTAGTCTCGTGAGACCATGGGTTTGCGCCTTGGAAGGTTTCCAGGCCATAGGCCTGGGCAAGGTTGTATGGAAGACCGGCGGTTGCCCATCCTGCAAGTCTCCCCTCTCCACGACACCAGTGTTGTCCAAGGGAAGGGCACTAGGGCCGATACAGCTTGGCACCAGAGTCGTCGCAGAGCAATATGTGATTAAGTGCCTTGCTCAAGGACACAAATCTTGCTGATATTCTAGGAGGATAGGGAAATGTTTCCTCTTTCTGCTGACAGTCAAGTGCACTGCTATTCCATCTCTCGCACCTTTTTAAAATCGTGTTGTGTTGTACATAATTACTGAGACCTTGGGACAGATATCTTTTTCAGGTGTCCCTGACCATTCATTTAAGGCCCTATTGGGATATGCAAGTGGTTCAAACCCAGTAGCCCAAACAGTTCCTGGGGCTAATACATCATTTAATATATCAAACATTTCATGAAGCTCCGCACACAAAATGCCGGGGGAACTCAGGTCAGGCAGCATCTATGGAGAGGAATAAACAGTTGACGTTTCAGGCTGACACCCTTCCTCAGGACTGGAAAGGAAGGGAGAAAACTCCAGATTAAAAAGGTGGCGGCGGGGGTAGGGGAAGGAGGCTAACTGGAAGGTGATAGGTGAAGCCAGGTGGGTGGGAAAGGTAAAGGGCTGGAGAGGAAGGAATCTGATGGGAGAGGAGAGTGGACCATAGGAGAAAGGGAGGGAGGAGGGAACCTGGGGTCGGGGGTTGGGAGAAGAGAGTAATGGGCAGGTGAGAAGAGGCAAGAGGCTAGAGAGGGGAACAAAACAAGAAAGTCTGCAGATGCTGGAAATCCAAAGCAACACACACACACAAAATGCTGGAGGAGCTCTATGGAGGAGAGTACAGTCAACATAGGAGAAAGGGGAGGAGGGGACCTAGGGGTTTCCTGTGAAGCAGCTCAATTGACATCCGAAAGGGTTCAATGTCTCCACTGTGTCTCTAAATTCAACAGTTGAGCTGGCAGAGGGAATGTTTTGTGACATCAGAGGCTGATTGTGACGCAATTAAGGTGGCAATCTCTCTCGCGCCAGTTCACTTGGAGTACAAAGTCTAGCAAGGAGAGCCCTTCACTGTTCACTTGTTCGGGCAAACTGGTAAGAAGCATCTGCAGAATTCCTGTTGGTTGTAAGAATTTTCTCACATTTTTTTCTTAAATATTTTTCGGAATCCAGGATACGGTGCACATATTGGATCGCACATCAACAAACAAAACCACACAGAGTTTCCAGATTTTTCCACTGAATCAGTTCCTTAACCTTGGATGGAGTGGTCCTATGGACCAGAGTGAAGGGTGGAACCATACCTAGCTCTGTTGGGATGCGGAATGAGAGCCTGATGAAATAATGGCCCAACTAGTGTTTGTTATTGTTCTTTTCTGCGCCTTGTGGTCCCTGAACTTCTCCATCCTGGTCAAAAAGGTGCAACACCGCCTTTATTTCCTGCGGAGCATCAAGAAAGCTCACCTCTGTCCCAGGATACTGACGGACTTTTACCGCTGTACCATTGAGAGCATACTCACCAACTGCATCTCAGTGTGGTATGGCAATTGTCCCGTATCAGACCGCAAAGCCCTCCAGTGTGTGGTGAAAACTGCCCAGCGGATTGTCAGCACCCAATTGCCCACCATTGAGAACATCTACCATAAACGCTGCCTGGGAAGGGTGAAAAGCATTATCAGGGATGCCTCTCACCCTAACCATGGACTTTTTACTCTCCTCCCATCCAGTAGGCACTACAGGAGCCTCTGCTCCCACACCAGCAGCACAGGAAGAGCTTCTTCCCTGAGGCTGTGACCCTGCTGAACCTCTCATCACAGCGCTAAGCAGTATTGCATCCGTATTGTACTGTCTCAGTACTTTTATATTTGTATGCTGTAGCACTTACTTTTTATTCGCAGTTATTTAGTAAAATAACACTATTCTTTGCATTTCTGGTCAGATGCTAACTGCATTTCATTGGCTTTGTATCTGTACTCGGCACAATGACAATAAAGTTGAATCTAATCTAATCTAAAAATCTAATCTAATCAGGTGGCAAATTTGCCATTTCTTTAGCATTTCTGTCTTTTTAAAAAAAAATGAGGCCAAGTTCAACCCTGCATAGACGGAAAGCATGCAAGGAAACAGCTGGATTAAAACCCGGGACCCGAGACCACTTCCCTCAGAAATCTGGTGTGGATGCCAGTACACCATCGGCTGCCTACTTAGTGTTTGAGCCATCCTATTTTACACACTACAGCATTTAAGAGGGCCAAGATCAGAATGCAAGCAGCCCCATCCCTGTTCAAGGTCTTAAGTGTCCAAGAATAATTTGTTTCTCCTCTCCCCTCCCTGTTTAAGAAGTTGAAGGTCATGACAATAATTCTGAAATTAAAACATAATTGACTGCAATAATTCACCACAAAATTCCTTCTCATTTCTATTTTAGAGCAGGGGTCCCCAACCTTTTTTGTACCATGGACCAATACAAGAGGTTTCCGGACCACAGACTGGGAACCCCAGATTTAGAGACTGATGTGAATGAGAATCCCAGAAGATCAGCAGTTTCTGAAATACTCAAACCACCCCATCTGGCACCAACAATCAATCCCACGGTCAAAGTCACTTAGATCAAATTTCTTCCCCATTCTGGTGTTTGGTCTGAACAGCAACTGAACCTTCTTGACCTTGTGTACGTCTGCATGCTCTCATGCATTGAGTTGCTGCCACATGATTGGCTGATTCGATATTTGCATTAATGAGTGGAGTACCTACTAAAGTGGTCACCGAGTGGATATGGGACCATCAGAAAGGGTGCAGAGGTGGTTTACCGGGAGGCTGCCTGAATTAGTGAGCATGTCTTACGGGAGAAGTTTGAGCAAACTTTGGAGTAAAGGAAGATAGGTGACTTGAAAGACGGCCAGAGACATAGAATGGACAAGAACATAAGAAATAGGAGCAGGAGTTGGCCATCTGGCCCGTCGAGCCTGCTCCACCATTCAATAAGATCATGGCTGATCTGGCCATGGACTCATCTCCACCCGCCTACCTTTTCCCCATGACCCTTAATTCCCCTACTATGCAAAAATCTATCCAACCTTGCCTCAAATATATTTACTGAGGTAGCCTCCACTGCTTCATTGGGCAGAGAATTCCACAGAGTCACCACTCTGGGGAAAGCAGTTCCTCCTCATCTCCGTCCTAAATCTTCTCCCCCGAATCCTGAGGCTCTGTCCTCTAGTTCTAGTCTCACCTACCAGTGGAAACAACTTTCCTGCCTCTATCTTATCTATCCCTTTCAAAATGTTACATGTTTCTCTAAGATCTCCTCACATCCTTCTGAATTCTAGTGAGTACAGTCCCAGGCAACTCAATCTCTCCTCCTAGTCTAACCCCCTCATCTCTGGAATCAACCTGGTGAACCTCCTCTGCACCACCTCCAAAGCCAGTATATCCTTCCTCAAGTATGGAGACCAGAACTGCACACAGTACTCCGGGTGCGGCCTCACCAGTACCCTGTACAGTTGCAGCATAACCTCCCTGCTCTTAAATTCAATCCCTCTAGCAATGAAGGCCATTTGCCTTCTTGGTAGCCTGCTGCACCTGCAAACCAACCTTTTGCAATTCATGCACAAGCACTCCAAGTCGCTCTGCACAGTAGCATGCTGCAATCTTTTACGATTTAAATAATAATCTGATCTTCCACTTTTCCTTCCAAAGTGGATGACCTCACATTTACCAACATTGTACTCCATCTGCCAGACCCCCCCCCTCCACTTAACTTATCTATTTCTCTCTGCAGACTCTCCGTGTCCTCTGCACAATTTGCTTTTCCACTCAATTTAGTGTCATCAACAAAGTTAGATACAGTACACTTGGCCCCCCTCTTCCAGATCGTTAATGTACATCGTGAACAGTTGTGGGCCCAGCACCGACCCCTGCAACAGTCAGCAGCGTTTTTCCCCAGGTCCGAAATGGCTAATATGAGAGGGCATAATTTTAAGGTGATTGGAGAAAAGTATAGAAGATGTCAGAGGTAGTTTCTTTCTCTCACAACATAGTGCTAAGTGCATAGTATGTGATAACAAGGTTAGTAGGACGGGCGGACACATTAGGGACATTTCAGAGACTCTTAGACAGGCAGATGGATGAAGGAAAACTGGAAGGCTATGTGGGAAAATTTAGGTTGAAATGTCAGCACAACATTATGGGCCAAAGGGCCTGTACTATGCTGTACGGTTTTATGTTCTGTAGTCATACATACAAACTCTTCAGCCTGACAAAACTCTGCTGACCACAGTACACACTCAGTACTAAGTGTTCCTATATGCCCAAGCCAGGGGTCTTGGCTTCCCAACCTGGGGTCTATGGACCCTTTGCTTAATGGCATCAGTCCATGGCATCAAAAAAGTTGGGAAGCCTTGGTTCTCCATCTTTATGCTTTATTGTCGCCAAACAATTGATACTAGAGCATACAATCATCACAGCGATATTTGATTCTGTGCTTCCCGCTCCCTGGATTAGAAATCGATAGTAAATATTAAACATTTAAATTATAAATCATAAATAGAAAATAGAAAAATGGAAAGTAAGGTAGTGCAAAAAAACCAAGAGGCAGGTCCGGATATTTGGAGGGTACGGCCCAGATCCGGGTCAGGATCCGTTCAGCAGTCTTATCACAGCTGGAAAGAAGCTGTTCCCAAATCTGGCCGTACAAGTCTTCAAGCTCCTGAGCCTTCTCCCGGAGAAGGTTTAAGAGACTACTTCATTAGTGAAGTTTAAGAGACTGCTAGACAGGTATATGGAGGAATTTAAGGTGGGGGGGGTTATATGGGAGGCAGGGTTTGAGGGTCGGCACAACATTGTGGGCCGAAGGGCCTGTATTGTGCTGTACTATTCTATGTCCTATATGCCAGTGAATTTAAACCTGATTCCAGTTAGAGAAGGTTATTGATATTAATTCCCAGAAGTAAAGAACTAACTCAAAATATCTCTGTAGTTAGGGTTGTTTTGCCAACGGAGCCAAGAATTGACTACTGGATCACCCAAATCAACCCCTTCCACCTGCCAGTCTTATAATGGGATGGAGCTTTAGGGATATCCGTTGGCTGCAGTACTTCAGAACTCTGATCACAAGCGAGCTGTGAGCCGAGCCCGACAGGTGAGCCCCAGGACTTTGACCCCTGACTTCGGATAATCCTTGCAAGCAAAGTGCTCACATCTACACAGGCCACGGAGGCACATCGGACTCCACGAGGATGACGTAGAGGAGTTTAGTTCACCAACAATATTTCTGCACGTCACACTTCCCCGCTGGCATCAGAGCTAAACTAAACATTGGCCAGAATTTGCTCCACGCAGGGGTTCCCGACCTGGGGTCTATGGACCCCTTGCTTAATGGTATCACTCCATGGCATAAAGAAGGTTGGGAACCCCTGGTCTAAGACCTGGCTCTTCATGTACTTATTCAACTGCTTCTTAAATGATTGTAACTGCCTCAGCCACTTCCTCTGGCAGCTCATTCTAGATTCTCACCACCTACCGCGTGAAAACGTTGCCCCTCAGGTCCCTTTTAAATCTTTTCCCCTTCCCTAAATCAATGCCCCCTACTTTTGGACCGACCTACCCGGAGAAAAGACTGTTGCTACCTCACAAGAGATGCTGGAGGAACTCAGCAGGCCAGGCGGCACCTATGGAAAAAAAAAAGTACAGTTAACATCTGGGGCCAAAGATCCTGCCGAAGGGTCCCGGCCCAAAACGTTGACTGTTTATTCACTTCCATAGATGCTGCCTGACCTGCTGAGTTCCTCCAGCATTTTGTGTGTGTCTTGCTTGGACTTCCAGCATCTGCAGATTTTCTCTCGGCCCTCACCATCCCATCCACCTTCCCTGCGCCTCACATAATTCTGTGAGGTCATCCCTCATTCGTTCTCCTAGATTCAGAATCAGGTTTAATATCACTGACATACATCATGGAATTTGTCTTTGTGGCAGCAGTACATTGCAATAAATAATATACTGTAAATTACACAATCAATAATATTTCTGCCCTTCCCACTTGCATCAGGGTTAAATTAAATGTTAGCCAGAATTTCCTCCAGACGGGGGTCATGCCATGGACCAATTCCGCAAAGCAAGGGGTGAGTGCTCCACCGGGATTTTTCAGACCACAATGCTGTTCCATTGCACTCACCCAAATCTCAATGCCGTTTTGCTTCCATCTTCCAGAGGACTTCCATCTCTCAGAGCAGCAGGAATTAGTTCAGAGATGACCCCAGAGGACTTCAACCTGTGGGTGACGACAGAAAACCCAACAAGAGAAAACTTGCACCTTGGCCAGGTTGTGGTGGACGCCGTCCTATTCCTCTGCTTCGCCGTCTTCGCCGTTCACGTCGTCGACTTTTTAATTAAGTACTTGTCACCTCATTCCAGAAAGGTGAGTGGCTTGATTGTCAGAGATCGTCATAGAAACAGGCCCTTCGGCCCAACTAGTCCGTGCCAACACGAACGAGACCTGTCTACCTGCAATTGACCCGTGGTCCCCTAACCCCAACCTATCCATGTGCTTATCTAGAAGCCTTTTAAATGTCGCCATTAAACGTGCCTGCCTCATGGCGGCACGGTAGTGTAGTGGTTAGCACAACGCTTTACAGTACAGGCGACCGGGGTTCAATTCCTGCCGCTGCCCCTGTAAGGAGTTTGCACGCCCTCCCACAGTCCAAAGACGTTCTGGTTAGTAGATTAACTGGTCATTGTAAATTGTCCTGTAAATAGGCTAGAGTTAAGTCAGGGGATTGTTGGACAGCATGTCTCAAAGGGCCAGAAGGCCCTTTCTGCACTGCATCTCAAAGATCTCAAGAAAGAAAGAAATAGCCATTATTTCTAGCAGCTGGTTCCAAATATGCACCACCCTTTGTATTGAGGAAATTGTCCTTAATGGCCTTTTCAAATCTCTCTCCTCTAATCTTAAAACTTTGCCCTCTTTCCTCCCTGGGAAAAAGACTATGTGTGCTTCCCACCTTGTCTGTGCATCTCATGATCTTCTTTCTATCAGGTCACACTTCAATTTTCTACATTCCCGGGAATAAATACCAAATATACACAACCTCTCCTTATAACTCAGCCCCCCAACTTCAAGTCCAGGCAGGCAACATCCTGGTAAATAATTTCTCTCTATAGTCTAATAACATCTTCAGGGTAAGTACAACCTAGGTTGAGTGAACTTGGTCTTTTCTCCTTGGAGCGACGGAGGATGAGAGGTGACCTGATAGAGGTGTACAAGATAATGAGAGGCATTGATCGTGTGGATAGTCAGAGGCTTTTCTCCAGGGCTGAAATGGCTAGCACGAGAGGGCATAGTTTTAAGGTGCTTGGAAGTAGGTACAGAGGAGATGTCGGGGTAAGTTTTTTTTAAAATGCAGAGAGTGGTGAGTGCGTGGAATGGGTTGCCGGCAGCACTGGTGGAGGCAGATACAATGGGGTCTTTTAAGAGACTCCTGGATGGCTACATGGAGCTTAAAAAAATAGAGGGCTATGAGTAAGCCAAGGTAGTTCTAAGGTAGGGACATGTTCAGCACAGCTTTGTGGACCGAAGGGCCTGTATTGTGATGTATGTTTTTCTATGTTTCTAACTCTACACAATAGTCCAAGTGAGGCCTCCTCAATGTCTTTTATAACCGCAAGATGGCTTCCAGACTTCTATACTCAAGAGATTCGAAGTACATTTATTATCAAGGTATGTCTGCAGTACACAACCCTGAGATTTGTCATCCCCACAGACAGCCATGAAATAAAGAACTATGAAACCTGTTCGAAGAAAAAAAAATGAACTCCCTCACGCGCAAAACAAAAAGAAAATCAAATTGCGCGAATGGCAACCAAAAAAAGGAGCTAAGACACTAAGTCAAAAAGGGATATTTCAGTTCAGCTCAGTGTTCTTTACCTGCAGGCCATCCGGATTCTAAAATGGCCCAAAAATAGCAACCATGGCAGTATAGCGTTTAGGGTGGCGCTATTAGTGTTTGGAATCTCAGAGCTCAGTCCTGGCATCCTCTGTAAAGAGTCTGCACGTCCTCCCTTTGGGAGGTGTGGGTTTTCTCCGGGCACTCTAGTTTACTCTCGGTCTGAGGTTCATGGGCCATAAATCAGGTTAGGGTTAATCAGCGGTTGTTGGGGGTTGCTCGAAGGACCTATCCTGTGCTCTATCTCTACATATAGAGAAACACAGCATGCTCACAACTTACTAACCCTAACCTGCAGCTCATCTGGAATATGGGAGGAAACCAGAGCACCCGTAGGAAACACGCAGTTAAGAGGAAAACATACAAACTCCTTACAGACAGCGGCAGGAATTGATTTTCTGATCGCTGGCACCGTGAAGCCTCACACTAACTGCTATGTTACCGAACCACACTGCTGGGAGTAGGTTTGGCACACTTGCCCTACTTGGCGGAGGTTAGGATATAGGTTGCTATGGTAACCTAGCACTGCTATTACAGCTCAGGCCTTGCTTACTTACTGCCTGTTTCGCCACCGGCGTTTAGGGCAGCGGCGAGGTCCCCCATCTGTCTGTTCTTGGCCGCACACAGATGTAGAAGGATTCTTCATTGCTGCTTCCGTAAGGGTTTTGTTTTTACCAGTCAGGGTTGTCAGCCATGAGCTGAACCGCCGAACTTGGAGGGCCGGTGGACCGCTCTTTGTCTGGCCTCTCCCCTTTGACCTGTGTTGGCATGGGTGACCCTACCGAGCGCCAAAGCGTAAAGCCCTGCCAACTCTAGCCAGCAAAGCTCTCCGGGTCACAGGGGCACGCGAGCCTTCGAACCACGAACAGGCTGTGGTTCTCTCGGACAGCTCAGGGCGTGAAGAGTTCAATTCCAGTGCCAGCTGTGAGGAGTTCGTACGTTCTCCCCATGACCATGTGGGTTTCCTCACACATTCCGAAGATTCAAAGACATACCATTCAGTAGTAGGTTAGCTGCTCTGAAATGTTCTGTGATTTAGGCTAGTGTTAAACTAGACAGGTTGTTGGGCAACATGACTCTTTGGGCTGGAAGGGCCAAGTTGTAGTTCTAAATAAAATCGATAAAGGTAAATAGAAAATACAGACAGTCAAGAGAGGTTGACCTGTTATTACTGACACTCAATAGGGGCTTCTAGACACACTGCTCCAGTCCCTAGCTGCTTTGATAACATACCAGGATTACACTGGAGAGGGTTCAAAGGAACTTCACGGCAATGATTCTGGGATTGAAAGGCTTGTTATATGAGGAACGTTTGATGGCTCTGGGCCTCTACTCACTGGAGTTCAGAAGAACGAGGAGTGACTTCACTGAAACCTATTGAATGTTGAAAGGCCTTGGTAGAGTGGATGTGGAGAGGATGTTCCCTATGGTGGGGGAGTCTAAGACCAGAGGACACAGCCTCTGAATAGAGGGGAAGAGGGGAGTCTTTTTAGAATGAAGATGAGGGAGATTTTCACATGGCACAGCCCCTATATGCTACGACCCAGTGTCACACACACAGCCCCCATACGCCACGACCCAGGGTCACACACACAGCTCCTATAAGCCACGACCCAGGGTCACATGCACAGCCCCTATACGCCACGACCCAGGGTCACGCACACAGCCCCTATACGCCATGACCCAGGGTCACACACACAGCCCCTATAAGCCATGACCCAGGGTCACACACACAGCTCCTATACCATAAGACCATAAAACCATAAGACAAAGGAGCAGAAGTAGGCCATTCGGCCCATTGAGTCTGCTTCGCCATTTTATCATGGGCTGATCCATTTTATCCTATTTAGTCCCACTGCCCCGCCTTTTCACCATAACCTTTGATGCCCTGGCTACTCAGGTACCTATCAATCTCTGCCTTAAATACACCCAATGACTTGGCCTCCACTGCTGCCTGTGGCAACAAATTCCATAGATTCACCACCCTCTGACTAAAAAAATTTCTTCGCATTTCTGTTCTGAAAGGGCGCCCTTCAATCCTGAAGTCATGCCTTCTTGTACTAGACTCCCCCATCATGGGAAACAACTTTGCCACATCTACGCTGTCCATGCCTTTTAACATTTGAAATGTTTCTATGAGGTCTCCCCTCATTCTTCTAAACTCCAAGGAATACAGTCCGAGAGCGGACAAACGTTCCTCATATGTTAACCCTCTCATTCCTGGAATCATTCTCGTGAACCTTCTCTGTACCCTCTCCAACGTCAGCACATCCTTTCTTAAATAAGGAGACCAAAACTGCCCACAGTACTCCAAGTGAGGTCTCACCAGCGCCTTATAGAGCCTCAACATCACATCCCTGCTCCTATACTCTATTCCTCTAGAAATGAATGCCAACATTGCATTTGCCTTCTTCACTACTGACTCAACCTGGAGGTTAACTTTAAGGGAATCCTGTACGAGGACTCCCAAGTCCCGTTGCATCTCAGAACTTTGAATTCTTTCCCCATTTAAATAATAGTCTGCCCGTTTATTTTTTCTGCCAAAGTGCATAACCATACACTTTCGAACATTGTACTTCATTTGCCACTTCTCTGCCCATTCTTCCAATCTATCCAAGTCTCTCTGCAGACTCTCCGTTTCCTCAGCACTACCGGCCCCTCCACCTATCTTTGTATCGTCAGCAAACTTAGCCACAAAGCCATCTATTCCATAATCCAAATCGTTGATGTACAATGTAAAAAGAAGCGGCCCCAACACTGATCCCTGTGGAACACCTCTGGTAACCGGCAGCCAACCAGAATAGGATCCCTTTATTCCCACTGTCTGTTTCCTGCCAATCAGCCAACGCTCTATCCACGTATGTAACTTTCCTGTAATTCCATGGGCTCTTATCTTGTTAAGTAGCCTCATGTGTGGCACCTTGTCAAATGCCTTCTGAAAATCCAAATATACAACATCCACTGCATCTCCCTTGTCTAGCCTACTGGTAATTTCCTCAAAAAATTGTAATAGGTTTGTCAGGCAGGATTTTCCTTTAAGGAATCCATGCTGAGTTCTGCCTATCTTGTCATATGCCTCCAGGTACTCTGTAACCTCATCCTTGACAATCGACTCCAACAACTTCCCAACCACCGACGTCAAGCTAACAGGTCTATAATTTCCTTTTTGCTTCCTTGCCCCCTTCTTAAATAGCGGAGTGACATTTGCAATCTTCCAGTCTTCTGGAACCATGCCAGAATCTATTGACTTTTGAAAGATCATCGCTAATGCCTCCGCAGTCTCCACAGCTACTTCCTTCAGAACACGAGGGTACATTCCATCTGGTCCAGGAGATTTATCGACCTTTAGCCTATTCAGCTGCCTGTGTACTTTCTCTGTCGTAATTGTGACTGCGCACACTTCTCTTCCCTGCCACCCTTGAGTGTCCGGTATCCTGCTGTCTTCCTCAGTGAAGACTGATGCAAAATACTTGTTCAGTTCCTCTGCCATCTCCTCATCTCCCATTACAATTTCTCCAGTATCATTTTCTATCGGTCCTATATCTACTCTCACCTGTTTTTTACTCTTTATATACTTGGAAAAAGCTTTTAGTATCCTCTTTGATATTATTTGCTAGTTTCCTTTCATAGTTAATCTTTTCTCTCTTAATGACCTTCTTGGTTTCCTTTTGTAAGGTTTTAAAAACTTCCCAATCCTCTGTCTTCCCACTAATTTTTGCTTCCTTGTATGCCCTCTCCTTTGCTTTAACTTTGGCTTTGACTTCTCTTGTCAGCCACGGTTGCATCCTTTTTCCACTCGAAAGTTTCTTCTTTTTTGGAATATACCTGTCTTGCACATTCCTCATTTCTCGCATAAACTCCAGCCACTGCTGCTCTGCCGTCTTTCCTGCCAGTGTCTCTTTCCAGTCAACTTTGGCCAGTTCCTCTCTCATGCCACTGCAATTTCCTTTACTCCACTGAAACACCGACACATCAGATTTCGGCTTCTCTTTTTCTAATTTCACAGTGAACTCAATCATGTTATGATCACTGCCTCCTAAGGGTTCCTTCACCTCAATCTCTCCAATCACCTCCGGTTCATTACACAATACCCAATCCAGTACAGCCCATCCCCTAGTGGGCTCAACAACAAGCTGTTCTGAAAAGCCATCTCGCAGACATTCTACAAATTCTCTCTCTTGAGATCCAGTGCCGACCTGATTTTTCCAATCTACTCGCATGTTAAAATCCCCCACAATTATCATAACACTGCCCTTCTGACAAGCCTTTTCTATTTCCAGTTGTAATTTGTAGTCCACATCCCTGCAGTTGTTTGGAGGCCTATAAATAACTGCCATCAGGGTCTTTTTACCCCTGCTATTCCTTAGCTCAACTCATAAAGATTCTGCACCTTCTGATCCTATATCACCTCTTTCTAACGATTTAATATCATTTCTTACCAATAAAGCCACGCCTCCCCCTCTGCCTACCTTCCTATCCTTCCGATACACCGTGTATCCTTGGACGTTCAGCTCCCAGAGACATGCATCCTTTAGCCAGGTCTCAGTGATGGCCACAATATCATACCTGCTAATCTGTAGCTGTACAACAAGATCATCCACCTTATTCCTTATGCTGCGTGCATTTAAGTACAACACCTTAAGACCAGTATTTGAAGCTTTTTGCTTTGATTTCACTGCAACTTTATTGCACTTCAACTCATCCCAATGGCTACACATTTGCCCCATCACCTGCCTGTCTTTCCTGACATCCTTACTGCTCACTCTTAGATTTATTTCTGTTATCCCCTTCCTCTGCTTTATCATTTCAGTTCCCATTCCCCTGCCAAATTAGTTTAAACCCTCCCTAACAGCTGTATTAAACTTTCCTGCCAGGATATTGGCCCCCTTCGGGTTCAGGTGTAACCTGTCCTTTTTGAACAGGTCATACTTCCCCCAGAAGAGATCCCAATTATCCAAGAATCTGAAGCCCTGCCCGCTACACCAGTCTCTCAGCCAGGCATTCATCTGCCTGATCCGACGACTCTTGCCCTTGCTAGCACGTGGCACAGGTAGCAATCCCGAGATTACTACCCTGGAGGTCCTGCTTCTCACAGCTTCCTTCCTAACTCCTGGAAATCTCTCTTCAGGACTTCCTCCTTTGTCCTATCTATGTCATTGGTACCAACATGTACCAAGACAACTGGCTGCTCACCTTCCCCCTTTAGAATATTCAGGACCCGATCCGAGACATCCCGTACCCTGGCACCTGGGAGGCAACACACCATGCGGGTATCTCTGTCAGGCTCACAGAATCTCCTGTCTGTTCCCCTGACTATGGAATCCCCCACGACTACCGCATTTCTCTTCTCCCTCTTTCTCTCCTGCACAACAGCGCCAGGCTCAGTGCCAGAGACCCGGTCACCGTGGGCGTCCCTCGTCAGATCATCCCCCTCAACAGCATCCAGAACAAGATATTTGTTGCTGAGGGGGACAGCCACGGGGGTGCTCTCCACTATCTGGGCATTTCCCTTCCCTCTCTTGACAGTGACCCAGTGTTCTGACTCCTGTAGCCTAGGGATGACTACCTCCCTGTAGCTCCTGTCTATCACCTCTTCACTTTCCCTGATAAGCAGTAGGTCATCAAGCTGCAGCTCCAGATCCCTAACACGGTCTCTGAGGAGCTGCAACTCGCTGCACCTGGCGCAGATGTGGCCATCAGGGAGGCTGGAGGTCTCCCAGGATTCCCACATCTGACACCCTGAACAAAGCACTAACCCTGCAGGCATGCTATCTAATTCTACAGGAATGAAACAGGAAAAATAAGTCTACTCACCTACTTACCTCGCCAAACAGACAAACAAACTTTTTAAACCGTTAGCTGTGAGAGCCCTGCTGTTCCTGTCTGTCCGGGCCGATTCGTGAAAGGGGTGGGGGGGGAAGAGAAAAAAGAGTTGGCGCTTCGCTCTAGCCTCTTCCCATTTACCGCCGAAGTCCGTTGAAGCCAAAGCCCTACACTCTGCTACCACTCACTCCGCTGCCCGCTCCGACAGCTGCCTGCTGCATAGGGTGGTCTCCTTTTTTAAACTCTCCGCGCGGTCCTGCTGACGTCACACGCCTGCGCAGCCTCGTCCTTCTTGCACTCGAAGAAGTTTTTAAAAAAAACTGCCTTCCTTCACAATTCAGCTCCCACGACGCTCTGTAGTCCCGATCCAAACGCCGCGACCCAGGGTCACACGCAGCCCCTACACGCTATGACCCAAAATTAGCACAAGGCCACAACTGTGCGGGGGGGCAGGGGTTTATAATTTCCTACCACAAGTTAACATAGAACAGTACAGCACAAACCAGACCCTTTGGCCAGCGACGTTGTGCCAGCCTTTTAACCTGCTCGAAGAGCAATCCAACACTCCCCTCTTACAAGTTGTTCTTGGCAAACCAGTTCTGTTGACCACTGTGCTCTCTTTGATTCAGGGAAAGTACTATAAACTTAATCCTCTGACACCAGATGAGATAAGGAGGTTGTACTATGGGGTCACCATTCAGAAGGTCATTCTGAAAAAGATGCAGCTGGTCGAGCTGAAGATCGGCCTGCTCCGAGCGATCCTGGGTTCCCTGAAGAAGAGGAGGAAAGTTAACTATTGCCACCACAAGATCATCGCTTGCTGCTGTGCCCACTGTAACAACCCAAGTTCTGGCAGCGGTGACACTGACGTTAGTGTGATTGGATCAGACAGATAAAATGCTGTTAAGTAATTAATTACAAATATCTAATAATCATTAAAATAATCTTTTGATTCTAGTTTATCCACGCTGTTTACTGATACATTCTTACATAGAAGAGGGTTAAAGGTCCTTCCACCAAAAATACAAACACGAGGAATTCTGCAGATGCTGGAATTTCAAGCAACATACATCAAAGTTGCTGGTGAACGCAGCAGGCCAGGCAGCATCTCTAGGAAGAGGTACAGTCAACGTTTCAGGCTGAGACCCTTCGTCAGGACTAACTGAAAGAAGAGCTAGTAAGAGTTTTCTTCTTTCAGTTAGTCCTGACGAAGGGTCTCGGCCCAAAACGTCGACTGTACCTCTTCCTAGAAATGCTGCCTGTCCTGCTGCGTTCACCAGCAACTTTGATGTGTATTACCACCAAAAATATCCTCACCTACCTCCCCACCCCCACTTTCCATAGGGATGGCTCACCATCATTCCCTTGTTCATTTATTCCTCCCCACAGATTTCCCTCCCAGCACTTATCCCTGCAAGCAGCCAAACTGCTACACCGGCCCATTCGCCTCCTTCCTCACCTCCATTCCAGGCCCAAAACAGTCCTTCCAGGTGAGGCAACACTTCACCTGCGAATCTGCTGGGGTTGTCTATCATGTCTGGCGCTCCCAACGCGGCCTCCTCCACATTGGTGAGACCCAAGGTAAACTAAGAGCTCGCCTTGTTGAGCACCTCTGCTCCACCCACCCAAAGCAGAACTTCCCGGTGGCCAAACGTTTTAATTCTGATTCCCATTCTGACATATCGGCACACGGCCTCCTATTGTGCCAAGAGCAGGCCACCCTCAGGGTGGAGGAGCAACACTTTATATTCTGCCTGGGTAGTCCCCAGTGGATATGGATCTCTCTTTCCAGTTAAAAAAAATCCCTCCCCCTCTTATTCTATTCCCCACTCTGGGCTCTTACCTCTTCTCACCTGCCTATCACCTCCCCTGGGTCCCCCTCTTCCTCCCTTTTCTCCTATGGTCCACTCTCCTCTCATATCAGATTCCTCTCTCTCCAGCCCCTTACCTTTCCCTACCCACCTGGCTTCAACTTCTAGCTAAACACAAAATACTCTGCAGATGCTGGGGTCAAAGCAACACTCACAACCCGCTGGAGGAACTCAGCAGGTCGGGCAGCATCCGTGGAAATGATCAGTCAACGTTTCGGGCCGGAACCCTTCATCAAGACGCAGTTCAACTTCTAGCTATCCTCCTTCCCCTCCCACTTTTTTATTCTGGCACCTCCCCCCTTCCTCTCCGGTTCTGACAAAGAGTCTCGGCCTGAAACGGCAACCGTTTCATTTCCTTAGATGCCACCTGCCCTGCAGAGTTCCTCCAGCACATTGTGCATGTTGCTTTAGATTTCCAGCATCTGCAGTCTTTGTCCTGTTTACAAAAATCATTGGGTTGTTTCCTTATCATATACAGTATTGTGGAAAAGGTTTTTCAGCTCTTCAGACTTTACATTAAGATGACCTATCAGTATCCCATCTCTATCTACTGATGCATGTTTCACTTAATACCATATAACTATATAACAATTGCAGCATGGAAACAGGCCATCTCGGCCCTTCTACTCCATGCCGAACGCTTACTCTCACCTAGTCCCACCGACCTGCAGTCAGCCCATAACTCTCCATTCCTTTCCTGTCCATATAGCTGTCCAATTTAACTTTAAATGACAATATCGAACCTGCCTCTACCACTTCTGCTGGAAGCTCGTTCCACACAGCTACCACTCTCTGAGTAAAGAAGTTCCCCCTCATGTTACCCCTAAACTTTTGCCCCCTAATTCTCAACTCATGTCCTCTTGTTTGAATCTCCCCCACTCTCAATGGAAAAAGCCTATCCATGTCAAATCTATCTATCCCCCTCATAATTTTAAATACCTCTATCAAGTCCCCCCTCAACCTTCTACACTCCAAAGAATAAAGAGGTTTTCAATTGAGCCCACCTGCCCAGCATATATACTCTTTGGTGGGAGTGAAAAGTATTCCAGTTTCTTAACTTTTGAATTTTTTATTGATATCAGTCTTTTACTTAAACATACACCACAGTAACAGGCCCTCCCGGCCCAGCAAGCCCGGGCAACATAATTCCTCATCTTTGGACTGTGGGAGGAAACCAGAGCACCTGGAGGAAACCCAAATGGTCACGAAGAGAACGTACAAACTTCTTACACGCAGCAGCAGGGATTGAACCCGGGTCACTAATGCTGTGATAGTGTAACGCTAACCACTACATTACCGTCCCGTTCTTCACAAATATTACAAATAATAAGACCGCAAGACATGGGAGCAGAATTAGGCTATTTGGCCCATTGAGTCTGCTCCGCCATTTGACCATGGCTGATCCCTTTTACCTCACAACCCCGATCTCCTGCCTTCTCCCCCTGTAACTTTTCACATCCTCACTTATCAAGAATCTGTCAACAGCCGCCTTATATGCACCCAATGACCTGGCCTCCACAGCCACCTGAGAATGAATTCCATAGATTCACCACCCCCTACCTGAAGTAGTTCCTCATCCCCATTCTAAATGGATGTCTTGTATTCTGCGGTTGTGCCCTCTTGTCCTAGACTCCCCCACCATAGGAAACATCCTCTCCATTTAAGCATTTCAACATTCGATAGGTTTCAATGAGATCTCCCCCACCCCCATTCTTCTAAATTCCAACAAACACAGGCCCGGAGCCATCATTTGCTCCTCATACAATAAGCCTTTCATTCCCAGAATCATTTGGAATAATAGGCTCAACTTCATCCAAGTACAGTGGTCAGGATGAAAATAGGCAGAAAATGGTTTGGCACAGCCAAGAAGGGCCAAAGGGCCTGTTTCTGTGCTGTAGTTTCTATGGTTCTATGATGAGTTTGGATCCATCCCAAACGTCGCTTGCTCCATATTGACTGAAACCCTACCAAGCAAAAGCTTCCGTGCTCTTGTTCTCTTGGGATGGTAGGAGGGTTGTTCAGTTACACAATTATATTGTGAAATGTTTCAGCTGGTTTGTCAATTACAAATCGGAGTCAAAAGCCACAGACTAAAAACGAAGAGGCTTCGGATCAGAGCAAGGAACCATGTCCCTGTAAGTAGTCATAAGAATTCAGGAAAGGGTGGGACCAAAAAAAAAAAATCAGTATGATAAACAAAGTGTTTAGTAAACAAGAACATGTTGGAAGTACACCAGATAGTATGTGGAGAGAGAGTAAGCGAGTGAGAGATCTAATGAGCTTCAATGAGAAATTTGAATTTTTATTGATTTTTAGAATTCTCAACTTGAAGGGGGAATCTGCAGACATTAGATTGCTTGACAGTGCAGGCTGACAATTAGAAAATTCCCAGTGGGGCAGCACGGTGTTCAACTCCTGCCACTGTCTATAAAGAGCTTATACGTTTCTCCCTGTGACCACATGGGCTTGCACCCACGTACTGGTTAGTAGGTCAATTGGTCATTGTGAATTGTTCTGTGATTAGGTTCAGGTTAATGGAGGTGGGGGGGGGGTGTTGCTGGACGGTGCGGCTAAGGGCTGGAAGGGCCTATTCTGCACTGTATCTCATTAAATAGACAAATTCTACATCCCTGAATATCATAAACCCAAGACCTCTTACATTTCACCGCGACTCATTCCACCGAGATGCAACACAGAGCGTCATAGGAAGTCATTCCTGTCTGTGGCCATCAAACTTTACAACTCCTCCCTTGGAGGGTCAGACATCCTGAGCCAATAGGCTGGTCCTGGACTTATTTCCTGGCATAATTTACATATTACTATTTAACTATTTATGGTTTTATTGCTATTTATTATTTATGGTGCAACTGTAACAAAAACCAGTTTCCCCCAGGATCAATAAAGTATGACTATGACTATTTCCTGGGATTATACTGCAAGTCACTTTTATTGTCATTTCTACCATAACTGCTGGTACAGTACACAGTAAAAACGAAACAACAATCCTCCAGGACCATGGTTTTACATGAAACAACACAAAACTACACTCCACTACCTGAAACGCAAAACTACTTTAGACTTCAGGCCTACACAGGACTACATAGAGTGCACAAAACAGTGCAAGACAGTACATTAATTAATAAACAAGTCAATAGGCACAGTAAAGGACAAATTACAATATAATAAATGATGCAAATGTAAACAATGTTTTAGCAGGAATTGAGAAAGAAATGAGCAAAAATTGCAAAGGGAGTGGAGGTGCGTGTGCGTACACAGTCTGGTCGTAAGAGCCCAAATGTTTTGGTGCCTTTTGCCAGGTGGCAGGAGGGAGAAGAGTTTGTGTGAGGGGTACGTGGGGTCCTTCACAATGCCCTTAGCTTTGCGAATGCAGCGTGTGATGTACTGCAGGAGTGCTCACCCTTTCATATTCTGGATAAGTATTGTTCTGAATAAATAAAAAACTGGAAAAATTTTTTTAATACTGCGTTTAAAGAAATTCTCAAAGTTCTGGCATCCATTTCTAGTCTTCAGCTGGAACAGATAATGAAACTGTAGAGAAAGTTAATGGATATTAACCTGACAGAATGGAGAAATCAGGAAGATACTTTTTTAAAAATATATAAATTTAGAGATACAATTTGGCAACAGGCTCTTCCGGCCCAAAAAGCCTCTGCTGCCCAGTTACACCGTTGTGACCAATTAACCTTGTCCATTCGTCCCCCCTGATCTCCCTCCTGGCACTTATCCGTGTAAGCGGAACAAGTGCTACACATGCCCTTACACTTCTTCCCTTACCACCACTCAGGGCCCCAGACAGTCTTTCCAGGTGAGGCGACACTTCACCTGTGAGTCGGCTGGGGTGATATACTGTGTCTGGTGCTCCCGATGTGGCCTTTCATATATTGGCGAGACCCGACGCAGACTGGGAGACCACTTTGCTGAACACCTACACTCTGTCTGCCAGAGAAAGCAGGATCTCCCAGTGGCCACACATTTTAATTCCACATCCCATTCCCATTCTGACATGTCTGTCCACGGCCTCCTCTACTGTAAAGATGAAGCCACACTCAGGTTGGAGGAACAACACCTTATATTCCGTCTGGGCAGCCTCCAACCTGAACATCGACTTCTCTAACTTCCGCTAATGCCCCACCTCCCCCTCGTACCCCATCTGTTATTTATATACACACATTCTTTCTCTCACTCTGAATATACCCCTTGCCCATCCTCTGGGTTCCCCCCCCCCCCGCCGTCTTTCTTCCCAGACCTCCTGTCCCATGATCCTCTCATATCCCTTTTGCCTATCACCTGTCCAGCTCTTGGCTCCATCCCTCCCCCTCCTGTCTTCTCCTATCATTTTGGATCTCCCCCTCCCCCTCCCACTTTCAAACCTCTTACTATCTCTTCCTTCAGTTAGTCCTGACGAAGGGTCTCGGCCCGAAACGTCGACTGTACCTCTTCCTAGAGATGCTGCCTGGCCTGCTGCGTTCACCAGCAACTTCGATGTGTGTTGCTTGAATTTCCAGCATCTGCAGAATTCCTGTTGTTTGCCCTATCAATAATGAACACATTCAAACAGGTTTAGGATTCTCTTCCCCATTCTCAATGGAGGATTAGCGGTAACATTGTCAAATTTAAGTGAGAGGTTTAAAAAGGTATAAATGCGATTGCAAGAAAAGCACGGCAGTGCGTCTACTTCCTTGGGGATCTGCGGAGGTTCAGGAGGACATCAAAAACTTTGACAGACTTCTATAGATGTGTAGTGGAGAGTGTATTGACTGGCTGCATCACAGCCTGGAATGGTAGGACCAGTGCCCTTTGAAAGGAAAATCCTACAAAAGCAGGTCGATTCGGCACAGTACGTAACAGGTAAAGCCTTCCCAACTATTTTGCACGTCTACATGAAATGCTGTTGTAGGAAAGCAACATCCAAAGATTCCCCCCCACTTAGGTCATGCTCTCTTCTCACTGCTGCCATCAGGAAGGTGGTACAAGAGCCTCAGGACTCACACCACCAGGTTCAGGAACAGTTACTATCCCTCAACCATCAGGCTCTTAAACAAAAGAGGATAACTACACTCATCTATTTTAGATGTTCCCATAACCAATGATCTTACTTTAAGGACTTACCTTATTATTTCATGCTCTCAGTATTTATCGCTATTTATTTATGTTTACATTGGTTCATTGATCCTGTTGACAGTTACTGTTCTATAGATTTGCTAAGTATACCTGCAGGAAAAAGAATCTCAGGGTTGGATGTGGTGACACATGTACTCTGATAATAAAATTTACTTTGAACTTTAAAACAGAATTCTTTCTCCTTGCAACGACGTAGGTTTCCTCTGGGTGCTCCAAAAGATGCATGGGTTAGTAGGCTAATTGGTCACATGGGTGTAACTGGGCCGAATACAATAAAAATAATTTTAAAACATTCCACAGGGAAATACTACCATTTAAGCTGACATTGTAAAAACACAAAGCCGCATCTTCTTGCGATGTGATCTGGGTACCTACGCTTCAACCATAAACAAGTTTCAAAATTTTGAGGAGGTGGATCAGTTGACAGCCAGCCAGTGAGGTAGTGGCACCCGCATCGGACTTTGAGGAGAGTGGCCTCAGGTTCAAATCCAGCCAGCTCCTTGCACGCTTCCCACCTGTTCTGGGTTGAGCGTCAAGCTAGCAACGCGGCCTCGTAAAACACGGACAAATGCTGAAGAAACAGCAAAGATACCTCCCAATGTGCCGCAGGACACGGAAAGGAACAATAAATCAATTGATACCCTTTTATAGAAAAGGAATGAACAAGTCAAAGTCAGTCTGACCACAGACTCATGTTTCTTCCATTTATTGAAAATTACTGTCACAAAGAAATGCAATTTCACATCTTCATAGAATCAGGTTGTTTCACAATTCCCATACATGCTAATTATTTAATGATTTAATCTTCCTTAAATTTAGATCACAACACAATTAAGGACTCCCTCCCTTCATCCCCCAAGTGGCAAAATTACAACATTTCAATCAACTGAACAGATTGTGAGATACTACCACCAGCTTCCTGCACAAATCCCTGATTTATGAAATCACTCCTTAATCCTACCGATTTTCTCTTGTAGAGAAAGAAAAAGCACTTTCTTCTCCCTTGGTGCTCACCTTCCTCATGTTAATGAAAAGCCACCTTCTGCGGGTCCTGGGAATCTGAAAGTGGAGATTCTGCCAGGACTTGGCAGGTTAACTAAGAGTGAACAGATGAGATTTAATGAACTGAAGCTTTACCGTTTTGCCTTCCACAGACGCCTCCTGACATGCTATTTTTTTTAAATTCCAGATTTTTACTGTTAATTCCGTTTCAATTTTCCAACTCCAACATCTGTTTAATCACATAGCACAATTTGAAGACAGTAGAAATAGGCCCACCCAATCAGTAACTGGAAGGGGGGTGGTGTAACATTTTAAATAGGATGACTCATCAACATTAAAAAGGACAATGCTAACTCCACGTGCACAATTGACAGATTTTCAATACACTTGCTGCCATTAATTATGCATCACTGTCTGGTTCTGACTGACAAATCAAACTTACTTTGCATAGTTGGCAGGCTAATCCAGCTCTTTGAATAAACCTAGACACGAGAGACTCTACAGATGCTGGAAATCTTGAGCAACACACACAAAATGTTGGAGAAACTCAGCAAGCCAGGCAGCATCTATGGTGGGGAATAAACATTGGACGTTTAATTTGAACATTACCTGTCAAAGGACGGATGGACACACACACGGGGACACACACACACACAGCTGAGGAATTCAATAAGGCAGACAGCATCTACAGAAGTCCTGATGAAGGATCATAGTCCAAAATGTTGACTATTTATTCCCCTCCATAGATGATGCCTGACTTGCTGAGTTCCTCCGGCATTTTGTCTGTATGCTGCTCAAGACTTCTAGAGTTTAAACTTCACATCTAAATCTCATGTTGATAAAGAAAGCCTAGCTCCCTTTCACATCACAGTGTTTTCCATGAGACCCTGAACCAGGGAGTGAAAAAGATGCCCTCGCATCTCCCTCTAGTGTGGATAACCACCACCTAGTGTGTTTTCTTGACACCAAAGGTCAGTTGTCTGCCCACAGTTCGCAGATGCTGGATGCGCTAAAACTGGCCACTGCACCTCACGTCGTCAGGGGAAACTTTGAAAGCAAAAGAACTGAAATGGGATAGGCAGCAGCACCCAGTGAGCACCCAGAAGAAAACAGGTACAACTTCCAGCACACAGTCAACATGAAACATGAAATGGTAGCAGTCAGCCAGGACTTGGGAAAGACAACTTGGAGTAGCTGAAAGAGAATGCAGGAAAACCCACAAGCTTACTCACTTTAACTGGTAACAGATTCAAATGGTTGGAAGGGCAGTAGGCAATTTCAATTGCATCTATCCCAAAGCTGTGACAGCAAACTATGAAACTTCACAATTCAATACCACGCCCACACAAACCAGCAGCAATGTTTCACTCCCACGGTGAGAGTGCACAAACCTCTTCCCTCCCACAGCGTATAGTTGTGTCGTGAACATTTTCAATAGATTGAACTGGTCATTCAGTAACAGAGTGCAATTAGCGGCATCTTCACTTTTTAAAAAATCTGCATATCAGCACAACCGTAATGAACTGAAATAATCTCAGCAATGCACAAGATTAAAAGAATCTGACAGGTACAAAAAAAAACATTTCCACATACCAATTAAGAGACATGTTCTTCTTAGAATTCAACTTACTCCATTAACAACCAAACAAAATTTCAACCTCACAGTCAAGAAACCAAAAGTAAAGTCACATGTTAAAGCAACAGAAAATGAGGGGTGTTTAAGGATGCTTACTAACTGTGGGAAAAGTGTTAAAATCACAGGTTGAGCTAATCTCAACCTTATCAGAAAATTCAAGCAGAAGATTCACTGTTACCTAGATGTGATATTGCAAAGTAGTTACACTGGAACGCTGTGTGTGCTAACAAGAAGCCGCGTAACTGAAAATCACATCCTCCACGTTTGACCTTAGACCTGTAAACTAACGTTGAACAGAAGCCAACCTGCGTAAATCCGATTCACACCAATGTGGTTAATAAGCTCATTTTCTCAGCGAGTAGATCCATTTCCCTCAATGTATTGACTTGAATGTTGAGCATGGGAAAGATCCACTGCACTTCTATTGCTAACTCTAACAGAGCAGTAGATCATTTGCCTGTCCTCAAGTTATCGGCCACATGTGGACAGATTGTTGATTTTTTTGGAAGCAAGGCCAAATAGAGTAATGCTAACCAACTGACAACCACCCTTGTCCAAAGTTAAGACAGAATTACCAACAGATCCTGCGAAAAGACAGTCAGCCCATTAAACCTGAACTCGACCCTTCTCTCCTTCCTGCAGTTTCTAGGCATGACTGTTAAAGGTTGACAAATGTCCCCAAGGCTAAACCTAAATATAGTTCTTTGGAGTTGAACTGTCCTGCTTATAGTGACTAGACACATTTACAGCTTCAAGACTCTACCTCTCGAAATTGCATTTCGGACAATAGTGTCCAGTGGGATCAATCTGAATGCAGCGATGTCTCTTAAAACATTTATTGTTAAAACGATATAAATGATAATTCATAATTTGCTGGTCTAAAAGAGACTTGCTGGAAAGTGAGCAGAGAAAACACAAAATTATGGAAATGAAACTTTAAAGGTTCAATAGACAAAGCGATTTCCAAGAGCACTTTGGATAAGAGTTCTGATATGATGCACCGTTAATCATAACATACATTACTGGATACTTGTGCTAGCATGGTTTGTATCATCTTGCTTGTACCATTAGACACTGAATTGCTTCAAATTAAAAATACATTCAAGTCCCAATGTATTTTAAACAACTTAACTATGTCAGATTGTTTTTACACCCCTAGCATGGTGAACCAATACACAATCTAAGTGCACTCAGACCGTGAGCCAGTTCTCAACATACAAACAACCAGTGCAAAGCTGCACTGTCCATGGAATGAACAATTTAAAATAAAAAACTTTTTTCTTCAGAAAGTTCTACTTCTTTCTCACGTCTACCATCAGTCCCTTTTGTCCTTTAAGGCTCGTAGTCTCTCGAGGAGAGGAGGGTGGGAATAATGCCACATGGAGTACAGCCAGTCCGCCACCGGGAAACCCAGATTATCCTTGTTCAGTTTTATTAGAGCTGAGTATAGGTCGGTGGCTTTTCCCAGTTCTTTCGCAAATGCATCCGCCTGGAATTCAAATCTCCTGCTCAGTACAGTCAGGCTGAAGGAGAGGACCTATAAAAACACAAATTCACCCATACGTCAGTGCATAATCTTAATCAGCAAGAATATTTCTTGGGAATGACTGGCTTGAATAACATGGCCAGTCTGTCCTTGCCTTCATGGACATCACCCATCCATCTTAAAGTGACCAGCAAAACCCTGAATCACTACAGTTTAGCAACACTGTGACCACTTTGCACTAAAGTTAATTCTTTTTTTGTACTACACAGACATTAAAGGTGGAGGAAATCAGAGTCAGGCAGCACCAATGGAGGGGAATTAACAGTCAATGTGTCAAGTTGAGACCCTTCAATTTATTCCCCTCCAAAGACGTTGCCTCACTTGCTGAGTTTCTCCAGCACTTGGTATCTATTGCTCAAGATTTCTCTTTTTTTTTGTTCTAATTGTGTTCTTTTTGGTAAAAAGAGTACAATTTATAAACACAAGAAAGACTGCAGATGTTGGAAATCCAGAGCGCACACACAATATGCTGGAGGAAGTCAGCAGGTCAGGCAGCGTCTATGGAGATGAATGAACAGGCGGTTTTGGGCCGAGACCCTTCATTTCCATAGATGTCGCCTGACCTGCTGAGTTGCTGCAGCACTTTGTGTCTGTTGCTTTGTGCAATTTATGTTTGTTTTTCCTGTGAACACTATTTATCTGATGCTATGTGCCTGTGATGCTGCAAGCATCTCATTGTTCCTGTGCACATGACTAGGAACTCTATTTTGACTACATGTCCATGATGATCCATCCCAACCCTCACAGATTTGTGCTTCTACAAGGCAAATCATCTCACACATTCACCATTTTCATCACCCCATTAGTGGTCACACTTTCAGCCCAAACTCTGGTTTCCATCACAATACCCTTCTCCTCCGCAGAGACACCTTAAAAACAATTTTAACTTCCATGCTTTGCACGTGTCCTAGCTGAACTGGATGTTAAATTCTGCTAGATCCCATGAATGCTCCTCTGAAGCAACCTCAAAAATGTTACATTATTGAAGTGAATACAATTTTTTCTCCAGGTTAGATAAAATGTACCACACAAAATGTATTCTCTCTGCTCCCTCAGTCTTCTAAGTAGAAATCACTGACTTGAGTAAGACACAAATCTAACCGTGCCCCACTAAGCGGACAGAGACTACACCTTTGCCTTTATCCGGTTTGTTTCAAAATCCAGATTTACAGGTAGACCATTGGTTGTGGGTTCCAGTCTGGAGAACTGTCCATAAGCCAATTCCTGAGAAAGTCAGAAGTGTACGTTTTCTATTCATTCATCATTCATTACCTGCCGTGTCTTAAGATGTAGCGATCACAGTCTTTCCATGACCATGATTGTTTTTGGCAAATTTTTCCCTACAGAAGAGGTTTGCCATTGCCTTCTTCTGGGCAGTGTCTATACAAGAGGGGTGACCCCAGCCATATTCAACACTCTTCAGAGATTGTCTGCCTGGCGTCGGTGGTTGCATAACCAGGTGATATGAACCAGCTGCTCATACGACCATCCACCACCTGCTCCCATGACTTCACGTGACCCTGATCGGTTTGGGGGGGGGGGGGGGAGAAGAGAGGGGTGGCACTAAGCAGATGCTACACCTTGCACAAGGTGACCTGCAGGTGAGCAGAAGGAAGGGGTGTCTTACATCTCTTTTGGTAGAGATGCATCTCCACCCTGTCACCCCCCCCCCCCCGTTTTCTATAGCTACTACTTTTGTATAACACTGCATATATTTGCCACAAAGTTAAAAAAAGTAAATCAGAGTACTGTATATTTCATTATATACTACCGTGATATTAGTTTTCTTGCAGGCATTCACAATAGAAATACAATAGAATCAATGAAAAGCTGCAACAAAAAGACTGACAAACAACCAATGTGCAAAAGGAGACAGTCTGTGCAAATACAATAATATATAATCAGTCGATTCTGGTTAATTGGGCCATTGGTTAAACTGGCCAGCCGCTTATTTGGGACAACTCTTAAAGAGCAAAAACTAATGTTTAAAAAAGCCGGGATTCCTTCTGCTTGGCACACATGCCGCTTAATTGGGGCAGGAGACTGTTGCCGAACAGTTTCCAAGCAGACACTACACTGTGCTTAGAGTGAACAGATCTTATACAGTGTCACTTGCATGTGACTGTGTTCAAAAAAGCAGTGATTTTAGTCACTGATAGCTAATGAGAAATAAGCAGTAAGACAATTCAGAACCATTTTGCTCACTGCAGTTTCAAGCATTCAGGCTTGGAAATGCCAGAAACGGCTGGCAGAGAAAACAAAATGATCTCACTACTTCCAACAAGTTAGGAATCATGAAGAATTCGAAGGTGTCGACAATTGTTTACAATGTTGCTTTTGGTCCCCAGTGGACCAACGCTCTCTTCTGTGGCTCCAAGACACTGTTTGCACGTGAAAGCAACTGCACCCCGGTACACTGCTTCAACAGGGCAACTAAACAAGGCGAAGGTAACTGGCGGGTCTCAGACCCCAGTGGGATAGGGACATGCCTGTCCTAGCATGTGAAGTCAGCTCCAGTGGACTGGGCAGATGAGATCTACAGTGAGATCCAACAGCCAGGAAGGCAGTACGGACAGCACAGGGCAGGAGGCACAGATGTCGTCATGGTCATCCACTGCAACCAGGGAAGACACCAGCTGTGACGTCTACTCATACCACTCAATATGGACCTCCTAGGTCCAGAGAGTGAAACTGCCCCAGTGGAACACTTCCACTTTAATAACTGTCCCACACACATCTCCTGTCAATGTCAGATACAACGGACAACTATTGTATTGACAGTGTTCCAATTTGTTCTGTATTTCATTTAAATGCACAATTTGTTACCCAGTTAAGTTTAAATATATAAAGATTATATTATATACACATACAGATACACATATACATAGACACACACACACATCTACCTTTTTAACTATTTCCACTAATTGGAGCAGCCACTTAAATGGGCCAAAATGTACTGGTCCTAAAGTGTCCCAGTTAACTGGAATCCACTGTAATAATACATAAATAACCCTTCACTACCCACAATTAACCAAATGGACTGCATCCAGTCACTGATGCACACCATGAAACATTTTATTACCACCTTCAGCTTAACTTCTGGAAAGATAGTAGCACGCTTCGTCTCAGAGGCCTCTCCAGGTTCAAATGATGCAAATATTTATCTTAAACTTTTTTTTTTGTGATTGCAAGACCCTTTTTGGACATTGATAATACAAAATACCGCAAGTTGATTTATAGGACAGACCGACTGTGGAGAGGCTGCATGGACTTGGTTGTTGCACGGACTAGACCCTCATACTGCAACCTCGCCAGAGATCGCGTGGGAGAGAACAGAAGAATGGTGGGTATTCTGAAATCCGTGCTATGTTGTTGGCCGGCTCTCCCGTCGGTGCTTCTTGGAAGACGAGCTGGATTGCCTCATCGGTGGCTGACCCAGAGCGAGAGGAGGAACTGCTGCGTGCTTGTTCTTGCAGAAATGTGGCTCAGGGACAACATCCCATGCACCATAAATCTTAAGGCTATGCCACTCAGGAACATGGGCTAATATTTTGTGATTGTATGTGCTATCCTCTCTACATGTGCTGTGTTTTGTACTTTGGCTATGGAGCGACCCTGCATTGTTTAGCTGCGTACATGTGTGTGGTTGAAAGACAAACTTGAACTTGAAAAATGTATGGGAGAGCTCGCATAACACAAAGACCTCCCGCTTCCCCCGTACTCCTGCTCCTTGTTTGAATAAGTGAAAAGGTAGTGTTCTGCCTTTCAGGCAATTGAAGCATAATTTTATTTTAATGAGCAGTTTCAGATCTGTATTGGGTCATATCCTGTATAGCCAGGAAGTAGTAATTATAAAAGCACACTGGCTGAAAGAAGGCCAGAGGTTTATGCTAGGAGCAAAAGTTTCTATCTAAAGCCATCCTGTCGTATTGCTTTTTCACTCCTTTATTCACTATGTCATGCTATTGAGTCTGCAATAAACCCAAGGAGATGCTTGTTTGGCTGACTGTCTAGTTGATGTTACAACACCTCAGTGAGGGTAGTACAGGTAACAATGAAAATTATTACAATCCATAAGACCACAAGGCATTATATTGGTTCTTACCTCATTGTAGGGGGAGAAAATGAACTGGAATATGATCATCAACCCAATGAGAGTTGGCTGAGTGTCATAGAATCCAAAGGCGGAGAAAAGCTCCTTTTTGTGCATGAGAACAGCAAACAGGAAAAAACAGAAGAAAGAGTTCACCTACAATAAAAAACATCAGCGTTACTTAATAATAAACTTGGAAACTAACGGGCAGAAGGCACTTCCAAACAGCTAACTGCAACCTCAACAGTGGTATCAGGAGTAAAGCAAACACCATTTTAATCTGCACGGATGTATGGGAAAACTACATTTTGTTTTAGTTAATTCATGGGACAGATGTTCCTACAAATGGTTATATAATTGATATTACTGGAATATAGCCCAGGACGTCAACGATAACACTGGGATTTCGAAAACTTCTGCAGATATACCATGGAGAGCATTCTAACTGGTTGCATCACCCTCTGGTAGGGAGGGGGGTGGCTACAGCACAGGATCAAAATAAGTTGCAGAAACCTGGTTAAGTCATCTCTATCATGGGCACCAGCCTCTGTAGTATCCAGGACATCTTCAAGGAGTGATGCCTCAAAAAGGTGGCATCATTAAGGACCCCCATCACCCAGGTCATGCCTTGTTCTCATTGCTACCATCAGGTAGGAGGTACAGAAGCCTGAAGGCACACACTCAACGATTCAGGAGTAGCTGCTTCCCCTCTGCCATCCGATTTCCAAAATGGACATTGAACCCGTGAACACTACATCATTACTTTTAAAAAAGTTATTTCCTACTTTCTGCACAACTTGTTTAGTTTAACTTGTATGTACACATACATATACATACAGATATACACTTACAATTCAATTTTCTTTTCTCTCTAGTATCATGTAATGCATTGTACTGCTGCCCCAAATTTAAATTCCACAACATATGCCAGTGAGATGAAACCTGATTCTAATTCTGCTCGCCCCCGCCCCCCCCACCCAACTTGCAGAGCAGATTAAACCCCAGCTTGGTCTCTCATCTGAAAGGCCGGACGACAGCACAAAAACAGACCCTTAGACCTATCCAGTATTAAACTTTTATTCTGCCTGATCCCAACAACCTGCACCTGAACAATAGCCCTCCATTCCCCTCCGATCCATGTATTTATCTAAACTAATCAAACCAGCATCGACTTCCTGAGAACTCGTTCCACACTTGCACCACCCCCTGTGTAAAGTTCTCCCTCATGTTCCCCATAAATATTTCACTTTTCATTCTTAACCTATGACCTCTAGTTCTATTCTCACCCAACCTTAGGGTAAATGAAAGCAGGCTTTTTCCACTATCTATACCCCTCAATTGTGTACGCCTCTCATTCTCCTATGCTCCAGAGAATAAAGTCCTAACCTATTCAACCTTTCCCATAACTCAGGTCAAGTCTCAGCAACATCCTTCCAAGTATTTTCTCTTTCAGTCGTACAATATGTACTCTCTACACTGGAGCATCTGCCCAGAGCTGTGTCAGAGTGGGACGAATCCGCAACTTCCTGCCTCAGAGGTGAGGGCAAGATCCACTGAACCACGGCTGGCAACCAAACACTGGGAAATCATTTCCTTCTGAGTTTCTACTTGGCTGACAGCCCATAGGTCATTGAACAACACACACTTTCATTCTAGATATCAAGCGGTGTGCATCACCTGACTAATGACAATGTTCTTCACTGTATGGCCAAGCTTCCAGTGTCCGAGCTCGTGACCGAGCACAGCCAGAACTTCTTGGTTACTGCAGCCTTGTCTCTTATTCTGTGGGGAGAAAGAACGCAAATGATTTAAAAAGTAATATCACCACACCAAGCTGAGCATTGGTCAAAGTGGGTCCCACAATTTAGTTGGGCAAGAGCATCAATGACCAACACAGACCATGGATGTACTGAGGCCTGCTCATGCTTTCACAGGGAGAATGTACAGGGGGAATGTCAGAGGTCGCTTGTCATTTTAAAATAACAGGGTGGTGGGTGCATGGAACGCGCTGCTGGAGTGATGGTTGTAGCAGATATATTCCGGACAATTGAGAAACTTAGATAGGCAGGTGGATAATAGAAAAATGGAAGGCTATATGGGAGGGAAGGGTTAGATTGACCTTACAGGGTCGGTACTGCATTATGGGCTGTTCCATGTTCAATATCCCCCTCGTACTATATACCTTTTCCTGACACAGACTCCACACCCTATAATTTACCAGCTCATACCAGCACATGTACACTATCACAAGGACTGCACTGGTTCTCAATCATTCTAAGACAAACACAATGATCAATAACTCTCATCAGTAGTGCTCTCATCCGAAGAATAAGCAACAAGGTATAGGTTTAACAGGCATCATGAGGAATGAAGTCAGTATACTTACTTTTGGTCTGGGCTTGGACTCAGCAGTTTCGATTTCATTGCTGTCTCCAGCAGCCGTCTGCGTATCAATGTTGTCGTTGGCAGCCACTTTATTTAACGGGGAATGATCTTCGAGTAGCGTATCAAACAGAACAATACGCTTGTTCTTAAAAAACCCATAGAAATACGCATTGCTGTGTGATGATCTCTTTGATCCTATTCAAAACAGTGAACATCAACACTGTTACTACCAAAGCATTTGTTTTCGACTTTGAATTTTTTGGTCAATGTTGTGGTCAAGTTTCACCAACCTCATCAAAAATTAGATCAATATTTTTAAAGCACTGATCACTAACGGGCAGCCTGCACTGTTCAAACTTAAAACAAAGATTATCAAGAGATCTGGGTCATACTGCACACTGGAAAAAATACATAAGCTTTTAAGGGGTAGAATTTAATATGGGCTCAGTATGTAACAAGAAACTTTTGTACCTCCATATTTCCTTCAGACAATCACAGCAATTTTCAGAATAACTTAACCTTATTAGGATTGTTAGGGGATATTCTGGAGTTAGGGCATATAGCAAATATTAAATTTCAACAGCAACCAATTATCAGATTTGAATGTGGATTACAGATTGGATTTAAAACACAGCTCAGAACAATTAGACCTCAGACACCTGCAGATGCATGAATGCAGATTAACATTCATTTTATGTGTCTTAGTCCATGAGTCAGTAGGGTTGGTCGGTACCATCTGAGGGGAATAAGTGCTCAAAGCGATTTTTGACAAAACATCTCTAGAGTTAGAAAATATGTGATAGCATTGCACCAGTGGTAGCTTTATGTGTGCTATCATGCATTTTATAACACTACCCTAAAATAAGCATTTCTGAAAAGTGGCCAATATAAAGTAAAACATATATATTCAATTTTGTCATCAGTGATCCCTCAACATTGAAATTTGTCACAATGATAGCTGAGTTCAAGCACTTTTCATCAAATATTGTTATAAAATTCTACATTGAAAACTATGTCATTGGTGGCATTCGCACTACAGTGCCCAATTTCAGTAGAGTGAATCATTTCATTTTTAGAAAAAATATTTGTCTGTTGTTTATTTTGGAAAAGTCAATTAAAAACCCTAGGACACATATAATCACATGGATTTGTGGAGAATTTATTCAGGAATTCAAATAAGTAATCATTTTTTGTATATATTCCATATTAACATCAGTACAGCAGAAAATGTTACCCCACCCCCCAAAAGGTTAAAAACCACATTTGGAGAGATTTCTGGAGCTTTATCAATGTCATGATATTTTCCATTATTGTTGTATCAAATCAAAACAATCTTAAGCTTTTGTCATAGCACATAGAATTACAGAACAATAAGTCAAATGTGGGGTTCCACACGGCCATAACCTAGGCCCCATTTGGTTGTAAAATGAATATATGTAATCAAAGACTGCTTTCCATACTTTGTTTTCCCATACTTTCATAACCTATTAATAATCATAATAATTTTCCAAGTCTTCCACGTCTTCATCTGAACTTTCCACACTCTGAGGTGAATGCCTGGTTCTCACAGTCTGCCAGTCTACACACGTCAGTACACCTGAGGCCATTTGCAACGTACATACATCTTGGGAGTGAACATTTTTTTTGAGCAGTTACAGGCCAGTAGATCCAGGACGGCATTGGGTGCTGGCTGGCCTTCCATCCAGCACCCAACTGATCCAACTGTTCAGCTTCCTCTTCTCTCTCCATCTTCCATCCTCTGCCAACAGGGCTTGGCACTTGTGGGTCCTTCTCCAAACATCTTCCCATATACCAGCCTAGAGGCTGTTGCCAGCTTTTGGAGACACAGAGCAGTGTTGTTCTCATACTGCATAAGGAAGTAGAAGGTGCTTTGGTGATTTGCGTTGACCACATGTCACAGCTACCACCACTGCAATGGAATCACATATTTTCTAGCACTAGGGGTGTATACCTCGCCAAAAATCACTATAAGAACTATTCCCCCCAGATGGTACCGGTGGCCCAAATTTGGGGTCCTGGCTCACGGACTATCTGGAGTGAGGGTGCAAAGAAATGGTGTGCAAAAACTATATGCAATTCAAAGGAAGCATTGTAACTATAGAATTGTCCTGGTGTTACCTTTGATCTTTAGCATATAAAAATGTCATGTAATATTGGGTCAAGGAGACCTCTTCTTCCAAGAGTGATGCCTGCTGCTCCTTTTTGTTGAATAAACACTTCCACATCCACAATCTTCATTGTCTTGCCGTTGACTTTGTTCATATTACAACAGGATGAACAATGCTTTATAATCATAATTATTGAATGCAATACCACAAAATGTCAGCAATTTCAGGTATTTTTGCTGGAGTTGAAGCTTAAATTGCGAGCTAGAATTAGAGATGAAATTATACACTCAGTGGGCATTTTATTGGGTATACCTGGTCATTAAAGTAAATATCTAAACAGCCAATCGTGTCACAGCAACTCAAGGCATAAAAGCACGTAGACATGGTCAAGAGGTTCAGTTGTTTAGACCAATATCAGAATGGGGAACAAATATGATTTGTTACTTTGACCACGGAATGATTGTTGGTGTCAAACAAGGTGATTTATATATCTCAAACTGCTGATCTCCTGGGATTTTCAAGCACAACAGTCTCTAGAGTTTACAGAGAATGGTGCAAAAAAAAAAAAAAAAAAAAAAAAAAAAACCAGCAAACACAGTTCTGTGAGCGAAAACCTTGCTAATGAGAGGTCAGTGAAGAATAGCCAGACTGGTTAGTACTGACAGGACGGCAACAGTAACTCAAATAACTACACCTTACAACCATGGTGTGCAGAAGAGCATCCCTGAACGCACAACATAAGGCCATATGACATAGGAGCAGAATTAGGCTATTTGGCTCATTGAGTCTGCTCCACCACTTCATCATGGCTGATCCATTTATTCCTCCCCACCCCACAGCTCCCAATCTCCTGACATCTGTCCATATCCCTTCATGCCCTGACCAATCAAGATTCTATCAACCTCTGCCTTAAACATACACAAGGATTTAGCTTCCACAGCTGCCTGTGGCAACAAATTCCACAGATTCACCACTCTCTGGTTAAAGAGGTTCCTCCTCAACATGTAAAACCTTGAAGTGGACAGATTGCAGCAACAGATACTGGTGTGCCCAACAGATGCACCTAATAAAATGGTCACTGAGTATATACCACAGAAACTTTAAAACTCTGTTCCAAGTGCAAAGGACATTGTCAAAGTACGTGTCCTGTATACAACCTCGAGGTTCATCTCCTTACAGGCAGTCACCTGAAACACGATGAACTCCAGAGTACAACCTCGTGGGATTTAACACCCAACATTAAGATCTGGAATGAAAGGCACGATGTCACCGAAAACAGATGGGTTAGCATTACTTGTTCAAGCAGAGAGTAACCACTGACACCGAACGCATTTAATTAAGGCATGGAATGAATAAGGCTAAATTCAGTGAAGTTATTGTTACTTTCACTGAATCTGTGATTCGACTTACAAGTACAGCTATATGTGATTTACCATGGATATTACTGATTTTTTTTGTCAAAGTATTAACTCACTGAAACGTGGTAGAATTTAAGGGAAGTTTGGGAAAGGCTTCCTCTTTTACTTTAATGAACAAAACTTAAGTCCTTGATTACATCACATTCCCCAAACTGCAAAACCAGGCTTGTATAGTCTGCCAATACTTCAGTATGAACACATTCCCGATGAAGGATTCTGGCTCACAGAACCTGCCGAATTTTTAATTTTTGCTCTGATTTCATAGAAACATAGAAAATAGGTGCAGGAGTAGCGCCTGCACCGCCATTTATTATGATCATGGCTGATCATCCAACTCAGAACACCGCCCCAGCCTTCCCTCCATACCCCCTGACCCCCCTAGCCACAAGGGCCATATCTAACTCCCTCTTAAATATAGCCAATGAACTGGCCTCAACTGTTTCCTGTGGCAGAGAATTCCACAGATTCACCACTCTCTGTGTGAAGAAGTTTTTCCTAATCTCGGTCCTAAAAGGCTTCCCCTCTATCCTCAAACTGTGACCCCTCGTTCTGGACTTCCCCAACATCGGGAACAATCTTCCTGCATCTAGCCTGTCCAATCCCTTTAGGATTTTATACGTTTCAATCAGATCCCACCTCAATCTTCTAAATTCCAACGAGTACAAGCCCAGTTCATCCAGTCTTTCTTTTCACCGCCTGCTGTACCTGCATGCCCACTTTCAATGACTGGTGTATAATGACACCCAGGTCACGTTGCACCTCCCCTTTTCCTAATCAGCCACCATTCAGATAATAATCTGTTTTCCTATTTTTGCCACCAAAGTGGATAACTTCACATTTATCCACATTAAATTGCATCTGCCATGAATTTGCCCACTCACCCAACCTATCCAAGTCACCCTGCATCCTCTTAGCATCCTCCTCACAGCTAACACTGCCACCCAGCTTCGTGTCATCCGCAAACTTGGAGATGCTGCATTTAATTCCCTCATCCAAGTCATTAATATATATTGTAAACAACTGGGGTCCCAGCACTGAGCCTTGCGGTACCCCACTAGTCACCGCCTGCCATTCTGAAAAGGTCCCGTTTATTCCCACTCTTTGCTTCCTGTCTGCTAACTAACTCTCCACCCACACCAATACCTTACCCCCAATACCGTGTGCTTTAAGTTTGCACACTAATCTCCTGTGTGGGACCTTGTCAAAAGCCTTCTGAAAATCCAAATATACCACATCCACTGGTTCTCCCCTATCCACTCTACTAGTTACATCCTCAAAAAATTCTATGAGATTCGTCAGACATGATTTCCTTTCACAAATCCATGCTGACTTTGTCCGATCATTTCACCGCTTTCCAAATGTGCTGTTATCACATCCTTGATAACTGACTCCAGCAGTTTCCCCACTACCGACGTTAGGCTAACCGGTCTATAATTCCCCGGTTTCTCTCTCCCTCCTTTTTTAAAAAGTGGAGTTACATTAGCCACCCTCCAATCCTCAGGAACTAGTCCAGAATCTAACGAGTTTTGAAAAATTATCATATTTTCAAATATTTCATATTTTCATCATCTGATTTTCCTTTATAGGTAAAGTAAGCCGACTGATTGTAAAATGCATAGCTCATGTGGGAAATTACTTTTAGATAAAAATAGATGGGGAACTACTTTTATTATAATTTTTTTAAGCACACGCTTTGGATCGTGGTGAATTCATTTTAAAATTCTTATTGGAACAGCAGCTCCCAGGTAAGCCAATGTAAACTCCCACAGGCACAAGGTAATCTCTACACAAGTGGTGTCATTTGCAGTCACTGCCGTCTCATCAGCATTTTCTTTTCATCAAGAAACAGATTAAACCAGGTTACAGAATTTCATTCATTCAAGGGTCTAGGATAAGCAGAAACTGTCAGTCATTTGTACCTGCAGAGAAAAGAAATGTCCTGAACTATGTTTTGCCACCTTTGGATGCTCCATTTAAAATGTTCATTCAAAGCCTCCGGCATAACTTTTAATTCCACTTCTCACTCCACATACAGGATATGCTGCCTTGTCCGATAAGCATTTCCAATAGAAAAGTACAACCCTTCCACCCGCGACGGCTGCACCAAACACAATGTCGATTTAAACTAAATCTTCTCTGCCCGCACCTGATGCAAATTCAGAATCAGGTTTACTATCACCGGCATGTTGTTAACTTAGCGGCAGCAGTACAATGCCATACATGACAGTACGGAAGATACACTGAATTACAGCATGTATAATAGGATATACAGTATATATCAGTCAAATTAAGTAGTGCAAAAAAAATAGAAAAGTAGTGAGGTAGTGTTCATGGGTTCAATGTCCATTCAGAAATCAGATGGCAGAAAGGAAGAAGCTGTTCCTGAATTGGTCAATGTGAGCCTTCAGGCTCCTGCACCTCCTCCCTGATGGTAGCAATGAGAACAGGGCATCACCGAGGACTGATGAGGGTCCTTAATGATGGACACTGCCTTTCTGAGGCACCACTCCTTGAAAACATCCTGCATACTACGGGAAATATATTCCTCCATTCCCTGCATATTCATGTATCTAAGAGCCTCTGAACCACCATTGCATATCTTAGTTCAGTTCAGGGGGTTCCAGCCTTTTTTGCGCCATAGACCAATACCATTAACGAAGGCGTCCATTGTTCACAGGTTGGGAACCCTTAGGTTAGTTAATTAGAGAAACTGTACAGTAACGGGCCCTTTGGTTCCAACGAGCCAGTGCCCAAGTGACCGATTAACCCAGTAATATGTCTTTGGACAGTGCGAGGAAACGGGTGCACCCAGAGGTCACGGGAAGTACTCGCTAACTCCTTACAGACAGCGGGCAGACTTGAACCCATGTTGCTGGCGCTGTAATAATGTTATGATAAGTGCTTCGCCACCAAGTTGCCCCTATCAGCTTCCAACAACACCCCGGCTGCACATTCCAGGCACCTCATCGGTACCTTTTAAAAAAAAACTTGCCCTGCGCATCTCCTTTAAATTTTCTCCCCCTTACCTTAAATACAAGTCCGGTAGTACCATTTCTATCCTGGAATAAAGACTGTCAACATTACCAATAACATTTCTTTTTATATAGATATATATATATATATATATATATATATATATATATATAGTCACCCGATAGCATGAATATTGATTTCTGCCTCGAGATAAAATCTCCTCCCCTCTACACTTCTTCAATTTCCCATCCTGGCCTCTTGCCTCTCTCGCCTCCCCCTAGAGCCCCTCCTCCTTCCCTCTCTCCTACAGTCCACTCTCCTCTCTCATCAGATTCTTCCTTCTCCAACCCCTGATCTTTTCTTCACCTATCTTTAGCTAGCCTCCTTACCCTCCCACACCTACTTATTCTGGTGTTTCCCCCCTTCCTTTCCAGTACAGATGAAGTGCATCAGCCCAAAACATCGACTGTTTATTAATTTCCATTAACGCTGCCTGACCTGCTGAGTTCCTCTAGCATTTTGTGCGTGCTGTTCAATCGTATTTCCTTTCATCTCCAGAGAAAATAATCAGTCCAATCCTTCTTATTCTAATCCAGGTGGAATCCTGGTAAATCTCTCTGCATCCTTTCCAAAGCTCCCACATCCCTTCTGTAATGAAGTACCAGAATAGCACATGATACTCTAAGTGCAACCTAACCAAATTCTTATATACATTCAGTGGCCACATAATAAGGTACCTGCTGTAACTAATAAAGCGGTCACTGAGTCACGTCCATGGCTGTAGCCCATCCACTTCTAGGTTCGATGTATTTGTGTTCAGAGATGCTTTTCTGCACACCACTGGTGTAACGTGTGGTTATTTGAGTTACTATCGCCTTCCCGTCAGCTTGAACCAGTCAGGCCATTCTTCTGACCTCTCTCATTAACAAGGCATTTTCATCCATAGAACTGCCACTCAGTTTTTTTTTGTTTTTTTTGCTCCATTCTCTGTAAACTCTGGAGACTGCTGTGCATGAAAATCCCAGGAGATCAGCAGTGTCTGAGATACTCAAACAAACTTGTACGAGACCAACAATCATTCCGTGGTCAAAGTCACTTAGATCACGTTTGTTCCCCATTCTGATGTTGGTCTAAACAACTGAACCTCTTGACTATGTATGCATTGGGTTGCTGCAACACGATTGGCTCATTAGATATTTGCATTAATGGAGTGCACCTAATAACGTGGCCAATGGGTGTAGCTGAAGCAATCTGTATTAAAAACCTTCAATATTTTATTTCTGTAATGATTCATAGACCTGTAAAAACAGTCATACAATGGAAAGTAAATTTTCTTTAACCAAAGAACTACTTTCAGAAGCAACACAAAGCACTTAAAAAGTCAGCTGGATATTAAAAAATAAATCGAAGAGGTACCCTGATGTGCTTACCCTCGACAACATAAACTTTAGTTAGAGGAAAACTGATACCCCTGGCCATCTCTTCAATGTTCAACTTCAATTCTCCCTCGGGTAGTGGAGTAAATTTATCAAACAGTGGCGCAATATAATCAGCATAGATAGTTACCAACACCTGAAAAAAGGAAGGGGGGGGGGGGAGGGAAGAAAAAAAAACAAAGAATTATGGCAAATGCTTCACAATTAGTTTTAATTATTACATTTGTCTAACCGAAAGCATTTACAAGCATTTATATTCTTTAATACAGCTTCTGCAGATTGGCTTATTAACGACCCATTCCCCAGAATATTGGCAGTCTCAATGGAATAACACTTTAATTTCAATCTCAATAAGAAAAGTTCACACCACAAACCAACATGGCTACAGCATTTGATCTTAAAAAGTTTATTCAAATCTTCAGGAAAACCGCAAAGGAATATTAGAACTTGAAATGCAGCTGTTTCTTGCATATTTGGCCAAATGAAAATGAAATGCAACTAGGCGATAGAGGGGAAAAATTCAGAGTGGATGAACGAACTACCTCTGGGGACTTTAGGGTTTGAAGCACAAACTAGCAGCAGCATTTTCCATTTATCCATACACTAAATCAACCAATTCTCCTTTTAAAATTAACAAAATTAATCTTAGTTTCTTAAACCATGCCATGTATTGCTAATGTGCTGCATTTGTCTACATTATAATCAGAATCAGTATTAATATCATTGGCATGTATTTTGAAATTTGTCGTCTTTGCGGCAGCAGAACAATGCAATACATGAAAGAGAAAAAAGCGTGAATTAAAGTATATATATATATATATATATATATATATATATTAAATAGTAGTGTAAAAATAAAGAAAGTAGTGAGGTAGTGTTCATGGGTTCAACGTCCATTCAGAAATCAGATGGCAGAGGGGAAGAAGCTGTTGCTGAATCGCTGAATGCATGCCTTCAGGATGGTAGCAATGAGAAGAGGGCATGTCCTCAGTGATGCCATCTTTTTCAGGCATCAATTCTTGAAGGTGTCCTGGACAAAAGCACTTTGAAATTTATTGGACATGAGCACTTGAAACTTGTCACCAGGTCACGATCAGATTTAACATGAATACAAGAAGGGAGAAAAGGCATCCCACCAATTGTACTTTAGTAGATGCAGCTGGAGATGTGAACCAGTTTAAGACTGAGCCAGATTTATGTCCAGCAGCTGGATAAATATTGTACAGATTTTCACAAGCTGCCACTTGAATAAAGATGGCAAGATTTTCCTTTTCCCCATTGAATTATATTCTATCACTTAAATCCTCCGGAAGGTTTAGAAAGGAAACTGGATGTTTCCAAGCAGAAGTAAGAATAAGCATTATTAGGTACTCACCAGAGAAACAATTAAAGTGAAGAGCCAGGCATAGATGAAAAAATAATCTCCACCAATTTTAATAATATACAACAACAGCGAGGTCACAGGCAGCAAAATGCATTGAGTTACTGCAAATTTCTTCAAGGCGTCTTTAAAAAAGAACCCCAAAGTCTGCAGAAATTAAAGACAATAGGTTACAACCCAGCCCAGGCATCCAGAACACTGAACAGCCATAAAAACAAACCTTTGTTCCAGCAGATCTGAACATACTGAATCCTGAAGGGTCTCAACCTCAAATATTAACTGTCCATTTCCCTTCATAGATGCTACCTGGCCCAGTGAGCTTCTTCAGCATTTTGAGAGTCGAGCAAATTAACACCATGATTTCAGATGGGCATTACCTGCATGTTTAAGATCTCTGCAGCAACAGTGAAAGTGGCGTCACATGTAGATAGGATCATAAAGAAAGTTTTTGGCACATTGGCTGTCATAGGTCAAAGTATTGAGCACAGAAGTTGGGATGTTATGTTGAAGTTGTACAAAATGTTGGTGAGGCCTAATTTGGTGTATTCTGTGCAGTTTTGGTCACCTGCCTACAGGAAAGAGGTAAATAAACTTGAAAGAGTACAGAGAAAATTTACAAGAACGTTACCAGAATTTGAGGAGACGAGCTACAAGGAAAGATGGAGTAGGTTACAACTTTATTCTCTAGAACGTAGAAGATTGAGGAGAGTTTTGAAAGAGGTATACAAAATTACCAGAGTACAGATAGGATAAATGCAAGCGGATCTTTTCCACTGAGGTTGGGTGGGGCTACAACCAGAGGTCATGGGTTAAGAGTGAAAGGTGAAATGTTTAAGGGGAACTCGAGGGGAAACCTCATCACTCAGAGGGTGGTGAGTGTGGACCTGCCAGTGCAAGTGGTCGATGCGATTTTGATTTCAACATTTAAGGGAAGTTTGGATAGGTATATGGATGGGTGGGGCATGGAGGGTTATGGCCTGGGTGCAGGTCGATGAGACTAGGCAGTTTAAATGGTTTGGCACGGACCGGATAGGGCGAAGGTCCTACTTCTCTGCTGCAGATTTTGTCCAAAAATCTGTGCTGTTTAAAATACAAGAGTAAAAATTCACTTCCTTAAAACCTGTGGGGTTCTATTTTTGAAAGTAAGGACTGAAATTTCACTCTGACATAATTAACAGCACACAGTGACAAAGAAAGAACACTTGGGCTGCGTCCAAGATAAACACCCACTTGTTCCAATGCTACAATCCTGACATGCAGATATATCACCAGACCTTCACTATCACAGTGTCAAAGTCTTGCAACACCCTATCCAAGTATCCTTGGATTCACCACTCTCTGGCTAAAGGAATTCCTCCTTATCTCCATTCTCAATAGATGCCTCGCTATTCTGAGGCTGTGTCCTGTGGTCTTAGATTCCCCCACCATGGGAAACATCCTCTCCACATCCACTCTATTGAGGGCTTTCAACATTCGATAGGCTTCAATGAGGTCGTTGAATTCCAGTGAGTAGAGGCCCAGAGCCATTAAACATTCCTCATATGACAAGTCTTTCAATCCCAAAATCACTTTCGTGAACATCATGGCTAGGGTTGTTGGGGTGTATTCTGAAGTTGGGGTATATAACAAATATTAATCTCAACAGCAATGCAACCAACCTTCACATCTGAATATGGATTGTTTAAGTTACATTGAAAATGCAGCTTGGAACAGAAGATATCCAATTGACTTGAGATGTCTGTATATGCATGAATGCAATCAACACCCCAAAGCATGACCACAACTCAGAGACCACAGTAATTAACACTTACTTTGGGTGCAAAGACCGCAGTATTTTTAAAAAGTGTTATGAGGGCATTGTGACTTCAGAAATTGGCCTGTTATATTTCTTCTTTAACATAAAAATGTGCTGTAATGTTGGGTCAGTGAAGTCTGTTTTTCTCTCTTTCTTGACTCCAAAGGCTGCCAGCTTGTGGGTGCCCCAAATAAAGACACATGACTTTTATACCTACCAGCTGCATCTCTCTGGTGACTTTGTTCACAGATATAATAGGGTCACGTGCCATTCATTCCAGCATTTAGGGGTACAGATAGTTCAACTCATCTTTTGAATAATGGTAATCAGGCCAAGCATTTAAAAAAAAAAAGACATCCTGGGGGAGAAAAATCACTGCAGCTGGAACAAAGCTTAAAGTTAATTGTTTTGTCATAAGTTACAGTACATGAATTGAGAGATGCTTTCTATCATTATAGTTAGGAGCTGTCAAAATGCCAGACAGGTTGGTCCATTTCTCAATTATACAGAACAATAGTAATTTGCTCAAAGTGCCTTCAAGTAGTAGACGTGGTATCTGAAAGGCCCTAAACAGCCCTGACTTTTGCCAATTGACCAGTCCCAGTCTGTCTGTGAAACAGTGAACCTAGACCTCAATAAACTCACAAAAATCATTCAAACCAACCAGGACCTGTGGATTCCTCTCAAGCCCCCAGTCATCCCAACTTGGAAATGTATTATTCCTTCTTTGCACCAGGGTCCAAATCCTGAAATGCCCTAGCCCAGGGGTCGGCAACCTTTTTGCCTCTGTGGGCCGGATTGCGTATTAATGAGCCGACGGTGGGCCAGATAAATGCCATTAAAAAACTTTGAAATATGGGAATTATCCATTTAAATACATCTAGTTATGTTTTGCCTCAAATTAATGAATAACGCATGCTAGAAAATCATTTGTGCTTAAGGTTGCCTACCCCTGCCCTAGCCAATAATACTGCAGGGCAGCAGCTTGGTCCTCTACTTCCTCAAAGGCAATCAGGGATGGGAATAAATACCTTTCACATATCTTTCATAAAAGATAGCACAACAATTTATGGTACCAGCGATGCGGGTTTATTTCCTGCCACTACCTGTTAGGAGTTAGCACATTCTCCCTGTGAGACGAGTTTCCTTCCACAATCCACAGACATACCGGTTAGTAGGTTAATTGGTCGTTGTGAATTGTTCCCTGTTTAGGCTAGGATTAAATCGGGGGATTGCTGAGTGGTGTGACTCAAAGGGCCTATTCTGTGCTGTATCTCAATAAAAATTAAAAATAAATTAAATTATTTAAGTACAACATTAAAATCTATTACCTGCTACATTTCATGCTAAGCAGCAGAAGAATTAACAGACACAAAATGCTTTTCTATGGAAAGGAATAAAGAGTCCTCATTGCGGACCCTTGATCTTAGCCTGAAACGTCAACATCATTTCCATATACGCTGCCTGACCTGCCAAGTTCCTCCAGCATTTGGTGTGCATTACAGTTCTTACATTAATGACAATGCATCCTGCGGTGCAATAAACCCTGCATTCCAGTACTATAAATCCCTCCCACTACATCGGGGTTTTTTTTAAGCCATGGACCCCTACTGTTAACCAAGGGGTCCGTGGACCCCAGATTGGGAATCCTGCTCTACATCTGTACACCCAGACACAGTCTCTTGTGTTCTTTAAGAAATGCCTTGGAAATACTTCTTTGCCATGACACGCCCGTCAGTTCTACGAAACTGCTTAGATAGCTTTACAGTCAAATTTGCTTGACAATCCACTTGTGAATTATTGGGGATATTCCACAATAAAACAGGCATATTTATTACTTGTGTGTTATTAGATTTGTTACTCCCCACAACAAAGCCAGGGTTAAAGTTGCTTCTTCTCCAATTACAGCCAAACATGGCAAATGCACTGATATGCAACTATCGCCTTGACAACAAGGATTAATCAATATCCAATTGCTTCTCTAACTCAGGTCTTTTAAAGAAATCAGTCTTCCAGGGAGAAGTGAAGCCATCCTATTTAATTACAAGCTTTCTCTGGGGATATTCATTTCTTTGGCAGCTGACTTGAATAAAAGATGTGCTGAATCTGATCACCTAACTACCTAAAACAGCATTGATATTCGACCTTCAAGGAAATCTTCAAAATTATTCGGAACTAATAGACATAAGAAAATTGGTAGATGCTGGAAATCCAAAGCAACACACACACACCCAAAATGCTGGAGGAACTCAGCAGGTCTGGCAGCATCTATGGAAATGAATAGATAGTCAACGTTTCAAGAGGAGACCCTTCTTCAGGACTGGGCGTTACGTTCCGGGGGATAACGATACAGGAACTGGAGTAGTGTGGAACTACCAAAACCACATTTGTAATCAGAAAACACAAATGTAATGATAAGCTCCAGAACAAATGATTGCTACATCCCAGGTAAGTAATGTCCAAAGTTCGGTCTATGGAAGCGTCTGTTGTAGCTAGTGGCACTGACACAGCTAAAGTTTGGAATAAGTGTATAATACATATTAATAATGACTCATTAACTGGTTTGCTCTTCAATTGATTTTCCTGTAGGTTACAGCCTAAGCTGTGGTCTGAGAGTATGTTCTTTCACTTACTGAAAGTGAGGCAGTTAATGAGGGAATGTGTGAAATAAGTGTTACACTGTGCCAAGGTTTGTTGGTTTAAACCATGGGAATTGCAACATGTACCCTACCACCAAATGATCACACTGGTTTAGGACATAGAACAGTACAGCACAGGAATAGGCCCTTCAACCCACAAAGTTGTGCTGAACCAGCTAAAATGTAAATTAAACCCAAAAACTAATCCCTCCTCCCTACAACATCCATATCCCTCTGTCTTCCTCATATCCATGTGTCTAGCTGAACGTCTTTTAAGAGCCTCTGATGTATTTGCTTCTACCACAATACCAGGCAGCACATTCCAGGCATCCACCACTCCAAGTAAAAAACTTACCCCTCACATCCTCTTTGAACCTATCCCCTCGCTCCTTCATTGCACACCCTCTGGTATTAGACATTTCTACCCTGGGGAAAAGGTACACCCTATTCTACCTATGCCTCTCAATCTTATAAACCTCTATCAGATCTCCCCCTCAGCCTCCCCCACTCCAGAGAAAACAAACTAAGTTTATCCAGCCTCTCATGCCCTCTAAACCAGGCAGCATCCTGGTACACCCCTTCAGCACCCTCTCCAAAGCCTCAACGTCCTGCCTATAGCGGGGTGACCAGAACTGTACGCGATACTCCAGATGTGGCCTAACCAGAGTTTTATAAAGTTGCAACATAAACTCTTGACTTTTGAACTCAATGCTTCAACTAACAAAGGCAAGTATTCCATAAGCTTTCCTAGCCAACCTATCGACCTGTGTACCCACTTTCAAGGAGCTATGAACTTGAAGAATTCTTTGTAGAGAACTCTTGCGGAAGTGATCAACATCATCACATCCCAAGAAAATGTCAATAAACAAAAAAATACAACCTAATTTATTATTAAATATTTTAAGGTAATTATTTAGACCCCATAGAAAAGGTTAGAAAGTTTGTCCACTCCATAATAATAGCTCATATTAAATACTTCATAGATGATAATGGCACTACAATCCAAACATATTCAGGACAGACCTGTTGATTGAAACCGTGTTTTTCTTCGATGACGAAGGTGTTGTAGATGCTCCAGGGGAGTCCTGTGGTTGCACTGAACAAGGTCGCCAGAAATAAGAATGTCAAAGATTGGCTTATCTGTTAACGGCAAGAAATGAAACAGGTTTTTTTTATTGCACACGACAAACAAGCTGCTATTGCAATGATCCGCAAGAGATGGAAGCACTTCAGGTAAGAAACATTCTACGATCTACAAGGCGCAGAAAATAAAAACTAGGCAGAACAGTTTAGCATGGACTAGATGGGCCAAAGGGCCTGTTTCTGTGCTGTAGTGCTCTATGATTCTATAAATGTGATATGGAAACTGCAGAATCCACAAGTTCCAGTGCTGCTCCAGCTATATCTACAGCTTCTGCCCTTTACCCTTTTTACTCTTGGGATTTCTAACCTCTCTCTCTGGACCAGATCAAGGCTGCTTGCTCCCACAACCCCAGACCTTAAACTTACTTGTTTCTGCAGCAATACCCCACATACCAAACCAAGCACATCAAGAATTGTGCACTGGATAGAAAAAATAAAAGTTACTGAGGTAAAACACCACAGGCATTATTTAATGGAATAATTCCAACTTTATTTTTCAAAAAAACAAAGTTTAAAGGAAATTCTATTATCAAAGTGTATGTCAAGCAACTCAGCCAGCTTTCTAACATTCCTGCTTGCTACACCCACAAACTGAATATGCCGATTAACTTTTGCAAATAACCACAATTAATAAAATTCAATATTACTTTTCCCAGTTTTGCCAACATTCTTCAGAGCTTGGTTACTTTAAAAAAAAATCCCAATTTTAAGTGAGGCCTTAATCATCTGTGCATAACTTTGGAGAAAAAAAAACTAGCCACTGAATTCGCTGCAAGTACAAATCAATTGAAATATTTGTTGAAGCTTATTTAAAAAGTAAATGCAATGGTCGAGTAAGGAGAAAGAAATGGTCAAAGTGATAAAAGTGGTAAAAGTGACTTTCTATACTACTATACAGTATATTGACATAGCGCAGAAGACAACCTCTTTGGGCCATCTCAATTTGCCATATTGAGTTAAATTGATTTGACAGCACTTGGCCCATATCCTCTAAATCTCTCCTGTCCCAATGTGTTGTGTCCTAACTGTATCTGCCTCTACTACTACCACTGGCAGCTCATTCCATATACCCACCACCCTCCGTTTGGAAAAGCTTGCTCCCAAGGTCCTTTTTAATTTTTTCCCCCTCACATTTAGAGTCATAGTTGAATGAGCAGAATTTGACCCATCAAGTCTGCGTCACCATTCCATCACAGCTGGTCCATTTCCCTCTCAGCCCCAATCTCCTGCCTTCTCCCCTTAACCCTTCATGCTCTAATAAAAGAATCTATCAACCTCTGCCTTAAATAGAGCCAATGACTTGGCCTCCACAGTCGCCTGTCCACAGAATCACCACTCTCACTAAAGAAATTTCCTTCTCTCCGTTTTAAATGGACGTTTCTTCTATTCTGAGGCTGTGTCCTCTGGTGCTCAACTCCCCCACCATAGGAAACAACCTCTCCACATCCACTCCATCAAGGCCTTTCAAGATCTGGTAGGATTCCCACTCATTCTTCTAAAGTCCAGGGAGTAGAGGCCCAAAGCATCAAATGCTCCTCATAATAAGCCTTTCAATCCCAGAATCATTCTTATGAACCTCGTTTGGACTCTCTCCAATGTCTGCATATCCCTTCTTAGATATGGGGCCCAAAACTGCTCACAATAGTCTGAGTGAGGGTTTATATAAAGCCTCAACATTACATCCTTGCTTTTATATTCTAGTCGTCTCAAAATGAATGCTACCATTGCACTTGCCTCACTCACCACCGACTCACCTTGCAAGTCAACCTTTAGGGAATCCTGCACGAGGACTCCCAAGTCCTTTTGCACCCCAGATTTTTGAATTTGCTCTTCAAAGATTGTCTGCCTGTTGTCAGCAGTCACATAACCAGGAGTTGTGATACGCACCAGCTGCTCGCACGATCATCCACCACCTGCTGCTACGGCTTCACGTGACCCTGATCAGGGAGGGGTTAAGCAATTGCTGCACATTGCCCAAGGGTGACCTGCAGGCTAGCGGAGGGAAGGAGCACCTTACACCTCCTTTGGTAGAGACACATCTCCAGCCTGCTACCATATAGGAGGGAGACTGAAAATCTGACTGAGTGGTATCACAACAACCTCTCACTCAGCAAGACTAAGCAGCAGATTATTGACTTCAGGAGGAAACCAAAGCTCTTGAGCCGATCCTCACTGGGAGACCAGGGGTAGAGAGGGTCAGCAACTTTAAATGCCTCAGTGTTACTATTTCGGAGGACCTATCCTGGCTCAGCACACAAGTGCAATTACAAAGAAAGCACGGCAGGACCTTTATTTCCTTAAAAGTTTGCAAAGATTCGGCATGATATCTAATGATTTGACAAAATTCTATAGCAGTGTGGTGGAGAGCATATTGACTGGCTGCATCACAGCCTGGTATGGAAACACCAATGCCCTTGAACAGAAAATCCTACAAAATGTAGTAGATATGGCCGAGTCCATCACAGTAAAACCCTGCCTCGACATGGAGTGCTGTCACAGTAAAGCAGCATCCATCAGGAACCTAGCCAGGACATGCTCTCTTCTCACTGGTGCCATGAGGAAGGTGGTACAGGAGCCCCAGGGCTCCCACCAGCAGGTTCAGGAAAAGTTATTACCCCTTAACCATCAGGCTCTTGAACCACTGGGGATAACTTCACTTGCCCATCATTGAATTGTTCCCACAACCTAATGGACTCACTTTTCAGGACTCTTCATCTCATGTTCTCGATATTTATTGCCTGTTTATTATTAATATTATTTTTCTTTTGTACTTGCAAAGTTTGTCGTCTTTTGCATATTGGTTGTTTGTCCACTCTGTTGGGTGCAGTCTTTCATTGATTCTATTATGGCTCATGGATTTACTGAGTATGCCCACAAGAAAACAAATCTCAGTTGTACATGGTGACATATACGCACTTTGATAATTCACTTCGAACTTTGACGCACCAGAAAGACAGTCAACTCCTTTAAAGAAAGGAAAGATTGGAGGTAAAGAAAGGAAAGATTGAACAGATTGGAGGTAAAGGAGACCGAGAACAAATGAATAGTAAAAATGATCATTGCCCAAGATGTCTAACAATTTATTAAAGTGGGAATGTGATAAATGTCCCATTTTCTAACTCAGATGTTAATAGATTTACCTTAAAGCATAAGCACCTTTTATAAATAACACAACCAGATCCTTAACTTTCTGCAACTAGATTAAAATCCAGCAGGTTCTTAAAAATAAGGGACTGAAAAAAGGAGACCAAAAGGAAAAGAGATGAAAACCAAGCTGCCACTTGTACAAAGCAAACAGTAGCTAGGCGTAGGTCCGTCATTAGGTTCTGTAGATTCACACTGCACTGAATTTGATTTGAGTGCACGTATTGTTAATGCCTTCACTTTTCTGTAAGCTCCAGCCCAATAATATGTACAGCAGCTGCTCAAGTAAACAGTTGCCAGAAAGCAGGACGCATGAAGGTCTTAGAGAGAGAACACCTGTATGGCAACAGCACAAAGGGTTTATTTTGAATAAAGCCCAGCACTAAGGCTAACTAGATCTGTTCCACACCTGTTGATGGCTCTGACTCAAAAGCCATAGACCCAAGTATTGTTGCAACCATCTTCCACTCTTAAACTATCCATTTGAGACAGAGACACACAAAATGTTTTAAAAAAGCCTGCTTAATCAGTCAGGAATCTTGATGTTACACTCAGTGGCCACCTTATTAAGTACACCTGCTCAAAAATGCAAATATCTGATCAGCCAATCATGTGGCAGCAACTCAAGGCATAAAAGCATGCAGACATGGTCAAGAGGTTCAGACCAAACATCAGAAAGGGGCAAAAAAATGTGATCTAAATGTGCGTGAAATGGGCTGCCGGCAATGGTGGTGGAGGCGGATACGAAAGGGTCTCTTAAAGAGACTCCTGGACAAGTAGATGGAGCTCAGAAAAAGAGCACGCTATGCGTAACCCTAGGTAATTTCTAAGGTAAGGACATGTTCGGCAAAGCTTTGTGGGCCGAAGGGCCTGTATTGCGCTGTAGGTTTTCTGTTTCTAAGTGACTTTGACTGTGGAAGGATCGTTGGTGCCAGAAGGAGTGGTTTGAGTATCTTAGAAACTGCTGGTCTCCTGGGATTTTCACACAGAACAATCGCTTGAGTTTACAGGGAATGGCGCAAAAAACCAGTGAGCAGCAGTTCTGTGGGTGAAATGCTTTGCTAATGAGAGAGGTCAGAGGGGAATGGCCAGACTAGTTCAAGTTGACGGAAAGGAGACAGTAACTCAAATAACCACACGTTACAACAGTGGTGTTGCAGAACAGCATCTCTGAATGCACAACACATCTAACCTCGAAGTGAGTGGGCTACAGCAGCAGCGGCAGAGCAAACTGGGGTCCACTCTCATACCTAATAAAGTGGCTACTGAGTATACACCCTCAAAACAAAATAAATATCACAAAAATGTTATTGCAAATAACAACGTTCAGTTTATCAGCAGCAAGAAATTGAAATCAGTATTCAACTTGTGACAAACCAGGCACAAAACATATTCAATTTAATTCATGTCTGGAGCTTGATTTGTCATTCAGCGTTGCAAACTGTTGTTCTATCAAATAGCACTTACCTCATACTCGGGTCCCAGCCCAAAACGCCCCATGATATTTCCCGACACTTTCCAGAGAAAGGGAATTCCTCCCAACAACAGGATAAGCTGTAAAGAGAGCAGCAAAGTTAAAACCAGAACCTATAAATATATTCACAAAAATGATTCCAGGATTGAGTGGCTTATTATATGAAGAGTGTTCAATGGCTCTGGGGCTCTACTCACTGGAATTTAGAAGAATGAGGGGTAACCTCATTGAAACCTATTGAATGTTGAAAGGCCTTCATAGGGTGGATGTGGAGAGGTTATTTCCTGTGGTGGGAGAGTCCAGGAACAGAGGACACAGCCTCAGAATAACGAGGCATCCTTTTAGAACAGAGATGAAGAGGAATTTCTTTAGCCAGAGAGCGATAAATCTGTGGAAATTGTTGCTACTGGCAGCTGTGGAGGCCAAGTCTTTACATATATTTAAGACAGAGATTGATAGATTTTTGATTGGTCAGGGTATGAAGGTATACAGGAGAAGACAGGAGATTGAGGCTGGGGGGGGGCGGGGAGGGGGGAATGGATCAGCCATGATGAAATGGCAGAGTAGACAATGGGCCAAATAGCCTAATTCTGCTCCTATTATCTCATGATCGTAATTTTACTCCAGGTACTCAACCCAGACTTGAGGCACGTAGACAATGGTTACAAGCACAAAGATCTTTCATATGTTCTGGAACACAAAATAGTACAGCACAATACAGGGCCTTTGGCCCACAATGTTGTGCCTACATTTAACCTACTCCAAAGTCAATTTTACATTTCCTTCCTGTGTAGCCATCCATATGCCCATCTCAGAGTCAATTAAATATCCCTAATGTTTCTGCCTCTACCAGCACCCCGGTAGCTCATTCCATGCACTCACCACTCTCTTAAAAAAAACCTGTGATATCCCCTCCTGTCCCCATATATTCCTCCAATCACCTTAAAATTATACCCTCTTCTGTTAGCCATTTCCACCCTGAAAAAATGGTGTTGGCTGTGCACGCTATCAATGCCCCTCAACTTATACATCTCTTCAAGCCATCTCTCATCCTCCTTTGCTCCAAAAAGCTCTAGCTCACTCAACTTTTCTTTGTAAAACATGCTCTCTAACCCACACAGTATCTTGTTAATCTCCTCTGCACCCTCCATGTCTTTTCTATGATGCAGCAACCAGAACTGAACACAATACGGAATATGTGGAACTTAAACCTCGTTTTTGATGGTTATCACCAATCCAACACAAACAAGTAAAACTATAAAATAACCCAAATCCAGATTTACTGATCAACTGTCACTTAAGTCCAATTTCTCTCTACTTTATTTCAAGAATTACATACCCAGTTGAAGTCCAAAGTAGTTTTAAAGCCAAATACATCTAATTTTACAACACAATATATCCAGTTTCATGAACACACCAGAAAATTTCTATTTAAAAGAGAAGTCAACACTAACTCCATTTCTCTCGTCACAAGTGCTGCTTAGCTGCTGAATACTTCTATTTTTAAAAAAGTATTTCTAGCAACAGCAGTTCTTGTTTGACCTTCAGCTCTCACTTATGACCTGCTATATGTGAAATAAAACTTAGCTAATCCAGGAAAATGTAAAGGATCAAAGGTTCATTTTATTATCAAAGTATGTACACAGAACACAACTCTGAGATTTGTCTTCTCCAGATAGCCATGAAATACAGAAAATCGTCAAGACATCAACTCTGCAGATGCTGGAGATCCAGAACAACACGAAGTGTTGGAGGAACTCGGCAGGTCAGGCACCATCTTTGGAGGGGAATAAACAGTCAATATCTTAACGGGGGACCCTTTATTAGGATTGGAATGGAAGGCAGAAGGTGCCAGAATAAAGTGTGGGGAGGGGGGAGGAGTATAAACTGCAGGTGATAGCTGAAGCCAGGTGAGAGGGCAGGTGTTTGGGGGAGGGAAGAATCTTATTGGTCAGTGTAATTCTACAGTCAGCTGAAATGGTTTTACGCACTACTCACCGTTCCCTCGATTTCGGAGTACAGCCCAGACCAGAATCCAAAGTTACTTTTATCCAGCTGGTAGAGGCGAGATTTCTCAAATGTTTCGGAGTCCATGATCATCCCCAGTTCCTCGGGGACCAGCGTGGTGTGTCTATACGTCTTGCGCTAAACATTGGGAAAGTATATTAGCACAGGGAAAGTCCGCCAGCCCTAATCCCCTCCCTGGCCACTTATGCTTATGTAATGTTCCACAGTAGAACCGTCATTGGATAGAGCAACTTTATGTCCAGAGAACGGATTCTCTGATACAGCCAGAACAAAATGACCTAATCCAGATTTTTAAAACATTACCTGACAATAGCTCAACGGAAAAACCTAACTGACTGCACCACCCCCTCTGCAGGCCTCTCACTATTCAACTGCAATGCCTCAGTCACATCAACTGATTCAGCACAGACTCATGAACCTGGAATCTTGCCCTCAAGACCACATCTGGTAATACATCCACTCACTCAGTGCTGGCAAACTGTGAAATAAATATCTCTCTCTCTCAATAGTCAGGCACGAGGTGGAGGGGGGCACCCGTACAAGAAGAAAATGAACATGCTTGTGAAGACGAGACCCAGGATATGCCATGATGTTGATTGGTACTACGTAGATTAGAAACATAAGGAAAGAGAGAAGGAGGCCAGCAAGCACTCAGAGCCTGCTTCACTATTCAAGATTTTCTGTCTCAATCTTACTTTCCTGCATTGTTCCCCTTGGACCTTCAAATATTCAGAAATCTATCAGTCTGCGATGAATTCAAAGGTAGACATGAGAGCAGAATTATGCCATTTGGCCCATCGATTCTTCACCTCCATTTGATCATGGCTGATTTACTTTCCTTCTCAACCCCATTCTCCTGCCTTTTTCCCATAACCTTTGACGCCCTAACCAATCAACCCCTGCTTATGACTTGGTCTCCACAGTCGTCTGCGGCAATAAACTCCACAAATCTATATCTTGTTGAGATGAAGAATTCCAAATCGGAATCAGGTTTAATATCACCGGCACATGTCGTGAAATTTGTTGTTAAGAGGCAGCAGTACATTGCAATACATAATAATTAAAACTGAAGTGTGTATATATTTTATAAAACGGTTAAATTAAACTAGTGCAGAAAGGGAAAAAAAAGTAGTGAGGTAGTGTCATGGATTGAATGTCCATTTAGAACTCAGATAGCAGAGGGGAAGAAGCTGTTCCTGAATAGTTGAGTGTGTGCCTTCAAGCTCCTGTACCCCTTTCCTGATGGCAGCGATGAGAAGAAATAGAAATAAAACAGAAGGATGGTAGAAATGAATAACTATCACGCTCAGCAGAAAGGCAGTTCTCCATTCCTTCAAATCTTTTTTTTCTGAGACTGGAACCCCACCCAGGTTCTGGTCTCCTCTGCATCCTCTTTGTAACCAGCCTGTTGAGCCTTAAAAACATTTTGGAAGTTTTAATTAGCTCTTCTTCCATTTACATAAATTCTAGAGGAGATGGACTTAGTCTCCTACCATCACCAATCTCCACTGCACTCACTGCACGCCAAGTCCAAGTCCATGTTACTCAGGTACAGAGAACAAAAGTGTACACAATACTCCAGCTGGTGTAAAACTACAGAAATACTTCTATTAGCATGGCACAGAAGCGAGTGCAATGCTTGACAGCACCAGGTTCACCTCCACCACTCTCTGTAAGGAGTTTGCAATGCTCATTGACTTGTTGCCGACTCTCTCCCCACCCCCCCCCCCATTTCATTTTTTACTTAGAGATAGTGTGGAAAGACCCTTTTGGCCACATCACCAATGAACTCACCTACTTAATCCTAGCCTAATCCCAGAACAACTTGCAATGAACAATTAACCTACTGACCGATCTGGCTTTCAACTGTGGGAGGAAATCGGAGCACCCACACGGTTCCCATACAAACTCCTTACAAATGGCATCGAAACTGAATGCCCCAAGCTGCAAAAGCATTGTGTAAACCACTATATTAACAAGGCGCCATAAACAATAATGTGAGATAATCATTTGGATGAGGTTGTTGAAGTAATTAATGCATGCAACTTCAGTAAAATGCCAAAGCAGTGAAGGTGAAACATTCCCTGGGAATGAACGGCTTTAATGTAGGTGGAGTGGGTACTGGATCTGAGCCTGCAGTCATGGAGTTCAGAAGGATGAAAGGGATCTCACTGAGAGAGACTAGAGGTGGTTTTTGAAAGTGATCCCAGGGATGAATGGGTTAATGCATGAGGAGTGTTTGTTGGCTCTCTAAGCCTATACACACTGGAGTTTAGAAGAATGAAGGGGGATCTCATTGAAACCTACCAAATATTGAAAGGCCTGGATAGAGTGGATGTGGAGTTGCTTCCAATAGCGGGAAAGCCTTGCACCAAAGGGCACAGCCGAAGGATATTCGAACAGGGGTTCCCGTGGACTCCTTGCTTAATGGTATTGGTCCATTGCATAAAAAGGCTGGGAACTGCTGCTCTAGAACAGATGAGGAGGAATTTTGTGGTGAATCTGAGGAATTTATTGCCACAGGAAGCTATGGTAGCCAAGTTAAAGCTGAGGTTGGTAAGATTCACAGCAAAGGTTATGTGGCGAAGGCAGGAGAATGGGGTTGAGGGGAAAATAAATCAGCCATAACTGAATGGGCTGAATGGCCCAATTCTGCTGTCTTAGGGAAAGTCGGATACAGAACGGACCAAGGAGAAATTGTTACAGCAAGTTCCTTAGCAGCTGAAATGAGCTGGATCTTCAGGAAACAACACACATCAAAGTTGCTGGTGAACGCAGCAGGCCAGGCAGCATCTGTAGGAAGAGGTGCAGTCGACGTTTCAGGCCGAGACCCTTCGTCAGGACTAACTGAAGGAAGAGTAACACTGCATGTCAACTGAGACCTGCCAATTCAACCCATACCAGATATGACAACTCCCTTATCCCTCTCCATAGACCACTGACCTGCTGATATTTCAGGGTTTAAATTGTGCTTTGGGTAGCTTGTAGCCTCTACAAAGTCACCGACATTTCTAGCCGATTTCCCTCCACCCCAGCTTTCTCAATTTCCAAAAACTTTCAATTGTGCAATTACTTGTGACCTTAGGGTCATGAACATTTCAGAGCGGCTGCAGAATATTCTCAAACGAGAGGGTAAGCAGCCAGAGATCGTGGTGTACATTGGCACATTAGATAAAAAGTGGATGAGGTCCTATGCAGAGAGTATAGGGAGTTAGTAAAGAGGCTGAAGAGCAGGATCTGCAAGGTAAGATTACTGCTAGTACCACATGCTAGTCAGGGCAGGAACAGGATGATAGTACAGATGAATGAGTGACTGAGGAACTGGCACAGGAAGCAGGGTTTCAGATTTCTGGATCATTGGGATCTCTTCTGGGAAAGGTGTGTCCTGTACAAAATGGTCGGGTTACACCTGAACCTGAAGGAGACCAATATCCTTGCCAGCAGGTTTGCTAGAGCTGTTGGGGAGGGTTTAAACTAATTTGGCAGGGGGATGGGAACCAGGGTAATAGGGCCACGGATGGGCAATTGATATACAACTAGATGCGGTGTGCAGTGAGACGGCGAGGAAGGACAGACAGATGATGGGGCAAAATTGCAGCCTGTGGGATGAGTTTAAGTGCCAGATGGGGGTTAAAAAAAAATCAAAAAGGGTGATGAATACACCAGTGATGGTGTCATATTTGAATGCATGCAGCAAACAGAATAAGGTAAACGGTCATGTAATGCAGTTAGAGATTGACAGGTATGACGTTGTGGGCAACTCTGAGTAGTGGCTGAAAGAAGATCATAGTTGGGAGCTTAGCATCCAAGGATACATACTGCAATCAAAAGGCCAGGCAGGTAGGCAGGCGGGGTGAGGTAGCTCTGTTGGTAAAAATAAAACAAAATTAAATCCTTAGAGTGTTGACATAGGGTTGGAAGATGTGGAATCCTTGTGGGTAGAGTTAAGAAACTGCAAGGTAAATAAACCCTGTTATATAGAAGCCTCTGGACAGTAGGCAGGGTGCAGGATATAAATTATAGCTAGAGATGGAAAAGGCATGTAAAAAGGACACTGAGGATATTTCAATATGCAGGTAGACTGGACAAAATTAGACTGGTGCTGGATCCTGAGAGAGAGAATTGGTAGACCGTCACTACAAGATAACTTTTTAGAGCAGCTTGTGCTTGAGTTTACTAAGGGATCAGCTATTCTGGACTGGATGTTGTGTAATGAACCAGACTTGATTAGCGAACTTAAGATAAAGAAACCCTTAGGAGGAATTTGATAGAATTCACCGTGCAATTTGAGGGGGAGAAGATAAATCAGATGTATCAGTAGAGAAAACAGAATTACAGAGGCATGGGAGAGGAGCTGGCCAGGCAGGGATGACGGCAAAACAGCGATGGGTGGAGTTTGAAACAATTCAGAAGGGGCAGGATAGACACCTCTCAAAGTAGTAGTATTGTAAAGACAAGAGGCAACCATAGCTAACAAGGGAAGTCAAATACAGCACAAAAGGAAGAGAGGGCATATAGTATCCCAGAAATTAGTGGGAAGTTAGAAGATTGGAAGCTTTTAAAAACCAACAGAAGGCAACTAAAACAAAAAGGCACAAGGAGAGAAAAAATGAAATTGGAAGCTAAGCTAACCAATAATATACAAGAAGATACCAACTTTTTTTTTAAGATACATAAAGAGTAAGAGGTGAGAGTAAATATTGGACCACTGGAAAATTACGCTGAAGAGGTAATAATGGGGGACAAAGAAAAGGTGGAGTATTTTGCATCAGAGAGCTGGTGATCTCTTTGGAGACTCACCTGGCAGAAGGCAATGGCAAACCACTGCTGTAACTTGCCTCGTACACGATTTCCCAATACGTCAGCGCAGCGTGGAAGGAAATCGTCCACTAACTGGAACTAATTCCGGATTCAACATAGCTTTCCTTTTCCTTCACAGTGGAAGACACTAGTAGTATGCCAGAAATTCAAATGTCAGGGGGCAAAAGTGAGTTTAGTTCTATTATTAAGCAGGTGATTGTTTGAGAAACTGGAAGGTCTGAAGGTAGACATCATCTTGACTAGATGGACTACACCCCAGTGCTCTGAAAGAGGTGGCTAAAGAAATTATGGAGGCATTGGTATTCGTCTTTCAAGAATCACTAGATTCTGGAATGGTTCCAGAGTACTGGAAAATTGCAAATGTCACTCCAATCTTTAAGGAGGGAGGGAAGCAAAAGAAAGGAAATTACAACCCGGTTAGACTGACTTCAGTGATTGAGAAGATGTTGGAGTCTGTTATTAAATACGAGTTTTCAGGGTACTTGGAGGTACATGATAAAATAAGCCATAGTCAGCACTCTTTCCTCAAGGAGAAATCTTGCCTGACAAATGTGCTGGAATTCTTTGAGGAAATAACAGGCAGGATAGACAAAGGAGAGTCAGTAGAAGTTGTTTACTTGGATTATCAGAAGGCCTTTGACAAGGTGCTACACATGAGGCTGCTTAACATGATAACAGCCCATGGTATTACAGGAAAGGTACTAGCATGGACAGAAGATTGGCTGACTGGCAGGAGGCAAAGAGTAGGAATACAGGGTCTTATTCTGGTTGGCTGCCGGTAACAAGTGGTGCTCCACAGAATTCAGTATTAGGACTGCTTCTTTTCATGCTATATGCCAACGATTTCGATGATGGAATTGATGGCTTTATGTCCTATACAAAGGAGCGGAGGGGCAGGTAGCATTAAGGAATCCGGGAGTCTGCAGAAGGACAGACAGATCGGAAGAATGGGCAAAGAAGTGGCAGATGAAAGTGGCGTGGTCATACCCTTTGGAAGAAGGAAGGCAACCATTTTCTAAACAGGGAGAAAATTCAGAAATCTGAGGTGCAAATAAACTTGCAAGTCCTTGTGCAGGATTCCATAAAGGTTAACTTGCAGGTCGAGTCGGTGGTAAGGAAAGCAAATGCAATGTTAACCTTCATTTCGAGAGGGCTAGAATACAAGAACAAGAATGTAATGCTGAGTCTTTACAAAGCATTGGTCAAACTGCACTCAGGATATGGTGGGCAACTTATCTAAGAAAAGATGTGCTGGCATTGGTGAGGGTCCAGGGGAGGTTTGTGAGAATGATTCTGGGAAGGAAATGTTAACGTACGAGGAATGCTTGATTGCTGTGGGCCTGTACTTGCTGGAGTTTAGGAGAATACGAGGAAATCTCACTGAAACCCATCAAATATTGAAATGGCCTAGATAGAGTGAATGTGGAAAGGACATTTCCTATGGTGGGGCAGTTTAGCTTCAGAATAGAGGGTCATCCATTTAGAACAGAGATGAAGAGGATCTTCTTTAGCCAGAGAGTAGTGAATCCATGGAATTTATTGCTACAGATGGCTGTGGAGGTCTTGTTATTGAATATATTTAAAGCGGAGGTTGATAGGTTCTTGATTAGTTAGGGCATCAAAGATTACGGGGAGAAGGCTGGAGAATGGGGTTGAGAGAGTTAATAAATCAGCCATGTTGGAGTAGCAGATCAGACTTGATGGCAAGTGGCCCAATTCTGCTCTATGTATTATGATCTTCACAAGTCATCATCCCAGAGAAAAAGTCTTCGGAAACTGAGAAAACTGGAATGGAGGAAATGGTCCAAAATATAGATGGCTTTCTCCACTGGATCCGTGACAAGACATAGCTGCCCAACACAGTTATGACAGTTATGAAACGACCCAAGTGATTTCTACCTCAACCGCAGTTAGTATCCCATGTCAGGTTGCACATCATCCCAGTTAGTCAAAGAAATCTCCCATCATTCCAAATCCCACTTTTCACCTTCACTTTTCCACAGATTCTGTTTATTCCTCCAGATGTTACATTATCAGTCCAGATGTTTATTCCTCCAGATGTTACATTATCAGTCTAACATTTAAATTTAATACCCAATATAACTGCTCTAATTTACAAAAAATGTTAAAGGAATCAATATAATTGCATCATAAGCAAACACAGGAAAGCAGCATCCATCATCAGATGCCCACTGTCCAGGCTATGCTCTCTGCTGCCAACGAGAAGCAGAAAAAAGGAGCCATAGGTCCCACTCCACCAGGTTCAGGAACAGTTATTCCCCTATAACCATCAGGCTCCCGAACCACCATGGATAACTTCACTCACCTCAAATCTGAACTAATTCCACAACCTATGGACTGACTCTCTCTACAACTCATGTTCCCAATTTTTTTTGTATTTGCACAGTTTGTCTTTTGCACATTGGTTGTTTGTCCATCTTTGTGTAGTTTCTCGCTGATTCTATTGTTTTTCGTTGTACCCACTGTGAATATCGGCAAGAAAATGAATCTCGGGCTACTATATGGTGACATATGCATCCTTTGATAATAAATTTTCTTTAAATTTTACTTTGAACATTGCACATTAAAATGAACCATATTCTTAAAGAGACTTCAAAACTCACAAGTGGCCCTAAGCCACTGTGAGAACCAGTAAGACTACAGAATTCATCCCTTTATCCTAACTTTAAAATACAAAATAACATATACTTCAATTAAATTCAAAGTCTACCCTTAACTCTAATGGATAGAGATTGCAAAGGTCCCTTTCACTCATCCAAAATCTGCAGGGTGCTTGTGATAGTGGGTGGAATTGTTAATTTAAATTTATAGTTCAAACACTGCCGCTTTATCTCCAAATGCCTGATAGACTGTTGCAATGATGGGGGCTTCCTTAAATACCAGAGGGCATGTGTTGAAGGTGAGGGGTAGGGTTTTTTTTTTAACTCAGAGTGGTGGATGCCTGGAATGCACTGCCTGTTATGGTGGTAGAGGCAAATAGAGACTTTTAAGAGACGGTTGGATAGGCACATAGATGCAAGGAAGATAGAAGAATATAGACATGGTGTAGGTAGGAGGGATTAGTATTTGGGTTTTTTGATTTACTTTTTAGCTGGCTTGGTACAACACTGTGGACCGAATGGCTCGCTCATGTGCTGTACCGTTCTATGTTCTAAATAAAAAGGCGCGGCCACAGCCCGGAGGGGAAGTTCCCAGCCCAAACCCCTCTCCGCCCTCACTGGGGGCCCAGGCCTGGCCCTCACTCACCTGCCGCTGGGCCAGGTAGGCCTCCCAGAGGTACACGGCCCAGGAGAAGAGCAACACCGAGTAAAAGATTCGGTTCTCGGTGTTTAATTCTGACACGGCCTCGAACATGGTCCCGGGCAATCTCGTCCACTACTTCTCTTCTGAATGAATTACTCCGCACACGGCTCCTGAAAATCAAGGGGCCGGCTTCTACGTGGACGGCCCCAGATACCCCTGGTTTCTGAACCGGCTTTTCCCCCTTTCTCGCTTTAACTCTTAATTTTATTGATCTGTCCCTCCCTTTTCTTAAGCCCCTCAAACACTGATCTGGCGCTTGGTGCCGGCTGCGCCACCCTTAAATCAGTCCGGGCGGACAGGAAGTTGGAGTGCCAGGAAGCTTCGTTCCAGCGTGGAGGCAGAGTTCCCCCAGTCTCCCTGCAGACAAGAGGAAATGTTCTTAACAAATGCAAAATACTGAGATATTTTTTTAAAAAACACGCCTGGTTGTATAGTGATAACTTAGTACACGAATTAAGACGATTCTATGGTGTCATTAAATCAAAGTAATAAAGTGTGGGCAGAGGTGTGGAGATATGTCTCCGCCAAAGGAGGTGTAAGGTGCTCCTTCCCTCCGCAAACCTGCAGGTCACCCTTGGGCAAGGTGTGGCACCTGCTTAGCCCCCTGATCAGGGCCACATGAAGCCATGGGAGCTGCAGGTGAATGGGCGTATATGAGCAGCTGGTGCATATTGTTGCATGCCATCTTGGACAATGTCTCCCATCCACTACATAATGTACTGGGTGGGCACAGGAGTACATTCAGCCAGAGACTCATTCCACCGAGATGCAACACTGAGTGTCATAGGAAGTCATTCCTGCCTGTGGCCATCAAACTTTACAACTCCTCCCTTGGAGGGTCAGACACCCTGAGCCAATAGGCTGGTCCTGGACTTATTTCTTGGCACAATTTAGGCCATAAGACCATAAGACAAAGGAGCAGAAGTCGACCATTCAGCCCATCGAGCCTGCTCCGCCATTTTATCATGAGCTGAGCCATTCTCCCATTTAGTCCCACTCCCCTGCCTTCTCACCATAACCTTTGGTGCCCTGGCTACTCAGATACCTATCAATCTCTGCCTTAAATACACCCAATGACTTGGCCTCCACTGCTGCCCGTGGCAACAAATTCCATAGATTCACCACCCTCTGACTAAAAAAATTTCTTTGCATTTCTGTTCTGAATGGGCGCCCTTCAATCCTTAAGTCATGCCCTCTCATACTAGACTCCCCCATCATGGGAAACAACTTTGCCACATCCACTCTGTCCATGCCTTTTACATATTACTATTTAATTATTTATGGTTTTATTACTATTTATTTATGGTGCAACTGTAATGAAAACCAATTTCTCCCGGGATCAATAAAGTATGACTATGACTACATCACAAGTCCTGGTTATGTGACCTCTGACAGAAGGCAAACAATCTCTGAAGAGTATTGATCAAGTCAAGTTACTTTTTATTGTCATTTCAACCATAACTGCTGGTACGGAACATAGTAAAAATGAGACAACGTTTTCCAGGACCATGGTGCTACATGAAACAATACAAAAACTACACTGAACTACGTAAGAAAAAACACAAAAACTACGCTAGACTACAGACCTATCCAGGACTGCATAAATTGCACAAAAACAGTGCAGGCACTACAATAAATAATAAACAAGACAATAGGCACGGTAGAGGGCAGTAGGTTGGTGTCAAGCCAGGCTCTGGATATTGAGGAGTCTGATGGCTTGGGAGAAGAAACTGTTACATAGTCTGGTCGTGAGAGCCCGAATGCTTCGGTGCCTTTTTCCAGATGGCAGGAGGGAGAAGAGTTTATATGAGGGGTGCGTGGAGTCCTTCATAATGCTGTTTGCTTTGCGGATGCAGCGTGTGGTGTAAAGGTCTGTAATGGCGGGAAGAGAGACCCCGATGATCTTCTCAGCTGACCTCAGTATCTGCTGCAGGGTCTTGCGATCCGAGATAGTGCAATTTCCGAACCAGGCCGTAATGCAGCTGTCATCTGCCTTGTAAAGGCACTGCCCAGAAGAAGGCAAAGGCAAACCACTTCCGTAGAAAAAAAAAATGCCAAGAACAATCATAGTCATGGAAAGGAAGACCATGATCGCCCACGTCATGCAACATGGAACATAGTGATGATGATGAACAAGAGGTGACAAATGTGCTACCATTTTTACTGACATCAAATCACTTTTAAAAAAACATTCAGACCCAAGTCCAATAGTGCCCAAGTACCAGCTAGGAACTTGTAAGGGAGGACGGGAAGAAACAACTGCCTGCTTTTAGCAACACACACAAAATGCTGGTGAACACAGCAGGCCAGGCAGCATCTCTAGGAAGAGGTACAGTCGACGTTTCGGGCCGAGACCCTTCGTCAGGACTAACTGAAAGAAGAGATAGTAAGAGATTTGAAAGTGGGAGGGGGAGATCCGAAATGATAGGAGAAGACAGGAGGGGGAGGGATGGAGCCAAGAGCTGGACAGGTGATTGGCAAAAGGGATATGAGAGGACCATGGGACAGGAGGCCCAGGGAGAAAGAAAAGGGGGAGGGGGGGAAAAACCCAGAGGATGGGCAAGGGGTATAGTGAGAGGGACAGAGGGAGTGAAAGGAGAGAGGGTGCATTCTGGAGTTCGGGAATTTAGCAAAGACTAATTTCAACAGCAGCCATTCCTCGGATTTGAACGTGGATGGTAGATTAAATATAGAATGCAGACCGGGACGGTGGGCTTCCTGGAGCTGCAAATTGGGGAGAATTGCAAACATCTCAGGTTCCTGTATATGCATGAATGCAGCTCAGAGTCAGTTGTGATTAACATTCATTTTGGGTGTCTGGAGTGCGGTTGTGAAGAAGATGATGTGTGAAAACTATATGTAATTCAAAGGAATCGTAGGTACATTGTAACTGTGGAATTGTCCTGCTGTTAACTTTGATCTTGAGCATATAAAACTGTCATGTAACATTGGGTCAAGGAGACCTCTTCTTCCAAGGGTGTCTCAAGTATGATGTCTGTTGCTTGTTTTTGTTGAATGGACGCTCCTGCATCCACAAGCTTCAGTCTCCCTCTCTCTGGTGACTTTGTTCACGTGTCACATCTCATTCAGCTCTGGCAAGACAAAGTTTGCAGCAGGGGCTGTCCTGTGTCAAGTATCACACACACAAAATGCTGGAGGGACTCGGCACAGCAGAGAGGGAGAGGGACAGACGACGTGTCGGGGATTGTGCAGCTCTCTCTGCGTCGCGCCAGATTCCCAGGACCTGCAGGCTCTTGGATCTCCTTCCGTAAAACGTGTTGGTTGCCAGCTCATCTCCTGATGTCTTATTTGAGCCATAATAGTAAAAACATAACGGGGACAAGAATGACATTATTTACATAACACCCTCCACCTCTTTTTTTTCCCCCAAGTGTTCGCATGGCCAAGGTTTCTGGTTTGCTCTAAGCTTTCAGGGTTCCAGCTTGGCTCAGTCACACTCGCTCAAGTGAAAAACCATCTGAGCGGACAAGAAGTGAAGCCTTCTTGCCAAAATGTAGAAAAACAAACAAGCCAGACTGCGTACGGCAAGAGCCCAAAATAAAAGCTAGTTTGCGTACAGCAAGATCCCGAAAAGGGCAGCAACATAATGACCAAATATACCAAACACGAGGGATTCTGCAGATGCTGGAAATTCAAGCAACACACATCAAAGTTGCTAAACTAGCAATTTTGATGTGTGTTGACCAAATATACCAGTTTTTCTTCTTTTAAATTACATTGCTTGAGAAATAAATATTGGCCAAGACACAAGCTCATCAAAATAAAAATTGTTGTGGGATCCTTTACATTCGTATCAGGGAGGCGCTCAGTTTGGTTTTATTTATTTATTTACATGGGATAGGCTCTTCAAGTTGCATCATCCAGCATTCCCCCGATTTAACCCTGGCCTAACCACAGGACAGTTTACAATGACCAGCTAACCTACCAACGGGTACGCCTTTGGACTGTGGGAGGAAACCAAAGCACCTGGAGAAAACCCCAAGCAGTCACGGGGAGAACGTACAAACTCCTTACAGGCAGTGATGGGAATCGAACCCAGGTCGGCCGTACTGTAAACCGCTGTTGTTACGTTTTCCAACTTCAAAACATTAAACTATTTCAAATGAAGACACAGGAGTATGAAATGCGGGTCTAATTTGCAGTCTACCTTTAAGCAAGGTGTCGACGCGTGCAATTACTATATTTTTGCACATAACCCGTAATTAGTTACTTTAAATGAACAGGAAAGCTTAATCAGCAGCACATTTGTAAGATATTACTGAAATATTAAATATGCAACAGTTGTGCTGACCGCTACGCCATTGTGCTGCCCTACTCTTACAAAAGGCAGGACCTCTAACGTTGTCGTGGTCCCTCCACGTCACCCCGCCTCCATTTCTCTGCCGGATTGTCCTGAGGAGGTGCTAAACCCGCTGCCTTCTGACTCAGACCCGGAAGAGCTCTCTCCGAGCCCTAGCGAGAGACAAGCGTGACCTGCAAACTGCAGCGCTATGTGCAAGACTCACGTTACAAAGAGGTCTCAAGTAGCGCTGCCGTCTGGAAGCGTTGGCCAGGTTACAGGTGGAAGATGTTAAAGGACCCTGTGTTGTTAGAGCAGGGAACTCTTTAAAAGACTGACATCGTTTTTTAACACTGTCGGGAGAGCACTGCCACATATCTAGCTTTCAACATGTACTTCAGAATCTCAAAACGATGTTTTTTCTCTCCCTCCAACTAATTTCATCAACTCGACTACCTCCAGGCCCCATTAGCGTAGAATCACCTCAGCAATCTAAGCCGCACCCTATCAGAGATATTCCCTTTATCCTATCCGCTCTTTCTGCGCCCTCTCAAAGGATTCAAAGCGCATCTATGATCAAAGATTGTATAAATTATACAACCTTGATATTCATCTGCTTATAGACAGCCCCAAGGCAAGAAACGTGAAAGAACCTATTTTTTAAAGTAAGGCCAACACCCAATGCGCAGAGAAGGAAAGGGATAAAAAACTGAAACTTGGTTTTAGTTCATAATGCCGTGAAGCTCCCAGGCATGAAGCGCGGACTTAACCCGATTTGTTTCCTCCCTTTCAACAGTTCTAATTAAGGGACTTCAGCCTGAAACATTAACTATTTCTTGTCAGGAGTCTGAGGAGCTTTGGTGTGCCGTCAAAAACTCTAGACGTTTGGGGCGCCACGGCAGCGTCACTGTTAGCGTGACGCTGTAACGGCAGGGAGCATCAGAGTTCGGAGTTCAATTCCCGCAGCCTGTGTAGGTTTGTACGTTCTTCCCGTGTGCAGGTGTATTTCCTCCGGGTGATCTGGTTTCCTCCTGCAGTCCAAAGACGAACTGGTTGGTAGGTTAGTTGGTCATTGTAAATTGTCCCGTGGTTAGGCTAGGGTTAATTGAGTCGGTGGGCCAGACCTGTTCCGTAATGTATCTCCAAATAAAATAAATACAGGTGGTCACCAATCTGACTGATTACGTCAGAGTTTTTCAGAGAGGCTCCAATGCACCGAATCGTAAGAGGCTCACAGAGGGTTGTCATCTCAGCCATCTCCATCACAGGCACCACCCTCCCCACCATCCAGGACACCTTCAAGAAGATGGCGTCCATCTCTGAGAACCCTCACCATCTGGGAGATGCCCTCTCCTCGTTTCCACCACCGGGGAAGAAGAACCTGAAGGCACACACTGAGTAATTTAGGAGCAGCTCCTTCCGCTCCACTGCCAGACTTGTCACCTAGTGGTCCGTGAATCTCCGAACACTTATGGACCAAAGTTCTCCCCCGATTCCCCTATTTCCCACTCTGACCTTTCACTTCTTCTCACCGGCCTATCACTTCCCCTCTTCCTTCCCTTTCTCCTGTGGTCCACTCTCCTCTCCTATCAGACTCCTCCCTCTCCGGCCCTTGACCTTTCCCACCCACCTGGCTTCACCTTTCACCTTCCAGCTTGCCCTCTGCATCTTCAGGCATCTTCCCCCCTTCCCCCTCAGTCCTGAGGAAGCGTCTCGGCCCGAAACGTCGACTGCTTATTCATTTCCACAGATGCTGCCTGACCTGCCGAGTTCCTCCTTCAGCATTTTGTGTGTGTTGCTCTGCCTTTTCCCCTTTTTTGCACTATTTATTTATTAACTAAGTAACTTTTATATCTTGCACTGTACTGCTGCTGCAAAATAGCAAGTTGCACGTCATATGTCAGTGACCGACAAACCTGTTCCTGATTCTAATTCTTTCCATAGATGTTTCCTGACCTGCTGGGTGTTTCCAGCATTCCCTGTCTTTACTTTGGTCAGGATCATTGCTTGGGAAGCTGCACAGGATTGGCTGGAGCAGTTTGGTGAAGGATGTGGGAAATTTAAAACTGAAGTGTCATGGCTTCTTGACCACTGAGAGGGAGTAATCGCAGTGACAGAGTTTCAGAGGCAGATATTATCATAAATGTAGAGGCAGATGTGAAATCCATGTAGCTTTAAGATCTGTGCACCACATGAAAAGTCCAAGGTTGAGTCTGAACGTGGACAAGAATGAAGAGATGATTGTGGACTTCAGAAAGGTGCAGGCTGACCACTCCTCACTGCACATGAACGGCTCCTCCGTGGAGAGAGTTAGGAGCACCAAGTCTCCTGGAGTGCACATAATGGACAATCTCACCTGGTCCCTCAACACCATCTCTTAGGTCAAGAAAGTACAGCAGCGTCTCCACTTCCTGAAGAGATTGAAGAGAGCAAGGCTCCCTCCCCTTTGTAACCAATTTTCACAGGAGCACCATCGAGTGTGTCCTGACCAACTGCATCACCGTCTGCTAAAGAAATTGCAAGGCATCCGGCCACAAGTCCCTGCAAAGGGTTGTGAGGACTGTAGAGAGGATCACTGGGGCCTCCCTTCCACCCATTAGAGGTATTTATCAGGAGCGCTGCGTACGCAGGGCCTTTAGCATTGTCAAGGAACCCACCCGTCCATCCCACAATCTTTTTGACCCCCTACCATCAGGTAGGAGGTACCATAACATTAGGGCAAGGACCGTTGGGATGGAACACAACTTCTTCCCCCAGGCCGTGAGACTACTGAACTCCAGCCACCACCCACATCTCGTCACGTATGAAGCGCCAGTACTGTTACACTGTTTACTTTTTGACGCAAATGTGTCGCAAATGCACCTCATGCTGAATGCCAATCTTCTGGAGTATATTTTATTTTATGTTAATTTATTTGTGGTGATGTTACTTTGTGTGTTGTATGTGTGTGTGTGTGTGTGTCTGTGTGTCTGTGTGTGTCTGTGTGTGTCTGTGTGTGTGTGTGTGTTGTGTGTGTTTGTGTGTGTTGTGTGTGTCTGTGTGTGTGTGTGTGTTGTGTGTGTGTGCGTGTGCGTGTTGTCTGTGTGTGTGTGTCTGTGTGTCTGTGTGTGTCTGTGTGTGTGTGTGTCTGTGTGTGTGTGTTGTCTGTGTGTGTGTGTTGTGTGTGTGTGTTGTGTGTGTCTGTCTGTCTGTGTGTGTGTTGTCTGTGTCTGTGTGTGTGTGTTGTGTGTGTGTGTCTGTGTGTGTGTGTGTTGTGTGTGTGTGTGTTGTCTGTGTGTGTCTGTCTGTGTGTGTGTGTGTTGTGTGTGTTGTCTGTGTTGTGTGTGTGTGTGTGTCTGTGTGTGTGTGTGTCTGTCTGTGTGTGTGTCTGTCTGTGTGTGTGTTGTGTGTGTGTGTGTGTTTGTGTGTGTGTATGTTTGTGTGTGTTGTGTGTGTCTGTGTGTGTGTGTGTGTGTTGTGTGTGTGTGTGCGTGTGCGTGTGCGTGTGCGTTGTTCCAGGGTTCCAGCACCTGCAGAGTCTCTTGTGTTCGTGTAATGAAAATCTTACAGCAACATCACAGTTACTTAGCATCATATCGGTTGGAATGTAGACAAAGCATAAATAAATGTTTTCAAGAAAGAACACAATTAAGACAAAAAATAATTGTGAACACAAAGAAAGAAGACAAATTATGCAATAAATACTGAAATACACAAGGTTATATAAACTATGTATATATTAGTAGTTCTTAAGGTTGAATAAGCTCCCACTACCTATAAAGTGCTCCAAATGGCGTGTGACTCTAACAGCCTCTGACAACCAAGTCCAACTCTTGGCCTTCACGTGTGGCTTAGCTACTAGGCCCGGCGGAACTGTTCCTACTGACAAGAGAAGGGGCAGAGGTGGGTCACTGGCGCCTCAAAGCCAGTTGCTTCGGGCAGGTGGGGCTCGTCAGCCTTGGACGGCAGCCCGCCTAGGAGAAGGGACACTCTGATTTTAAACCTCCGCTGCCTTGCGGCCTTGCCCACCCATGGGAAGCGCTTCGGGAGTAAACCTCGAGAAAGGAACCTGGAGCCGGGGTCCCTAAGGCAGTTTGATGTTGCTTACAACTTCACTCTGGCAACCTCTGTGATGATACTGGTTCCAGGCTGTATCAGCCCTTGCCCTTCCCTTGGACTACATCAGTGACATGGAGAGGGGGAACCCGCTAAATGGGCAACAGCCGGTTCTTCAAATCTTCCTGCCCAGGCTTATGCCCTGGAGAGGACACAGTCCCATGATCCCCTGCGATCGACGGCTGCCTACTCTACTCTACATATTAATTAATTAATTCATTATGTGCTGTGTTGTAACCTAAAACCTAAAACCTAAACCCTCTAATTCTTGATTCCTTAATCCTGGGAAAAAAACTGATTGCATTCACCCTAACTATACCCCTCATGGTCACCCGAACTTTCCATGATATGTCATCATCATCATCATCATTACGCGCCGTGTCGTATGACATCATCAGTATGTGCATGGGCGATCATGGTCTTTCAGTGCCTGTGATTGTTCTGGGCAAATTTTTCTACAGAAGTGGTTTATCATTGCCTTCTTCTGGGCAGTGCTTTCACAAGACGGGTGACTCCGGCCATTATCAATTCTCTTCAGAGATTGTCTGCCTGGCGTCAGTGGTCACATAACCGGGACTGGTGATGTGCACCTGCTCCCACGGTCAAGTGACCCTGATCTTGGGGCTAAGCAGGTGCTACACTTTGCCCAAGGGTGACCTGCAGGCTAGCGGAGGGAAGGAGCGCCTTACACCCCCTTTGGTAGAGATGTCATATATATATACCATCATCTCCACCGCACGGTTATCTTCAAGATCATCTACTGATTCTCCAGCCTGCGAGCTTCAAAGTAATTTACAACCCCACCCTGCTTCCCACATCGATGTAATCAGCAGATCCCAAGGACTGATGCTGGGCCCGTTCTAATCTCTTTGGTTCACTGAATACAGGACTGTGGGAAGGAACATCTGAGTTCTTTTTATAGCCGACTAATTCCCAGGCTGGTACAGTTACTTTCAGAGTCTGCCGGCTAATTCACACAAAGCAAACTTCCCCCAGGCACTAATAGCAGAATGATCATGTGATTTATTGTCCTAATGGTGCGCTGAAGGAAAAAATGTTGACTGGAGCATACGGATCCTGTTCAAGTGGCCCAAAGGAAGCTTTCTGTTCACCGCAGGCCAAAGTTTCACAGCTTGCTGAAGGTTAGCATTCTCTTCACTCTCCCTCAGGACGGTCCTGAGATTTCAGATTATGTACTTGTGCAGTATGCTTGTGTGCTTGTGTGTGCAAAGCATGTGATGTGTGTGTGTGTGTGTGTGTGTGTGTGTGTGTGTGTATGTTTGTGTATGTGGGAGTGTGTGTGTGTGTGTGTGTGTTTTTGTGTGTGTGCGTGTGTGTATGTGTGTGTGCGTGCATGTGTATATATATTTGTATGTGTGTCTATGTGTGTGTATGTGTATGTGTGACTGTGTGTGTATGTTGTATATGTAAGTGTGTATGTTTGTGTGCGTGTGTGTATGACCATGTGTGCGTGTGTGTATGTCTGTGTGTGTTTGTGTGTTTTTGTGTGTGTGCGTGTGTATGTGCGTGTTTGTATGTGTGTCTGTGTGTGTGTGTTTGTGCACATGTGTGTATGTGTGTGTTTGTGCAGTGTGTGTACATATGTGTGTATGTGTGTGCGTGTGTGTGCGTCTGTGTATGTGCATGTGTGTGTGTTCGTGTGCTTGTATGTATATGCCGGTGTCTGAATGTGTGTGTGTATTTGTATCCTTGTGTATATATCCTGGTATCTGAGTGTGTGTTTTTACATTTTTCTACAAATTTTTTCACGGAAGTGCTTTGCCATTGTTTTCTTCTGGGCAGTGTCTTTACAAGATGAGTAACTCCCAGCCATTATCAATACTTGTCTGACTGGCATCAGTGGTCGCATAACCAGGACTTGTGATCTGCACCAACTGCTCACACGACCATCCACCACCTGCTCCCATGACTTCACGTGACCCTGATCGGGGGCTAAGCAGGCGCTACACCTTTCCCAAGGGTGACCTACAGGCTAGCAGGGGGAAGGAACACCTTACACTTCCTTTGGTGGAGACGAATCTCCACCCCGACACCCTTGAAGGTAGTGCAAGTGTAGAATAAAGTGCTGCAGTTTCAGAGAAGGTGCAGTGCCAGTAGACAGTAAAGTGCTAGCCCACAAAGAGGTAGATTGTGATCAAGAGCCTATCTTTACCATAATGGGGACCATTCAATAGTCTTACAACAGCAGGATAGAAATTGTCCTTCAGTCTGGTTTGTTGTTCCTCTCCACACCTTGTAGAGCATTGGGGAAAAATCTTTGCCATTTCCTGAGCATTTACCTGTTTCTTACGAGGCCACCCAGCCCAGCACGGATGGAAAGCATGCAAGGAGCCGACCAGATTCGAACCGGGGACCACTCACCTCAGAGTCCGCTGCGGCTGCCATTACACCACAGGCCAGCCTTTCAGGTTGCTGGTACACGTTTACAGGGTTTTGTATATTCAGCACGATGGGAGGGGGTGAAGAGAGAACATCTGGGGTGGGTGAGACCTTTGATTATGCTGGCTTCTCCACTGAGACAATGAGAAGTATAGACAGAGTCCATGGATAGTTTTCGTTACGTACTGAGCTGTGTCCACAGGTCTCTGCAGTTTCTTGTGGTCAGAAGCAGAGCATATCAAACCATGATGCATCTACATAAGACATCTTCAATGTTCCGCTCCTTCCTCATTTAATTCACTTATACAAATCTAGTTCTGACCAATGTTCTGACCAATGCCTTGATAGCTCCTTAGTGGCTCAGTTTAATTTGCTAATATTCTGGTGACTTTTTGCTACCTTTAAGAAGCTGTATAAATGAAGATTAATGTTGTTGCTATGGGCTCCTCAACAACTGAAGTCACTTTGTGAGGAAGAGGCTAAAATTTTCTTCCTAAGGAGATGTTGTCCGGTACTGTTCCTTCTAAAATGCACGGGTACACAGCCACGTAGTAACTGAAATGCTCCCACGCACATAGCCTTCGTTACCACACAGTTGGAATTTTCATTTATATAATTTTTTTTAGATTATGAGGACGCACGGTCCTCTTTTATTGTCATTTAGTAATGCATGCATTAAGAAATTACAATATTCCTCCGCTGTGATATCACTCAATTCATTTTTCTATTATTCAATTCATTCAACATGTGTGTAAACATGTGGATAATAGACTTCTTGAAGATGAATTAAAAGAATGGCACGCCCTTGACCCTGTTGCTATAGCAAATGCAAACAAATTTTATATTTGGAAAAGAGAATGTACAACTGACAAAAATACTCAGCTATTACAAGCTACAAAAAAAAAATGTTGCCTCAAAAATATTGCTGCAATACTGTGATTTCAAATTTGTCGTTTCTGAGAAAGTTAAGACTGGTTCAGTTAAGATGCTCACTGGTATGCTGCCTAGAAGCAAAGGTTTTGAAGATTTGTCAATTCTTGCTGACATTGCTGGAGCAGTTCAAGCTTCCAGTGCTGACTGTGAACATGGATTCAGTCTCATCAATGTAATCACGTGTAAATCCAGAAACAGACTAGAAATGGAACATTTGGATGAACTAACAGGATTAAGATGTATCTCTCATCTGGATGTGAAATTAATCCGGATGGGGTTTATTGACAATAGACTTGTAATAAAGACAGACGAGAAAAGGTTTCCAAAATGAGAAAGGTTTTCAATGTTGTACTGTATTCCAATGAGGCTTCTATTGGTTAGAGTCGACCATGGATGTTATATCCTAGCTCTCTTGATATGCAAGCCAGGACAGTACAATCTGGAGAGCAAGCTGTTGTCCAAGTAGCAAGCTCCCCCTCTCGATGCACCTGATCAACCCAAAGGAACGGCAGAGACTGACAGAGTTTGGCACCAGCAGTGTCGCAGGAGTTGCCAGTCAGCGTTGTACTCAATGTAGGAGTGTCTCCATCTCCAGATTGTTCCTTTGCATTTACTCCCAAAGTCTTTCCCATGAGTGGGTACAGCCGCAAGGCCCCGAGGGTTTGAGATCAGAGTTTTCCTTCTCCGAGATGAGCTACCAGATAAGGTTTGTCCATCGTCATCGATGAAGACCTCGACACCATTAGTACTTTTTTACGAGGTCGAGTTGCTAGCTCGACACTCAACCTGGCACAGATGGAAAGCATGCCCGGTAGCGGCTCGACTGGATTCGAACTCGGGAACCTTCGCTCCTGGAGTCCGGCGCTGATGTCACTGTGCCACCATCCGGCTTTTGATGCCGAGACTAGCCCTTGATTTGGACTTAAGTGAGGGAGAGTTGCGCAGCGTCAGCCTCACTCTCTCTTCCCAATTCCCATCTGGATCCAGTGGCAAGACAAGAGTCGAGATGGCTGGAGATGGGACTAGGCGCAGTGGATGACCAGGACGTCTTCTGTGTCTTGTCCTGCTCTACACGACACTTGCAGAGACCGCCTTCTTGACCATTGGACCTTCCATTGGTCTTGTCCGCTCAATCCGTCGGAGTCTGTCTTCACAAGCTGGGATAGACAACTCCCTATCTCACCGAGGGTTTGAGACTCGTCGGCTACCCTCACCTGGTTTAGCCGGCTTGTCAAAGCCGTTGCCCGGGGTGTGGCCGCTGTCGCATGCAAACAGCTACGGGGAGCCACAGGTGAGAGCTGAGTGCCAGGTGGGGACCAAAGGTGGACTAACCACCTGAAAAGGACGCGACATGTTCCCCCACCAGAGGTGCTACCCCTCCCTGACACCCCATACACTCCTACCAACCATTGCTGACAAGCCCCATCTGCCCGAAGCAACTAGTTTTAAGGCATCGGTAACCCACCTTTTACCCCTTTTTCTGTTAATAGAAACATTTCTACCGAGTTTAGCAGCTAAGCCACACCTGAAGACCAGGAGCTGGTCTTGGTTGTCAGAGGCTATTTGAGGTGCACACCACTGGGAGCGTTTAATAGGTCATGAGAGCTTATTCCCATTACCACCCCCAGCTATAACAACCTAAAGGTTATAACCTTCAATTAATAAATAAAATCGAAAGAATGTGATTTTTCAATTTCTATTAAAAATATTCATAGTATGCATATTATAAAAGAAAATTTAAAATGCCAGGCAGTTTTCAGACCGTGTAAAAATTCCCTGCTCAGAGTAATGGTTGGTCCACGCACCTGTTTAAAAAAAATTAGAGGGAACATTTCTGTCCCGATAAATTACTCCACCCATCTTCATTGGGAGATCATCGCTGTGATTGCAGCACCATGAGAACTGCAGGGACGCAGACTAACCGGCAGAATAAAGTCAGTGACCCAAAAGGAACAGCCCAACAGCGATGCCTGAGGCTGTTACAGATCAGCTCAGCCAAAGCAGGGCAGCATTTGGACATCTTACGAAAGAGGGCCAGGGGAGCTCCCATCCTATCGGGAAAGGTCACTACATATACAGAGGCTGATGGCTCATCCCCATTCATTTTAATTGTATCTGGCCAGTAACTTTACCATCTCCACAAAGAACTCGATTTATAACAGGACGCTGAGAGGAACGGTGGCTGCCTGCTGGTGTGATAGTTTGAGGAGTATGGTTGAGGAAATGGGTGAAGAGTTCAGGACTGAGGAGAGGAGCTTATTTTGACTCAGAGGGTAGTGAACGTGTAGAATTCTCAACTCTGGAGTGCTGTGGAGGCTCGGTCATTGACATTGTTCAAGGCAAAGATGGTGGAATTGGAATTGGTTTATTATTGTAGTAGTAGTCATACTTTATTGATCCCGGGGGAAATTGGTTTTCATTACAGTTGCACCATAAATAATAAATAGTAATAGAAACATGAATAGTTAAATAGTAATATGTAAATTATGCCAGTAAATTATGAAATAAGTCCAGGACCAGCCTATCGGCTCAGGGTGTCTGACCCTCCAAGGGAGGAGTTGTAAAGTTTGATGGCCACAGGCAGGAATGACTTCCTATGACGCTCTGTGTTGCATCTCGGTGGAATGAGTCTCTGGCTGAATGTACTCCTGTGCCCACCCAGTACATTATGTAGTGGATGGGAGACATTGTCCAAGATGGCATGCAACTTGGACAGTATTCTCTTTTCAGACACCGCCATCAGAGAGTCCAGTTCCATCCCCACAACATCACTGGCCTTATGAATGAGTTTGTTAATCCTGTTGGTGTCTGCTACCCTCAGCCTGCTGCCCCAGCACACAACAGCAAACATGATCGCACTGGCCACCACAGACTCGTAGAACATCCTCAGCATCGTCCGGCAGATGTTAAAAGACCTCAGTCTCCTCAGGAAATAGAGACGGCTCTGACCCTTCTTGTAGACAGCCTCAGTGTTCTTAGACCAGTCCAGTTTATTGTCAATTCATATCCCCAGGTATTCGTCACATTCAAGTATCATTACAAAGAAGGCACAACAGCACCTCTGTTTCCTTAGGAGTCTGTGTAGATTCAGCATGTCACGAAAAACTTAATTTCCATAGATGCATCACGGGGAGTATCCTAACTAGTTGTATCATGCCTGGTATGGAAACATCAATGCCAAAAAATGGTGGATGAAACCCAGTCTAACACAGGCAAAGCCCTCCCCACCATTGAGTACATCTACATGTAGCCCAGCTGTTGTGTATTTAATATTTCAGTAATATTATTTGATTAAGCATATTTTGCTGTTTACAGAATGCATTTCAGGTTATCTGTAAAAGTACGTAAATGGCATACGTCATCACACCACCACGTGATACGTGCGCACCTCACTTAAAGTAAAATATGAAACTCTATTTCTGGCTCCATGTTTTTGCTTTTAACTAGTTTAATGCTTTGGAGTTACAAAACATAACAGTGGTGACAAGGAAGTTTTAAGTGAACCCATGATGACTACCTACCTGTTGAAGGGCAATAAGACATTCGAGTTTTTTAAAAAGCGCAGTGGGATATAATCAAGTACAAAACAAAAGCAGCATGTTTTCTTTGGAAGTGAGAGACACAGTCAAGTTTTATAAAGGCAGAAAACCGACAAATTCACTGGTTCATAAACGGTGAATATCGGGTGATAATAATCCTAAATTTTAAAAATGAATAGAAATGGCTGGCTACATCAGAAAGGTAGACATGCTTAATTCCATGACAGATAACTGGATTTTGTAGACTAGCAAATTGAGCAGCATCTTAAAGCAAATGAGAAAAAAAGTATCAATTTTTGCTGAGTGCATTGGATTTAAAGTTTGCTTAGAAATCAAACTTTAAATCTTAAACTGCTCTCAAACTCAAACTTTAACTGCTTCAGCCAAACCTGCTGAAATGAGCTTTGCTGATATTGTGAAATAATTGCAGGAACACTTAGAACCAAAACCATTGCTGATTTCACAATGCGTTTGGTTTCATAAGTGGAATCAAAAGGAAGGGAAGTCCAATTTCAGCATTTGTGGCTGAATTGAAGAGATTGTCTGAGGTGAGCATTATCAGTTTGATAATGGGCTTCCATGCACTGAGAGATTGTTTAGTTTGTGTAGTCTTACAAGAAAGTATTCAAAATCAGAAGCACAACTTACATTTAAAAAAACCAGTGGAAATAGCAGTATCAGTGGAAAAGACAGACAGAGACACAACTGAGTTGCAGTCAGGAACGAAAGCGAGTGTGAAGAAAATTGCAATGTCTTAACAGAAACCCACATGACCGAACAACTTGTGTTACCATTGTGGCAGGGGCTCATATACTCCAAACCAATGTGAAGTTAAAGATGAATCTTGCAGAAAATGTAACGAAGTGGGACACATACAAAGGGCATGTTGGACATACAAAAATAAATGGACTGCACAAGGAAGAGTAAAAGAGAAAAAGTCAAGTTGCAGTTTTAAAAAGAACATTAATCTGCATGCTGTTGATGAAAAATCTGTGATAATGATGAGAGTGACACAGGACTGCGCAGCGTTAAGACTCACAGTTTGAAAACTAACAATAGATAAGCAACACATACAAAGTGCTGGAGGAACTCAGCAAGCCAGGCAGTCCTGCTGAAGGGTCTTAGCCCGAAACGTCGACCGTTCACTCTTTTCCATAGATGCTGCCTGGCCTGCTGAGTTCCTCCAGTGTTTTGTGTGTGTTGCTCGGATTTCTTCATACCATTGGTGATAAAGTAGCAGTGAGCTAGGTTGCATGGAGACTGAAGGTTGAGGGGGTCCCATGGACAATGCCAGTGGTCCCAGTAGCCAAGAAGCATGGGCCTGTCAGCATCTGCCGTGAATTTGAGATCAGCATCAACAGCCACAAAGGATTTTATTACTATAATAGGCTTATTTTTGGAGTAACATCTGTACCTGCGCATTGCTAGAAAACTGTGGGCCAGGTTCTGTGAAGTTTCTCAGGCCATCAGCGTTTTCAAGATGACATCATTGTTCCCAGTGAGGATGACAAGGAACCTCTCCAAAATCTTAAACCACTGTTAAAGAGATTAGAAGATTATGGGCTCAGAGTATGATGTGACAAGTGTGAATTCTTTAAACCAATCATCACTTCTCCAGCTCATCCTCTCAAATCCCTAATAGATGCTTTTTCCAAACTTACAAGCTTTTCAATACAATACATTATTGTAGGTGGGGATTTTAATTGTCTCATGGACCCATTGATGGACAGAGTGCCTAGTGGTCCCCCATTGCTCTCCTCACAGTCCAAACAAATCATGGGCTTATGTGGAGAACTAGGACTTGTGGATGTCTGGAGGTTGTTACATCCCTCAGACAAAGACTTCACATTTTTTTCTAATCCACACAAGTGTTATAGCAGAATAGACTTTTTACTAACCTCCAAAACACTCCTAGATTTAGTTGTATCCTGCACAATTGGAAATATCGCTATTTCTGACCATGCAGCAGTATAGTTAAATATTAAGCCCAAAGATAATTCAGCATGATCTAGACATTGGAGGCTGAATCCTTTTATTCTAAAAGATAATAAATTTATAGACTACTTTACTTCTGAATTTAAAACCTTCCTATCTATTAATTCCAAATCAGCTAGTAGTCCATCGATGCTCTGGGAAACTGCTAAGACCTATGCAAGGGGATTAATTATCTCCTACTCTGCTAGTAAGAAGCGACAAGCTGCAGAACAGCAGCGCCCAGTGGAAGCAAGGCTTGCGGCAGCTGAAAAGGATTATATTAATAAGCCTTCTGCAGCCAAGTTACAGAATATCACAGTCCTATGCTGTACACTGAACTCTTTACTTACACAAGCAGCCAAAAAAAATTGACATTTGCTAAACAACGATTGTTTGAACGTGGTGAAAAACCAGGTAGGTATTTGGCTTATTTAGTTAGAAAGAAAAATGCCTCTCAGACTATTGCTTCAATTAGGGATGGGACAGGAGCCCTCACTAGTAATTCTAAAATGATTAATGTTGTGTTTAAGAATTTTTATTCTAAATTGTATCAATCTGAGCAATGTAATGATGGTCAATCTAGGATGGAGTCCTTTTTCAGGAATTTAGATCTCGTAGGCATTTCTTCTGAACAAGAGTCCCTCCTCAATGTTCCGTTATCTATACATGAGATACAGGAAGCTGTGAGACAGATGCAGAAAAGACCTTTGATCATGTTGAATGGCCGTATCTTTTTTTCACTTTAGAATGATTTGGTTTGGGCAATAATTTTATTAAGTGAGTGAAGGTTCTTTATAATGACCCTTTGGCTACGATTCTCACTAATGGAATTAGGTCGGATAATTTTAGTATTCTGAGGGGCAGCCGGCAGGGCTGCCCTTTATCACCACTATGTTTCACACTAGTGATCGAGCCATTGACTGAGACTATTCGGCAAGACCCCAAAATATCTGCTCCAGACATAAGACTAAAGTCACATAAAATTACATTGTATGCCGATGATGTTCTAATTTTCTTATCAAACCCTGCTATATCAGTGCACCACCTCATACAATGCATCAATTCATTTAGCGTCTTTTCAGGTTATAAAATAAACTTTACTAAATCAGAGGCTATGCCTCTAGGGAATCTGCAGCAGGTACCTGACACTCAGGGTGTTTTCCCCTTTAAATGGTCACAGACAGGTTTTGTTTACTTAGGCATATTTATCACACCTACGTTTGATCAATTGTTCAAAGCTAACTTCACACAGTTATTTGACAAAATCGAGCAGGGTCTTAAGCGATGGAGCACCCTTCCCATTTCTTGGCTTGGCCAAATATCCTTGCTCAAAATGAACATTCTTCCTCATCTGCTCTACCCAATGTGAATGATTCCAGTCGTTTTTCCCCAACAAATACTTTAAAAAATAAATTGCTGGTTTGTTTCTTTCATCTGGAACAAAAAAAGACCCTGTATTAAAATGTCTACGTTACAGCTTCTCAGTAGTCTAGGGGGGGTCAGGATTTTCCAGACATCAAAAAATATCATTTAAGTTCCTTTTTATCTTATGTTGTTGACTGGGTTTGCAGGGATCCCTCCTCAATTTGGCTAGACATTGAAGCTTCACAACAAAGTGCCCTCTTATTAATTTGCTTTTCCTCAATAAGATGAAACTAGTTAAGGAATATTGTCGCAACCCAATAACAATTAATACAGTCAGGGTTTGGAGGGCGGTGCGACAAATTGAGGGCAACGCAGTGAAAATATCACCCTTCACTCCAACAACCGGCAGTTCAGATTTTCAGCCTGGCATAATGGATTCTGGATTTAAACCTTGGATTTCTAAGGGTATTTTCCATCTAGGAGATTTGTTTAATGAAGGAACGATGATGTCTTTTAGTCAAATAGTACAGAAATTTAACATACCCACAAGGATCTTTTTCGTTTCTTTCAGATAAGAGATTATATGCAGAAAAAAACATCATTGTTAACTGATTTCTATAGTTCCGACATAGAAAAGAGGGTGTTTTGTTCTAAGGGTGAAGTCTCTATTAGTACTTTTTGCAGCATCCTGAGGGAATGTTCTTGTGGAGAGGCTGAGCAGCTGGGAAAGGTCTGGGAGGAAGAGCTGGGAGTAGAAATTACAGCTGAAACATGGGAAGACATCTGTGATAAAGCAAAGAAAATTTCAGTTTGTAATAGAACTAAAGCACTGGAACTCAAAATTCTGCGTAGAGCCCATCTGACTCCAGATCGTCTCTCGAAATTTAAGACGAGGGTTTCTCCAACGTGTTCTAAATGTAAAGTAAATACTGGAACTTTCACCCACTGTTTTTGGACTTGTCCCAAGCTTCAGGCATACTGGAGTGATATTTTGGGTGAAATGGAAAAGATTCTGAAGATGGAGCTTGAACTGGACCCAATGTCTTTTCTCTTAGGCATCGCCCAGCAGTCATATTATTAATGTACATCAGAAAAAACTTTTTAACATCCTGACTTTTTGTGCAAGAAGAACATTTTACTTTGTTGGATATCCGATAAGGCCCCTGGACTTTTTGGTTGGCGTAAATTAATCATGGAATGCATTCCTTTGGACTTTTTGACATGTATGGTACACTCAAAAACAAATAGTTTTCATAAAACATGGCAACCTTTTCTGCAGTATGTAGATGTAACCCTGTCTGCAATACTAATAAGGGCTTTTGTATAGGATGTTGGGGTGATGTCTGTATTTTGATGGAAGTGTTCTGATAGCTGATATCTGTGAGGGGAAGAAATGTAAATGTAAATGTATCTGTAAATTAAAAGTTTTGTTATGCTGAGGAAAAAAAAATTTAAAACCAATCATTACTTACTGTGGTCACACCATTGATGTACAAGGATTGCACAAGTGTGCTGAGAAAATTCAAGCAGTGGTGGATGCATCAAGGCCAAAGGATGTGTCACAGTTGCAGTCCTTTTTAGGATTTGTCAATTATTACAGCAGGTTTCTGCCAAATCAGGCTATTGTACTCCACCTTTTGAACTCATTTCTACAGATCAGGAAGAAATGGCAATGGACAAAGCAGTGTGAGGTGGCTTTACAAAAGGCAAAGGAAGTGGTGATATCAGACACTGTACTCACACATTATGATCCACATTGTCCAGTGAAGCTTGCCATGCAATGCCAACATGTCCAGAAGAGAGGTGTCCAGAGCTTCCAGAAACACTTTCTACAGTCCCAGAGTCAACTCCTACAACCATCACAGAGGAGGTCACACAACCTGACAATGTTTCACAGCCACAAGTCTCACCTGCCAAGCAGAGTGACTACCCTTCCACCCCTTGTCAGGAAAGACATTATCCCACAAGAGTAAGAAATCCTCCACAGCGATTAAATCTCTTGGCCTAAATGGGGCAATTTTAACTTTACTATGTGTAGATGTCTATACAGTAATAGTACTATATAGTATAATGGGTATATAGCTGAAATGCATTCGATACTGAGTTGGAGTTTATAGCTAAGGAGGGAGAAGTGTTGTGTATTTAATATTTCAGCAAATTGTAAATATATTGTCTGATTAAGCATTCTTTGTTGTTTCCATAATGCATTGCAGGTTATACGTAAAAGTGCATAAATTACATGTGTCACGACGCCACCACATCATATACCTTGCTTAAAGTAAAAAAAATGAAACTAAGGTATGTTATTCCCATCTCTGCATTTTTACCTTCAATTAGTTTAATGTTTTCAAGTTGCAAGAAAGCAGCATCCAATACCAGCGACACCCACTCTCCAGGCCATTCCTCTTCTCACTACCACCATTGGACAGGAGGGACAAAATCCTTAGGTCCCACACCACCAGGTTCAGGAACAGTTATTACCCTACAATCATTAGACTCCTGAACCAGCGTGGGTAACTTCAATCACCACTACTCTGAACTGATTTGACAATCGACAGGCTCACTTTCAAGGACTCTTTACAACTCATGTTCTCAGTGCTAGTTTCAGATTTTACAGTTTGAATTCTTTTGCACATTGATTGCCAGTCTTTGTCGGTTTATGTATAGTTCCTTTGTACTTCTTTTTTCCATGTGAATGCCAACAAGAAAATGAATCTCAAGGTAGTATATGGTAACATATATACAATACATACGTTTGTACCGATACAGTGAAAAGCTTGTATACTGTTTATACAGATCAGATCACTACACTGAGGTAGAACAAGGTGAAACAATAACAATATAGACTGAAGTGTAACTGTTACGAAGATTCAAGTTTCAAGTTTATGTATCGCGTGTACATCAAAACATATAGTGAAATGCGTCATTTGCGTACAACCAACAGACCTGAGGGTGCTGTGGGGAAAGCCTACAAGAGTCCCCACACACTTGGGCGCCAACTTAGCATTCCCACGATGCTCGGCAGAACAACACAGAGCACAACAAGCAACAAAATAGCAACAGCAAAGTAAGCTCTGTATCCTTCCTCCCACCCACACACATAAACAGTCCTCTCAGCCCAAGAGAGGCCATCTCCTTCCACCTTAAGCCTCCAGAGGACTCAGATTCGGACTCGGACTTGCAGACATTGGTGCAAGATCATAATGAGATAGATTGTGAAGGCAAGGGGCCAACCTATTGTACTAGATGTGTATGTGATGTGTGGTAGTAGAGGCTTGATGGGCCAAATGCCCTTCTCATGCTTCTGACAAGATAATCTTTATTGTTACCTGTTAATGATACCTAAAATGAACCACACAATATTAACACTATGTGCTCAGGAAAAAGGCATTGCCGAAGAATTTTCTCCAAAATCTGCTTCACGTTATGTTTTAAAGTCAAAGGCCCAATGTAGAAATGGCTGGCTTATTGTCATACGCACAAGGTGAGGCGGAGCCCCGGCCCAGGCCCGAGGGCGAGGAAAGACCGGAGGTTTGATCGGCTTAAACACCGGGCCAAATTGGAAAGGTCGGGTACGGGCTAAATTGAGGCAGCAGGGCCCAGGCCTGAGAATGTATTGAACAGCAGGGCCCGGATCGGAGACCGAGGGATGACTCAAGGTTTGGATGACTTAAGTGCTGGGCCAGATTGAAATGGCCAGGGTGCTGGGGACAAGGTGAGGGATGGACCTGTTCTGCTCATTGCTCTGCGATACTTACTGGGCTCTGCGCTGAAATGAAGCTATGCCCTGCTCCTGAATCGGCTGTGGTAATGTGGACTCACTTTTATAAACTTCAGTTCTGAATGCTGTTTGCTTACTTTTATTGTTTGCATGATTTGTTTTTTTTTCTCTCTCTCTGCACATTGGGTGTTTGATAGTCTTCCTTCTCAATGGGATCTACTGGGTTTCCTTGTTTTGTGGCTGCCCGTAAGGAGACGAATCTCAAAGTTATATAAAGTATACATACTTTGATAGTAAACGTGCGTGAACTTTGAGTGCATGTGTACAGGTCAATGGGTCCAGGCAGAATAGTCTGGCATGGACTAGATGGGCCGAAAGGCCTGCTTCTGTGCCGCAGTGCTCTGTCACTTTAGGTTCTCAACATGAGTGTCGAAGATCAAAGAGCAAAGGTCAAGCAGAGTTTGAGGCCCAGTGGCTGAAGCCCAGAGTCTGAGAATCTCTGACTCTGCTGGGTAGGTCTTTGAGTCTGAGTCCACTGGAGGCAGGAGGCAGCATGTCCTGGAGGACTACGTGGCTGCGAGAGAGGAACGGGGGGCTTGCTTTTCCTTCTCATGTCCTGCGTTGTCCTGCTGAGCTTGGCGGGCTTGCTACGTTGGCGCTGGAATGCGTGGCGGCGCCTGCGGGCTGTTTCCCCGCGCGTCCTTCCACATGCTGGCTGTGAACGCAGATGGTATGTTTCCCCGTACGCGCGATGAATAAATCTGAATCCAGATTCCCAAATAACAAGCCGAAACGGTGGGTGGTGGACGGAATCCAAACAGGAGACTAGTCAGGAAAGCACAGCCTCCCTGATGCGGCTCACCGATCAGAGCCCAGATGTTCCCAAAGGCTGTCCTTGGAAAAAAGCACGCCTCAGTGGCTTTTCTTTCAGTCCAAGGTCTCGCTCAGCCTGGAATGCAGGGAGCAGTTGTAATTGCTTGCAGCTCCCCTCGCTCATATATCTTAAGCTTAATATTTTCACAGTTTCTTTTGAGTAGATGGCAAGTTAAACATATCTTTTTATCATTATCCTTAAGTATCTTATGAGTCATCGGCAAAATTATGTACACTCTTATTCCCCGGCTTGTCACGCTAAAATGAGAAATTCTGTTTTGAGCACTGTATCATAACAGTTATTCCTTTGCATTTCTAAACAGTTGGGATCTGATCGTCATCCACCGGTTAGTCCGGAGTATTTCCAGACTGATCCTCCCTCTCTTCAAAGTTTGGCTCTATTCCATACTTGACCCGTGTGAAGTTGTTTTGCTTCAATACTGTGGGAGCAGGGTCGGCGGCCGCTTCTCAGAGGCCTTCCTGAGGGGTCTAGGATGAACACTGATCCTGTCGGCGAAGCCCACATCTAAAGACTGAATGAATTAAATTAAATTAAATCTAAATTTCACCCGAACATACCAGCGATCCCTCACAGCTCCTTTCTGCACTCTTTGTGCAATCGGTGTAGACATCTTCAGCGGTGCAGTTTGTCGAGCTGCTGCCTCACAAGCTCCAGTGATCCGAGCCCAGAGTTCAGAAATTTAAAGGACGCTTGTTATCAAAGTATGTATACTATATACAAAGCAAAGACTCAAAATGCTGGAAGAGCTCAGCAGGTCAGGCGTCCGCCAGAGAAAGCAGGATCTCCCAGTGGCCACACATTTTAATTCCACGTCCCATTCCCATTCTGATATGTCTATCCATGGCCTCCTCTACTGTCAAGATGAAGCCACACTCAGGTTGGAGGAACAACACCTTAGATTCCATCTGGGTAGCCTCCAACCTGATGGCATGAACAGTGATTTCTCTAACTTCCGCTAATGCTCCACCTCCCCCTCATACCCCATCCGTTATTTATTTATATACACCCATTCTCTTTCTCTCTCTCCTTTTTCTCCTTCTGTCCCTTTCACTATACCCCTTGCCCATCCTCTGGGTTTCCCCCTCTCCCCCCTTTCCTTCTCCCTGGGCCTCCTGTCCCATGATCCTCTCATATCCCCTTTGCCAATCACCCGTCCAGCTCTTGGCTCCATCCCTCCCCCTCCTGTCTTCTCCTATCATTTCGCATCTCCCCCTCCCCCTCCCACTTTCAAATCTCTTACTAACTCTTCCTTCAGTTAGTCCTGACGAAGCATCTAGGCCCGAAATGTCGACTGTACCTCTTCCTAGAGATGCTGCCTGGCCTGCTGTGTTCACCAGCAACTTTGATCTGTGTTGCATAAACAGTCAATGTTTCGGACCAGACTCTTCTTCAGCTTTGGATTTCCAGCATCTGCAGATTTTCTCCTGTTGGTTATACTATATACGACCTTGAGATTTGTCTTCTTACAGGCAGTCACAAAACAAAGAAACCTAATAGAACCCATTTAAAAAGACCCTGAAACACCCAATCTGCAGGGACAAAAAAAACAAATTGTGCAAACAGTTAAAGTAAGTAAATAGCGTTCCGAACTGAAGGTTCATGAAGGTGAGTCCACAGACACGAAGCCGGTCATCACTCCTGCTGATTCAGGAGCCTGTCAGTTGCAGGCCACGGCCTCAGATCAGCGCAGGGATGAGTAAACTTCATGGAGCAGCGAGCTGAAATGGGCCGTCCCTCAGCGCCAGCCCCAACACCCTGACCTTTTTAACCCAGCCCAGCACTTAAATTGGCCAAACCTCGGGTCGTTCCTCACTCTCAGACCTGGGCCCTGCCACTCCGGTACGCTCTCGGGCTTGGGCCCCGCCACCTCGACTCAACTCGTACGCATCATGCCGCGACCGTCCTGCGCCTTCAAGACTTCAGTTCGCACAGCAGAAAAAAAATGCCAAGTTGCACAGTTGGTTCGAGAGCCCAGCTCTGAAACGGAGTTGAATCCTGACTTCCAATGCTGCCTGCGTGGAGTCTGCAAGTTCTCCCTGTGACCGCATGGGCTTCCTCTAGGTGCTCTGGTTTCATCCCACACCCTAAAAGTTAGGCGGTTCGGTAGATTCATTCGCCGCTGTAAACTGTCCCCAGATGAGTGGTAGAGTCTGGTGGTAATGCATGGGCAAATATAAAAGTGGTCAGCATGCACTTGATGGGCAGAAAGGCTAGTTTCTGTATTGTCTGACTCTATAACCCATTAAATTTAGCCTGAACAAGATCCCTAAGGATCACGCTAAGGACGTGAAAGGTAGGCGATCAGCTCACCATTAAACATTATTGAAATGTTCAGGGCATTATGTATTTATTTATTTATTTGTTTGTTTGTTCATCCGTCCATTTATTTATTTTCTGAGATACAGTGCAAAATAGGTCCTTCCAACTCTTCGAGCCACGCTGGCCTGTAATCTCCTGATTTAATCCTAGCCTAACCACGGGACAATTTGCAATGACCAATTAACCTACCAACCGGTATGCTTTGGACTGTGGGAGGAAACCAGAGCACCCGGAGGAAACCTACATGGTCATGGAGAGAACGCACAAACTCCTTACAGGTTCTGGCGGGAACTGAAACCAGGTCACAATGTAAAGCGTTGTGCTAACCACTATGCTACTGTTCCACCCTAATCAGGACGTGAATCCCTGAATACGTTAATGAACAGAAACAAAAGCATTTCTTCTGGTGGTGGTGATCCAGCAGACAATGAGTATTGAATGTTCAAGACTTCATTTCATTACCGACTTTAATGCAAAACTGAAAATAGATGCGTTGTAATGAGCTCTTGTGGCCTGTGTGGGGCGCTGGAGAGTGTTGGGCTCCAAGGTTTTTAGAACATCTGAACTGGTTAATTGGTGTTTAACGAGAGTCGTTACTCATTTAGAGTTCCTTGTCTTTTCATCTCGAGTGACTTGCTCTCTGTAATGTGGTCTCCTAGTGCTTTCTGTTTAAGCTGGTTGCGTTTACTTCGATATTCAGGGATTCCATGTTACCTGTATTACTTAAGTGGACTCCTGATTAGCACTAATAGTGGGGTCCTAGTTTGGAGAATGTCGCCTCTCGCGGTGTTGCTCAGCCGAGACCTTGGTGTTCTTTTGGAATTATTATTAATAAACTCTGGTCGCCGTCTCTACATCAGAGTCAGTCTTTCCTCCGCACTTGGGTTACGATCATAACAGAGACGTAGAGCAGTTCACCACAGTAACGGGTCCTTTGACCTGCAGTGTCCATGCTGATCACAGCACCATTTTGAGCTAACCCTGTCTACCCGTACATGGTCAGTTTTGCTCTACTCGCTTGCTTTATACATCGTTATTATAACTGTTTCCACCTTCTCTCCGGGCAGCATTTTCCAGGCACCTGTTTACACTTCTATGTCTTCTTTATGCTTTCCCCCTCTCGCCATAAACTTGTGCTCTCTCATTTCCCACCCAAGCAGAAAAAGACTCTGTCTACTCTATCTTTCGTTTGTTAAGTGTGATGAGGGCGATCGCAATCTTTCCATGACCATGATTGTTCTTGGCAAGGTTTTCTACAGTAGTGGTTTGCCACTGCCTTCTTCTGGGCAGCGTCTTTACAAAAATCGTGACCCCTGCCATTATTAATGCTCTTTGGAGGCTGCCTGCCTGGCGTCAGTCGTTGCACGACCAGGGCTTGTGATAAGCACTGGCTGCTCGTACGACCATCCACCACCTGCTCCAGGGGTGCTACACTTTGCCTAAGGATGACCTGCAGGCTAGCGGAGGCAGGGAGCACCTTGGTAGAGACGTATCTCCACCCCGACACCCAACTACTCTTATCTATAGCTCTCACCGTTTTATAAACTTCTATCAAGTTCACCACTCAGCCTCCGGTGCTCTGGGGGAAATAATCCAAGTTTGTCCAATTTAGCTAATACACTCCAATCTAGGCAATGTTGTGGTGAGCCTTCTCCAAAACCTTCTCAATCAGAACTGCCCACAATACACCAAATGTGATCTAACCAAAGTTTAAAACAGCTGCAATATAACACTTGTACTCAGTGGCCCAACTGATGAAGGTAAAACAAGCTACAGACCTTCCTTGTCACCCAATCCGCTTGTGCTGCCACTTTCGGGGAGCTTATGGGCTTGCACCCCAAGATCCCCCTGCACACCAGTGCCCCACCCCCCGGGATCCTGCCATTTACTGTACTCTTTCCTCCAGCTCCAGTTGCTCCAGACTCCGTATCTGCGGGCTCCATGACGCTTACTCCTCTACCAGCTGAACTGAGGCTGTGGGCTTCGTGTCTGAGGACTCACTTTGGTTCTAAATGCTATTTGCTCACTTTTATTGTTTGTACAATGTGTTCTTTCTCTCTCTGCACATTGGGTGTTGTCGGCCTCTTTTCAACTTTTCATGAGGAGACGAATCTCAAGGTTGTAAATTTTACGCCTACTTTGGCAACAAATGTACTTTGAACTCTTAAATTTGACTTCCCAAAGTGCAACACCCCACACTTGCTTGGATGAAACTGCATCTGCAACTTCTCTGCCCATATTCCCAACTAGTAGTCAGCAATAAAACTTTTTGACTGAAGTTTTCTTAATAATTGAAAGTATCAGATTTTTGCTGATTGAAAGGCATGCAGAAACAAAATCTAAGAAAATCGAGCTCTGTATATAACCGTGAGGCGAGCCATCTTTGACCTGTGCTGATCGTGTCAGAACAAGACACAGACTGGGATGAAAGAACATGGTCACATCATTATAGGAAGAATATAGAAGTTATAGAGAGGGTGCAGAGGAGATGCACCAGGATGCCGCCTGGATTACAGACCAAATCTTACGAGGATAGCGTGAGCGAGCTGGGGCTTTTCTCGTTGGAGCAGAGGAAGATGAGGAGTGACTTTATAGAGATGTGTGGCAGATAAGAGGTGCATATCAGTTAGAAGCTAGAAACTGTTTCCCAGGGCAGAAAAGGCTAATACAAAGGGGCATAATTTTAAGGTGACTAGAAGAAAGTATAGGGGCGATAATTCCTTAAGGTTGTAATAGCTGGGGGAAGTTAGTGGGGAGAAGCTCCCTCTAGCTGTTAAATGCTCCCAATGGCGTGTGCCTCGAATAGCCTTTGACAACCAAGTCCAACTCCTGGCCTTCATGCGCCTGGCAGTACCGTTTCTACAGACAGGAGAAGGGGCAAAGGCAGGTTACTGGCGCCTTAAAACCAGTCACTTCGGGCAGATGGGGCTCGTCAGCCTCATCAGGGAGAAGGAAAACTGATCTCAGACACCTGCTGCCTTGCGGCGATACCCACTCACGGGGAAGGCTTCCGGAGTAAACCCCGAGGGAAAAGTCCGGAGCTGAAGTCTCTAAGGTGGTCCTACGTTGAGTTCGACGCTGACCGGCAACTCTGCAACACTGCTGGTGCCAAATTGTATTGCTCTCTGCTGTTCCTTTGGGTCCGTCAGATGCATGGAGCGGGAGAGCTTGCTACATGGGCAACAGCTTGCTCTCCGTATCGTACTGCCCAGGCTTGGGCATTCATGGTCGATCCTGACCGACGGGGAAGGCCTCAGATAGTGGAGAGGGGAACGTTGACCCAGACCATGAGAGGCCTGCGTCGGGCATTTTCATGCCTTACAAGGCGCAGATTGGAAGTCTGTGTGGGGTGCTACTCCTTGCACAAACACTAGAGCAATGTGTGGTTAAGTGCCTTGCTCAAGGACACACAAACACGCTGCCACAGCTGAGGCTCGAACTAGCGACCTTCAAATCACTAGATGAACGCCTTAACCACTTGGCCACGTGTCCAACACAAAAGGGCGGGGGGTGTCAGTGGTAACTTTTTTTATACACAGAGTGGTTGGGTGTGTGGATGCCCTGCCAGAGGAGGTAATAGAGGCAAATGTGCGAGGGACATTTAAGAACCTCAAAAATGGTAGCGGTAGTGGCACAGTCCCGTAGTGGTCGGCACAACGCTTTACAGTACGGGCGACCCGGGTTCAATTCCCGCCGGTGCCTGTAAGGAGTTTGTACGTTCTCCCCATGACCACGTGGGTTTCCTCCGGGTGCTCTGGTTTCCTCCCACAGTCCAAAGGCGTACTGGTTGGTAGGTTAGTTCATCATTGTAAATTGCCCCGTGATTAGTCAAGCATTAAATTGGGGGATTTCTGGGCGGTGTAGCTCAAAGGGCCAGAAGGGCTTACTCCACACTGCATATTAGTAAATAGATATATTTTTTAATTTAGGGCTATGTGGGAGGAATGTTAGATTGATTTTAGAGTAGGTTAAAAAGCTGGCACAACACTGTGGGCTGAAGGGCCAGTACTGTTCCATGCAATTTTTAAAAAGCATCATGATCAGTACATCTGGTTGCAATATTTTCATATGATGTAATTTGACCTCTTCTGAGTCCTTCTTATTAACTTAAAATATATGAAAGATGAGTGGAGTTGACGACATTATTGAATGTATTTGATTTAAGATATTGGTCTAGCCTTAACCATATAACAATTACAGCATGGAAACAGGCCATCTCGGCCCTTCTAGTCCGTGCCAAACTCTTACTCTCACCTAGTCCCACCGATCTGCACTCAGCCCATAACCCTCCATTCCTTTCCTGTCCATATATCTATCCAATTTAACCTTAAACGACAACATCGAAGCTGCCTCAACCACTTCCGCTGGAAACTCGTTCCACACAGCTACCACTCTCTGAGTAAAGAAGTTCCCCCTCATGTTACCCCTAAATTTTTGTCCTTTAACTCTCAAATCATGACCTCTTGTTTGAATCTTCCCCACTCTCAATGGAAAAAGCCTATCCACGTCAACTCTATCAATCCCCCTCATAATTTTAAGCACCTCTATCAAGTCCCTCCTCAACCTTCTACGCTCCAAAGAATAAAGACCTAACTTGTTCAACCTTTCTCTGTAACTTAGGAGATGAAACCCAGGCAACATCTTAGTAAACCTCCTCTGTACTCCCTCAATTTTATTGGCATCTTTCCTATAATTCGGTGACCAGAACTGTACATAATACTCCAAATTTGGCCTTACCAATGCATTGTACAATTTCAACATTACATCCCAACTCCTAAACTCAATGCTCTGATATTTGATGTTTATTGAGGATTGAGGAACTAGAAACGCAATTTTCATGCTTTCAGAAAGGGCAATTGAATATCAAAATTATGTATTTTTATGTTTTATTGATTTCACTAAAGCATTCGACAAAGTGCAACATGAAAAATCGTTTCGAATTCTCGCTAAACTAAACATTGACAGAAGGGACTAATAACTGCTTCAAGCCTTGTTTTGTTCCATTTGCTTTCTTTTCGGGTTTAGTATTTAGTTTTTTTTTTGGTTTTATTGGGGTTTTGCTTTGCATTATTCTTTTTCTTTTTATTTCTTTTTTCTCTGTGATTAACTATATTAAGAGTTTGGAAGTCTATTATACCTGTATTATTTGAAGTCTTTTTTGCACATGTTTATCAACAATAAGATTATTCCAATCGCTCTGTATCAATATTGTTATTCTGTTTATAATTTTGGAAAATTAATAAAAGGATTTAAAAAGAAAGAAAAGTACATCTGGCTGAACATCTGGATATTTTTGTTGCCAATCCTCTTTCTTCCTCTTCTCCGCCAACACACCCAAATCTCTGTTAATTGTGCACGAGCCTGAAGAACGAGATTTGCTGGATAACTGATCCATGCGGATTGCCATCCTCTCCTTATCCCATCAGCCAGGGGCGCATTGCTCATCTCTCCACCCATATGGGTCCATGCCGTGCGACGTCAGCTGAATTACTGTAACCTCATCCTCACCCATTAATTGACCAGCCACAGTAATTCATGTGTTTTCTTAATATTATCATAAAGAGTCATAGAGCACTACAGTATTGAAACAGGCCCTTCAGCCCTTCTGGTCTGTGGTGAACCTTCTGCCTAGTCCTATCAACCAGCCATCAATACCCTTCCCATCCATGTACTTATCCAAACTTCTCTTAAATGTTGCCATCAAGCCTTCGCCCATCACTTCCACTGTCCTAGCCTTGTGTTTGGATTTAACAATAACTTTTGCATTCAGACAACACACACCAGTCCTCATCAAGGGATCAGAATTGGAGAGAGTGGGCAATTTCAAGTTCCTGGGTGTCAAGACCTCTGAGGATCAATCCTGGGCCCAACATATCGATGCAGCTATATTTCATTAGGAGTTTGAGGAGATTTGGTCTGTCGCCAAAGGCACTCACAAATTTCTCCAGATGTCCCGTGGAGAGCATTCTGACTGGCTGCATCACCGTCTGGTATGGAGGGATGAGGCTACTGCACAGGATCAAAATCAGCTGCAGAAATATGTAAACTGAATCGGCTCCATCATGGGCACCAGCCTCCCCAGCATCCAGGACATTTTTAAGGAGCGATGCTTCAAAAAGGCAGCATCCATCATTAAGGACATGCCCTCTTCTCATTCAGAAAGGAGGTACAGAAGCCTGAAGACACACACTCAATGGTTCAGGAACAGCTTCTCCCCATATAACCATATAACAATTACAGCACAGAACAGGCCATCTCGGCCCTTCTAGTCCGTGCCGAACACCTACTCTCACCTAGTCCCACCAACCTGCACTCAGTCCATAACTCTTCATTTCCTTCCTGTCCATATAGCTGTCCGATTTAACTTTAAACGACAACATCGAACCTGCCTCTACCACTTCTGCTGGAAGCTCGTTCCACACAGCTACCACTCTCTGAGTAAAGAAGTTCCCCCTCATGTTACCCCTAAACTTTTGCCCTTTAACTCTCAACTCATGTCCTCTTGTTTGAATCTCCCAAAATCTCCCACTCTCAATGGAAAAAGCCTATCCACGTCAACTCTATCTATCCCCCTCATAATTTTAAACACCTCTATCAAGTCCCCTCTCAACATTCTACACTCCGAAGAATAAAGACCTAACTTGTTCAACCTTTCTCTGTGCCATCCGATTTCTGACTGGACGTTAAACCCATGAACACTACCTCAGTACTCTTTTTACACAACTTATTTAATCTAATTTCTATATAGAGTATATCTACATTACATAACAACAAATTTTATGACATATGCTGATGATATTAAACATATAATTCTCCGTAACTTCCGCCACCTCCAACGGGATCCCACCACTAAGCACATCTTTCCCTCCCCCCCCCGCTTTCCGCAGGGATCGCTCCCTACGCGACTCCCTTGTCCATTCGTCCCCCCCATCCCTTCCCACCGATCTTCCTCCCGGCACTTATCCTTGTAAGCGGAGCAAGTGCTACACATGCCCTTACAATTCCTCCCTCGCCACCGTTCAGGGCCCCAGACAGTCCTTCCAGGTGAGGCGACACTTCACCTGTGAGTTGGCTGGGGTGATATACTGCGTCCGGTGCTCCTGATGTGGCCTTCTATATATTGGCGACACCCGACACAGGCTGGGAGACCGTTTTGCTGAACACCTACACTCTGTCCGCCAGAGAAAGCAGGATCTCCCAGTGGCCACACATTTTAATTCCACGTCCCATTCCCATTCTGACATGTCTATCCACGGCCTCCTCTACTGTAAAGATGAAACCACACTCAGGTTGGAGGAACAACACCTTATATTCCGTCTGGGTAGCCTCCAACCTGATGGCATGAACATCGACTTCTCTAACTTCCATTAATGCCCCTCCTCCCCTTCACACCCCATCCCTTATTTATTTATTTAATATATTTTTAATATATTTTCTAATTTTTTCCCCTTTTTTTCTCTCTTTCTTTTTTCTCCCTCTCACTATAACTCCTTGCCTGCTCTCCACCCTCCAGGCTCCTGTCCCCCCTTCTCTTTCTCCCATCCCATGATCCTCTCCCTTCTCCAGCTCTTGGCTCCATCTCTCCCCCTCCTGTCTTCTCCTATCATTTCAGATCTCCCCCTCCCCTTCCCACTTTCAAATATCTTACTAGCTCTTCTTTCAGTTAGTCCCGACCAAGAGCCCCAGCCCGAAACGTCGACTGTACCTCTTCCTATAGATGCTGCCTGGCCTGCTGTGTTCACCAGCATTTTGTGTGTGTGTGTTGCTTGAATTTCCAGCATCTACAGATTTCCTCGTGTCTGCGATATTAAACCTGATTCACATTCTGCAGATCTATGATATCCCATCACAGGAGTATAAACGTAATCATACTATCAACATAATCAGTCAATATAATGAAAGACTCCTCACTCCTCATTTTCACCTCTCCTCCCCTCTCCCATCGGGCAGAAGATACAAAAGCCTGAAAGCACGTACCACCAGGCTCAGGGACAGCTTCTATCCCACCGGGATATGATTCTCGAGTGGACCTCTTGTACAACTAAGGTGAACTCTTGTACTTACATTCTATCTCATTATGGCCCTTGCATTCCAATTTCTCTGCGACTCCAACTCTCGATTCTGCGTTCTGTGGGCCAGGCAGCATCTCTAGGAAGAGGTACAGTCGATGTTTCGGGGCCGAGACGTCGACTGTACCTCTTCCTAGAGATGCTGCCTGGCCTGCTGCGTTCACCAGCAACTTTGATGTGTGTTGCTTGAATTTCCAGCATCTGCAGAATTCCTCGTGTTTACATTCTGCGTTCTGTTATTGCTTTTCTCTCTTTCTACTACAGTACCGCTAATGATCTGCATAGATAGCAGGCCAAACAAAGCTTTTCTTTAACTGTACCTTGGTATTGTTGGATTAAACCATATAATTCAAATCACATACAAGAGAAGATCTGCAGATGCTGGAAATCTGAGCAAAACACAAAATGCCGGACGCGTTCATCAGGCCAGGCAGCATCTACGGAAAAAAGTACAGTCGATGTCTCGGCCCGAAATGTCGACTGTACTTTTTTCCATAGATGCTGCCTGGCCTGCTGAGTTCCTCCAGCATTTTGTGTATCAAACCATATAATTGTTACATTCTGCGCAGTTAATTGCCTGATTATGTTTCATATAACTGTTGTGTACTTGAGAGCTCAGCAATATTTGAGTAATATTGTGTATTGTAAATTCATCCCATTTTGACATGTCGGCTCATGGCCTTGTCTTGTACCAATCTGATGGAATGAATATCCATTCCTCCTTATGGTAAAAAAAAAATTCCCTCTCTATCCAATCTTCTATTTCCCACTCTGCCCTCGTACCCTATCACCTCCCCCGGGTCGCCTCCTCCTTCCCTTTCTCCTGCGGTCCACTCTCCCCTCCTATCAGATTCCTTCTTCTCCAGCCCTTTACCTTTCCCAGCCACCTGTCACCTTCCCCTTACCCCAACTTTTTATTCTGGCGTCTTCCCCCTTCCTTTTTAGTCCTGCCGAGGGGTCTCGGCCCGAAACGTCGACAGTTTACTCTTTTCCATAGATGCTGCCTGGCCTGCCGAGCTCCTCCGGCATTTTGTGTCTGTTTCATCAGTTCAGCTCTATGGAATCAGCATGCAGGGATGATACGAGGCCTAGACTGAGTGGACAGCCAGCGCCTTTATCCCAGGCCGAAAATGGCCAATACAAGAGGGGATGAGGCAACAGGAAGAAAGCATGGAGGGGGCGATATCAGGGGGGATACACAGGGAGTAGTGCGTGTATGGAACATGTCACCAGGGGAGGTGGTAGATGCTAGTACATTAGGGACATTTCAGAGACTCTGAGATAAGCAAGACTTTGTGTTGGGCACATGGCCAAGTGGTTAAGTCTAGTGATCTGAACACTAGTTCGAACCTCAGCTGTGGCAGCGTGTTTGTGTCCTTGAGCAAGGCACTTAACCACACATTGCTCTAGTCTGTGTGAGGAGTGGCGCCCCACACAGACTTCCAATCTGTGCCTTGTAAGGCATGAAAATGCCCAACGCAGGCCTCTCATGGTCTGAGTCGACGTTCCCTCCCCGTGAAATAGGCACATAGACACAGGCAAAATGGAAGGTTATGCGGGAGGGAAGTAGTATTAGATTGACCTTGCAGTAGTTTTATTTATTAACCGTATTAATTAGAGATACAGAGCAGAACAGGCCCCTTCCGGCCCCAATGAGTCATGCCACCTGTAACCCACCGATTTAACATTAGCCTAATCGCGGGACACTTTACAATGTCCAACGAACCTGCCAACTGGTATGTCGTTAGACTATGGGAGGAAACCGGAGCACCCGGAGGAAACCCACACGGTCACGGTGAGAATGTACAAACTCCTTACAGACGGGCCCAGCGTTGAACTCCGAGCTCTGCCGCCCCGAGCTGCAATAACATCGCACTAACCGCTACGCCACTGTGGCACCCTAAGGAGGTTAAAAGATTAGCACAAAATCATGTGCTGAGGGGCCTGTGCTATGCTGTACTGTACTTTTCTAAGTCTATGTATCAAAAATATGGCCTTCAGATTCTTAATTAATATTTCATGACCGAACTATCATAATAGGGTTTCAGCGAAAGCAAATGTGGGTCCACTTTGATTCCACTGTGCTCATTTCACGTACCATGGAATTAACTCACGAAAGCACCAAGCAGAGGCTTTGAGGGCAGTCTTTCTGAATCAGAATCAGCTTTATTGGCACCGGCAGACCATATGTCATGAAATTTGTTATTTTGTGACAAGATTCTGACTATTTATCCTGTCAATAACTTTCTTCATTCTACTGTCTACTGTCCTGGTCAAAGGCCTTAGGAGTGTATATATATATATATATATATATATATATAGCTGGGGTGTCTAAAACTTTTACACAAGACTGTATTTGTCAATGTGGAACGGAGAGCGAGTTTGTAAATCTGGTGGGAGCAAAGGATGCTGGGAATGGCGAGGGTGGAGGCTGCAGTAGGTGGGACAGGTGGCAGAGAAGGAGTGCCAATGGCAGGGGGGTGGCGAAGGTGCAGATACCCCCAACCCAGAGACACCAGGCAAGGTCAATTGATTCCAAACAATTGGTTTATTGATCATTACAGAATGTCTCTCTGGTGCTTCCCGCTCCCTCCCCTCTCCCTTCCCCTTTTCCCAACCATGATTCCCCTCTCCCTGCCCCCTTCCCACTCTCAGTCCGCAATAGAGACCCATAGGTTTATCATCACTCACACATGTCATGAAATCGGGATTTCTTTTGCGGCAGCAGTACAGTGCAGTACGTAAACTTACTACAGTACTGAGCAAAAGTCTTAGGCACCCTCGCTACACATATCTGCTTCAGGCTTTAGCACAGTGCTGTAGATGGATAGACAGACAGTAAGTAAATCATGCAAAAGAGGAATGACAAGCCCGTATTCATGAGTTCAGAGATCGAATGGAGGAGCAGAAGAAGCTTTTCTTAAAGTGTTTTTCTTCAAGCTCTGATTTTTTTCCCCAAGCCTCCCAGTCCTAGAACATAGAAGATGGTGCATAGAAATCTACAGCACAATAAACTGGACTGGTCTAAGAACACTGAGGCTGTCTACAAGAAGGGTCAGAGCCGTCTCTATTTCCTGAGGAGACTGAGGTCCTTTAACATCAGCCGGACGATGCTGAGGATGTTCTACGAGTCTGTGGTGGCCAGTGCGATCATGTTTGCTATTGTGTGCTGGGGCAGCAGGCTGAGGGTAGCAGACACCAACAAAATCAACAAACTCATTCGTAAGGCCAGTGATGTGGTGGGGATGGAACTGGACTCTCACGGTGGTGTCTGGAAAGAGAATGCTGTCCAAGTTGCATGTCATCTTGGACAATGTCTCCCATCCACTACATAATGGACTGGTTGGGCACAGGAGTACATTCAGCCAGAGACTCATTCCACCGAGATGCAACACAGAGCATCATAGGAAGTCATTCCTGCCTGTGGCCATCAAACTTTACAACTCCTCCCTTGGAGGGTCAGACACCCTGAGCCAATAGGCTGGTCCTGGACTTATTTCCTGGCATAATTTACATATTACTATTTAACTATTTATGGTTTTATTACTATTTAATTATTTATGGTGCAACTGTAACGAAAACCAATTTCCCTCGGGATCAATAAAGTATGACTATGACTATGACTATTACAGGCTCTTTGGCCCACAATGTCATGCCAACCATGTAACCTACTCTAGAAACTGCCTACTGCATAGCCCTCTATTTTTCTAAGACCTATGTACTTATCTAAAAGTCTCCTTAAAGACCCTATTGTATCCGCCTCCACCACCATCACTGGCAGTGCATTCCACACACCCACCACTCTCTGTGTGAAAAACTTTCTCCTGACATCCCCTCTGTACCTACTTCCAAGCACCTTAAAACTATGCCCCCTCGTGTTAGCCATTTCAGCCCAGGGAAAAAAGCCTCTGGCTATTCACACGATCAATGCCTCTCATCATCTTATCAGGTCACCTCTCATCCTCTGCTGCTCCAAGGAGAAAAGGGCACATTCACCCAACCTATTCTCATAAGGCATGCTCCCCAATCCAGGCAACATCCTTGTAAACCTCCTCTGCACTCTTTCGATAGTATCCACATCCTTCCTGTAGTGAGAATACAGTACTCCAGTCCTGGTCAGGAATCCAGCATGATATCAATCAGCCGTGGCTGCAGGAAGAACTAGTCTGATCCTCCATGTTACTCACTCGATGTTACATACAATTTGCACAAAGAAAGCACCAGGGTAAAGCTAAAATGAAAGCCTTCCCCAGAAATGAATATGTCGGAGAATATAATGAAATGAAGCAGAGAGATGAATTGATTCAGCAGCGTCTGAGAATCTTCTCCAGCTGTTGCAAGGTTGTTAGAAAGATAAATTCTCTCCAGTAATTCCACAGAGACCTGAGAAGTGATTGCATACTGCTAACTAATTACTCCCCAAGGTTCTTGCAGGAGGTGGAATGGTGCCAACAATATGGGTAATGAGATCGGCAGTTTCCTTCACTGGCACGGACTGCACACGGTCTGTCTCAGTTGGATGATCAGGTGTCAATTCAGCTAAACTTCACTCTCTTCTCTTGTCGGGCAATGGATTCAAGCCCTGTGCAATCCCAGCGCTTGTCCACGCTCAAGACCGGACTTGCTGCGGGTGGCCTGTCTTTAAACTTCATTCTAATCTGGACTTTGCTGGCACAGCCAGATTTTGTTGCTCATCTCTAATTCCCCTGAGAAAATGGTGAGTCCTCCTCTTAAACCAAAGATTCAAAGTGCATTTACTATCAAAGAATGTATAAATTACACAACCTTGACAGACATCCCACCTCTCCCGGAAGTTCCAGGAGCCTCCCACAAGTTAATAGTGGCTCCCTGACGCTCGCAAATTATATACAATATCACAGAAATCAATTTTTTTTGAAAGCGAGCGAGCGAGAGAGCATGCGAGAGCGACCACGAGAGAGAGAGAGAGAGAGAGAGAGAGAGAGAGAGAGTGCGCACCATAGGAGAGTGTTCCAAAAAAAGAAAATATAAAACGTACGTCACCCCAGATTACCCTAAAGTGTACCCCTGCCTAATAGGGGTCAAAAATAATGACAGTGTTGCTCACTGCACTGTTTGCAACAGTGATTTTTCTATTGCCCGTGGTGGGTTAAGACTGTAAAAGACATGTTGAGGTGAGTTTAACAGGTGTCATTCGTTCATTAACATAGCTAATGTTATTTAAACTAGCTGGCTAGCTGCTAAGGAGCTACTCTATTGCAGACATCCCACCTCTCCTGGAAGTTCCGGGAGTCTCCCGCAAATTGATGGTGCTACCCCTCTGAAATGAGTTTTTGCAGGGTGGGATGTCTGCCTTGAGATTTGTCTGCTTACAGGCAGCCACAAAGCAAGAAAACCGAAAGAGTCCAATTCAAGAAAATCAAGATCAATCCCCAACCCCCAATGCGTACAGAAAAAGAGAAAAAAACAAATCACGCAAACAACAAGAACAACATTCCAGACCAAATTGAATCCTTCGATCCAAATCCCTGGAGCAGCCCAGAGTAGGCCCAAAGCCTCGGTGTCAGTCCATTATATTAGCAAGGCAAATCACCACAAAGTTTGCAGACACGAAGCACAGCAGCTAGGGCTAGTCAGACAGACTTAGTGTCGCAGACAGTGGATACCCCAGTCTATCTGTGCCAGTGTTTAAGTTGTCTGAACAGTGGATCATACCTGGGCTCTGCCGTGCCAAATAGCTCCGGGCCTAGAACTCACTGCCCAGCAATTCGCTTCGGGCCTAGATTTCACTGCCGAAGAAGCCTCTCTAAATCGGATTAATGCTTACAGTGATCTAACTTCACCCGACTTTCGACACCCTGTATTTCTAGTCTATCTGGGCCTGTGTTTAAATTGTCCAAACAGCAGATCTTGCCTTGCATCAGGACCTGGGCTTTGCCGCGGCGAATCGCTCCGGGCCTGGAATGCGCCGCCCAGCGATTCACTTCAGGCCTAGATTTTGCTGCTGAAGAAGCCATTCTCGACTTTTCCAAATCGGCTCAGCGCTTCGAGTGATCCAACCTCGCACCCAGGTTCTTTGGACAGGCACTGAAACCCTTCTGCCTCAGCTTCTCTTCTCCGACTCGTTCACTCCAGACAGATCGGCTCCAACTCCAAGTGCGTTGATGTTTGCCGCGTACCAGCATGGCGCCTCTCTCGAACTCGCTTCACCTTGGCTCACCTCTTCATGGTTTGCAATGATAGTTTACCACAATTTACTTAAAGCGTTATTGGTAATGTTTTTAATCGAATTTCTGTGCTTTTGAATTACCAGCAAGCTGTTGCATGCCTTCGGTAGCGCCATTTTAAATCGGCAGTCTTTCCATAGTCTGCCACTGTAGTCTTTCTGGAGAACGTGCCCACACAATACCATCATCCCCAGGATAGACAAAGAAATGGAAATATGTCTTCACACTGGCTGGCATGATAGTATAGAGACTAGTGTAATGCTTTACGGTGCCAGCAGTCAAGGTTCCCTCCAAGAAGGCCACAGACTGTCGTAGGGTTTAGAGGCCTGTGTGCCTCAGTGAACTGGAGAGCTATGTTGGCTGGAGTTTGACTTTGACTCTTGGTAGGGTCACCCATGCCAAACAGGTCAAAGGGTAGAGGTCAGACTAAGAGTGGTCCACCAGTCCTCCAGGTTTGGGGATTCATCTCAGGGCTAACACCCCTGACTGGAAAAACAAAGCCGTTATGGAAACATTAATGAGGAATTCTTCTACATCTGAGTGTGACGGTATTCCTGAGTCTCCACCCGGGACTTGCATGACTGACAGTAGTGAAAACCGAGGGGAAGCTACTGACATGATGTTGGAAGCCCAGAACACCGCCAGAGTTGGAGGTTCTTCATTACTGCAGCGTAACGTGCAGTAAGTAAGAGGGTAGTGATCAGGGTTCAATTCCCGCCGCTGCCTGTAAGGAGTTTGTGCGTTCCCCTCGTGACTGCATGCATTTCCTCCGGGTGCTCTGGTTTCCTCCCACAATCCAAAGATGTACCGGTTAGTAAGGGTTAGTGATTTATGGCGCTAGAAGCACGGCAACACTTGTGGGCTGCTCCAACAGACTGTGTTGGTCTCGAAGCAAATGACGAATTTTGATGTAAATCTAATTTTAGCTCATATCATCTCATCCAAGTAGTGTCTTACTAGGCCTTTTTTATTCCCTTTCCAAAGCCTCCACATCTCTCCTCCAATGAGGTGAGCAGATTGTACTCAGAATTGTAGGTCACTCCTCCAAGAGGACCACGATCTTGTTGTAGGGTTTGGAGGCTTGTGTGCCTCAATGACCTGGAGAGCTATGTTGGCTGGAGTCAGGGCTTTATGCTTTGGCTCTTGGTAGGGTCACCCATGCCAAACAGGTCAAAGAGTGGAGGTCACACTAAGAGTGGTCCACCAGTCCTCCAGGTTCGGGGGTTCAGCTCAGGGCTAACGACCCTGACTGGTCAAACAAAACTCTTATGGAAACAGCAATGGAGCTATATTGCAGCCCTAAATGCCAATGGTGTTACAGGCAGTAGAGAGAGACTGTAGATCATGGGTGTTGTAAAGCAGTACCATACTCCCGTGTGTAACCCATTCTCTGCACCAAGGGTGTAATATTTACCATGACTGAGGAGGCATATCAGGGCCGACAATAATAACTTCTGCAGCACAGGTATCCCAAAAGGTTTGCTGAATAACAGTGCAGGAACACTCATTCAGTGCCTGTCTCAGCTCATTCCATAGAAGAACCACTCTATGCAGGAAGAAGATGTCCCTCAGGACCCTTTGAAACCTCTCCCCTCCCACCTTAATCAAATTCTCTCCGGTTCTTATAGAGTTTTTCGAGGAAGTTACCAGGAAAGTTGATGAAGGAAAGACAGTGGATGTTGTCTACATGGACCTCGGCAAGGTAGTTGACAGGCCCTGCATGGGAGGCTGGTTAAGAAGGTTCAGGCGCTCGGCATTCAGGATGAAGTAGTAAATTGGACGAGACATTGACTTTGTGGGAGAAGCCAGAGAGGGGTAGGAGATGGTTACCTCTCTGACTGGAGGCCTGTGACTAGTGGAGTGCCGCAGGGATCGGCGCTGAGTCCATTGTTGTTTGTCATCTATATCAACGATCTGGAAGACAGTGGGATAAACTGGATCTGAAAATTAGCAGATGGCATCAAGATTAGACAGCGAGGAAGGCTAACAAAGCTTGCGACGGGGTCGGGACCAGCTGGGAAAATGGGCTGAAAAATGGCAGATGGAATTTAATGCAGACAAGTGTAAAGTGATGCACTTTGGGAGGACAAACCAGGGTAGGATTTACAGATATGTTGAAAGGTAGAGCACTGAGGAGTGTGGTTGAACAGAGGGATCTGGAAATAAGGATCCTTAATTCCTTGAAAATGGTGTCACAGGTAGATAGGGTCATAAAGAGAGCTTTTGGCACATTGGCCTTCATAGACCAAAGCACTGAGTAAGGAGATGGGATGTTATGCTGAAGTTGTATAGGACATCGGCGAGGCCTAATTTGGAGTATTGCATGCAGTTCTGGATATTTACCTACAGGAAAGTTATCAATAAGTTTGAAAGGGTGCAGAGAAAATTTACAGGGATGCTGATGGGATACGAGGGCCTGAATTATAGAGAGAGGTTGAACAGGTTAGGTCTTCATTCCCTGGAGCGTAGGAGAATGAAGGAAGATTTGATAGAGGTATACAAAATTATGAGAGGTAGGGTAAATGCAAGCAGGCTTTTTCCATTCTTGACTTCGAGAACTGGAAGTCATAGGTTAAGGGTGAAAGGTGAAATATTTAAGGGGAACCTGAGGGGGAGCTTCACCACTCAATGGATGGTGAGAGTGGGAATGAGCTACCAGTTGAAGTGGTGGATGCCGGCTTGATAGCAACACGTAAGAGCTTTGGATAGATACAAGGGTGGAAGGTGTACGGAGATATATGTACGGAGGTGTGGGTCAGTGAGTCTGGTCAGAATAACAATTTTGAGCCAAAAGGTTCCCCATTCTCCAGCCCTTTATTGCTTTCACAAATCGACTTCCCGGCTTTTTTCCACCCCTCCCCTCTCCTGGTTTCACCCGTCACCTACCACTTTGTGCTGTTTCCTCTCCTCCCTTCCCCCCCAATCCTTCTTCCTCTGACTTCTCATCTTTTTTCTCCAGTCCTTGACGAAGGGTCTCAGCCCGAAACATTGACTGTGCTCTTTCCCGTAGATGCTGCCTGCCCCTGCTGAGTACCTTCAGCATTTTGTGTGTGTTGCTCGGATTTCCAGCGTCTGCAGATTTTCTCTTGTTTGTGAGCCAAACTGTCTGATTCTGTGCCGAAGTGCTCTCTGACTAAGTGACTGCTGGGTCAGGAGTTCCAGGATTTGGAAGGAACGCTGGTATGTTTCCAAATCATGTTGGCAGGAGACTGGGAAGGAAACAGGCAGAGAAAGCAGGACCTTCAGAGGCCGGCAAGTGGCTTTTCTACAGTGCTTAGATTCTTGCATCACTTGTACACCTGGACATTCAAATGCAAAGCCTTTTACAATTCAAAGTATTGAGTACAAAAGATAGGTTGCTATCTTAAAGCAGGGTCTCCCAGTGGCCACCCACTTTAATTCCACGTCCCATTTCCATTCCGATATGTCTATCCATGGCCTCCTCTACTGTCGTGATGAGGCCACACTCAGATTGGAGGAACAACACCTTATATCCCGTCTGGGTAGCCTCCAACTTGATGGCATGATCATCGATTCCTCAAACTTCCGGTAATGACTCCACCCCTGTCCTTTACCATTCCCCATCCCCTTTTCCCTCTCTCACTTTACCTCTTCATCTGCCCATCACCTCTCTCTGGCGCTCCCCCCTTTTCTTTCTTCCATGGCCTTCTGTCCCTTTCTCCAGCCCCGTTTCTCTTTCACCTATCAACTTTCCAGCTCTTTACTTCACCTCTCCCCCTCCCAGTTTCACCTATCACCTGCTGTTTCTCTCTCCCCTTCCCCCACCTTTTAAATCTACTCCTCAGCCCTTTTTTCCCAGTCCTGCCGAAGGGTCTCGGACTGAAACGTTGACGATACTCTTTTCCATAGATGCTGCCTGACCTGTTGAGTTCCTCCAGCATTTTGTGTGTGTTGTTATGTTGAAGTTGCTTAAGACGTGGGTGAGGCCTAACTTGGAGTATTGTGTGCAGTTTTGGTCACCTACCTACAGGAAAGGTGTAAACAAAGTTGAAAGTGTACAGAGAAAATGTTGCCGGGACTGAGTTATAAAGTAAGATTGAAAAGTTAGGATTGTACTTTTAGAACGTAGAAGATTGAGAGGAGATTTGATTGAGGTACACAAAATTTTGAGAGGTATGGATAGGATAAATGCAAGCAGGCTTTCTCCACTGAAGTTGGGTGGGACCACATCAGAGGCCATGGGTTAAGGGTGAAAGTTGAGGAATTTCAGGGGAACATGAGGGGAAACTTCTTCACTCGGAGGGTCATGAGAGTGTGGAGTGAGCTGCCAGCACAAATGGTCCACGCAAGCTCGATTTCAATGTTTAAGCGAAGTTTGGATAGGTGCATGGATGGTAGGGGTGTGGAGGGCTCTGGACCTGGTGCGGGTCGATGGGAATGAGCAGTTTAAATATTTTGGTGCCGACTAGATGGGCCGAAGGGCCTGTTTCTGTGCGGTACTACTCTATGACTCTATGACTCTACGGATAAGGATGAAAATCGCTTGGAAAAATCATTGAGGCGCGGCCTGTGTAAGGTCCTGGGATGTAGAGGTGCCCAGTGAAATCAGTGACCACAAAATTCCTATCTAGTATTGAGCAAAAGTGTTAAAAATCAAAGATAGTGAACAAAATATAACATTTAGCACATTTTTTTTTAAAAAAGGCCTTTACTGTGATAATTTAACGAACCGTAGATTACTTAGTGATTGGCTGCATGGTGCAGACATTATCAGAATGGAAATTTTACTCTTGATAGCTTCCCTGTGCACTGGAGCCTGCTTCAGTCTGGATGGTGATTGTCTGGCTCTGTGCTGTAGGGGCTCGGGCTGTGACAGCGCGAGCAGCCGCAGCTCGAGGAGCGGCTGGTACACTCCGAGACTGCCACCCGCCGAGTTATCTTCTTCGCGAATTTCATGATCATGTCCTCCGTGTCGCGGATCTGCATCTCCATCTGTTGCAGCTTGCGCATGATCTTCTCCTGGATGGCGAGCCCTCGGCGGAAACGCTTGATCTCTTTCCTCTTCCTCTCATTCTTCAAATATTTCTTGTCATAGGCGGATCCCATTTTCAGAACGCAGGCGTATCTCTCCCACATTTTCTGCAACAAACACATTGCTGGTTAAACGACTTGCTCCTTTAACAGAACTTACACCAAATCCTCTGGACTAAATGTCAATAGCAAACAAATGTGGAAAAAATTCAAATTTATGTTTGTCATGAGGTAAATGTACTGAGGATATTGCAGACCTGGGTCCTGATGTAGGCCTCAGCCTAAAATGTCAACTGCTCATTCCATCCTTAGGCCTGCCGAGCTCCTCTAGCGTTTTGGCTCTAGATTTTCAGCATCTGCAGAATCTTTCGTGTTTATGGCCTACCAATAGTCATAGTCATAGTCATACTTTATTGATCCCAGGGGAAATTGATTTTCGTTACAGTTGCACCATAAATAATTAAATAGTAATAAAAGGATAAATAGTTAAATAGTAATATGTAAATTATGCCAGGAAATAAGTCCAGGACCAGCCTATTGGCTCAGGGTGTCTGACCCTCCAAGGGAGGAGTTGTAAAGTTTGATGGCCACAGGCAGGAATGACTTCCTATGACGCTCTGTGTTGCATCTCGGTGGAATGAGTCTCTGGCAGAATGTACTCCTGTGCCCAACCAGTATATTATGTAGTGGATGGGAGACATTATCCAAGATGGCATGCAACTTGGACAGCATCCTCTTTTCAAACACCACCGTCAGAGAGTCCAGTTCCATCCCCACAACATCACTGGCCTTACGAATGAGTTTGTTGATTCTGTTGGTATCTGCTACCCTCAGCCTGCTGCCCCAGCACACAACAGCAAACATGATGGCACTGGCCACCACAGACTCGTAGAACATCCTCAGCATCGTCCGGCTGATGTTAAAGGACCTCAGTCTCCTCAGGAAATAGAGATGGCTCTGACCCTTCTTGTAGACAGCCTCAGTGTTCTTTGACCAGTCCAGTTTATTGTCAATTCGTATCCCCAGGTATTTGTAATCCTCCACCATGTCCACACTGACCTCCTGGATGGAAACAGGGGTCGCCGGTACCTTAGCTCTCCTCAAGTCTACCACCAATCCATGTGTCTTTGGGACGTGGGAGGAAGCTGAAGCAATCGGGAAAGCCCAGATGGCTGCAGTGAAGACAGACGAACCACATAGACAGCACCAGAGACCTGGATTGGAATAGGGGTCACCGCAACAATGAGGTAGTTTTACCAGCTGTGCTGAACCACTATCCCTGATCCTTACCCAGTGATCCCCCCTGAAAACGGATGTATCGATACCCAGAGAAATTAAAATCTGAGGAGAGAGTGAGCAATTTCAAGTTCCTGGGTGTCAATATCTCTGAGGATCTAACCTGGTCCCAACATATCAATGCAGCTACAGAGAAAGCACGACAGCGGCTATATTTCATTAGGAGCTTGAGGGGATTTGGTCTGTCACCAAAGACCCTCGCAAATTTCTACAGATGTACCGTGGCGAGCATTCTAACTGGCTGCATCACTGTCTGGTATGGGGGGAAGCGGGAGAGGTCCACTGCGCAGGATCGAAATAAGCTGCAGAGAGTTGTAAACTCAGTCAGCTCCATCACGGGCACCAGCCTCCGTAGTATCCAGGACATCTTCAAGGAACGATGCCTCAAAAAGGTGGCATCCATTATTAAGGACCCCGCCTGAAGGCACACACTCAGTGATTCAGGAACATCTTCTTCCCCTCTGCCATCCAATTTCTGAATGGACATTGAATCCATGAACACTACCTCACTACTTTATTTCTGTTTTTGCACCACTTATTTAAGCTATTTAATATACATATATACTTACTGTAATTCATATTTTTAATATTATGTATTGCATTGTACTGCTGCCACAAAGTTAACAAATTTCACGACATACACCGGTGATATTAAACCTGATTCTGATTCTGATTTCTGAGATGCGATACACTCACAGGCTGAACTGAAGTACTGCCCTGGCTGACATATCAATGGGAGGGAGGAAGGAGGGAACGTCGACTCAGACCATGAGAGGCCTGCGTCGGGCATTTTCATGCCTTACAAGGCGCAGATTGGAAGTCTATGTGGGGCGCCACTCCTCACACAGACTAGAGCAATGTGTGGTTAAGTGCCTTGCTCAAGGGCACAAACACGCTGCCACAGCTGAGGCTCGAACTAGCGACCTTGAGATCACTGGACGAATGCCTTAACCACTTGACCACGTGCCCAACACGCCAATGGGAAACCCCCAGCAACATTCAATACCTTCAAGGAGAGAGTGGTTAGACGATACTCTTGTGCGGTGTGCTCTGTGCACTTTGTTCCACCTCATCGCAGGAGGGGGTGTGGAACCTTTGGAAAAGGTGCAAAAGAGTTTTACCAGGACACTGCCTGGATTAGGGGGCACGAGCTAAAGATTAGTTCTATTTGCCAGACGTTCATCACAACATTGAAGCGTGCACTAAAATGAATTATTTGCGTCAATGGCCAACGCAGACCAAGAATGTGCTGAGGGCAGTTCACAAGTGTCGCATGCCCACAACCCTCTAACCCTAACTTGTACAGTTTGGAATGTGGGATGAACCCGGAGCACCCGGAGGAATCCCAGCCGGTCGTAGGGAGAACCTACAAACTTCTTTACAAACAGTGGTGGGAATTTAACCCAGATTGCATTGAAGGCCAGAGGGGGTCAGTTCAAAGGGAACGTGAGGGGTGAACCACCTACTCCCATCCACCTGCACCAGCACCATAACCCCCTCCCATACCTCCACCATCCATGTACCCATCCAAACTCCACTGAAACATTGAAATCAAGCTTGCGAGAACCACTTGTGCTGGCAGCTCGCTCCACGCCTCTCACCACCCCTGAGTGAAGAAGTTTCCCCTCGTTTTCCTCTTAAACTTCTCACCTTTCACCCTTAACCCATGACCTCTAGTTGTAGTCCCACCCAACCTCAGTGGAAAAGGCCTGCTTGCAAATCTATACCCCTCATAATTTTGTATACTTTCTACCCCTGGGAAAATGTACTCCTTGTCTATCTAGGCCTCTCATAACCTTATAAACCTCTATCAGATCTCCCCTCAGCCTCCGCTGCTCCAGAGCAAACAACCCAAGTTTATCCAGCCTCCCGTGATAGCACATGCCCACTAAACCAGGCAGCATCCTGGTAAACCTCTTTAGCCCCCTCTCCAAAGCCTCAACATCCTTCCCATAGCGGGGTGACCAGAACTGTACGCGATACTCCAGATGTGGTCTAACCAGAGTTTCATAAAGTTAATAAAACTAATTCTGATCCTGCACCTACCCTTAACCTTATTACTAACCAAAAACATATGCTGAATCTTGCGTTTCTTTACGAAGTTAAAGCAGAAGCATATCAGGATGATGAAACAGGCCACGAAGAAGGCCCGGGCTAAGAAATAATCGAAGAAGTGGATTAGGTTGTTTCCCTGTGCCGACTGAAGCTTGCCGGGTAAATCGTTCGGGACGAGTTCCGTCCGGACCCGGTGCCAGGCTCTGCAGCCCGTCGACTCGCAGTGGTCGGGGTGAGGGGCCCGCCTGGAGGAGAGGAACTCAGCCAGCAGCGCAGCCATGGACTCCTCGAGGGGGCAACGGGCTGCTGCGGGAGACCGGTCACATGATCTCGCTGGCCAAGGAGACTAGGCGATCACGGATCACGGTGCATGTGGGGGTCCATTATGAGGTAACGTGCTGCTTTGTGATGCCCTGTGAGCTCCCAGCTTTCATCCATAAGTCTGATTGGACCCCTCTCGACCCTGCCCCCATCTACACTGGGCCTTTGTGACATTATTTTTCTTAACCATATAACAATTACAGCACGGAAACAGGCCATCTCGGCCCTTCTAGTCCGTGCCAAACTCTTACTCTCACCTAGTCCCACCGACCTGCGCTCAGCCCATAACCCTCCATTCCTTTCCTGTCCATATATCTATCCAATTTAATTTTAAATGACAACATCGTACCTGCCTCAACCACTTCTGCTGGAAGCTCATTCCACACAGCTACCACTCTGAGTAAAGAAGTTCCCCCTCATGTTACCCCTAAACTTTTGCCCCCTAACTCTCAACTCATGTCCTCTTGTTTGAATCTCCCCCACTCTCAATCTTATTTGCACAGATTGTCCTCTTTCACACATTAATCGATAGACTTTGCTCATGTATAGGTTTTCATAAAGTCGATTGTATTTCTTTATTTATTTTCTGTAAATGTCTGAAAGGAAATGTATCTCAATCTGGTAAAGAGAAAGATATAAAGATTAATTTTTATTTGTCAGACGTATATCAGAACATCGAAATACGCAGTGAAATGTGTCCTTGGCACCAACGCCCAACGCAGTCTATGTATATGCTGGGGGCAGCCTGCAAGTATCACCACACTTCCGGTGCCAACATAGTCTGCCCACAACCTACTAGCCCTAACCATCCAATACTGGGTAAAAGTCTTAGGCACGTATGTATAGCGAGGGTGCCTAAGACTTTTGCACAGGACTTTATTTGTCAACGTGGGGCGGAGAGCGAGTTTGTATATCAGGCGGGAGCGAAGGATGTTGGGAATGGCGAGGGTGGAGCGCTGCGGGAGGGGTGTGGGGCACAAAATACTCTGCAGATGCTGGGGTCAAAGCAACACTCACAACATGCTGGAGGAACTCAACAGGTCAGGCAGCATCCGTGGAAACGATGAGTCGACGTTTCGGGCCGGAACCCTTCGTCAGGACTGTAGAGGGAAGGAGCAGAGGCCCTATAAAGAAGGTGGGGGGAGGGTGGGAAGGAGAAGGCTGGTAGGTTCCATGTGAAAAACTAGCAAGGGGAAAGATAAAGGGGTGGGGGAGGGAAAGCAGGGAGGTGATAGGCGGGAAAGGTGAGGAAAGAATGGGGGAAAACACAATGGGTAGTAGAAGGAGGCGGAACTATGAAGGAGGTGATAGGCAGCTGGGGGAGGGGGCAGAGTGACATAGGGATAGGGAAAGGAGGGGGAGGGAATTACCGGAAGTTGGAGAATTCAATGTTCATACCAAGGGGCTGGAGACTACCTAGATGGTATATGAAGTGTTGCTCCTCCAACCAGAGTTTAGCCTCATCATGGCAGTAGAAGAGGCCATGTATGGACAGGTGGCAGAGAAGGAGTGTCGGGGTGGGGGTTGGCATGGGTGTAGACATACCCAACCCTGAGACACCAGGCAAGGTCATTTGATTCCAAACAATTGGTGTACTGACCATTACAGAATGTCTGTCTGGTGCTTCCCACTCTCTTCCTCTTACCCCAACCATGATTCCCCTCTCCCTGCTCCCTTCCCCTTACCCCAACCATGATTCCCCTCTCCCTGCTCCCTTCCCACTCTCAGTCCACAATAGAGACCCATATCAGAATCAGGTTTATCATCACTCACACATGTCATGAAATTTGTTTTATTTTAGTGGCAGCATTTCAATGCAGTACGACATAGCTACAAAGGAGGCATGACGGCGGCTATATTTCATTAGGAGTTCGAGGAGATTTGGTATGTCACCTAAAACACTCAGAAGCTTCTAACAGAGAAGTTCCATGGAGAACATTCTGCCTGGCTGCATCACTTGCATCACTGTCTGGTACGGTGGGGGCATGGGGGGGGGGGGTCTACTGCACAGGATCAAAAGAAGCTACAGAAAGTTGTAAAGTTAGTCAGCTCCATCATGGCCACTAGCCTCCATAACATCCAGGACCTCTTCAAGGAGCGGTGTCTCAAAAAGGGGGCGTCCATCATTAAGGGCCCCCATCACCCAGGTCATCCCTTGTTCTCATTGCTACCATCAGGGAGGAGGTATAGGAGCCTAAAAGCTCACACTCAACAATTCAGAAACAGCTTCTTCCCCTCTGTCATCTGATTTCTGAATGGACATTGAACCCATGAACACTAACTCACTTTTTTTTTCAGTATTTGCACTAGTTTTAATTTAATACACACATATATATACTCACCGTGGTTTCAAGGTTGTCAAGCCGAGGAGTGGTAGTGGGGACAAGCTCCCACCACCTAAAAGTGCTCCTCATGGCACGCGACTCAAATAGCCTCTGACAACCAAGTCCAACTCCTGGCCTTCTCGTGTGGCTTAGCCTCTAAGCCCGGCGGAACTGTTTCTCCTGACAGGAGAAGGGGCGAAGGCGGGTCCTGGCACCTTAAAACCAGTGCTTCGGGTAGATGGAGCTCGTCAGCCTGGGAAGGCAGTCCATCTAAGAGAGGGAGAACTCCGATTTCAAATCTCCGCTGCCTTGCGGCCATACCCACTGATGGGAAAGGCTTCGGGAGTAAATCCTGAGGATAAATCCGGAACTGGAGTCCCTAAGGCAGTCCGACGTTGCCTTCAGCCGCGTTCTGGCAACTCCTGCCACGACACCGGTGCCAAGCTGTATGGGTCCTAATGCCCTTCCCTTGGACAACATTGGTGTCGTGGAGAGGGGAGACTTGCAGCATGGGCAACTGCCGGTCTTCCACACAACCTTGCCCAGGCCTGCGCCCTGGAGAGACTGAAGCAAGACTTTCCAGGCGCAGATCCATGGTCTCGGATGCCACCACCACCATATACTTACTGTACTTTATGCATTAATTTTTTTCCTTTTTTTTTGGCGTATGCCTGCGTGCGTGCGAGTCTGTGTGTGTGCGTCTGTGTGCGTGCACGTCTGTGCGTGTGTGTCTGCATGTGCGTCCATGATGATGTTTTTTTCATGGCTTTTACAAGGTGCGGAGAGAGAGAGAGAGACTGTGTGGCGTGCCACTCCTCACACAGACATCTTTGCAGTATTTTTCCTTTTATTTTACGAGGTCGAGTTGCGATCTCGACACTCAACCCGGTACGGATGGAAAGCGTGCTCAGGAGCGGACCCGGCTGGTTTCGAACCCGGGAACCACCGCTCCCGGGTCCGGCACCGAAGTCACTGCACCACCAGCCGGCCTTTAATTTTTTTCTATATTTACCAAGTATTGCATCGTACTGCTGCTGCTAAGTTAACAACTTTCACGACAGATGTCAGTGATATTAAACCTGATTCTGATTCAATACATAAAATTACTAGAGTACTGTGCTAAAGTCTCAGGCACCCTCGCTCTACAAAAGTGGCTGAGACCTTTGCACAATACTATACATCGTTAGAATGTGAGAGAGTACTGCAGCACCCAGAGGACACCCACATGGTCACGGGGAGAATGCACAAACTAATATTGTTTATTGTCATTTAACTATATACATGTATACCGTCAAACAAGACCATGTTTCTCCTGACCAGGGTGTAAAGCACAGTAGTACAGAAAACACACGGATAACATACAATAGCGTAGGAAATTAAGGATAAAATCTACAGATGAATTATGCATAGATAACAAAGTAAAGTGCGCAAATTAAATATTGTAAGGTCCAGAACAGATTATCTGGGGTAACTTCGAATGCCATGCAGCAGGGAGTTCAGAAGCCCAACAAACAAAAGCAAATCTGCAGGTGCCGGAAATCCAAAGCAACACGCACACAGGATGCTGGGGGATCTCAGCAGGCCAGGCAGCTTCTACGGAAAGGAGTAAACAGTCGACGTTTCGGGCTGAGTCCCTTCGTCAGGACCCTTCCTCGTTTCCATCGGTGCTGCCTGGCCTGCTGAGTTCCTCCAGCGTTCTGTGAGTGTTACAGACATCCCACCTCTCACGGAAGTTCCCGGAATCTCCTGCATATTGATAGCGGCTCCCTGATGCCCGGAAGTTATATACAATATCCCGCAAATCGGTTTTTTTGAGAGGAAGAGGGAGAGCGAGAGCGAGCATCCTGATTGGTCTCTCTTCGTGCTAAGTAGACCTATCAGTTTTCTCTGTGGGTGGGCTTTACAGTCGACCTCAAAAATAATGACAGTGTTGCCCGCTGCACTGTTTGCAACAGTGACTTTTCTATTGCCCATGGTGGATTAAGACTGTAAAAGACATGTTGAGGTGAGTTTAACAGGTGTCATTCGTTCATTAGCATAGCTAATGTTATTTAAACTAGCTGGCTAGCTGCTAAGGAGCTACTCTATTGATATCCTATGTGATGACACCAAACTCCTGTAGACTTACTTAAAGTTGTAATAGAATAAACATGGTAATATAATATAATATATGTACATATTTTAATGTCATATTTTCTGCATATATCCAACTTGGTTTACAGATTAGACAAAATCACTAAACAAGGTATTACATACACCCTTGGAGGTCGACGGGGGGTGGGGGGGATATGGGGTTACGGGGGGGGGGGGCGGGGGTGCTACCTCCCTGAAATGAGTTTTTGCAGGGTGGGATGTCTGGTGTTAGTTCAGAAGCCTGATGGCCTGGAGGAAGAAGCTGTTTCCTGCCGAAGGGTTTCGGCCCAAAACGTCGACTGTACTTTTTCCCGTAGATGTCTGCCCGGCCTGCTGAGATCCCCCAGCTTTCTGTGTGTATGACTCGGATTTCCGGCATCTGCAGACTTTCTCTTCTTTCTGTTTCCCATCCCGACCGTTCCTGGGCTTGTTACAGACAGAGGCTGGAATCAAACCCCGATTTTACAGCTGCGATTTCGCTAACCACCTTGCTAATATGTCCCACCCTTTTTACTTCAGAACACATAGTTGGTAGGAAGGTGATCAGTATAACTGGGTGGAATATTCCGAGGTTTAACAATCCTCATCATCTCTGCCGTAAGTGCCTACACCATTGTGAAGCAATGCTTCTCCACTCTCTGACTAATGGCTGCGGCTTCTTAAACGCTTTCCAAATTTTATATCATGGAATGACGATAGTCAGACCCATTTTACTCAGCCTCACCTCATCAGGTAATGCTCTCATTCAAGGAATCAGTCAAGCAAATTCTCGGTGGCCTGCTCTTAAGATGAGTAATTACTTCCTTGAGCACGGAGGCCAAATGATTCCTCCGGGCATGATCTCACCAATTCTGTACAGTTAGAGCAACTACCCCCACCCTGCCTCTAACACTCTCTCTTCCCTGCAGCAGAACCCAACATAAACACCTCCCAAACTGCTCCCTGCATCCGTGTGTTTTCCAGAGAAAGCCATCGGAGGGGCAAAGGGACTTAGGAGTTCTCATGCAAGACTTCCAGACAGTTAATTTACAAGTTAAATCTCTGGTAAAGAAGGCAAATGCAACGTTGGCATTTAGTTCAGGGGAATAGAATATCAAAGCAAGGAGATCGTGTTGAGGTGCTGTAAGACACTGGTCAGGCCGCGTTTGGAGTATTGTCAACAGTTTTGGGCCCCATATCTCAGAAAGGATGTGTTATCATTGGAGAGAGACCAGGGGAGGTTCACGAGGATGCTTCTGGGAATGAAGAGATTAACGTATGAGGAGCATTTGGCAGCTTTGGGCCTGTACTCACTGGAATTTAGAAGACTAAGGGGAGATCTGATTGAAACCTACCGAATGCTGAAAGGACTAGATGAGGTGGAAGTGGACGAGGATGTTTCCTATGGAGGGGGTATTCAGAACTAGAGGGCACAGCCTCAACGTTGAGGGGAGACCTTTTAGAACAGAGGTAAGGAGGAATTATTTTAGCCAGAGAGTAGTGAATCTGTGGAATGCTCTGCCATAGACTGTGGTGGAGGCCAAGTCCATTGGTATACTTAAAGCGGAAGTTGATCATTTCCTGATCGGTCAGGGCACCAAAGGATTTGGCGAGAAGGCAGGTGGATGGCAGACATCCCACCTCTCCTGGAAGTTCCGGGAGTCTCCCACATATTGATAGCGGCTCCCTGATGCCCGCAAATTATATACAATATCCCGGAAATCAATTTTTTTGAGAGCGAACGAGAGAGCAAGAGAGAGAGAGAGAGAGAGAGAGTGCGAGAGAGAGAGAGCGCGAGAGAGAGTGAGAGCAAGTGAGAGAGAGAGAGAGAGAGCGAGAGAGCGTGAGAGCGCAACATGTGTCATTCGCTCATTAGCATAGCTAACATTATTTAAACTAGCTGGCTAGCTGCTAAGAAGCTACTCTATTGCAGACATCCCACCTCTCCCGGAAGTTCCGGGAGTCTCCCGCAAATTGATGGTTCTACCTCCCTGAAATGAGTTTTTGCAGGGTGGGATGTCTGGTATGGGGTTGAGTGGAATCCGAGATCAGCCGTGATAGAACGGCGGAGCAAACCTGATGGCTGAATGGCCTAATTCTGCTCCTATGTCTTATGGTCTTGTCCATGCCTCTCTCCTATGCTAAATGTGTGCGTGATTGTCAGACGGAGAAAGATCGGGTTTACGGCCGAAACTTGCTGATTTGTAAACAAACAGAACCCTGTGTCTTTCCCCGCGTGTGCTGCCTCGCCTGCTGACTGTTCACAGCATACTTCTATTCTTATTGACTTCTGCAGGTGTTTAACTTCCAAATTCATGCTATATACTTGTCCCTTTGCAATACTTCTGTTTCTCTCTCAGGATTAGGGGGGGTGAGACTAGCAACCTGAACTGGCGCATCCAGAGGTAACCCGCCTGAGCAACACCCTTCTGGGTGAAGTTTAGCCAGTGCGCCAGAGTCAAGGCACTCTATTTTGATACATACAGATGTCTTGTAATACCCTCTGGTATTCTACACTTCAACTCTGGGAAGCAGATATGCTCTGTCCACTCTATCTATGCCAGCAATTTCCCTGCACAGATGTGAGACTCAATGGTCTATAGTTCTCAGGATTGTCCCTTGTTTCCTTCTTAAATAGAGGTACAATATTAGCCACTCACCAGTCCTCCAGGACCTTGCCTGTGGCCAGAGAGGACACAGGTAAGGATGCTGAGGATGTTCTACGAGTCTGTGGTGGCCAGTGCTATCATGTTTGCTGTTGTGTGCTGAGGCAGCAGGCTGAGGGTAGCAGACACCAACAGAATCAACAAACTCATTCCTAAGGCCAGTGATGTTGTGGGGATGGAACTGGACTCTCTGACGGTGGTGTCTGAAAAGAGGATGCTGTCCAAGTTGTATGTCATCTTGGACAATGTCTCCCATCCACTACATAATGTACTGGTTGGGCACAGGAGTACATTCAGCCAGAGACTCATTCCACCGAGATGCAGCACAGAGCGTCATAGGAAGTCATTCCTGCCTGTGGCCATCAAACTTTACAACTCCTCCCTTGGAGGGTCAGACACCCTGAGCCAATAGGCTGGTCCTGGACTTATTTCATAATTTACTGGCATAATTTACATATTACTATTTAACTATTTATGGTTCTATTACTATTTATTATTTATGGTGCAACTGTAACAAAAAACAATTTCCCCCGGGATCAATAAAGTATGACGATGACTATGACTAGGCACTGCTCAAGGGCTCAGCAATCTCATTTCTTGCCTCCTTCAATAACCTGCGGCAAATCCCATCAGGCCCTGGGGATCATATCCGCGTCCTCACCGTCAATAGCAACAGAGAGCAATGCTGGCTTAGTCTTCCTAAAGGTCCATCACCATCTCCTTTGTCCTTACTGATGTTGAGCTGCAGACGATTCAGCTTGCACCATTTGACAAAGTCCCCCACCAGGGCCCTGTATTCATCCTCCCGACCCCTCTTGATACACCCAGCAACTGCTGAGTCATCAGAGAACTTCTGCAGATGACATGACTCAGTGTTGTATCTAAGGTCCAAAGTGTTCAAGGTAAACAGGAAGGGAGCCAAAACAGTCCCCTGTGGGGCCCCAGTGCTGCTTATAGCCACGTTATTCTGTGCTTTACTTCAAAATAAATATTGGCTTTCTTTGCCCAGAATATTATTGGTCCAGCTTTATTATTGTATATCGCTTTCAAAGCCTTCCATGATCTCCATTCTGCTCAATAACTGGATGTAACATATACCAGAGTAGCTTCTGAAATGCCCGCTTCGCTGCCGCTGGTACTGTGCGATCGAGAATCTCCGGAGACGAAGGCCCCAAATCCTCGGCTTTGCCTATTGCCTGTTGCCGGGGGCCAGGGTCGAAACGCTCGGCAGAGATGGTGCTCGGTGCTCAGTGTCGGAGAGCCGGTCGGAGGCTCGGAATTTTCGGACGGACTCGGAGTCCGACCGTGGTCAGATGCTTCCGGGATGCATCGGCAAGTTGGCGGCACTGGAGGTTCACCGTCTGCGTGAGATGATGGGACTTTCGAGAGACTTTGAGACTTTTACCGTGCCATGGTCTGCTCTTATCAAATTACGGTATTGCTTTGCATTGTTGTAACTATATGTTATAATTACGTGGTTTTTGTTAGTTTTTAAGCCAGTTTGTCATGTGTTTCCGTGTTATCATTCTGGAAAAACATTGTATCATTTCTTAATGCATGCATTACTAAATGACAATAAAAGAGGACTGGGTGTCCTCATAATCATAATCATAATAATAATTGCATTAATCTAGAATCACGAATCATTTATTATTGGGTTTGGTTCTTACATATTTACTGCCTGTTACGCCACTGGCATTTAGGACAGTGGGAGTCTACCATCTCTGTCTGTCCTTGGCCATCTTCTCTATTGTGCCCCAGGAGTGGTTCAGGGTCCTCATTTCTGCCTCTGTAGTACCGTGTCGAGTTGTCTTCGTCTGCTGCATTTCCTCTGCCCTTCAGGGGTCAAATGAAGAGGCCTCACTTCTCATCACGTGCCCAATCCATCTCCAACGTTTCCTTATGATCATTGTAACCATGGTGACACTGAAGGAGTAGGGCATGGTCGGAGATCGTTCTTGGCCAGAAACCACGGAGGATCTTCCGAAAGGCTCATGGTGTGGAATGACGACAACTTGGCAAGGTCGTTCTCTGTCGTGCGCCAGATTACTGACCCATACAAGAGTGCAGACAGAACACAGCTCTGGTACGCTGTACTTGGTTGATCCCCAATGTTGCCCATTAACCTGAAATTATTTCTAGCCTCGTTGAGTCTGCACTGAATGTCATTCTTGGTCCCACCATTCGGCTGAAAGATGCCGCCCAGGTGGGTGAATCTGCCAGTGCTGGGTAAATTGGTGCCACACACCTTGACGGGAGGAGGAGGCTCTATGGTGAGGGTCACGGTCTCAGTCTTTCTCTGACTGGCTCTGAGTCCAACCTGACCACCAGTGGTACACAGGCACTGAGTTTTCTCTTGCATGTGCTGGTGTGTGTGCGTTCAGCTCAGGTTGCCTCATTATAGGAAGGATGTGGAAGCTTTAGAGAGGGTGCAGAAGGATTTACAGGACACTGCCTGGATTAGAGAGCATGTCTTAGGGGGATAGGTTGAGCAAGCTAGGGCTTTTCTCTTTGGAGTGAAGGAGGGTAAGAGGCGACTTGATGGAGGTGTTCAAGATGATCAAAGGATTGATAGAGTGGACCCTTTTTCTCAGAGTGGAAATGGCTAATCCGAGAGGGAATAATTTTAAGGTGAGTCGGGGAAGTTTAGGGGAGATGTTGGGAGATGTAGGTTTTTTAAGACAGAGTGGTCGGCGTCTTGAACTTACTGTCAGGGTGGTGGTTGATGCTGATACAATAAAGACATTTAAGAGCTCAGGATCAGATTCAGGTTTAATTTCACTGCCATATGCCGTGAAAGTTGTACAATGCAATATATAATGATAGGAAAAAAATAGGAATTAGAGTAAGCAATTAGAGAAGATGGCGGCGCAACGCAGCGCGCGCGGCCGCTCCGAATTGATATTGTATTTGTGAAGTAGGATGCCGCGCACAATCCTGATTTGATGGAGACAGCCGTGAGAAGCACAGAGGAACATCTGGAGAAACCTCTGAAATGCCCGCTTCGCTGCCGCTGGTACTGTGCGATCAAGAAACTCCGGAGGGGAAGGCCCCAAATCCTCAGCTTTGCTTATTGCCTGTTGCTGGGGCCGGGGTCGAAGCGCTTGGCAGAGATGGTGCTCGGTGTCGGAGGGCTGGTCGGAGGCTCGATGTTTTCGGACGGACTCAGGAGGTGGCTGTGGTCGGGTGCTTCCAGGGTGCTGCATCGGCAAGTTTGCGGCGCTGGAGGTTCATGGCAGGGGGAGTTTCTCCCTTCTACCATCTGCGTGAGATGATGGGACTTCCGAGAGACTTCGAGACTTTTTTTGTACCGTGCCCATGGCCTGTTCTTCATCAAATTATGGTATTGCTTGCATTGTTGTAACTATATGTTATAATTATGTGGTTTTTGTCAGTTTTTTTAGTCTTGGTTTCTCTTGTGCTTCTGTGATATCATTCTGGAGGAACAAATTGTATCATTTCTTAATGCATGCATTACTAAATGACAATAAAAGAGGACTGCGTGTCCTCATAATCTAATCTAATCTAAGTATATGTGGCTATGTTTGGCATCTGTCTGTCTCGAAGGACAATGGGTGATGTTGATCATCGTCACAAGCCTGGGCGGAAGGTATGGAGATCCTGAGATGCCCAGTCGTCAAGATCCCCCTCTCAGCCTCACCGGTGTAGTCCAAAGGAAAGCTTATGAAGCAATACGTTTGGCACCAGCCTGGCTGCAGGAGCTGCTGGAAGGATGTTCAATGATGTCCAGTTGCCTCAGGGACTCCACTCCGGATTTGCTGTCTGGGTTTACTCCTGTAGCCTTCGTCTCTCCTGAGGCTGCCCACAAGGCAGTGAGGCTATTTATATTTATATAATTAAATAATTAAATTAAATAAGTCGTGCAAAAATATTTTTTAAGTATTGAGCTAGTGTTCATGGGTTCAATGTCCAATCAGAAATCAGATGGCAGAGAGAAAGAAGCTCTCGTGAATCACTGAGGCTCCTGTACCTCCTTCCTGATGGTAGTAATGAGAAGAGGACATGTCCTGGGTGATGGGGGTCCTTAATGACGGTCGGCCCATTGTTCCTCGATGAGGCACACAGGTGAAATAAAACAGGAGGACCGTGTGGGAGGGAATCACTGGGTTGGTCCTAGAGTGGGTTAAAAGGTTGGAACTCCGCCATGCACGGTCGCAAGCCCGGCCGTGAGATGAGGAGCGTTGGGTATGGGGATAGCAGGACGTCCCGTAAAAACCCCGAGCTACAAAAATTCCAGCAGAAGCTCCAAACTCCTCCTCGCTGCGAAGATCCAAAGACCTCATCCAAGGGAGAGGAGGAATCTTCGCTGGAAGATGTATGACATTGCGTGGTGAAAGCAGATGCCACAGGGAACATCCAGGGCTGACGGGCCCTTGCTGTGCTTGTTCTATGTTCTATTTTAATCCAGGCATTTCAACAAGGGAAGAGTGAAGAGATATGACAACAGCTCCACCAAAATGGCAAGGAGCACATTTGTGCCTTATTTTCACCCCGGCTACAATGAATGATGTGTTCAGTCAGACACAGCAACATAACAGCCCTGGGGCTTAAACAAGCTGTGCGCCTTTGTTCCACACCAGCAATTATGTGCATAGCATTATCTCGTAAAAGGTAAATATTTTGTAACTGCAAATCTAGTTCGCAATGAAAACACGAAATGAAACTGCGGACCTCCGCCACCGAGCTCCCGTTTGCCTTTTTCATCTTCTTGAGCGTATTTAAAATCCAAGAGCAGAGGACGAAAGAGCCTTGCCCCAGGGCTGACCCCGGCGACATTAGGCAGGGGTGTGACAGCTGGGAGAAAGGCACCTTATCCCTCAAACTGACAGGTTTGGATAGATTCCATGCCCCCTATGTGTCATTCTGAAGAAAGAGCTCTCACATAATGGATGGCTGTGTGTGTGTGTGTGTGTGTGTGTGCGTGTGTGTGTGTGAACAGTTCTCGCTGAGACGACAATATGAACAGAGACAGAATGGACAGAGTCACTCAAGGGCGACGTAGGCCTCTGGCCTGTCGCAAGTAAAAGAGACCATTATTCCTGAAACACTGCCTTCTGTACCTCGATGCAAGATCACTCCCTGAAGTGGCTGCAAATGTATTTTCATTGTGCCGACCGTCGGCGCGGCTGGAGCATCGTTTATGAATTAGCTGGAGGTTGTCGAGTTAGGGAGGAGTCAGCTGGGCGAGAGGTGGTGGGGGGGTGGGGAATTAGCCACAGACCTCACTTCGCTTTGTTAACTCGTGACTCCTGCTGGCAGATTGTGTCTGCAACTGTTTGTGTGCACGCATGCAGCTGTGTGTATATTTATGCATTTGTGCGTAGGGTGTATCGAGGCATGTGGGTGGGGTTTGTGTCTGTACAGAACGTGTGCATGAGTATGTGTATGTATGTGTGTGTTTGCTTGTGTTTACGTGTGTGTGTTTGTGTCAGGGTGTGCATCTGTACGTTTGTGTTAGGTGTGTGTGTGTGTGTGAATGTGTGTATGTGTTATTGTGTGTGCGTTTTTGTGTATGAATGTGTATGTGTATGTCTATATATATGTACATACACACACACACACACACACACACACACAAGGGGTGACCGATAAAGTTCGCGGCCTAAGGTAGAAGGAGGCAATTTTAGAAAACCTAGCACATTTATTTTTCAGCATAGTCCCCTCCTACATGTACACACTTAGTCCAGCGGTCGTGGAGCATACGGATCCCTTCTTTGTAGAAGTGGTCCACTGCAGGAGTGATTGATAAGTTCGTGGCCTGACATAGAACGAGATTAGTTATTAACTTCAAACTTTCTGCATTATCACTCAAAGAGTTGAACTGCATGTGTATGTAACAAGAGCGTCTTGGACCTCCAGGTGGTCCACAGCAGAGGCGATTGATAAGTTTGTGGCCTAAGGTAGAAGGAGATGAGTTCTACAGCTCTCGTTACATGCATGTGCAGTTCAACCCTTTGAGTGAAAATGCAGAAAGTTTGAAGTTTCTCCCTGCTGTGGACCACTTTCTGGAGGTCCAAAGCACCGACTTCTACAAGGAAGGGATCCGTATGCTCCACGATCGCTGGACCAAGTGTGGAAATGGAAGAAAAATAAATGTGCTAGGTTTTCAAAAATTGACTCCCTCCACCTTAGGCCATGAACTTATCAATCACCGTGTGTGTGTGTGTGTGTGTGTGTGTGTGTGTGTGTGTGTGTGTGTGTGTGTGTGTGTGTCTGTGTGTGTTCGTGGTGTGTATGGAAAATAAAACCGATCTTTAATCTCTGCTTTCAACACCATCATCCCCTCAAAACTAATCAGTTAACTCCAAGACCTGAGCCTCAATACTCCCTTGTTCAATTGGATCCTGGATTTCCTCACTTGTAGACCCCTGTCAGTTCAGCCTCCATAATCTCCATCAGGGATGTGTACTTAGCCCCCTGCTCTACTCGCTTTACACCTATGACTGTGTGACTAAGCACAGCTCCAACACCATATACAAGTTTGCTGACGACACCATTGTTGTGGGCTGTATCAAAGGTGGTGATAAATCAGCAAACAGGAGGGAGATTGAAAACTTGGCTAAGTGCTGTAATAACAACAACCTCCACTCAATGTCAATAAGACCAAGGAACTAATTGTAGACTTCAGGAGAGGGAAACCAGCGGTCCATGAGCCAGTAATCATCGGAGGATCGGAGGTGGAGAAGGTCAGTAACTTCAAATTCCTGGGTGTCACTATCTCAGAGGACCTGTCCTGGACCCATCACATAAATATAATTGTGAAGAAAGCACGACAGCACCTCTACTTCCTCAGGAGACTGCGGACATTTGGCACGTAACTGAAAACCTTGCCAAACTTCTAGAGATGTGTGGAGGGAAGTGCGCTGACTGGCTGCATTCCAGCCTGGCATGGGGACACCATTGCCCTTGAGTGGAAAATCCTACAAAGAGTAGTAGATTCGGCCCTGTATGTCATAGGCAAAACCCTCCCAACCATTGAGCACATCTACATGAAACACTGTCGTAGGAAAGCATTATGCATCATCAGAGACCCCACCACCCAGCCCACGCTCTCTTCTCGCTGCTGCCATCAGGTAGAAGGTACAAGAGTCCCAGGACTTGCACCACCAGGTTCAAGAACAGTCACGACCCCTCAACCATCAGGCTCTTGAACAAAAGGGGATAGCTACACTCACTAAAGGACTTGTTTATCTTGTTACTTAATGTTTGTTATTTATTGCTATTTATTTATTATCTCTGTTGGCGTGTGGCCAAGTGGTTAAGGCATTCGTCTAGTGATTTGAAGGTCGCTAGTTCGAGCCTTGGCTGAGGCAGTGTGTGTGTCCTTGAGCAAGGCACTTAACCACACATTGCTCTGCGACGACACTGGTGCCAAGCTGTATCGGCCCTAGTGTCCTTCCCTTGGACGGCATCAGTGGCGTGGAGAGGGGAGACTTGCAGCATGGGCAACTGCCGGTCTTCCATACCACCTTGCCCAGGGCTGCGCCCTGGAAACCTTCCAAGGCGCAAATCCATGGTCTCATGAGACTAAAGGATGCCTATATATAATTATTTATTATCTGCATTTGCAGTTTGTTTACAGTTTACAGTTCCTGATGTTTACAGATCCTGTTTACAGTTATTGTTCTATAGATTTGCTAAGTATGTCTGCAGAAAAAGAATCTCAGGGTTGTACGTGGTGACATGTATGTACTCCGATAATAAATTTTACTTTTAATTTTTGAACTTTAACAAGGGAAAGCACCATGATCAGAAATGGAATTATATACAATCACCTACCTTCAGGGGAAGGCAGTAACTTCTCCCAGACCAACACACAAAACGCTGGAGGAACTCAGCAGGTCAGCAAGCATATATAGAGGGGAATATACAGTCAACGTTTCAGGCTGAGACTGGAAATAAAGGGGGAAGAATCTAGAATAAGAAGGTGGGAAGTGGGGAAGGAGTACAAACTGGCCGGTGGGACCAGGTGAGGGTGGGGGAGAGGAAGGTGGATGGGGAGGGGTGGATGAAGTGAGAAGCTGGGAGGGGATAGGTGGAAAAGGTAAAGGGCTGAACAAGAAGGAATCTGATAGGAGCAGAGAGGACCATGGGAGAAAGTGGAGGAAGAGGAGGGGCACCAGATGGAGGTGATGTGATTGACAGGTGGCCGTAAGACCATAAGACATAGGAGCAGAATTAGGCCATTTGACCCATTGGGCCTGCTCCGACATTCGATCATGGCTAATCCTCTTTCTTTTTTCTCCTCCTCAACCCCAGTTCCCGGCCTTCTCCCCATAACCTTTGATGCCATGTCTAATCAAGAACCTATCAATCTCTGCCTTAAATACACCCAACGACCTGGCCTCCACAGCTGCACGTGGCAACAAATCCCACAATACACCACCCTTTGGCTAATGAAATTTCTCTGCATCTCTGTTTTGAAAGGGCGCCCCTCTATCCTGAGGCTGTGCCCTCTTGTCCTAGACTCTTCCACCTTGAGAAACAACCTTTCCACATCTACTCTGTCTAGACCTTTCAACATTCGAAAAGTTTCAATGAGATCTCCCCTCATCCTTCTGAATTCCAGCGAGTACAGACCCAGAGCCATCGAACGTTCCTCGTATGATAACCTTTTCATTCCTCGAATCATCTTTGTGAATCTCCTCTGTACCCTCTCCAATGCCAGCACATCTTTTCTAAGATGCAGGACCGAAAACTGTTCACAATATGCAAGGTGAGGCCTCTCTAATGCATTATAAAGCCTCAGCATCACATCCTTGCTCTTGTATTCTAGACCTCTTGAAATGAATACTAACATTGCATTTGTCTTCCTCACCATCAACTCAGCCTGCAAGTTAACCTTTAGTTTGTTCTGTACAAGGACTCCCAAGTCCCTTTGCATCTCAGAATTTTGGATTTTCTCCCCTGATGAGAATGAGAATCAAAATCAGTTTTAATATCATTGGCAAGGAGATAAGGTGGGAGAGGAAAAGGGGATGGGAAATGGTGAAGGGGGGGTGGGGACATTACCGGAAGTCCGAGAAATTGGTTAAGGCTACCCAAACGGAATATAGGGTGTTGTTCTTCCAACCTAAGTGTGGCCTCATCACGACAGCGGAGGAGGCCATGAGTGGACATGTCGGAATGGGAAGTGGAATTAGAACAAGTGGCCACTGGGAGATACCGCTTTTTCTGGCGGACGGAGCGTAGGTGCTCGGCAACTAGAGATCATGGGTTAAGGGTGGAATGTGAAATATTTAAGGGGAACTTGAGGGGAAACTTCTTCATACAGGGGGTGGCAAGAGTGTGGAACGAGCAGCCAGCGCAAGCAGCGGATGTGGTTTCGATTTCAACATTTAGGAGAAGTTTGGATAGGCACATGGATGGGAGGTGTATGGAGGTCTGGGTGCTGATCGGTAGGACTAGGCTCGGCATGGACTAGACGGGCCAAAGGATCTCCAGTGCTGTCGCTTTCTATGACTCTCTGATTCTATGGTCCTTGAACACTCCCGCCAGTTGCTTGGCACAGGTTTTCAGTGCCCTACTAGGTACACAATATGTCACAACCCTGGACTCTGCCATGGGGTCTGGGCACCCTCGCAGCCAGACTGCAGATCGGAATTGGCGATCATGCTCTCAAGAATGCACATCCCAGCTAACCCGCGTTTCATTGTAGCCCCATTTAACTCCCTTCCTCTCGTTTCAGTCTTGTTAGGCCTTGACCACAAGCACAGCAGCGTTCAACGCGCCCTGCTTACTTTTGTCCTTGTTCTGGGAAAGAAGAATACGGTTCAGATTGATGCTGTGAAGGAGCTGTATTTATTTAGTGTTGAGTTTCTGCTTCTAAGCTGCAGTGCCGGCATCAGCTTTCAGTTTGAGGGCTTTAGTTAATGGCTCTGTTCTTTTCCCTTTAACTCTGCACAGTTATTAAGGACCTCCAGCACCCAGGGCATGCCCTTTTCTCACTGTTACCATCAGGTAGGAGATACAGAAGCCTGAAGGCACACACTCAGCGATTCAGGAACAGCTTCTTCCCCCCTGCCATCCGATTCCTGAATGGACATTGAAGCTTTGGACAATACCACACTTGTTAAAAAATATACAGTATTTCTGTTTTTGCACTTTTTAAAAATCTATTCAATATACATAATTGATTTACTTGTTTATTTATTATTATTATTATGTTTTATTTTATTTATTATATTTTTTTTCTGCTGGATTATGTATTGCATTGAACTGCTGCTGCTAAGTTAACAAATTTCACGTCACATGCCGGTGATAATAAACCTGATTCTGATTCAGTTCTTATTAAAAATCAGTGCCCTGTTCATCCGCTTCAGTGTCACTACCGCACATCCCTGTCAGCATCAGGGCCTGGTGCATTGGGAGGTTTCACCCTCTTGAAAGATGGTCTGACATCGGCCGCCAAGACGGAGATCACAGGGTCACCAGGTGCTCCGCACAGGTGTAGTTTTATCCTCCCTTTCAATGCGTGCATAAGAGGCGTTGAGCTCAGCTGGGAGTGAAACATCACGGCTATTCATGATGCTAGGGTTTGCCTTGTAGGAAGTAATGGCCTGCAAACCTCACCACAGCTGACGTGCATCTTCAAACTTCATCCAAATCATTGACATACAACGTGAAAAAGTGATCCCATCACCGACCCCTGCGGCACATCACTAGACACCGGCAGCCAACCAGAAAAGGCTCCCTTTGTTCACACTCTTTGCCTCCTGCCAGTCAGCCAATATACTTTCGATGCTCGAAGTTTTCCAGTAATACCACTGGCTCTTAGCTTGTTAAGCAACCTCAGGTGCAGCATCTTGTCAAAGGCCTTCTGAAAATTCAAATAAACAACATCTACTGACTCTCCTTTGTCTATTCTGCCTGTTATTTCCTCAAAGGATTCCAGCAGGCTTGTCAGGCAAGATATCCCCTTTCACGCTGACTTTTGCCTATTTTATCGTGTGCCTCCAAGTAATCTGAAACCTCATCCTTATAATCTGAAACCTCATCCTTAATAATAGACTCCAACATCTTGCCAACCACAGAAGTCAGGCTAACAGGCATATAATTTCCACTCTTCTGCTTCCCTCCCTTCTTAAAGGGTGGAGTGACATTTGCAATTTTCCAGTCCTCAGAGACCATTCTAGAATCTAGTGATTCTGTAAGGATAATTACTAATGCCACCAGAATCTCTTCAGCTACCCCTTTCAGAACCCTGGGGTGTAGCCCATCTAGTCCAGGTGACCTATATACCTTCAGACCTTTCAGCTTCCCAAGCACCTTCTCCTTAGTAATAGCAATGACACCCACCTCTCCCACCAACACTCTCACATTTCTGGCATTCTGTGGCAGTCTTCCACAGCGACGACTGATGCAAAATAGTTAATAAGTTCCTCCCCCATTTCTTTGTCCCCCATTACTCTCTCTCCAGTGTCATTTTCCAGTGGACCAATTCTTGCCTCTCTTTTACACTTTATATATCTGAAAAAACATTTTGTTTCCTCTTTCATATTATTGGTTAGCTTATGTTTGCATTCCATCCCTTCCCTCCCTATGGCTTTTGAGTTGCCTTCAGTTGGTTTTTAAAAGCTTCCCAATCCTCTACTTTTCTACCAATTTTTGTTGTATTATATGCCCGCTCTTTTGCTTTTTGCTGTCTTTGACTTCCCTTGTCAGCCACGGTTGCCTCAACCTCCCTTCTTATTCATCTTTGGGATGTATCTTTCCTGTGTCTTCCGAATTTCCCCCATAAACACCAATCATTGCTGGTCTGCCTTCATCCCTGCTAGTGTTCCCTTCCAATCTATTTTGGCCGGCTCCTCTCTCATGCCTCTGAAATTCCCTTTACTCCATTGTAAGACAAATGTATTCTATTTTATCTTCTTCTCAAACTGCAGGGTGAATTCTATCACAATATGATCACTGCTTCCGAAGGGTTCCAAATCATAGCTGGGTCATTAGAAAACACCCAATCCAGAACTGCCATTCACCTAGTGGACTCAACCACAAGCTGCGCTAAAAGGCAATCTCGTAGACCTACTACAAATTCCCTCTCTTGGGATCCAGCATCAACCTGATTTTCCCGATCTACTTGCATATTGAAATGCCCCATGATTATCACAACATTGCCCTTTTTGACAAGCCTTTTCCATCTCTTGTTGTAATTTGTAGTCCACATCATGGCTTCGATTCAGGAGTCTGTATCTAACTCTCATAGGGGTCTTTTTACCCTTGTGCTTTCTTAAATCTACCCACAAGGATCCTACACCTTCTGATCCTATATCACCTCTTTCCAAGGATTTGGTTTAATTTTTTACTAACAGAGCCGCCCTACCTCTGCCTGGCTGCCTGTCCTTTTGATACAGTGTGTATCTATCCTTGGATTTAAATCTCCCTACTATGATCTTCTTTCAGTCGCGACTCAGAGGTGCCTACAATATCAGACCTGCCAATCTCTAACTGCACTACAAGATCATCTACCTTATTCCGTATACCGAGTGCATTCAAAAATAACACCTTCGGTCCTCTATTCATCACACTTTTTGATTTTGGCCCCCCGTTACACTTTAATTCATTGCACCGACTGCAATTTTGCCCTATCATCTGCCTGTCCTTCCTGCCAGTCTCACTACACACTGCATTTAGTTGTACACCAACAGCCCCATCCTCAGCCCAAGCACTCTGATTCCCACCCCCTTGCCAAATTAGTTTACGCACTCCCCAACAGCTTAAGCAAACCTTCCTGCGAGGATATTGGTCCACCTTGGGTTCAGGTGTAACCCATCCATACCTTTCCTAGTAGAGATCCCAATGAACCAGAAACCTGAGACCCTACCCCCTGCACCAGTTCCTCAGCCACGCATTCATCTGCCAAATCATCCTGTTCTTACCCTCAGTGGCACGTGGCAGAGGCAGCAATCCAGAGATTACTACTCTGGAGGTCCTGCTTTTCAGCCTTCTGCCTAACCCTATATTCTCTCTTCAGGACCTCCTCCCTTTTCCTACCTTTGTCTTTGATACCTATACGTACCACGACTTCCTGCTGTTCACCTTTTAGAATGCTGTGGAGTCTATCCAAGGTATCCCTGACCCTGGCACCTGCGAGGCAAAATACCATCCTGTTGCCTCTTTCACACCCACAGAATCTGCTTTCTGCTCCTCTAATTACAAATCCCCTATCATTACTGCGCTCCTCTTTCCTTCCTTCCCTTCTGAGCCACAGATCCAGATTCTGTACCCGACCTGGTTGCTGCAACCTCCCCTGGGAAAAAAATCCAAAGCAGTATACTTATTATTGAGGGGAATGTGGGAGTACTCTTCACTGGCTGCCTATTCACCTTCCCTCTCCTGACAGTCACCCAGATATCCGCCTCCTGCAACTTAGGGGTGACTACCTCCCCATAGCTTTTATCTATCACCTCTTCATTCTCCTGTGTGAGCCAAAGGTCATACAGCTACAACTCCAGTTCCTTAAGTGGTCTATAGAGAGCTGTAGCTCTATGCTCTTCGTGCAGATGTAGTTATCAGGGAGGCAGGAGGTCTCCAAGAGATCCCACATCCCAGACAAAGAACATACCACTACCTCTAGATCTATTCTCAGCGCACTAGCAATGTACTACCAGAGGAAAAAAAACTTACTAGAAACTCAGTTTGAACCTCTGCCTGTGCTTGCCCAAGCCCGTTCTTGCCTAAGCCTGTTGAGCCATAGCCGGACCACTCTAACACAGGCCCACTCCGAAAATAGCCGCTCCGCTTACACCTCCTTTCTTTTTATTGGTCTCGCCGACTGAAAGAAAGCTTTCCAAACTGTGCACTGCATCACCAGCGAACAACCTCTCGCCCTGATTTCAGTCCGCAGAAAGGTAAGAAAAGGTGAAAGAACATTAAGTAATTCTTAGGGTCTTGGAATTTAGATTTAAAAGGGTAGAATGATTATAATTCAGCATCTGCAGGGAGAAGCCTGCAGTGAGTCATGATTCAGGTGTTATAATGCATCTTACTGGCTCCCAGTTTAACATCAGAATCAACTTTATTACCACTGACATGTCATGAAATTTGTTGTTTTGTGACAGCAGTACAGAGCAATACATAAAATATACTATAAATTATAATAAGAAATATATTTAAAATTAAATAAGTAGCAGTATAAGTATATAAAGTTCAAAGTAAATTTATTATCAGAGTACACATATGTCACCGTATACTGCCCTGAGATTCATTTTCTTGCAGGCATACTCAATAAATCCATTATGGAATAATAACCATAATAGAATCAATGAAAGATCACTCCATCTTGAGCATTCAACTAGCATGCAAAAGACAACAAACCGTGCAATACATACAGAAGAAAAATAACAAATTAATAAGCAATAAATGTCAGGAACATCAGGTGAAGTGTCTTTGAAAATGAGTCCATCGGTTGTGGGAACATTTCAATGATCAGCAGGTCCTCCAAAATAATAACACAGAGGAATTTAATGTTGCTGACCCTCTCCGCCTCTGATGAGGACTGGATCATAGACCTCTGGTTTTCTCCTCTTGAAATCAATAATCAGCTCCTTGGTCTTGCTGACACTGAGTGAGAGGTTGTTGTTATGGCACCACTCAGCTAGGTTTCAATCTCCCTGCTACGTGCTGATTCATCACCACCTCTGATTCAGCCCACGGCAGTGGTGTCATCGGCAAGCTTAAAACCTGGCATTGGAGCAGTCTTGCCGTATGAGGCGAGCAGAGCAGGGGGCTAAGCACACAGCCTTGTGGTGCACCCGTGCTGATGGAGATTGTGGAGGTCACGTTGGTGCCAATCTGAACTGACTGGGCTCAGCAAGTGAGGAAATCGAGGATCCAATTGCACAAGGAAGTACTGAGGCCAAGGTCTTGGGGCTTATCGATTAGTTTTGAGAGGATGATGGTACTGTATTGAATGCCCAGCTGTAGTCAATAAAGAGCATCCTGATGTAAGCATCTTTGCTCTCCAGATGATTCAAAAGAAGATTCAAGATTGTTTAATGTCATTTCCAGTACACAAGTGTAAAGGAGAACGAAATAATTATTACTCCTTATCTGAGGCAGCATAAAAAAACCAGGTAAAAAACACAATAATAAAAAACACATTAAATATACGTAAATACAGTAAGTCTATTCATTATGTGCCGTGTCATATGATGCGGGCAATCATGGTCTTTCCATGACAAATTTTGGCAATTTCTTCTACGGAAGCGGTTTGCCATTGTCTTCTGGGCAGTGTCTTTACAAGATGGGTGCCCTCCCCCCAGTCATTATCAATACCCTTCAGAGATTGTCTGCCTGGCGTCAGTGGTCGCATAACCAGGACTCGTGATATGCACCAGCTGCTCATACGACCATCCACCACCTGCTCCCATGGTTTCATGTGACTCTGATCGGGGGCTAAGCAGGTGCTACACCTTGCCCAAGGATGACCTACAGGCTGGTGAAGGGAAGGAGCACCTTACACCTCCTTTGGTAGAGAAAATATCTCCAACCCGCCACCCGCATTCTCATCTACACACATGGGTACCAAAACTGACACACAAAATGCTGGAGGAACTCAGCAGGCCAGGCAGTGTCTATGGAAAAAAAGTATGGTCCTGCAGAAGGGTCTCGGCCCAAAACGTCGACTATACTTTGTTCCATAGATGCTGCCTGGCCTGCTGAGTTCCTCTAGCATTTTGTGTATGTTGCTTGGATTTCCAGCATCTGCAGATTTTCTCTTGTTTGGGTACCAAAACTGATCTTATTTGGAAATTATATTTCTATTTTCCTCTACAGTTCAAATCTGCCTTAAACCAAAAGAAATCACAACTTTGAAATGCAACATGTAGGCAACACGCACAACATGCTGGAGGAACTCAGCAGGCCAAGGCAGCAACTACGGAAAAAAAGCACAGTCGACGTTTCTGGCCGAGGCCCTTTGAAACAGCCCAAAACGTTGGTTGTGTTTTTTTTTTCCATAGTTGCTGCCTGACCTGCTGAGTTCCTCCAGCATTGTGTTGTGTGTTGCTCGGATTTCCAAGCATTTGCAGAATCTCTCCTGTTTGAAATGGAACATGTAATGTCAGGTAGGTTGCACCGTTTTCAATAGCTTCATTCATAGGTCACTCATTCTTCTAAACTTCAAAGAGTACAGGCTCAGAGCCATCAAACGCCCCTCCTGAGGCTGGGATTAAGCAGGAAGAAGAGGCAGGTGGGTGCAGCTGAGGTGCACACAGCACACAGGATCTGATGGTTCGGGGCGGTGGGGTGAGCCGTCCTTTGCCCCATGGAATATTGGACAGAGGTCAGGTCTCCACCCCTCCCCTGTGGCAATTCTTAACCTCCCCTCCCATTTTGGGTAATTCCGCGTATCTTCTCCACTGAACTTGTGGGCTTTCTGTCGCCGCAGCATTTAGCCTGGAGCTCTTTGTGCAACTAATCAGTCCTGATGAATGATCTCGGCCGGAAACGTCGACTGTTTACTCTTTTCCACGGATGCTGCCTGGCCTGCAGAGTTCCCCCAGCATTTTGTGTGTGTGTGTTGCTCGCATTTCCAGCATCTGCAGATCTTCCCTCGGTCGCTCTTAGTGGACAGCTGTGATTTGCAGAGACCCCAGGGAGAGAGGGAGGGAGAGGGAGAGATGGGGGGAGGGGGGAGAGGGGGAGGGGAGAGGGGGAGGGGAGAGGGGGAGGGGAGAGGGGGGAGAGGGGAGGGGGGAGAGGGGAGAGGGGAGAGGGGAGAGGGGGGAGAGGGGAGGGGGGAGAGGGGAGAGGGGAGAGAGAGGAGGAGGGAGGGAGAGAGGGGGAGGTGGGGAGAGAGGGAGAGAGAGGGGGAGAGGAAGAGAGAGGGAGAGAGAGGGAAGAGGGGGAGGGGAGAGGGGGAGAGAGAGCGGGAGGGGGAGAGGGGGAGGGGGAGGGAAAGAGAGGGGGAGGGGGAGGTGGGGAGAGAGGGGGAGAGGGAGAGAGAGGGGGAGAGGAAGAGAGAGGGAGAGAGAGGGGAGAGGGGGAGGGGAGAGGGAGAGAGGGAGAGAGGGAGAGAGGGAGATTGGGAGAGAGAGAGATTGGGAGAGAGAGAGAGAAGCGAACCCGTCGCACACACTCGATCTCTCTCTTTGAAGTCGCTGCACAGATAACTATCAGGGGAGAGGAGGAGTGCAATGGGAGGGGCGCTTCTGCGCCGGCCGATCAAAGGCTCTCTCTATCTCTCGCTGGGCTGCAATGCAGACTCCCCCCACCCCACCCCACCTTTGCCCTCATCCCCCACCCCCACCCCCCTCTTTCAGTCTTGCCCGCATGACTTGAATTTCACTGCAATTCCATCACTACAGCGCGTTGTCAAGGCAACCCCGGGGTGGTGAAATAAAAGGCCCCGGGCGCCTGGGAGCGGTCTGACCGCCACCCCCACCCCAGCTGGTCTCACTCCTTCCCCCGGCTCCCCCCACAGAGCGTTTCACATCCCGAACCGCCGGGAAGGAAATGCTGAACACCCTGGAACGCCCATCGGAGGCAAAACGTGCTCTTCACGGGTGCAAGGCGCTCGCCTGCTGCCGATCCGATTAGGTTAAATCCACAACCCGATACTCGGGGAACAAGTCCCACCTCGGCCGCAGGCCCCTTAACGGCGGGCAGTTTCACTCCACAGACACCAGAGAGTCGGCGGAATCCGGAGCGACACACACACACAACGCCGCAGGGACTCAGCAGGCCCAGGCAGCATCTGTGGAAGGGAGTGAACTGTCGACATTTTCCGGGCCGAGACCCTTCATCGGGGCTGATAAATATACACAGCCCCGTGTGTTTGACTAGCGCGGCCCCTCGGGTTTGTTAGCCAACCTAAGCTTTCTGACCTGGTCCCTGGTACAGCCGTGGTGCTTTTTGCCGAGATTGGGTTCTGAGGGACGTGACAGGTCGAAGCCACTTCGACACCAGTAGTGACCTCTCGGGGCGAGATAATCCCGGTCCTTGGAATTTACCGGCCACTCCTCGCCATCTCCGGTCACACCGCTGTGGTTGGCGGAGTCACGGGTGGAGATGAGGCAACACGAGATTCTGCAGATGCTGGAGATCAGGAGAGACGCACAAAATGCTGGAGGAACTCAGCCGGTCAGGCAGCATCCCTGGAGGGGAATAAACAGTCGAAGTTTCGGACCGAGGTCCTTCATTCAGTCCTGATGACATTTGGGGCCGATACCCTTCAATTCAGTCTTGAAGGGTCCCGGCCTGAAACGTCAACTGTTTATTCCCCCTCCATCTCCCCCTCTCCCTCCTATCACCTTCCAGCTAGCCTTTTTCCCCTACCCCCCACCACCTTTTTATTCTGGCATCCTCCCCATTCCTTCTCAGTCCTGAAGAAGGGGTTTGGCCTGAATCGTCACAGCTTTTTATTCATTTCCATGGGTGCTGCCTGACCTGCCGAATTCCTCCAGCATTTTGTGCGTTGCTTTGGATTTCCAGCATCTGCAGAATTTTTCATGTTTGTGATTTACGACATAAGCTACTCCTCGACAATCAGGCTCTTGAATAAAAGGGAATGACTGCACTCAACTTCACTTCCCCCATCATTGAGGTGTTCCCACAACCAATGATCTCACTTTAAGGACTCTATCTCATTATCTTATGTTCTCGTTATTTATCGCTATTTATTTATATTTGCATTTGCACAGTTTGTTGTCTTCTGCACTCTGGTTGATCTTTCATTGATCCTGTTCTAGCAGGGGTTCCCAATCTTTTCTATACTGTGGACCAATAATATTAAACAAGGGGTCCATTGGACGCAAACACGAGGAAACCTGCCACTGGACGCTAGGTTGGGAATCACTGTGTTATATTTCATATTCTATAGATTTGCTGAGTATGCCCACGAGAAGGTGAATCTCAGGGTTGTATATGGTGACGTGTATGTAAATTTACTTTGAACTTTTGAACAAAAAAGTCTGCAGATGCTGGAGAAGGATCTCTGCCTGAAATGCCAACTGTTCATTCGGTTCCATAGGTGCTGCCTGACCTGCTGAGTTCCTCCAGCATTTTGTGAGTGTCGCTAAGACCTAGAACAGTTTTCATCAGAGAGGAAAAGATATGCCACCAGAATGAGGCTAATCTTTCTTCCCACTTTATTCTCCCTGATCGTAATCCCGTCTTCGTGCTGGACTTTGCCCTTCATCGAAAGGGTCCCTGACAGCAGCTGGAGTACGGTGGAGATAGTTACGGTCGCAGCCTGGAGATTTCTCTGCAGCTTCAGCAGACTGTAAACACCAACAGCCACATCTTCCACTGCCAAGATTTTGGATTCTGTCAGCTGCAGTCTCCTTGCCAGCCTGTCCTGTGCCACCATTACTCTGCGCAGACAGTGAACTTCCCCCTGCTGACACAGCTCGTGCTGCCCTGAAATCTGTAAACTTCTTATAGAAGATCAGTAAACTTCATATTGAACATCTGTAGAGTATTGAAACACATAAATCCCTCCTTCATAATTATACAACTCAATGTAGACACTTCATTACTGATGTGGAAGAGACAACCTTTATCTCCCTTATGTTATTTCATGTGACATATTATACTCTAAAAAAGTTTCCCATTTTTTCACTGACCCAAATATCGGACAGGAATTTTCAGTTTCAGTATTCCCTATGGCCATCCAATCCACCCACAAGCCCTGGCTGCAGTTTCCACCTCTCCCTTCAATGTGGGGAGCATGTCTATGCAAAGGTTATGCCGGGGGTAGGAGTGGTCCCATAAGATCATAAGACATAGGAGGAGAATTAGGCCATTCAGCCCATCGAGTCTTCTGCGCTGTTCCATCATGGCTGATTTATTTTCCCTCTCAACCCCATTCTCCTGCCTTCTTCCTCTCACCATAAGACCATAAGATATAGGAGCAGAATAAGGCCATTTGGCCCCTCAAGTCTACTCCCCCATTTCACCATGGCTCATCCATTGTCCCTCTCAGCCCCAATCTCCTGCCTTCTCCCCGTATCCCTTCATGCCCTGACTAATCAAGAATCTATCAACCTCTGCCTTAAATATACCAAATGACTTGGCCTCCACCTATGGCAAAGAATTCCACAGATTCACCACTTGCTGGCTGAAGAAATTCCTCCTCATCTCCATTCTAAAAGGATGCCCCTCTATTCAGAGGCTGTGCTCGCTGGTTTTAGACTCCCCCACCATAGGAAACAGTCTTTCCACATCCACTCCATCATTCAATAGGCTTCAATGAGGGCACCTCTCATTCTTCTGAATTCTGGTGAATACAGGCCCAGAGCCATCAAAAAAGCTCTTCAGATGAAAAGCCTTTCAGTCCCAGAATCATTTTCATGAAGGTCCTTTGAACCCTCTCCAGTGCCTGCACATCCTTTCTTAGATAAGAGGCCCAAAACTGCTCACAGTACTTGGAGTGAGGCCTCACCAGTGCTTTATAAAGCCTCCACATTACACTCGTGCTTTTATATTCTAGTCCTAACGTCGCATTTGCTTTCCTCCTCACCGATTCAACCTGCAAATTAAGCTTTAGGGAATCCTGCACAAGGACCCCCAAACCTTTGAAGCTATAAAATTCTGCTTTAAATCCACAGCTGTCTGTGGCAATAAATTCCATCTCTATTCCTGCAGAGACATTCCGTGTTTAAGATGCAGGAGGGGATGGCGGTCTGGTAGGTTTCTTTGTCCCGGACAGTGCGGCTCCACTGAGGTGTTACCAGGCAGATTGTGTGAGCAGCTGTAATGAGTGAGACCCATGATAACCACATGAGCACACGCATACATTTGAAAACGTTGCACTAATCGGAAACGACATGTCTCTGACAGCGGAGGAGGAGGTGTAGAGCGAGGACTAATACCAGTCCAACTGTATAAACTGGGAATTGCTCCCGCAGCAAAGCCCCACCACTGGGTCCCAGTTCCCGACTGAGGCCCCGGCATCAGCTTTACGATTCTCACAGCCCCATTAGCAACCGAGCCGACGGCATCGCAGCCCGTGCACTGGGCTGAGACGGGCTCCCTGCTGCCTGTGCTCTTGCGGTGACTTTCCTCGTCCTTTTCCCTTCAGCGGTTTCTGACAACCTCCCCAATCAGCGCGGCTTTATCAGTTCGCAAAAATTCCAGTTGCGCCAGACCTGTATGAAGCCCTTTGTTTTCGTTCCAGCGCTCTCCCCCCTCCCCCCTCACTCACCCGCCCCCAGTTCGTCTCCGAAGGCAAGGAAGCCTTTATGACCACAGACTCACAGGTGTACTAAACCCGACCAGCTCACAAAGGACACCTCCAACTATTTCTATTTAACGTCACACTCAAATCCTCGTTTAAAAGAATTTTTTTCCATCTAAGCTGCTATCGACTTAAGAGGTTTATAGATTCTGAAGGTATCAGTGATCTATCAAAAGATCTCTTTTTTTAAAAAAATTATTTAGAGATACAGTGTGGAACAGAACTTTCCGGCCCAAACGCACTGCGTTGCCTAGCAACCTAGCCATTTAACCCTAACTTAACCACAGGACAATTTACGATGACCAATTGACATACTTACCGGTATGTCTTTGGACTGTGGGAGGAAACCGGAGCACCTGGAGGAAATCCACGCGGTCGCGGGGAGAACGTACAAACTCCTTACAGATGGCACCAGAATTGAAATCTGAACTCAATGCCCCAGCTGTAAGAGTGTCGTGCTAACCGCTACCCTACCTTGGAGCCCTCTTCTACTACCAACCATCATTAAATGATTGTGATTGAAAAGACCATAAGACATAGGAGCAGAATTAGACCATTCGATCCCATCGAGTCTGCTCTTCCATTTCACTGTGGCTGATTTATTATCCCTCTCAACCCTAATCTCCTGTTTTTTTCCCATAATCTTTGATGCCTCGATTAATTAGGTGTGCGCACGTGGCCAAGTGGTTAAAGCATTGGACTAGCGATCTGAAGGTTGTGAGTTTGAGCCCCAGCCAAGGCAACATGTGTCCTTGAGCAAGGCACTTAATCACACATTGCTGGTGCCAAGCTGTATGGGTCCTAATGCCCTTCCCTTGGACAACATTGGTGTCGTGGAGAGGGGAGACTTGCAGCATGGGCAACTGCTGGTCTTCCATACAACCTTACCCAGGCCTGCGCCCTGGAGAGTGAAGACTTTCCAGGCGCAGATCCATGGTCTCGCAAGACTAACAGATGCCTTTAATATTAAACAGGAACCTATCAACCCCTGCCTTAAGTATACCCAATCACTTGGCCTGCAAATGAACAACATCCACTGACTCTCCTTTGTCTATCATGCCTGTTATTTCCTCAATGAATTCTAATAGAAAGGTGCTTAAAGAAATGATTTGTGCACTTTAAGCAGTCCTGGATAGGACTGTAGTCTAGTGTAGTTTTTGTGTTTTTTCTTACGTAGTTCAGTGTAGTTTTTGTATTGTTTCATGTAGCACCATGGTCCTGGAAAACGTTGTCTCATTTTTACTATGTTCTGTACCAACAGTTATGTTTGAAATGACAATAAAAAGTGACTTGACTTGACTTGATTGCAATCCCATGGACTTGCCTTTGTGCCTTGTTTTGCACTAAGGACTCACACATCTTTTATTTAACTGTATGGTGTGTTTATGTTTCATTTCTATATCAATTATCAGAGTTGGAGAGGGTCAGCAACCTTAAATTGCTGGGTGTTACTATTTCACAGGAACTGTCCCAGACCCAGCACGTGAGAGCAATTGCGTAGAAAGCACGGTGACACCTCTGTTTCCTCAGGAGTCTGTGGAGATTCAGCAAGACATCAAAAACTTTGACAAGCCCCTATAGATGTGTAGTGGGGGGTATACTGACTGCTGTATCACAGCTCGGTATGGAAACACCAACACCTTTGAACGGAAAATCTTACTAGAGGTAGTGGATTCGGCCCAGTACAGTGCCTATAAAAAGTATTCACCCCCCCCCCGAAGTTTTCATGTTTTATTGCTTTACAACACTGAAACATAGTGGATTTAATTTGACTTTTTTTGACACTGATTGACAGAAAAGAACTCTTTCGTGTCAAAGTGAAAACAGATCTCTATAAAAAGTGAATACTTTTTATAGGCACTGTATGTCACTGGTAAGGCCCTCCCAGCCACTCAGCACATCCACATGAAACACTGCTGAAGGAGAGTTGCATCCATCGTCAGAGATCCCCACCACCCAGGCCATGCTCTTTCATTGATCCTGTTACAGCTTTGATGAATATGCCCACAGGAAAAAAACAATCTAGGGCGATATATATGTACTTTGATATTAACATTTACTTTGAGCTTTAGATCCCTGAAAGTTGCCGCACAAGTTGATAAGGTTGTTAAGAAGGCATCTGTTGCATTTGCTCTTAGTCGGGGGAATGAGATCAGGAGCCGAGAGCTAATGTTGCAGCTCTATAAGACTCTGGCTAGACCATTCTTGGAGTGTTGTGCTCAGTCCTGGTTGCCTCATTATAGGAAGATTGTGGCAGCTTTAGAGAGAGAGCGGGGGAGGTTTACCAGGATGCTGCCTGGACTAGAGAGCACATCTTACGAGGACAGCTTAAGTGAGCTAGGGCATTTCTGTTTGGAGTGAAGGAGGGTGAGAGGTGACTTGATAGAGGTGTAGAAGATGATAAGAGGCATGAGGCATAGATAGACAGGACAGCCAGAGACTTTTTTCCCCAGGCCAGAAACAGCTAATACAAGAGGCAAAAATTTAAGGTAACACACACAGAATGCTGGAGTAACTCAGCAGGTCGGGCAGCATCTACGGAAAAGAGTAAACAGTCGACAAAGACAAAATCAGTTGGCAAAGACCCTTTTTCGGGACTGAGAAGGAAGGGGGAAGATACCAGAATTTTCGAGCTGAGACTCTTTCTTCAGAACTGAGAGGGAAGGTGGGAGATGCCAGCTTCTGGCTTCTTTCTCCTTCCTTCCCAGTCCTGAAGAAGGGTCTCGGCCCAAAACATCAACTATACTCTTTTCCATAGACGCTGCCCGACCTCCTGAGTTCCTCCAGCATTTTGTGTGTGTTGCTTTGGATTTCCAGCACCTGCAGGCTTTCTCATGTTTGAAACTTTTAAGGTGATTGGAAGAAAGTATGGGGGGGGGGAGGATGTCAGAGGTAGTTTGTTCTACAAAGAGAGTGGTGGGTGCGTGGAATGTGCTGTCAGGAGTGATGGTAGAGACAGATACATTCGGGAGATTTGAAAGCCCCTTAAATAGGCACATGGATGAAAGAAAAATGAAGGGCTGTGTAGGAGGCCAGGGTTGGATTGAAACTGGAGTAGGTTAAAAGGTCGGCACAAAATAGTGTGCCAGAGGGCCTGTATGAGCTGCACTGTTTGATGTTCCAATAGTACATTGCACTGAGGTCATCCCAGGCTTATGAGGGCTCAGGAGACTGACACTGAGTTGAGTTTAGTGTCCTGTGCACGTACGGTGAGGCACATTATATGGGCATCTGTTAGTCTCGTGAGACCATGGATTTGCGCTTTGGAAGGTTTCCAGGGTGCAGGCCTGGGCAAGGTTGGCACACCACCGATGTTGTCCAAGGGAAGGGCACTAGGGCCGATACAGCTTGGCACCGGTGTCGTCGCAGAGCAATGTGTGGTTGAGTGCCTTGCTCAAGGACACACACACTAGTTCGAGCCTCAGCCAAGGCTCGAACTAGCAACCTTCAGATCACTAGACGAACGCCTTAACCACTTGGCCATGCGCCAACACAGGCACAGGTGCAATAAAAATCTTGCAATAGCATCACAGGTACGTAACACAGGCAATATACAGAACATTCAAAGTAAGCTTTATTATTGGAATACATATATGTCACCACATACTACCCTGAGATTCGTTTTCCTGTGGGCATACTCAGCAAATCTGTAGAAGAGTAACTATAACAGGATCAATGAAAGATCAACCGGAGTGCAGAAGACAACAAACTGTGCAAATGCAAATATAAATAAATAGCAATAAATAGCGAGAATATGAGATAAGAGTCCTCAGAGCAGAAACATCTCAGTGATCAATAAGTGGGTGTAGTCATTCCCTTTTGTTCAAAAGCCTGATGGTTGAGGGGTGGTAACTGTTCTTGAACCTGGTGGAGCGAGTCCTGAGGCTCTTGTACCTTCTATTCTTTGCCACAGGCAGCTGTGGAGGCTGAGTTTTTTTATGTATATTTAAGGCAGAGTTTGATAGATTCTTGATTGGTCAGGGCATGAAGGAATACAGGGAGAAGGCAGGAGACTGGGGCTGAGAGGAAAATTTGATCAGCCATGATGAAATGGCAGAGCAGACTCGATCGCCCAAATAGCCTAATTCTGCTCCTGAATCTTATGGTTTTAAATCTGACACATGGCCAAGTGATTAAGGTGTTTGTCTAGTGATTTCAAGGTCGCTAGTTTGAGCCTCAGCTGAGGCAGCGTGTTGTGTCCTTGAGCAAGGCACTTAACCACACATTGCTCTGCAACGACAACGGTGCCAAGCTGTATTGGCCCTTGCCTTTCCCTTGGACAACATCGGTGTCGTGGAGAGGGGAGACTTGCAGCATGGGCAACTGCTGGTCTTCCATACAACCTTGCCCAGGCCTGCGCCCTGGAAACTTTCCAAGGCGCAAATCCATGGTCTCATGAGACTAACAGATGCCTATCCATTATACCTGATGGCAGAAGCAAGAAAAGAGCATGGCCTGGGTATCCAAGATCCCACTGTTCCTTCCACACTGCTGCCACTAACCCTGTATTCTGCCTTCAAGTTCGAATGAATCACTTCACAGTTTTCCGGGTTGCCATTTCTCCGGACACCGCTCCCCAGCCCAGCTCTGTATCATATCAATGTCTTGTTGTAACCAACAGCAAACTTCTACATTCCTATTGCTTTTCCCCTTTCACCTCTCCCCTGCTGAAGGGGTTAACTACTTTGGGAGCAATCTCATGCCATCGCCTGCATTCATGCATGAGGTAACCATCTCAGCCCCTTCGATGGTGGGGAAGATGGCAGCCGAGTGATTAAAGGCAGTAATCCCCTCTAATTTACTTCTCCCTGGCCTGGGGAAGAATGATGAGGGGGAGGTGGGATTGGGATGCTGAGGGGGTGTGGAGGAGAGTCAGGTGGGTGTGGAGAGCGTAAGCTGAAGGCAGTTACCTCGATGAGCTCCAAGCCTGCTGATCTGAATGGTTCTGTAAATGTTTTGTGTTCAGTATATCACCAGCAGCATTTGAAGGCTCTGGGCCTGTACGTGCTGCAGCTTAGAAGATGGAAGGGAGATCTCTTTGAAACCTATTGAATATTCAAAGGCCGAGGTAGAGTGGTCATGGAGAAGATTTTCTGATATTGGGGCGTCTACGATCAGCAGGCACAGCCTCACAATACAAGGATGTCCCTTTAGAACGGAGATGAGGAGGAATTTCTTCAGCCAGATGGCAGTGCATATGTGGAATTCATTGCTGTAGACGGTTGTGGAGGCCAAGTCTCAGTGTCTTAATGAAATAGCCTCTTCTGCTGCCCTGGGCAGTGAATTCCACAGATTCACTACTCTCTGGGGAAATCATCTCTGTCCTAAAGCGCCACTCACCACAAAGACAGGGCAGTTCAGTCTTTTTAAAGGCAGAGCAGGTGGAATATGCTTTATAATTAACTCATCGTGGTGCACAGGCGTGGCATTTCGGTCTCTGTCCCACTCACCCGGCCTGGAACATCTAGCGGTCAAACGTCGTCCCTTTTATCTGCCAAGGGAGTTTTCTGCCATCGTACTGGTAGAGGTGTACTTTCCACCTCAGGCCAACATCAGGCAGGTACTGGAGGAGCTAAGTTCCATAATCAACAGGCATGAAACAGTACACCCTGATGACTTCCCTATCATTGTGGGGGATTTCAACCAGCCCAGCTTGAAGAAGTCTTTCTACAGCACTTGGCCACTGCTATACCACCATCAAGGACGCTTACCGTGCCATTCCGCGGCCACCCAATGGAATGCCCGATCACCTGGCTGTGCTTCGACTCCCAGCGTATAAGCAGAGACTGAAGGCTCCAGTGCCAGAGGGGAAGACCAAGAAGGTTTAACCAAGTGAGGTGCAGGAGCACTCACAGGACTACCCCAAGTCGGTGGACTGGATATTCGGGATTCACCTCCGAGTCGGAAGGAGACCGTCACATTTGTCACCGACTTTATCAAAATCTGTGTGGATGTGTGTGTGCCTGGAAGAACTTATGTAGGTACCCAAACTAAAAGCCATGGATGAACCATGAGATCTGCTGAAGGCCAGATGTGTGGCATTCAAAAACTATATAAGATGTCCAAGTACAACCTACGGAAAGCTACTTTAAGAATGAATGAACAACTCTATTTGAGGTTAGAGATGGAATCGGATGCACATCAGTTCTGGCGGGGTGTGCAGGCCGTTACTTCCTACAAAGCGAAACCTAATATCACAAAAGGCAGTGCTGCTTCATTCCCAGATGAGCTCAATGCCTTTTATGCGTGCTTTGAAAGGGAGAGTAAAATTGCATCTATGCAATCTGGTGACCCTGTGATCCCTGTCCCAGGGGCTGACGTCGGAACATCTCTCAAGCAACAGGCCCGTATGGTGTAACTGGTAGCACCCTGAAAACCTGTGCTAACCAACTGATGGGAGTGTTCAAGCACGTCTTCAATCTCTCACTGCTGCAGTCAGAGTTTCCCACCTACTTCAAAAGGGCGACGGTCATACCACTGCCCAAGAAGACCAGAGTGAGCTGCCTCAATGATTGTTGCTTTGTGGCACTCACATTTACCGTGATGATGTGCTTTGAGGTTGGTCAACTCCCGCCTAAGCAAGGACCTGAACCCGCTGCAATTTGCCTATTGCCACAATAGGTCTGCAGTGAATGGAATCTCACAGGCTCTTCCCTCGGCCTTGGGTCACCTGGACAAGAGTAATACTTGGATTTGGCAGCTGTTATTGACTACAGCTCAGCTGATTTAGTTACAAGAAGGTATGACAGTGGCTATATTTCATTAGGAATTTGAGGAGAATTGGTGTGTCACAATCATATCCTCAGTTTTCATCAAAGAGCTCCCAAAACTGTGCCTTTTTACCTCCTTTGCAACTCGACCCATCAGGAGACCGCAGCCAGTGCAAATCGGAAATAACATCTCCTCCTTGCTGACGATCAACACTGCCGCACTTTAAGGATGAGTGCTTAGCCCACTGCTCTACTCTCTCCACACCCATGACTCTGTGTGGCTAGGCACAGCTCGTCATCTATAAATCTGCCGACACAACTATTGTTGACAGAATTTCAGATGGTGACGAGGAAGCAAACAGGAGCAAGATAGATCAGCTAGTTAGGTGGGGCTGCAGCAGCAACCTTGTATTCAATGTCAGTAAGACCAAGGAATTGATTGCGGATTTCAGGAAGGAGAAGTTCAGGGAAACACACCTGTCCTCATTGACGGATCAGCAGTGGAAAGGGTGAGCAGTTCCTGGGTATCAACATCTCTGAGCCATACCTATTGATGTAATTACAAAGAAAGCATGACAGTAGCTATATTTCATTAGGAGTTTGAGGAGAATTGGTGCATCACCAAAGGCTCCCACAAGTTTCTACAGATGTACCATGGAGTGCATCCTAACTAGCTGCATCGCCGTCTGGTATGGAGGGGCCCCTGCACAGGATCAGCAAAAAAAACTGTAGAAAGTTGTAAACTCAGCTAGCTCCATCATGGGCACTGGCCTCCCCAGCATCCAGGAAGCCTTCAGAAAGCAATATCTCAAAAATACAGCCTCCATTGTTAAGGGCCCCGTCAACCAGGACCTATTCTTATTGCTACCACCAGGAAGGAAGTACATGAGCCTGAAGACACACACTCAACATTTCAGAAACGGATTTCCCCCTCAGATTTCTGAATGGACAGTGAACCCATGAACATTTCCCTAGTATATTTTCCCTCTCTTTTGATACAAACTGATTTACTTAATTTTTTTATATATACCCTTTATTGTAATTTATAGTTTTTATTATTCTGTATTGCAATGTACTGCTGTTGTAAAACAACATATTTTACAACATTTGCTGGTGATATTAAACCTGATTCTGATTCTGAAATCTATTCCCCTGAATATTGAGTCTATGCCCATTAGTTCTAGTTTCATTTACCAGTGGAAGCAACTTCCCTGCCTCGGTCTTATCTATCCTTTTCATAAGTTTATAAGTCTCTTTAAGATCCCCTCTCACTCTTCTGAATTCCAGCGAGTATAGTCCCAGACTGCTCAGTTTCTCCTCACAGGCGACCCCCTCATCTCCAAATCAACCTGGTGGACCTGGTCTCCCAAGCTATCTCCTTTCAAGTAAGGAGACCAGAACTGCACGCAATACTCCAGGTGCGGCCTCACCAGTACCCTGTACAGTTGCAGCATAACCTCCCTGCTCTTAAATTCAATCCCTCTAGCAATGAAGGCCAACATTCCATTTGCCTTCTCGATAAGCTGTTGCACCTGCAAACCAACCTTTTGACATTCATGTATAAACACTCTCAAGTCCCTCTGCACAACAGCAACCTTTCAGCATTTAAGTAATAATCTGATCTTATATTTCCCCTTCCAAAATGTATGGTGTCACATTTACCAGTGCTGTAGTCCATCTGCTGGACCCTTGCCCATTCACAGTCTATCTATATCTCTCTGCAGACTCTGCTCAATTTGCTTTTCCACTCTATTTAGTGTCATCTACCAATGAGTGAACATTATTGAAACAGTGAATAGTAAGGCACTGAGGAGTGCAGTAGAACAAAGGGGCTTAGGAATATAGATCCTTAATTCCTAGAAATTGGCACCACCGATAGATAGGGTCATAAAGAGATCTTTAGGTACGTTCATCATCATAATATGATACCATCTCATCATGACATCATCATTATCTGCAATGTCGTAAGACATGGGCAGTCATGGTCTCATGACCACGATTGGCCTTGGCAAATTTTTCTACAGCAGTGGTTTGCCATTGCCTTCTTCTGGGCGGTGGCTTTACAAGTCAGGTGACCTCGGCCATTATCAATACTCTTCAGAGATTGTCTGCCTGGCGTCAGTGGTCACATAACCAGGACTTGTGATGTGCACCAGCTACACACACGACCATCCACCATCTGCTCTCATGGCTTCACGTGACCCCGATCAGGGGGCTAAGCAGGTGCTACACCTCGCCCGAGGGTGACCTGCACATTGCCTTTCATAAATCAGGTGAAAGGCAATTGGTATGTTATGTCAAAGCTGTATAAGATGTTGTTAATGTAAATTTGGAGTATTGTGAGGGGTTCCAGTCAACTACCTACAGGAAAGGTCTCGATAAGATTGAAACAGCGCAGAGAAAATTTACATAGATGTTGTCAGGAGTTGACCACCTGAATTACAGGGAGAATTGAATAGGATAGGACTTTATTCACTGGGGTGCAGGAGAATGAGGGGAGATCCTCCTCAGACCAAAAACGTACTGGTTGGTAGGTTAATTAGTCATTGTAAATTAACCGGTGATTAGGCTAGGGTTGAATCAGGGGTTTGCTGGGCTGGCGAGCTTGAAGGGCTGGTTCTGTAATGTATCTGAATAAATAAGTAAATAAATCTTAAAGAGTTATGCCAAATTATGAGGGATGAATGCATATAGGGTCAGGTTGGGTGTGACTAGAAACAGAGGTCATAGGTTTACAGTGAATACCGTATACACTTTGGGTTCTCCACAGCATGTCGAACGTGGTCACCAATGGGCGTGCCCGTCCCACTCTTTGGAGAAGCGTGGTATTATTTCACAGTCTGTGCCTGGTCAAATTTTGTATTTCTGCACTTCAAGTCCATAACCTGTCATAAAATGTAGACAACAGTATGGCAGAGGACAATCTCTTTGGCTCATCATGTTTGTGCTGAATATGATACCAACTTAAACTGCACACCTACCTGTATATGGGGTGGGTATCTCTCCATTCCCTGCCTGTATATGGGGGCGATATCTCTCCGTACCCTGCCTGTATATGGGGTGGGTATCTCTCCATTTCCTGCCTGTATATGGGGTGGGTATCTCTCCATTCCCTGCCTGCACATGGGGTGGGTATCTCTCCATACCCTGCCTGCACATGGGGTGGGTATCTCTCCATACCCTGCCTATATATGGGGTGGGTATCTCTCCATACCCTGCCTGCACATGGGGTGGGTATCTCTCCATACCCTTGCCTGTATATGGGGTGGGCATCTCTGCATACCATGCCTGCACATGGGGTGGGTATCTCTCCATACCCTGCCTGTATATGGGGTGGGTATCTCTCCATTCCCTGCCTGTATATGGGGTGGATATCTATCTCTCTATACCCTGCCTGTATATGGGGTGGGTATCTCTCCATTCCCTGCTTGCTTATGTCGAAATCCCTGTCAAAAAGACTATTGCCTCTCGTCTGTTCCCACCAGCTTCCCTGGCAGCACGATCCAAGCAGCTACCACTCTCTGTGTAAAATACAAACACATGAAATTGCGCGGGTGCTGGAAATGTAAAGCAAAGCGGAACTCAGCAGGTCAGGCCACATCAATGGAGAGGAACAACCCGTCGACATTCCGGGCCAAGACCCCTCAGGACTGGAAAGTCCTCTGTGTTCACAAAACTCTGTATAAAATACCAATCTTAAACTTCCCCCCTCTCACTTTAAAAAGTTTTGCACTACATTATTTGGCATTTCCACCCCGGGGGGAGGGGGAAAGCTCCATCTATGCCTCTCAAGTCCGAGTCTCCGCCGGCTTCAGGTGGTGACATGGTCTTTTGTCTGCAATGGCACATTGTTTGATAGGGTCCCTCCTTCAGCTCGGTTAAGTGCCGGCGGATAGTTTTATGTCCCCAATCCCGAAACCCCCACCGCCAACGGCCCGACGGCCCCGCCGGCGCCTCGGTTTGGTCGGGAGGAGCGGCCAGCCTGCGGGCACCGGCTCCCCGGCCGCGGCCCTCCCCCGCCCCCGCCCCCGCCCGGCCCGGCCCTGCCCCGCCCGGCCCGGCCCTAGCGATCCGCTTTGTTGTGGCAACAGCGGCTCCCGGGCAGCGCCAGTTATGGATGACTTTCAACAGGCGGAGGAGGTAAAAGCAGAAACAAAAAACATTTTGTATATTTCTTTTCCGGGGAACTTTAACGCGTGTGCGGCCTCGAAACACGAAGGCAGGCTGCCTTTTAAAGAGTGGGACGGGCGTTGTTCCCGCCTGGTCGCCCGTCCCGGGCTAAAATACCGGGGCGGAGGGCGGCGGTGAGGCCGATCCAGGGGGTGTGGGTGTGAGGGACGGCGACTACTTTTATGGTCTCCACAGAATTACTCCTTTCTTTGCGTTTCCATGAAATCGGAGTGGCGGAGGTGGGAATTGAACTTGCGGCCGGGCCCCCGCCTTGTTCGTGCGATGATACGGTCTTTGTGTTCTCCCCTGGTAGGCAAGACCCCCGGGGGCGAGGGTGAGGGTGACCTGCCTCCCTCGGGCTTTGGGGGCCCTGAGAGGGAACCACGGACTCGGACGGGAGAGTGGGCCGAGGGGATGGTCAGGGAGACGACCCCCACCCCTTCAGGCCATTCGGCCCGTCGAGTCTGCCCCGCCAGCCCATAATGGCTGCTTTATTAAATCACTGCACCCGATTCTTTTGTGTTCTCCCTGACTAACCCAGAACTTACCAAACTCCATGCTGGGGGCTGGGGCTTGGTGTCAGACAGCTGCTTCCCTCCGACCATTGTCGTCTTGAACAGACCGCAAAACCCTACCCTCTACAGTTTTATTTTAGCAAAATCTAGGACCACTTTGCACTAACAAGGACCTTTTTTGTTCCAATTGTGTTCTCTTGTGGGAAAAAAACGTCTTTAAGTTTTGCTTCTGAATGCTGCTTACATGATAAGGACTGTTTCAAAGTAATTTTTTTAAATGCAACTACATATATGTCGCCATATACAGACTTGAGATTCATTTTCTTCCAGGCATACTCAATAAATCCAAAGAATAATAACCATAACAGAATTTTCTGGAAGTTTTCCTTTACACCTGTACAAACATGTATGTATGTGTGTACTCTGCTTTGACTTTGACCGTGTCCATGCCGATCTGAGTTAGTCACTTTTGCCCGCCTTGGGTTCATATCCCTCTAAACCAGGGGTTCCCAACCTGGGGTCCGTGAATTTGGACGGGAAACTCTTTAGACAGAGTGTGTGAATCTGCGGAGGCCAAGCTATTGAGCATATTCAAAGCGGAGGTTGATGACGAGCAAGATTTTCAAGGTACGAGAAGGCAGGGGAATGGGGTTGGGAGGGCAAAATAAATCAGCCATGATGGAATGGCAGAGCAGACCTGATGGGCTGAATGGCCTAATTCTGGAGCTCACCTCACCTTTAACGCCCACATTGACAGGAACGGATAATAAAACGCCTTCCTGGACCTTCTCAAGGTTGTAAGACAATAACCTTCGTTATACGTTGAGGTGCACCTTCATGGTGGTACAAATGTTTCTATACAGCGAGCATCAGAGTGGAGGGGTCTGTGCTCCACAAATAGGATTTGCATTGTTTCCAGACTAATTAAACATACATTATGATAATCCATTTCATTCCCATATTCCAGGCTGCCTTTGTTGTTGATGATGTGAGCACCATCATCAAAGAGGTGAGTGTTTCGATTCCATTTCTACGTCGCTTTTTCCACGTGCGGCTGATGCTTCTCATTTGACTGATGCTTTCCCGGTTGGTACCTCCAGGCAGTGGAAAACACGATCGGAGGGAATGCCTATCAACACAACAAGGTGAACCAGTGGACAGCCTCCGTGGTAGAGCAATGTCTGGTCCAGCTCACCAAATTGGCCAAGCCTTTTAAATACATTGGTGAGTTTTCATTTTCTCTCTTGGTTTGTGGACATATTTCCAAGTCGGGATGGTAAGAGGCGTTTGTTAGAATTTTATCCCAACAGTACAGCCCCTTCGGCCCATCATATTGTGCCAACCCTTTAACTAAGATGAATCTAACCCCTTGCTCCGACATCATCATTACGTGTCATATTGTATGACAAGGGTGATCATGGTTTTCCATCTGTTGTTCTTATTCTTTACTCTATCCATGACCATGATTGTTCTTGGCAAATTTTTTTTCTAAAGAAGCAGTTTACCATTGCTGCCTTCTGGACAAGATTGGGTGACCCCAGCCATTATCAATACTCTTCAGAGGTTGTCTGTCTGGTGTCAGTAGTTGTATAACCAGGACGTGATATGCACTAACTGCCCATATGACCATCCACCACCTGTTCCTGTGGCTTCATGTGACCCTGATCTGGGGGCTAAGCAAATGCTACACCTTGCCCAAGGGTGACCTGCAGGCTAGCAGAGGAATGGAGCACCTTACCTTTGGTGGAGACATATCTCCACCATGCCAACCATCCCTCCCATATGGTTCCCCTATTTTTCTTTATCCCATGTGCCTATCTATGGCTAGACACCCTGCAGGACGATAAACAAGACCTGTCAAAGGGCGGATGAAGCCTCTGTTAGGGTCAACGGCCATCTAGCAAACACGTACCGTGAAGTGCGGAAAGGGCATCCCTTGCATCGAAACTTGGGTTTGGCCATTCGCTGCAACAGAACTCCCCCCCCCCCAGCCGTCATAGACCCCACCATGCTGCTGGATCTGGGAGGAGATGTCGAGAGGGTGGGTCTGGACCTGTGCAACCCCCTACCCACCTAAAATCCACTCACGCACACGCTGTTCCTTTCTGAGGAGTGGGGTACCACCCCACTAACTGACTGAAAGGAACCACCATCATCCTATGGGATGGATAGCCAGAGAGAGAGAGATCTATGAGTCTGTTAAGTATCTTTAATGTATCTGCCTCTACCAACACCACTGGCCCTGCATTCCAAGCACTTACCAATATCTGTGTAAAAAAAACCCACCTCTGACAACACCCATATACTCTCCTCCAATAACCTTAAAATTTTGCCCCTTGTATTAGTCATTTCTGCTCTGGGGAAGATTCTCTGGCTGTCCATTCTATCTATGCCTCGTATCATCTTGTACACCTCTATCAGGTGATTTCCTGTACCTCCCCCCTTACTCCACAGAAAAGCCCCAGCTTGCTCAACCTACCCACATCCCCTCTCATATCTAGGGAGTGGGAAGTGCAGAATCAAATATCGCTGTGATGATTGTACGTTCTAGTATCAAATGTTTGGTGACTATAAAGTATAAGAGATGCTCTGTAATCCAGGCAGCATCCTGGTAAATCTCCTCTGCACCCTCTCTAAAGCTTCCTATAATGAAGCAACCAGAACCAAACACAAAACTCCAAGTGTGGTCTAACCAGGGTTTTATAGAGCTGCACTGTTATCTTGGACTCAGACTCCTGACTAATGAAAGCCAACACACTGTTAGTCTTGCGAGACCATGGATCTGCGCCTGGAAAGTCTTCTCTCTCCAGGGCGCAGGCCTGGACAAGGTTGTATGGAAGACCAGCAGTTGCCCATGCTGCAAGTCTCCCCTCTCCACGACACCAACATTGTCCAAGGGAAGGGCATTAGGACCCATACAGCTTGGCACCGGTGTCGCTGCAGAGCAATGTGTGATTAAATGCATTGCTTAAGGACACAACACGCTGCCTCGCCTGGGGCTCGAACTCACGACCTTCAGGTCGCTAGTCGAATGCCTTAACCACTTGGCCACGTACCCACACGCCATATGCCTTCTTAAACACCCTCTCAACTTGTGCAGCAACATTGAGGAATCTATGGACATGGACCCCAAGATATCTCTGTTCCTCCACACTGCTAAGAATTCTGCTGTTAACCCTGTACTCTGCCTGTAGGTTTGAAGGAAAGCTTATGGTGGCATCATCATGCCCATGCTGTCTTGCCTTCCTTGGTGTTAGGGGTCCCGGATAATGTGAGGGACTGTTGAAGAAGTCATAGTGGGTTGCTGCAATGCCTTGTGTAACAGGTGATCTCTACCTCCATACCATTCTTGGTGGTTGAGTTGTCAACCTTCCAACATTGTTAACAGTGTATACGTGTGGGAAAGTGGAGAGCGTTCCATTGAATTCCTGCCATCTGTCCAGAAGATCCTTGCGAAGTGTAGCCAGTCACCACAATTTCTTTGTTCTTTGTCCATATCAGATTCTAGTTAAGTTAACCCTCTGTACATTGTTGATGATCACTTAGAAACCCTACCGCACAATGCAGGCCCTTCGGCCCACAATGCTGTGCCGAACATGTCCTGACTTTAGAAGTTACCTTGGGTATAGAGACATAGATTGTACTGTCGAATTTGATGATTACTGATTACTACCATTTAGAACATAGGACACTACAGCACAGGAACTGGCCATTCAGCCCACAATGTTGTGCTGAACCAATCAAATTAGCAACCAAGTGGCCAGCCAAGCTCTTCCTTTCTGTCTACACAAGGTCCATATCCTTCCATTTTCCTCACATTCATGCGCTTGTCTGAACGTGTCTTAAAAGTCCCAAACATATCTGCCTCTACCACCACCCCAGGCACCAACCACTCTGCTTTTTTTTTAAAAAAAAAACCTAGCCCCTCACATCCCCCTTGAACCTAACCCCTCTCACCTTTAATACATGCCCTCTGGTATTAGACATTTTACCCCCGGGAAACACACTCTCTGTCCACTCTATCTATGCCTCTCATAATCTTATAAACCTCTATCAGATCTCCCCTCGGCCGCCGGCACTCCAGAGAAAACAACCCAAGATTGTCAAACCTCTCGTTATAGCACATGCCCTCTAATCCAGGTAGCATTCTCCTCTGCACCCTCTCCAAAGCCTCGACATCTTTCCCTTAATGGGGTGACCGGTGCTGTATTTGATACTCCAGATGCAGCCTAACGAGAATTCTACAAAGCTGCAGCATAACTTCCTGACTTTTGAATTCAAAGTCTCAACTAATAAAGGCAAGTTTGCCATATGTCCTCTTAACCACCCTGTCAAACCACGTAGCCACTTTCAGAGAACCATGAACTTGGACCTCAAGATCCATCTGCTCCTCAGTGTTGTTAAGGGTCTTGCCTGGATTGGAATCACTAGTGCCCTCGAACAGAAAGGGCTACAAAAAGTAGTAGATATGGCCCAGTCCATCACCATTGAGCACATCTACGCGGAGTGCCATTACAGGAAAGCAGCGTCCATCATCAACGACCCCCATCACCCAGGCCGTGCTCTCTTCTCACTGCTGCCATCAGGACGAAGGTACAGGAGCCTCAGGACCCACACCACCAGGTTCAGGAACAGTTATCACCCCTCAACCATTGGGCTTTTTGAGCAAGAGAGGATAACTTCACTCATCTCATCACCGAACTGTTCCTATAACCTATGGAGTCACTTTCAAGGACTCTTCATCTCATGTTTTTGATAGTTTTTGTTTATTTACTAATATTATCACTTTTTTTCTTTTTGTACATATATTTGCAGTTTGTTGTCTTTTCCACATTGGCTGTTTGTCCGTCCTGTTAAGTGCAACTTTTCATTGATTATATTCTGTTTCTTGCGTTATCTGTGAATGCCTTCAAGAAAATGAATCTCAGGGTTGTACATGATGATGAATTTACTTTGAATTTACGTTGAACTTTGAACCAATTTTCATATCATCTGCAAACTTATTAACCCATCTGATCTACAGTTTCATTGAGGTCATCAGGAACAGCAGATGCCCTGTGGGACAACCCTAATCATAGGCCTCCAGCTAGAACAAGTCCCTTTGACCACTACCCTCTGTCTTCTATCAGCAAGCCAGGGGGCAATTTAATTTGTACAAGGCAAAAAATATCAGAGGGGTAGGAGCTCTGATCTCATCTCTGTATTGATTCAAATTATTTACTTGAGATGGTTTAATGGTATGGGTGGCAGGGTGGAGATATGTCTCTATCAAAGCAGGTGTAAGGCACTCCCTGCTGCTAGCCTGCAGGTCACCCTTGGGAAAGTTGTAGCACCTGCTCAGCCCCGCCACCCCCGATCACGTGAAGCCTTGGGAGCAGGTGGTGGATGGTCATACGAGCAGCTGGTACACATCACCCGTCCTAGTTAGGCAACCACTGACGCCAGGCAAACAATCTCTGGAGTATTGATAATGGCAGGGGTCACCTGTCTTGTAAAGATACTAACAAGAGAAAACCTACAGCTGTTGGAGATCCAAAGCAACACACACAAAATGCTGGGGGAGCTCAGCAGGCCAGGCAGCATCGATGGAGAAGAGTAAACAGCTGACTTTTCGGACTGAGACCCTTCACCAGGACTGGAAAAGAAGGGGGAATAAGCAGTCGATGTTTCGGGAGTCCTGATGAAGGCCTGCTGAGCTCCTCCAGCAATTTGTGTCTGTGTTGTAAAGTTACTGCCCAGAAGAAGGCAATGGCAAACCATTTCTGTAAAAACATTTGCCAAGAACAATCATGGACAAACCACGATTGGCCACGTCACATAAAGATGATGTCATATGAAACGGCGCATAATGATGATGATGAGTTAAACGGTTCAATCTTTTCAACCAATGTAAATTTTCCAGATGTTCTTCCTTTTTTACCAACAGCTGAATTCTCTCCCATCCCAGAACAATTGGGAATAAGCCTTAGACCCTTACTTTGGCTTTCAAACTATTCAAGGCTTGACACTGACGGTATAGAAGGCCCAACTTTAAGGAATTTAGAAACTGATCTTTTGATTGTAGCAAAATATCTGACCTTGGTGGAATCACCAGTGTCCTTCCCACTGTGCGCTTTGATGTACATCTGATAAAGAAATGAATCTGACACACTGCCTTCAGTAAGTCAGAACATAATGTCAGTGTAAACTCAGAATGGTTACAACAGGAACCATAGCATAATGCTATTACAGCAGCAGTGAACATAGAACATAGAATAGTACAGCACAGTACAGGCCCTTCGGCCTACAATGTTGTGCCGACCCTCAGACCCTGCCTCCCATATAACCCCCCCACCTCAAATTCCTCCATATACCTGTCTAGTAGTCTCTTACGTTTCACTAGTGTATCTGCCTCCACCACTGACTCAGGCAGTGCATTCCACGCACGAACCACTCTCTGAGTGAAAAACCTTCCTTTAATATCCCCCTTGAACTTCTCACTCCTTACCTTAAAGCTATGTCCTCTTGTATTGAGCAGTGGTGCCCTGGGGAAGAGCTGCTGGCTATCCACTCTATCTATTCTTCTTAATATCTTGTATACTTCTATCATGTCTCCTGTCATCCTCCTTCTCTCCAAAGAGTAAAGCCCTAGCTCCCTTAATCTCTGATCATAATCCATACACTCCAAACCAGGCAGCATCCTTGTAAATCTCCTCTGTACCCTTTCCAATACTTCCACATCCTTCCTATAGTGAGGCGACCAGAACTGGACACAATACTCCAAGTGTGGCCTAACCAGAGTTTTATAGAGCTGCATCATTACCCCGCGACTCTTAAACTTTATCTCTCGACTTATGAAAGCTAACACTCCATAAGCTTTCTTAACTACCCTATCCACCTGTGAGGCAACTTTCAGGGATCTGTGAACATGTACCCCCAGATCGCTCTGCTCCTCCACACTACCAAGTATCCTGCCATTTACTTTGTACTCTGCCTTGGAGTTTGTCCTTCCAAAGTGTACCACCTCACACTTCTCCGGGTTGAACTCCATCTGCCACTTCTCAGCCCACTTTTGCATCCTATCAATGTCTCTCTGCAATCTTTGACAGTCCTCTACACTATCTACAACACCACCAACCTTTGTGTCATCTGCAAACTTGCCAACCCACCTTTCTACCCACACATCCAAATCGTTAATAAAAATCACGAAAAGTAGAGGTCCCAGAACCGATCCTTGTGGGACACCACTAGTCACAATCCTCCAATCTGAATGTACTCCCTCCACCATGACCCTCTGCCTTCTGCAGGCAAGCCAATTCTGAATCCACCTGGCCAAACTTTCCTGGATCCCATGCCTTCTGACTTTATGAATAAGCCTACCATGTGGAACCTTGTCAAAAGCCTTACTAAAATCTATGTAGATCACATCCACTGCACTACCCTCATCTATATGCCTGGTCACCTCCTCAAAGAACTCTGTCAGCTTGTTAGACATGATCTGCCCTTCACAAAGCCATGCTGACTATACCTGATCAGACCATGATTCTCTAAATGCCCATAGATCCTATCTCTAAGAATCTTTTCCAACAGCTTTCCCACCACAGACGTAAGGCTCACTGGTCTATAATTACCCGGACTATCCCTACTACCTTTTTTGAACAAGGGGACAACATTTGCCTCCCTCCAATCTTCCGTTACCATTCCCATGGACAACGAGGACATAAAGATCCTAGCCAGAGGCTCAGCAATCTCTTCTCTTGCCTCGTGGAACAGCCTGGGGAATATTCTGTCAGGACCTGGGGACTTATCTGTCCTAATGTATTTTAACAACTCCAACACCTCCTCTCCCTTAATATCAACATGCTCCAGAACATCAACCTCACTCATATTGTCCTCACCATCATCAAGTTCCCTCTCATTGGTGAATACCGAAGAGAAGTATTCATTGAGGACCTCACTCACTTCCACAGCCTCCAGGCACATCTTCCCACCTTTATCTCTAATCGGTCCTACCTTCACTGCTGTCATCCTTTTGTTCTTCACATAATTGAAGAATGCCTTGGGGTTTTCCTTTACCCTACTCGCCAAGGCCTTCTCATGCCCCCTTCTTGCTCTTCTTAGCCCCTTCTTAAGCTCCTTTCTTGCTTCCCTATATTCCTCAATAGACCCATCTGATCCTTGCTTCCTAAAGCTCATGTATGCTGCCTTCTTCCACCTGACTAGATTTTCCACCTCACTTGTCACCCATGGTTCTTTCACCCTACCATTCTTTATCTTCCTCACCAGGACAAATTTATCCCTAACATCCTGCAAGAGATCCCTAAACGTCGACCACATGTCCATAGTACATTTCCCTGCAAAAAAATCATCCCAATTTACACCCGCAAGTTCTAGCCTTATAGCCTCATAATTTGCCCCTCCCAATTAAAAATTTTCATGTCCCCTCTGATTCTGTCCTTTTCCATGATAATGCTAAAGGCTAGGGAGCGGTGGTCACTGTCCCCCAGATGCTCACCCACTGAGAGATCTGTGACCTGACCTGGTTCGTTACCTAATACTAGATCTATTATGGCATTCCCCCTCGTCCGCCTGTCAACATACTGTGAGAGGAATGCGTCCTGGACACACTTAACAAACTCTGCCCTGTATAAACTTTTGGAACTAATCAGGCGCCAATTAATATTAGGGAAATTAAAGTCACCCATGATAACAACCTTGTTATTTTTGCACCTTTCCAAAATCTGCCTCCCCATCTGCTCCTCTGTATCTCTGTTGTTACCAGGGGTCTATAGAATACTCCCAATAGAGTAACTGCTCCCTTCCTGTTCCTGACTTCCACCCATACTGACTCAAAAGAGGATCCTGCTACATTACCCACCCTTTCTGTAGCTGTAATAGTATCCCTGACTAGTAATGCCACCCCTCCTCCCCTTTGTCCACCCCTCTCTATCCCTTTTAAAGCACTGAAATCCAGGAATATCGAGAATCCATTCCTGCCCTGGTGCCAGCCAAATCTCTGTAATGGCCACTATATCATAATTCCACCCAGGTTCACTTTCCGGTGCTGTCTGTGAGGAGTTTGTACGTTCTCCCCGTGACCGCGTGGGTTTCCTCCCACAGTCCAAAGCTGTACCGGTTGATAGGTTAATTGGTCATTATAAGTTGTCCTGTGATTAGGCTAGGGTCAAATTGGGGATTGCTTGTTGGTGTGGTTCAAAGGGCCAGAAAGCCCTATTCCACACAGTATCTCAATAAAATATAAATGCATTCCTAAAATCGATAAAATTTCATTGATCTGAAGCAGGCTGTGATTTTTCTCTGTCCCCAGACAATGCCTGACCGGCTGAGCATTTCATGCGTTGTTTTAATTCCTGACTGTCTGTGACTGCAGTGGTTTCTGTCGTTCACTATTCTTCTCTTTCCAATTTCAGTGACCTGTGTTATTATGCAGAAGAATGGAGCCGGCTTGCACACCGCCAGCTCCTGTTTCTGGGACAACTCCGTTGACGGTAAGGAAGAGTGAACTGCCTTTGCTGTTGGCGATCTGTGCACCGAACAATGTGTGGGTGTGCTGATGGTTCAGTACCAACTTGCAGGTCGCTCGGAGCTCTGCGGCGCGTTTATGAAAAGCCCCTGCTACACTTTAAACTAAATTGCTGAACATGCTTTTTCAATTAGTGCTGGACTTTGGCCAATGACAATGCCTAGCAGCATCCTGACAGACGTAGTGTTTAGCATAATGTTTTACAGCACCAGCGATCCGGGTTCAATTCCCGCTGCTGTCTGTGAGAAATTTGTCTGTTTACCCCGTGTCGATGTGGATTACGTCCGGATGCTCCGGTTTAGTATCACCAACATAATTTGTTGTCTTTGCAGCAGCAGTACAATGCAGACATCTCACCTCTCCCAGAAGTTCCGGGAGGCTCCCATATATTAATAGTGGCTCCCTGATGCCCGCAAATTATATACAATATCACGGAAATCAATTTTTTTGAGAGCAAGCGAGAGAAAAGCAAGAGAGAGCGCGAGAGTGACCACAAGAGAGAGCACGTGCGTGAGCGAGAGCGAGCAAGTGAGAGCGAAAGCGAGCGAGAGCGCTTGAGAGCACGTGAGCGACCACGGGAGAGAGTGCGTGAGCGAGAGCGCGCCATGGCAGTGTTCCAAAAAATATAAACCGTACGTCACCCCAGATTACACTAAAGTGTACCCCTGCCTAATAGGGGTCAAAAATAATGACAGTGTTGCTCGCTGCACTGTTTGCAACAGTGATTTTTCTATTGCCCGTGGTGGGTTAAGACTGTAAAAGACATGTTGAGGTGAGTTTAACGGGTGTCATTCGTTCATTAGCATAGCTAACGTTATTTAAACTAGCTGGCTAGCTGCTAAGGAGCTACTCTATTGCAGACATCCCACCTCTCCCGGAAGTCTCCCGCAAATTGATGGTGCTACCTCCCTGAAATGAGTTTTTGCAGGGTGGGATGTCTGACAATGCAATACATGATGATAGAAAAAAACTGAATTACAGTAAGAGTATACATTAAATAGTTAAACTACATAAGTAATGCAAAAAATAGAAATAAGAAAAGTAGTGAGGTAGCGTTCATGGGCTCAAGATCCAGAGTGAAAGAAGCTGTTCCTGAATCGTTGAGTGTGTGACTTCAGGCTCCTGTACCTCCTCCCTGATGGTAGCAATGAGAAGAGGGTTTGTCCTGGGTGATGGGGGTCCTTAATGATGGACGCCGCCTTTTTGAGGCATCACTCCTTGAAGATGTCCTGCATACTACGGAGGCTGGTGCCCGTGATGGAGCTGACTGAGTTTACAACTCCCTGCAGCTTATTTCGATCCTGTGCAGTAACCCTCCTCTCCCCATACCAGATGGTGATGCAGCCAGTTAGAATGCCACATTCCAAATAGGTATGTGTTAGGGTTGGTAAACTATAGGCAGACTACATTGGCGTCGGAAGCTTGTTGACACTTGCGGGCTGCCCCCAGCACAATCCTCGGACTGTGATGGTTGCTGACGCAAAATAGAAATGTGCGTGTGTTAAATAAAAGCTAATTTCTCCAATTAGGGATTCTTATGCTGGGGATCCACCAACAGATTCCAGGGGGTCCTTGATATGACGGGAAAAAATTTTATTGTTACTAACCTCTAACTGAAAGTACATATACTGTATTACTATAATCACAAATTAGTTTTAAAAAATAATTTGATAATTTTTACAATATAATCTGTTTCTCTAGTAATCCTCTACATCTTTTCAATATTTAAATACTTTATTCTGAGAAGAGTCCACAGTCTTCTTCGGACTGCCAAAGGGGTCTCAGGCATAAAAAAGGTTAAGAACTTCAGTGCTAGGTGGGCAAAGGGAGACAGATCGATAAAAGTTGACTCCAGTGTAGGAGGTTACTGATGAAGTAATAACCAAAGGAAGATTTTGCAGTTTCTCAGGACCCAGACCTTGACAAGAATAAGCATTATTATTCGGCCACCACAGTTGCTTTATGCTTTGCCCAGAACTTTGGAATCGGTAAACATCTATTTTGTTGTCACGCGTACCGAGGTAGAGTGGAAAAGCATTGTCGTGCATGTATGCAGACAGATCGTTACAAACGCAAGCACCCTGAGGTACGACAAGGGAAGGATCGACACCAGGGTGCGGCATAAAGTGTTACAGTTCCGGAGAAAGTGCGGTGCAGGCAGACAGGAAGGTGGGAGGGCCACAGCAAGATAGATTGTGAGGTCAAGGGTCAATCTTATCAGACACGAACTCTTGTTTAAGAGTTTGCTAATAGTGAGAAGCTGTCCTTGGGCCTGGTGGTGCATTCTGTCAAAAGCTTGAAGACCATCCAGTGGGATCAACTATGCTCCACTTGAACAAGATATCCCAAAGACCCTCCCTCCCTCCCTCCCTCTCTCACCCTCACAACCGTGTCCACTTGCCCTTGTAAACCCTCTATTTCATCATTATGTTCAGTGTCCATTTGCCCTTGTAAACCCTCTATTTCATTGAACATAGAATAATACAGCACAGTACAGGCCCTTCGGCCCACAATGTTGTGCCGACCCTCAAACCCTGCCTCCCATATAACCCCCCACCTTAAATTCCTCCATATACCTGTCTAGTAGTCTCTTAAACTTCACTAGTGTATCTGCCTCCACCACTGACTCAGGCAGTGCAATCCACGCACCAACCACTCTCTGAGTGAAAAACCTTCCTCTAATATCCCCCTTGAACTTCCCACGCCTTACCTTAAAGCCATGTCCTCTTGTATTGAGCAGTGGTGCCCTGGGGAAGAGGCGCTGGCTATCCATTCTATCTATTCTTCTTATTATCTTGTACACCTCTATCATGTCTCCTCTCATCCTCCTCCTCTCCAAAGAATAAAGTCCCAGCTCCCTTAATCTCTGATCATAATGCATACTCTCTAAACCAGGCAGCATCCTGGTAAATTTCCTCTGTACCCTTTCCAATGCTTCCACATCCTTCCTATAGTGAGGCGACCAGAACTGGACACAGTACTCCAAGTGTGGCCTAACCAGAGTTTTATAGAGCTGCATCATTACATCGCGACTCTTAAACTCTATCCCTCGACTTATGAAAGCTAACACCCCATAAGCTTTCTTAACTACCCTATCCACCTGTGAGGCAAATTTCAGGGATCTGTGGATATGTACCCCCAGATCCCTCTGCTCCTCCACACTACCAAGTATCCTGCCATTTACTTTGTACTCTGCCTTGGAGTTTGTCCTTCCAAAGTGTACCACCTCACACTTCTCCGGGTAGAACTCCATCTGCCACTTCTCAGCCCACTTCTGCATCCTATCAATGTCTCTCTGCAATCTTTGATAATCCTCTACACTATCGACAACACCACCAACCTTTGTGTCGTCTGCAAACTTGCCAACCCACCCTTCTACCCCCTCATCCAGGTCAGTAATAAAAATCATGAAAAGTAGAGGTCCCAGAACAGATCCTTGTGGGGCATCACTAGTCACAATCCTCCAATCTGAATGTACTCCCTCCACCACCACCCTCTGCCTTCTGCAGGCAAGCCAATTCTGCATCCACCTGGCCAAGCTTCCCTGGATCCCATGCTTTCTGACTTTCTGAGTAAGCCTACTGTGTGGAACCTTGTCAAATGCCTTACTAAAATCCATATAGATTACATCCACTACACTGCCCTCATCTATACGCCTGGTCACCTCCTCAAAGAACTCTATCAGGCTTGTTAGACATGATCTGCCCTTCACAAAGCCATGCTGACTGTCCCTGATCAGACCATGATTCTCTAAATGCCCAGAGATCCTATCTCTAAGAATCTTTTCCAACAGCTTTCCCACCACAGACGTAAGGCTCTCTGGTCTATAATTACCCGGACTATCCCTACTACCTTTTTTGAACAAGGGGACAACATTCGCCTCCCTCCGATCCTCCGGTACCATTCCCATTCATGATTATGTTCAGTGTCCATTTGCCCTTGTAACCCTCTATTTTATATAGGCATCCGTTAGTCTCGTGAGACCTTGGATTTGCACCTTGGAAGGTTTCCAGGGCACAGACCTGGTCAGGGTTGTATGTAAGACTGGCAGCTGCCCATGCTGCAAGTCTCCCCTCTCCACGCCACCGATGCTGTCCAAGGGAAGGGCACTAGGGCCAATACAGCTTGGCACCAGTGTCGTCGCAGAGCAATGTGTGGTTAAGTGCCTTGCTCAAGGACACAACACGTTGCCTCAGCCGAGGCTCGAACTAGCGACCTTCAGATCACCAGACCAACGCCTTAACCACTTGGCCTCGCGCCTATTACATCACTCTATTTCATCATTGCGTGCCGTGTCCACTCGCCCTTGTAACCCTATTACAGCAGCAGCTCGCAAATACAGATCCACAATGGGCAGCCTGTTCTGAATTGTCATTGTCTGAGGTGCTGAGGCACAGCAGAGTGCTGAACTGGGAATGATGCTTAATGCCAAATCATACGAGAGGCACAGAGCACTGCCGTGCAGAACAGGCCTTTGGCCCATCTGGTCCATGCTAAAGTGTTACTGTCCCTAGACCCATCAACGCACAGCGTTCCAACCCACTCCCTTTCACATACCTACACAAACTGCTCCTAAATGCTGCAAACCAACCCGCATCCACCGCTTCCACTAGCAGCTCATTCCACACCTTTCACCCCTAACCTACGACCTGCATCTGTCATAGCAAAAACCTTGCACTCAACCTTCGTAAGACCAAGGAGCTGGTTGTGGACTTCAGAAAGGGTAGGAAGGGGGAACACGCACCAATCCTCGTACAGGGATTAGGAGTGGAGAGAGTGAGCAATTTCAAGTTCCTGGGGTGTCAATATCTCTGCGGATCTCACCCGGACCCAACATATCGATGCATCTACAAAGAAGGCACAGCAGCGGCTATATTTCATCAGGAGTTTGCGGTTTGGTTGTCACCTAAAACACTTGAAAACTGATACAGGTGTACCCTTAAGAGCATTCTGACTGGCTGCTTCACTAACTGGTATGGGGGGCTGGGGGGGCTACTGCACAGGATTGAAGCAAGCTGAGAAACCTGTGCAATTACTCGGTTCCATCATGGGCACCAGCCTCCATAGTACCCAGGACAGCTTCAAGGAGCGATGCCTCAGAAAGGTGGCATCCATCATCAAGAACCCCCATCACCCAGGTCATGCCCTCTTCTCATTGCTACCATCAGGGAGGAGGTACGGAGGCCTGAAGGCACACACTCAGTGATTCAGGAACAGCTTCTTCCCCTCTGCCATCTGATTTCTGAATGGACATTGAACCCATGGACACTACCTCACTACTTTTTTTTAAATTTCTGTTTTTGTACTACTTACTTTAAGTTAATTATTTAATATACAGATCTTTAATTCAGTTATTTTTCTATATTTATCATGTATTGCATTGTACTGCTGCCGCAATGTTGACAAATTTCACTAGATATGCCAGTGATATTAAACCTGATTCTGATTCTAATTCCGACCTCTAGTTCAAATCTCACCCAACCCCAGTGAAAAAAAATCTTTTTTTTGCATTTATCCTATCTATACCCCTAATAATTTTGTATACCTATTCCAGTCAGATACTGTTTCAGATGCAGGTCACCCTTGGGCAAGGTGTGGCACCTCCCCACTGATCAGCTGGTGGATGGTCGTATGAGCAGCCGGTGCATATCACAAGTCCTGGGTACGCGACCGCTGGCGCCAGGCGGACAATCTCTGTGAAGAGTATTGATAATGGCTGGGGTCACCTGTCTTGTCAAGACACACTGCCCAGAAGGCAACAGCAAACTGCTTCTGTAGAAAAATTTGCCAAGGACAATCATGGTCAAAGACTATGATCACTCACGTCATATGTCACGACACATAAAAGTGATGTCAGATGACATGGCACATAATGATGGCGATGACCCTTAATAACTTTGTAAACTTAATCTTATCACACCCTGCATTGCTCCAGTGGGGTGCACTGTCAGATTATTAGGACTAGGAGTCTGGTTGCCAGTCTGTTCCTCCCCAGCTCCAGATTGTAGAGATGCGCATGGTTCCATCTAACCCAACAACATCTGGATGTGTGACAAAGCCCTTCGCTAAATGGAGTAGCAGTGGGTAGGGGCTTCAGAGGTTGAGTGTCTGTAGCCAATCACAGACACAAGTCCCGCCTGCTTCGTCAGTAAAACCTTTGCCTTTCGAGAGACAGTAAAGATTTGAGATTGAAGTTTGTTTGTCAATTGTACGTGGAAACATACGGTGAAATGTGTCATTTGTGTTAACAACCAACACGCCCGAGGATTTGATGGGGGCAGCCCACAAGGGTTGGCAGAACAGTCCAGTGCCAACATAGTGTGCCCACAAGGCTCGGCAGAACAGAACAGGCACCAAAACAACAGTGGCAAAAACGCTCCCCCCCCACCCCCATGCACGTACGCGGTGCTTTAACGCTAGGACAGGCCTTTAGCTGCGGTGGACTGGGGCCTGCAGACGCCGGACTTTGAGCTCCTCCGGCGAGTCTGCGGAGTTTCGTGGGTTCTGCTCTGGCCGGCGGGCCTCAACCTATGCACTGCGACTCAGGGGAGGTCACAGCTCTGCGCCATCTTGGAAAAGCAGATCTCCCAATGCAGGCAGATGGGATTGGGGCAGGTGGGCAAAAGACCTGTCTTGGTGCAGTTGTAACACTGTGACTGCAGGATGTTCCTATCTTCCTCACTGCTGAAGTAGTCATTATGCCCGAAACACAACACCAGAACATGGGGAGGGTCTGGTCACGTGCTTTAGTTGTTGACAGATAAACGTCAGCCAGGAAAAACTCCCCAGCAGTCCTTCAGTCAGGGCCTGGGTTTCATGTTTCAGCTGGAATTGAGGCACTCTCTTCTCACTCAACTGGAATATCATTACACACAGCTTCATGAACACAAGAAATTCTGCACATGCTGGAAGTCTTGAGCAACAAACAAAATGCTGGAGGAAATCAGGTCAGGAGGAGGGGTCGTCTACTGTATCTGGTGATCCCAGCGTGGCCCTCCCTATATCGGTGCTAGAGATTGGGAGACCACTTTGCCAAGTATCTTCAACAGACGGGATTTCCCGGTGGCCAACCATTTTATCTCTACTTCCAATTCCCATTCCAACATGTCGGTCCATGGCACCCTGTACTGCCACAAGAAGATCACACTCAGATTGGAGGAATATCTCATTTTCCATCTGGGTAACCTCCAACCTGATGGCACGAACATCGGTTTCTCCAATTTCTCCCCTCCCACCTCTCTCTTTTTCTGGCTTCCCCCACTTGCCCCTTCTTGTCCCCTCACCTGCCTATCACCTCCCTCTGGTGCCCCTCTTCCCTTTTCCCATGGTCCATTGTCCTCTCCTATCAGATTCCTTCTCCGTCAGCCCATTACCTTTACCACCGATCATCTCTCAGCTTCTCACTTCGCCCCCCCGCCCCCCCCACTCTTACCTATCACCTTGTACTTCTTCCTCCTCCCTCATAGTCTTACTCTGGCTTCTGCCCCCTTCCTTTGCAGTCCTGACGGAGGGGGTCTGCCCGAAATCTCAGCTGTTTATCCCCCTCCATAAACACTGCCTGGCTTGCCGAGTTCCTCCAGCATTTTGTGTGTGTGTTGCTCACACTTTGCCCTCCAGTGGGAGAGTCCACATTGAACGTTTGACTGCAGTTCTGAGAAGGCTGTCAGCTGAACACTTTGTGCCAAAGGGAGACAGATAAACCATCCTACAGAAACCAGAGAAAATCTGCAGGTGCTGGAAATCCGAGCAACACACACACAATGCTGGAGGAACTCAGCAGGCCAGGCAGCGTCTATGAAAAAAAGTACAGCTGACGTTTCGGCCCTAAACTTCGACTGTACTCTTTTCCATAGATGCTGCCTGGCCTGCTGAGTTCCTCCAGCAATTTGTGTGTGTTGCTCGGAGTTCCAGCATCTGCAGGTTTTCTCTGGCTTGTGATTGAATTACTATTCTGGGAAGTCTCTTCCAGGAACGCCTACTCTGAAGAAGTTTAGATCTTCCCTTCGATGGGAGTTAAGTGAAACCCTCTCTCACTGCTCCCTACTGCCATCCTACAGGAAGCAGTTTTGAAGCCAATGTGGGTCTTTTGTGCTTCAATTTGTCACATGCTCCACTGACTGCTGTTCTCATTTTTAGGAAGTTGCACCGTCCGGTGGGAGAACAAGACCATGTACTGCATCGTTAGCATCTTTGGCCTTGGGATCTAGAACTGGCTTCAGCAACACTCCGATGTTACGTGTGGACCACTTCTAAAACTATTTTCAGAATTTTCTTCCTAGTGTCCTATTATCAGAGTTAAATTATCTCTGTCAATCACTTTTGTGAAAGTGGAAAACACAATTATCATATAAAGTGGATGTAACTTAATGAATGACTTACTGGAAATTGTTGTCATACACTTATTGCACTATAAGTACTAACTTTTTAAAAACATTATCAGGGAAAATATCACGTGATGTGCACAGACTTGTGGTCACCCTGCTATAGGAAGGATGTTGTTAAAATGAAGATTATGCAGAAAATTTTTACAAGGTGTTACCGGGATTCGGGGGATAGAGTTATACAGCACTCTGCAAAAGTCTTGGGCACATAAGTTTACAGCTAGGTGCCTGAGACTCTCGCACAGTGTATTCGTCAATGTGGAGCAGGGAGCGAGTTTGGGAATCTAGCGGGAGCAAAGGATGTTTTGAATGGCGAGGGTGGAGTGCAAGGGGTGGGGTGGGGAGGAGGTGGCAAGGGTGCAGACACACCCAGCCCTGAGACACCAGGCAGGGTCGTTTAATTCCAAACAACTGGTTTATTGATCATTCCAGAATGTCTCTCTGGTGCTTCCTGCTCCCTCCCCTCTCAGTCCACAATAGAGACCCATAGCAGAATCAGGCTTATCATCACTCACATATGTCATAAAATTTGGGATTTTGTTTTGCAGCAGTACAGTGCAATACATAAAATTGCTACAGTACTGTGCAAAATAGTTAGGCACCCTAGCTATATATATGTGCCTAAGGCTTGCACAGTACTATAGGGAGAGGTGAACACCCGAGAACTTTATTCCTTAGAGTGTAGGAGACTGAGAGGTGATCTTAGAAGTGTATAAAATCCTGATTGGGGACAGATAGGGTCAATGAAGATAGTCTTTTTCCCAAAGTTCAAAGAAGTATCAAGTTATGCATATGTCACTATTTACTACTCTGAAATTTGCTTTCCTGTGGGCATTCACAGTAGAACATACAAATACACAATAGAATCAATGAAAAACTACAAAGGCTTACAGGCAACCAACGTGCAAAAGACAAACTGTGTAAATACAAAAAAAAACAATAATAATGAATAAAAACTGAAATAATTAATAAACTAACCACAGTGAGAGGGAAAGGATAGGAACTCGAGGAATAACTTATCCCCACACAGAAGATGGCACACACGGCATTTTATTTTTATTTGAAGGGGAGGGAACATCGACTCAAACCACGAGAGGCCTGCGTCGGGCATTTTCATTGGAAGTCTGTGTGGGGCGTCACTCCTCCAAATCTTCATTTGAAGATCCAGCACAATGAGTTCCTGATGTCCAGTTAGACCCATGTGACTGATTAACTATACATCTTTACAAGGTGGGAGGAAACCAGAGCCACCGGAGGGAATCTGTGCGATCACAGGGACTCTCTACAGACAGCAGTGGAATTGCTGGTGGTGTAACAGCGTTACCATAAGATATCAGAGCAGAATTAGACCATTTGGCCCATCGAGTCTGCTCCACCATTTTATCATGACTGATCCATTTTCCCTCTCAGCCCCAATCTCCTGCCTTCTCCCTGTATCCCTTCATGCCCTGACCAATCAAGAACCCATCAACCTCTGCCTTAACTGTACCCAATGATTTGGCCTCCACAGCTGCCTGAGGCAATGATTCACCACTGCCTGGCTAAGGAGGTTCCTCCTCTCCATTCTTAAAGGATGCCCCTCTATTTTGAGGCTGTGTCCTCTGGTCTTAGACTGCTGACCACCCCCACCCCCCCCCCCCACATCATTGGCAAGATGCTCTCTGTATGTACTCTAACGAGGCCTTTCAACATTCAATAGGTTTCAGTGAGGTCCCTCCCTCATTCTTCTGAATGCCATCAACGCTCCTCACATGACGAGCTGATTTTAAAGTTAGGCCAATTGCTATGCTTCCATGCCATCCCAGCTGAGTTGCAAGAGGAGGCAGTTGAGACGGGTACACGGACAGGAAAAGCTTTGGGAAGATGGGCTAGACACTTGGATGGGCATCTTGTTCAGCATGCACCGGATGAGCTGAAGGGCCGGTTTCTGTGCTGTATGACCAGGTATGACCTGGTACCTGCCAATAGCAGAAGGGCATAGCTTTGCTTCTGTGTGCGAGATCCTTAAATTGATTTACCCAAATGCAAGAACCTTCTGTGTGGCAAATGTGCACCTAAGGTACACAAAACTGGTTCCAATAAATCGACAAAAGCAGAGCGACTTCAACCTCAGAATCACGTGAGCCAAGTATCTTTTTGAACAAACGCACACTGAAGATTAATTTTGAAAAACCTTTTTATTGGAAGAAAATCTTAAAACATGAGAAAACCTGCAAATGCTGGAAATCCAAAGCAACACACACACAAAATGCTGGAGGAACTCAGCATCTGTAGAAAAGAGTGAACAGTCAATGTTTCAGGCTGAGACCCTTCTTCAGGACCGTGGAGGAAGGGGGCAGATGCCTGAGCGAAAAGGTAGGGGGCGCTAGACCGCGGAAGCACAGGCAGCCAATCAGATGCGAGAGCACTCAGCCACAGAGCCATTTCGTCACACTGGAAGTTCCACTGAGTAATGTTGAACTGTCTAATCTTATCCCTGGACTTAGCAGATAACACGGAAAGCAAATTTAGGGTGTGGAGTTGAATTAAGAAGAGAGCTTCCCTGCAGGTTTCTTTGAAATATACAATATTCTGAGGAGCTTCACACTCTAGATAGCACAAGGGGTTTCTTCTGGTAGGAGAACGTGCATTAGGATGACTTATTAAAAGACTATGAGTTTTTTTTATATATCTCAAGTTTAGAATTATTTCCAATGCTTCACTCAGAAGGCTGTAAAGGATTAAATATATTCAGGCCTGACATCATCTAAGGTTTGGGGATTAGCCAAAACAAGTGTTGCAGGCAAGATCACAGCAGACCCGACCTTACTAAAGATTGCAGTACTCCTGCTGATAGTTACTTCAGTGTGGCCACAGTTACAAATGAGAGGCAGGAAGCACTAAAGTTGTTTGGCGCTGTCCTTGGGTTGCAGTTTGGACATCACTGATCTCCTGACTCAACAACCATCATCCCACAAAAGGTAGTGGATTCGGCCCAGTAGACTACAGATAAATCCCTCCCAGTTGAGCACATCCACATGAAACGCTGTCGCAGGAAAGCAGCATCCGTCATCAGAGATCCCCACCACCCAGGCCATGCTCTCTTCACACTGTTGCCATCAGGTAGAAGGTACAAGAGCCTCAGGACTCACACCACCAGGTTCGAGAACGGTTACTATCCCTCAGCCATCAAGCTCTTGAACAAAGGGCTACACTCACTTGCCCCATCATTGAGATGCTCCCACGACCAATTACCTCACTTTAAGGACTCTTTATCCCATGTTCTCATTATTTATTGCTATTTATTTATATTTGCATTGCACAGTTTGTTGTCTTCTGCACTCTGGTTGATCTTTGATCGATCCTGTCACTTTCAAGGACTTTTCATCTCATGTTTTCAATATTTATTGCTTATTATTACTATTTCTTCTTTTTGTACTTGCAGTTTTTTGTCTTTTGCCCACTTATTGGAAACCCAAGTTGGAGCAGTCTTTCATTGATTCTATTATGGTTATTATTCGATTATGGATTTATTGAGTATGCCTGCATTGAGTATGTGTATCATCATCATTAGGTGCCGTGCCCAGTTTGAGCTTTGACTGCCATAGCCTACACACTCCTGTTTCAGGTCAAGTGGATCAATTCATTGGTATTTATTTCCAGTTCTCTGGCTGCTGTCTCCATCATCATTTGTCTTTGTCTTCCTTTTGCTTTCTTCCCTTCAATCTTTTCCATAATTACCGTGCATTCTAACTCCTTTTTCCTAATCACATCCAATGAAGTCACGTTGCCTTTTCATGATCTCATACATTATTTCTCTTTTTATGTTTGCTCTGTTCATGACATCCTCATTAGATATTCATTTTGTCCATGATATTCTTTGCATCCTCCTCAAAAACCACATTTCTGCTGCTTCAATTCGTTTCCTCATGTTACTAGATATTGTCCAACATTCTGAGCCATGTAACATAACTGGATAAACGTAACATTTCAGTGCTCTGAGGCGGGTTGTCATGCCTAGTTTAGTATTGGTCAGTATACTCTTCATTCCCGTAAAGGTGTCTTTTGCCATCCCTATTCTTCTTTTAATGTTCAAGTCACACCTGCCATCTGATGTCACCCAGCTTCCTAAGTAGCAAAAGTTCTTTACTTGTTTTATGTCTTCCCAGTGTATACTTTGATAGTAAATTCACTTTGAACTTTGAATTACAATTTATATGTTCATGGCTGTTCTATTCGGCAACTTCCCTGATCCTTATTAATATTCAAGGTTGCAGTGAGGATTACTATTCTTATGCAAATGATACCTTGAACCTGATCAGATCCTCTGGTACAGGTTGGTCAGTCTGATAGGCTCCTTTAAATTTGGCCAGATATCTTGATCCTTCATGAATATGTAATATTTGTGGTTCACCATTAACAGAAATTATGGTCTTAAGTGAAATTCACAGTGATCAAAGGCAGAGATCATTAGCTGGTGGTCCAGTTTTTCCAAATGCACCTTCAATCAAAATATATCCATAGACTCCATACTTGTTCCCTTTAGGAGCAGAGAGGAGATTTAATAAGGTATATAGTATAATTAGGAAAGGGCTGGATATGGGGAACATGGCAGCAAGAACTAATAATTAGGGGTGGGTTGAGCAATTTTTTTCCCTCCACTTAGAGAGGTGATACCATCTAAGTCCCATTACCTGACAGTGAGATAGGTCCAGAAATCCTCATATTTAAAAGATACCTGGATGACATTTGACAGATTCTACATGGCAATGGACTAAAGGCTGGGAAATAAGAATACAAAATCCATCGTTGTCATGCATGGATACAATGAGCCCAAAACTTTGACTGATCGTTGCCACAGATGCTGCCCGACCTGCTAAAAACCAACCAGTCCCCCTCCACCTCTGTCTGTCCACCAGAAATGGTCCTCGCCCTCAACTATGTCTCCTACTTCCTCCAAACCCAAGAGGTAGCCATGGGCACCAGCTACGCCTGCCTTTTCATTAGCTACGTAAAACAGTCCAGGTTCCAAAGTGTTAATGCTGACCTCGTCAGTTTCAATTTTGCCTCAGCTTCCACCCTGCCCTTAAGTTCACTTAGTTCATTTCTGGTACCTATGTTTTCTTTCTCAGTCTCTGGAGACAAACTGTCAACTGACATCTTTTATAAGCCTACCAGTTCCCACAGCTATCTTGACTATACCTATTCCTACCATGTCTCTTGTAAAAGTGCTATTTCCTTTTCTCAGTTCCTTCGTCTCTGCCGCATCTGGTCCCAGGACGAGGCTTTCTTTCCAGGTCATTAGAGAAGTCCTCCATTTTCAAAAAAAAGGTTCTCTTCTTCCACCATCTCAACCACATCTCCTCCAATTCCTGAACATCTGCCTCACCCCACCTTCTTACCACTTTAACAGTGAGAGTTCCTCTTGTTGTCACCTAGCAAACCATGAGCTTCTGCATCATTCATTGCAGCTTCCACCATCTCCAAAGGGCCAAACATCTTCACCCTCCTCCCATGTTTCCTCAGGGATCACTCCCTATGATTCCCTCGTCCATCCATCCCTCTCCACTGATCACCCTCCCGGCACTTATCCCCCAGCAGCTAAAGTGCTGCACCTGCCCATTCATCTCCTCCCTCACCTCAGCCAGTCCTTCCAGTTAAGGCAACATTTCACCTACAAATCTGTATCCGGTGCCCTTGATGCTGCCTCCTCTACATCGGTGAGATCTGTCGAAAATTGGGGGACCGCTTTGTCGAGCGCCTCTGCTCCATCTGACAAAAGCGGAACTTCCCGGTGGCCACAACATTTTAATTCCCATTCCCATGTCAGTCCATGGCCTCGTACCACAACGAGAGGTTGGAGCAACAACTTGATTTCCGTCCGGGTAGCCTCCAGCCTGATGGCATGAACATAGATATCTTCTTCCGGCAAAAAAAATTCTTCCCCCTCCCCTTTTCTCACTGCCTATCACACCCTCCTCCTTCCTTTTCGCCTATGGTCCACCCTCCTCCCCTCTCAGATTCCTTCCTCTCCAGCCCTTTACCTTTACAACCCACTGGCCTCATCTGTTCTCCCTCCAACTTTTTATTCTGACAACTTCTCCCTTCCTTCCCAGTCCCAAAGAAGCCTCTCGACCCAAAACATTGATTTTTTGTTTATTTCCATGGTTACCATCTGACCTGCTGAGTTGCACAGCGTTATGTGTGTTTCTTTAAAAGTCTAGGTTTAAAAAGATAGTTTTATGATCATTATTGTCACAAAAACCCAAATTTGTCCACAAATACCATGGTGACATGCATTCTTACCCAGTCTGGGCTATACATAAATCCTGTTCATTGCTTATGGTTATTTCGAAAGATAAATGAGCACCACCTCAAACGTATAAAACTTTTTTCATGAGGGTAATCTTGCAGTGTTCACAAAAGGTCTTTCCAAAACTAAACGAACCCTGCAGAAAACAAGTGTAAACCATATACCAGCCTTCCCTGGCATTCTCATTTCCAGCAAGTTCAAAGACAAGCTTCCAAACAAAAGACTGGCACTCAAGTACAATGATTAGATTATATTGCAAAGGTTATGAAGTATAAAATGGATGATCTGACACAAATTCAGAGGCCAGTGGTGAGTACGATGCTCAGTTTTGATCTTCACACTTAAGGACATACTCACATTGACGGCAGTGTCTCCTTGGTTGTTTACCGGGTAAAAAGGGTTAGTGTATGAAAAGGTCTTGCCTTTGGTCATTGCAATTTAGAAGAATGAGGTGATTTTATTGAAAGTTAGATTTTCTACAGAACTGACAAATTGAACACCAAGACGGCATAATTAGAATTTGTGGACTTAAAGAAAGTTGCCCATTTAAGACAGAGGTAAGGATGTTCTTCTCAAAGGGGCATGGCCCTTTCCGAATTCCCCATGCCAGACTTCTATATTCAAGGCTTGAGGTTGACAGACATTTAAACTGGGAGTCAAGGGATATGTGGAGAGTGCAGTAAGACAGTGTAGAGATAAGCATTAATACCCGCCACCATTTTATTGAATGACAGAACACAATCAAGGGACTGAATGGCGGATTTCTGCTTTTTGTTTGCAATTACTTCAAGTTCTGAAATTAATTTTATAGATTTTCTTTTGGGGAGGGAGAAGAGAAATGTCCAACTTCTGCAGTTTTCTGCTTAGCTACTTTGTGGCTTTGAGGATAGTTTGAGAATCCAAGAAAACGAGAGTGTGGTTTAATGCAATGTAAGAGTGCCTGTAATAACCAGCTGTCTGCCTCATCACACGGACCCCTCTGCTTCTTACTATAAACAAGTAGGAAAGCATTATCAATTGTCCACTGCATAACGTACAGACATGTTCTCAAATAGGCAGTGTAACTAACAGGAAACACATATGACTTAGAAAATAATATGATGGCTCATCACACACCCAGAAGGTGAAATAATTTTGAATTACAAAGGACAAAGACGTTGATTGATATAAAGGACTAAACTTCCAAGAGCTCAGTAGATATAAACTCAAGCGTACCCTGTAACATGAAAAATCCCGCAAGCTTACTTCCTGCAGTTTCTGGTCTAGTCATGAGAACTGAATGGAAAATTTACAGGATGCTTGTGCCTGAGCATATTAAAGCAAAGTACATCGAACAGCAGGAAGGCCTCAAGCTAAGTTGTAGGTCCATGGAGATCAAATGCATATTTCCCAGAATCTGCATGCCAAACACTTGTATGATGAGTGTCAACATAACTGTAACTTCTTTTGAAAAAGGAAGTTTACTCTACAGGCTGGGGTTTCCAGCCCTGAAAGCAAGTCTATAATACTTTACCAGGTGCCAGCACGTGTGAACTGGATTTGCTTTCTCAAACTCCAGTAATCGAGGTTTAAATTTCAATGCCTGGGCACATAAGGAGCAATTCTGGTAGCAAAATCAGATGAGCTGGAACAGATTTTTTCCCTTCAATTTCCCACTCTGGTTCCCCTCTTACCCCTTCTCTCCACACCTGTCCATTACCTCCCTCTGGTGCCCCTCCTTCCCTTTCTCCCATGGCTCACTGCCCTCTCCTATCATATTCTTCCTTCATCAGCCCTTTCACCTCTTCCACATATCAACTCCTCACCTATGTACTCTGTTCCCGTCCCAACGAAGGATCTCGGACTGAAACATCAACTGTTCATTTCCCCGTGCAGATACTGCCTGACTTGCTGAGTGCCTCCAGCACTGTGTTTGTATGTGTGCGTGTGTGTTGCTCTAGATTTCCAGCACCTGCACAATCTCTAGTGGTTTAGGATGAAATAGATGCCTTTTATTTCAAAGGTGACTCAAGTCAGCCTGCACACATGGAAGTGGCAGCCATTTCTCAGGAATCTTTGATTCGCAACCAACACTTCATCCTGACAGCTAGTTCCACCTTTGTCACTGATGTCTGTATTCTGCGCACATGTAGGGCGAGTGTGTCAATGCTTCAGTTTGAAACCCTGCATCAGACTGGGTTTCAATAGAAACAGCGACAACTCCTTCCTCTTCCACAGATGTTGTACAGCAGATTGTTGATACATATTCCAACATCTGCATTTACCCTTTCCAAGCTGACTGGGAAATGCTGGGCACCTCTGCACTGTATGCATCAGCAGTGTGATACAATGCAAATTCACCCAGAGATCACAATGTTAAAATGGTCAAGTGAGAGTGAAGAGCATAAATTAAGTTTATATTCACTGTTGGGGCATATTCTAGAGTTAGGGTATATGGCAAATATTAAATTCAATCTCTACAGTTTTCTGGAAACCAGACTGGTAGTTTGAATTCTTAAACGCTGTTTGAAAGACTCACTCAAAGAAGATCATGATTCCAAGCCCATAAATAGACCAGCCAGTAACTGAAAACCAGTGGATGCCCAAGCTACATTTCAACTACCTGAACATTCCTCTTGCCACATCCTTGGGAAAAATACTAATGCAGCAATGTATTGTCAACCTACAACATTTATTTGGATCTACCATGTCATGGCCTTCCTTGTACCTTATTGTCTGACCATTAGATACAGGAGCAGAAGCAGGCCATTCGGCCCATTGAGTCTGCTCCACCATTCAATCACGAGCTGATCCAATTCTTCCAGTCATCCCCACTTCCCCTGCCTTCTCCCCATACCTTTTGATGCCCTGGCTAATCAAGAACCTATCTATTTCTGCCTTAAATGCACCCAATTACTTGGCATCTACTGCTACTTGTGGCAACAAATTCCACAGATTTACCACCCTCTGACTAAAGTAATTTCTCTGCATCTCTGTTCTAAATGGACGCCCTTCAATCGTGCCCTCATGTCCTGGACTCCCCTACGAGGGGAAATAACTTTGCCATATCTAATCTCTTCAGGTCTTTTAACATTCGGAATGTTTCTATGAGATCCCCCTCATTCTCCTGAACTCCAGGGAATACAGCCCAAGAGCTGCCAGACGTTCCTCATACGGTAACCCTTTCATTCCTGGAATCATTCTTGTGACTCTTCTCTGAACCCTCTCCAATGTCAGTATATACTTTCTAAAATAAGGAGCCCAAAACTGCACACAATACTCCAACTGTGGTCTCGAAAGTGCCTTGTAGGGCCTCAACATCACATCCCTGCTCTTGTATTCTACACCTCTAGAAATGAATGCCAACATTGCATTTGCCTTCTTCACCACTGACCCAACCTGGAGACAGTGCATAAGGACTCCCAAGTCCCTTTGCATCTCTGCATTTTGAATTCTCTCCCCATCTAAATAATAGACCGCCCATTTATTTCTTCCACCAAAGTGCATTACCATACACTTTCCAACCTTGCATTTCATTTGCCACTTCTTTGCCCATTCCCCTAAATTGTCTTTGTTTCCTCAACACTACCCATCAGCAAATTTAGCCACAAATCCATTAATCCCATAGTCCAAATCATTGACATACATTGTAAAAAGCAGAGGACCCAACATCGACCCCAGTGGGACTCCACTGGTAACTGGCAGCCAGCCAGAATAGGATCCCTTTATTCCCATTGTTTTCTGCCAATCAGCCAATGTTCCACCCATGCTAGTAACTCCCCTGTAATTCCATGGGATCTTATCTTGCTAAACAGCCTCATGTGCAGCACCTTGTCAAAAGACCTCTGAAAATCCAAGAACCCCACATCTACTGCATCTCCTTTGTCCACCATGCTTGTAATTTCCTCATAAAATTGCAGTAGGTTAGTCTGGCAGGATTTTCCTTTCAGGAAACCATGTTGGCTTTGGCCTATCTTGTCATATGCCTCCAGGTACTCCGTAATCTCATCCCTAACCACAACAACTTCTCAACCACTGATGTCAAGCTAACAGGTGTACAGTTTCCTTTCTACTGCCTCCCACCGTTCTTAAATAGCGGAGTAACATTTGCAATTTTCCAGTCATCTGGTACAATGCCAGTATCTACAGATTCTTGAAAGATCATTGCTAATGCCTCTGCAATCTCTCCAGCTACTTTCTTTAGAACCCGAGGGTGCGTTCCATCAGGTCCAGGAGATTTATCCACCCTCAGACCATTAAGCATCCTAAGCACCTTCTCAGTTGTAATTTTCACTGCACATACTTCACTTCCCTGACACTCTTGAACGTCTGGTTTACTGCAGATGTCTTTCACTGTGAAGACTGATGCAAAATACGTATTCAGTTCCTCTGCCATCTCTGATTACAATATCTCCAGCATCATTTTCTATGGGTCCTATATCTACCCTCAACCCTCTTTTACCCTTTATATACTTAAAAAGCTTTTAGTATCTTCTTTGATATTAGTCACCAGCTTCCTTTCATAATTCATCTTTTCTTTCATAATGACCTTCTTAGTTTCTTTCTGCAAAGCTTCCCAATCCTTTGTCTTCCCACTGGCTTTGGCTTCCCTGTCTGCTTGTACTGCAGTTTCCCTCACTGTGTTTAACATTGCATTATTGTTTCTTCCCTTTGAACTACCTCAACATACTGATGTGATGGAATAATGCTGGCATGCAAAAGTGCCTTTCACTGTATCTTGGTAAAAGTGACTACAAACTAACAGAGCAGATTGTCATGTACACCAGGGTGCAATGAAATTCCACGCTTACAATCTGTGTATATTTCTTTCCAGTCTCTCTCTGAAACTGGCACCTCAAATGAAGGCATTAAATACCACTTACAGGTTTTCAAAAATAAAAAAAAATTACGAAGGCCCCAAATCCCAGAGTGTCAATAAGTTTTATTTGTTAATTAATACACAGAAGAGCTAAGTTTGTAATAATAGCTAGATTCTCCACAGGGATCTTTCTAAAATATCTATCAAGAGAACTTTAAATTGGCATATTTTGCCTTCCACAACACACAGATGATGGTCAAAGAATACTGCTTAAAAATTCTAAGGTATAGCTAATCCTACAATATAATGTAGAGGATAGCAAAGGAAACATTTTTGCAGCTTTGGTCTTGGGCTATACAAACTTTACAGAATTAAAGACTGCAATCAGCGCGAGACGTTTATATAAGGGTTGGTGCAGGAGGCAGGAAACGCAATTCCATCCTTCGCCAGAATGGGAAGCAATGGAAACCGAGAAGTAACAGTAAAGCAGTCATGGAGCTAGTGTTTGCTCTCAATTTGTAGCCAATGGCTGAATAATCCACCACCATTCACAAAATAAAAAGTGAGGAAAAACAGAAGTGAGGGAGGACAGGAAGGTGCACACACTATTAACCTGCTCAGTTATTCTTACATAAGAACTTATTACCCAAGTTGGATTGTGAAGGAGGCTCCAAGACAGAGCAGAATTAGGACATTCAGCCCATCTAGTCATAGGAAATACAGCACAGAAACAGACCATTCATCTAGTCTGTGCCAAACCATTTAAATTGTCTATTCCCATCGATCTGCACCCACACCATAGCTGTCCACATCGTTCCCATTCATCCCCTACCAGTCTGCTCCATCATTCACTCTTGGCTGATCCTCTCCTCAAGCTCAAGCCGATGCTTCAACCATCTCCCTGTAACCCTGAACTCCGTCTCCACAGCCTGCTAGCAACGAATTCCAGACTTGTTACTTAAATTTGCAACACAGAACAGCTCTATAACTAATTCCTTTGGAAAACTTTGGCAGATGGGTGGAGAATAACTTCAGCATTTGGATCTCATTAAATGTTATGGTTACTGCTCATTTCCCTTATGCAATACAGACAATGTGCTGGAGGAGCTCAGCAGGTGAGGCAGTATCTATGGTTGGGAATAAGCAGTTGATGCTTTGAGCCGAGACCTTTCATCAGGAGCCACGATGAAGAGTCTCGGCCTGAAACGTCAACTGTTTATTCTCATTCATAGATGCTGCCTGACCTGCTGAGCTCCTCCAGCACATTGCCTGTATTACTCTAGATTTCCAGCATCTGCGGTACCTCTTGTGTCCTTAATTTCCCCTTGTGCTTCTTCCCAGCAAGCTCAAGTTGTTGAAAGCAAAGTACCACCAGCTGAATTAACCCAAAAAGGTTACAGTCAGATATCCAACCGCTGTTCGCTCTATTTTGTACAACAGATTTGTTGAACTTTGCATGGTGTTTATTAACAGCAAATTCGCTAAAATTGACAAGTTCCCAGCAATCAACCATTTGATGGGGAAAGGTGGAGAGAGGTCGGCCTAAAGCAAGTCACAATGTTATTTAAAGCGTTGCAAAATAAAGAGCTTCGTTCAGTTTTCACATAGAATGAAAAATCTTGTTTAAACTGTTTTACTCTTCACTGCGAGGTTTACCTTTCCATTTACATTTTGGATGAAACTTTGTGGCACAAACATGAATACATTCAGTTACAACTTTCTACAATTCATTACAAGCAGGCTACACAACTGCGAACAGAACAAGCATGTTAGGACAGATACTATCAGGTCTATTAGTTATGCTCATCAAAACTTAAGTGTGCGTATATATATTCTTTTCAGCTGCATTGTATTAAAATGGATTTTAAACCATGATTCAATGCAACACTGCAACTGCCTTACAACTGAACAGAAATTTAACAGCTCAATTGACAAGTTATTACAAAGGAGGATAAAAATGGAATTCCAGTCAAACTTGTACTGAAAAAAGTAAAATTGTATAATTACAAAGTGAATACCACATTATAATCAAGAAACAAAAACAAAAAGGCTGTATCTAAATCTTCAGTTTACGTTATCTCTTTGAAGGAAATTACACATTTTCTTTTCATCTTAGTTTTTAAAGAGTAAACACGGGCTATAAATCTTGGACTAAGAGTCTCTTGGGGATATCCAGGTGACATCTTGCTTTTAATAAGGAACTGACGGCACTCCCAGGGGCCCTCTCCTTCACCATCCCCACTGTCGTTGAATGAAAATTCTTGCATACGCACAGGAAATACTTATGCCTACAGGCAGTACTAAACTGGTTTAAATGTGGATTTCCACTGTCTTTTGAAATCACAAAACACAGATAAGATTCTAAAAGCAACAAATTTCTATAGAACAAATAGCACTGTGACTCAAAGGTCCACAAGATGAACCTACCTTAGTAAGCCCTATGGTAAATATTTATGGAGTACGTGGACTACTGCAGAAATGATCAAAACTTGATTAGAGACTTAAATGTCATGTCACCAAGCCCTCTTTGGTGCTTCCCAGGGTCCATTCAAGTATGTTTTGCTATGACTATGCATTCAGTGTCAGTCAAGTGTCACTAATTATAGCATATTGGCCAAAATGTTCTAGGTTTATTCAGACTGAAACAGACATTCCAAATTTCTTTGCAAAAACTTTGTTATATGAGTAACGCATTATTTCAAAATATCTAAAACAATGTTTTCTTTTCCTATTTCACCATCTCCAAATACATACACCAAGTTATCATTTACCTTCCAGGTTAAAATCTATATTGTTAGGATGGATTAAGTAATTAAAATATACACAGGAAAATACTGCCGTGATTTGGTCCTTTGTTTGAAACAAAATCCAGAACGGAAGGTATGCTACATAGTCGTACACTCAAAGAGAGAACTCCGTTGACAGCAAAAAAAAATCTTCCTGGAGCCAATTTTAAGATCACATTTCAGTCAACTTGTGAAGAAGGTCACGTCGAAGTGGAGTTAGTTCATCAAAAATTAAATCAGCCACAGTACTTGTTCCAATTATAGATTTCTTACATAATTACAAGAATATTTCAGAGAAAACCATAATGGGTTATAGCTAAAGCTCTGCTGCAATAAAAGTAGTTTCCTTTTGTTTATTGATAACTGTTTTGATGCCCACAAACTAGGCAAGTGATGCTTTTGAAAAGCATCAATACAATTTGAATTATAGTACAAATCCATCAGTACAATGATTTTTGTGAAAAATTGCCATTTAATTGACAGCGTACTATCTCAAAACCCATACATAAAGGAGATGTAGTGTACAGTATATTACAGAAAAGCACCAGTATGTGCACATTCAAGTTCTTCGTGAGAACTACTAATCCCCGATAAGTACCCTAATACTTGTTCGTATACACACACACACACACAATCATGCACAAAACCAGAACAAACCAAGGTTTCATTTCCCAAATGGAAGCCCCAGGTGTACTCGTTTTTTTATTCTCTGCAGTACTGCTTTTATCACTCTACATAGGTTACAGTATGGTGATTTGTTTGCAAAATAGATACAAATAGTCCTATGAACTTCCCACACAGAGTTCATCATTCTTTTTTGTTGGAAACAGTTCTAGTAGGGGAGTGGAAAACTCAGACCTTTCCAGCACTACCACAGGTCGAAGGAAATGAAGCTGCTTTAAGGCAAGATCTCCACAGTCTGTCAACGCCTTGTCCAATATCGTTCGTAAGTTCTCCAAAGATGGAGTCGACCCTTGTGAAATTAGGGGCTCGATAGCTGCAAAGCTGTTATGCACAGTAGAGTCACTTTTATCACAGTCTGCAATGCACCCTGTACAGTTTTCCACTGTCGATTCATTTGATCCAGTGTTAACGCCCGACTCCCTCTGGTGTGAAGCAAATTTTTTGCATCGCTTCGGGGGATCCCAATGCCACGACTCCTCAAGGTCGTTCTCAGTGTCTTCACTTTCTTGGATAAACTTCAAGAACGAGGCTTCAAAGCCTATAGGTTTGTATGTGGTTAAGTCAAATGGTTTCTGCTGAGCGTTTTGGCTCTGTTGGCTCTCCTTGGTGCCGAAAAGCGAGCCCTGAGGCAAATACGTGGAGTCAGTTCTCTGCGACTGTCCGTCCATTTCAAATTTTCTTTTCAAAGGCTGCTTCAGTTTGGGGAACAGGGAGCCATTTTGGGTGCCACTTTGTTTCACGATGTTTGGAATTACTCCTCCGTTCTTAGGCAGAAAGGCCCGATTCGCATCATTTTCCTTGAAGCTTGGACCTCTGTTTGCTATCCCCAGGGCGAGACTGCTGTTTACCGACTTCCCAGGAAAGAGAACGTTTCCACCGCCAGGGAAAGCATCGTTGCCGTTTGCCACACCGCAGTTCTGTAACTGCAGCCCTGATCCAACGTCATCAGGTTCAATTTTGAACTCCGTTTTCAGCGGCACCTCACCATTTTGTTGCCGGAGAACGCTGCAACCTGGGGCGTCCTCAATCTGCTCAGAGAACACTTTTTTGGGAGGAGCTGGAGAATCACGCCCCACCTTCTCACGTGACGTATCAGAATATTTCTTGCACACTAGAAGTGTATTACAGTTCTGCTCAATATATTTAGCAGTCATTTTGTGAAGTATCTTGTAGTGCCTCAAGACACTGCGCCGGCTCAGTACAACAGTCTGACAGTCATCGACCATGCATGGAAACTGATCTCTTAAAACCTCATTTTTACACATTGCAAATCCATGGTCTGTGCTCTTCAATGAATAATCCCGACACCGGCCTGATTTTCTTCCTTCTTTATCATACTCATCCACTGAGGAACCACTGTAAGCCATGGAGGATGCATTTCTCTCACAGTCTTCATCCTGTGGCGACGAGTCATTTGAGTCATCGGAATGATTATCTGATAGACTCCTCTTTATATCCGGTTCCAGTTTTGCTTTTCTGCTGCAAGCTTCACTTTGAATATCCTCGTGGCTGCGACCTTCCAAGTTCGACTCAGCTTTCAGTGCCGAACCATACGGGTCAAGATTCTTATAATTTTCGAAATTGGGCTCTGCTTCGGACTCAGAATCGCAGCCTCCTTCGTCCGACAGATGCTCTCCACTGATCCTACCCAAGTTGGGCGCGTGCGGCAATGCGGAGCCACAGCTATCCTCGTCGGTGAGTCGTTCCTGCTTGATCAGCCGCAAACCGGGCTTGTCAGCTGAAGCGGAGCCATTGGCTTCGCTATCGATAAAGCAGTCCTGATTGCACCTTTCCAAGTTCAGCTTACGGTCATAGTTACTGTTCTTGCGCGGCTTCAGCAGTATCGACTTGTAATGGGCTTTGTGCTGTCTTTGGACGTGGCGCAGGTAACTGGAACGGATAGTGTAAGTACGGCTGCAACCATCTATGCTGCACTTAAACTGCAAGTCAGCAGGCTGGCGTCTAAGGTTACCATACATGTTAAAAGAGGACATGCAGTCTGGCTGATTACAAGGGTACTTCGCTGTTTCACCACCTGCAAGCTTGTGAATCTCACTGTAGTGTCTCAACAGCACTCTAGGATATTGGAAGCGTTTGGTGCAACCTTCAAATTTGCACTTGAAGATTTTCTTCACTTTGGTACTGTCTTTCTTGGCATTTCCTTGATCTTCTTCCAAACACATTTGCTCTCGGTTATACTGATGCACCGTCTGGTAGTGGCGTATCAAATTTGGTTGCCCAGTGAATGCCGCAGAGCAGCCCTTGTGAATGCAGTGGTAAGGTTTGTGGTATTTGTTCAGCATATAACACAAATTACTTTTAGTGCCAATTCTCCGACTTCCTCTACCTTCTTCCTTGGACTCAGAATCGTCTGCACTGTCAGGCATCATGCAACTGGATTCCATGCTGCCATTCAGATGCATCTCCTCAGACTTCAAAGATTCTGCAGATTCAGAACATTCAACTTCTGTCGTGAAGGACTCATTCATTGTGTTTTCGGAGTCGCTTCCCGTCTGGCGCCAGCTTCCGCTCACTGTGCCAAGCTGTGCGTGCTCATCGTCTCCAAATAAATTAAAGTCTTTAGTCTGGTAAGGAACAGTCACAGGGTAAAGAGAGCCCTTTTCTATCTTAATTGGCGCCGTATCCGGAGACAAGCTCAGCCTTTCAGTGACATTCTGGGAGCTGCATAATTTCTCTTCAGTTAGGCGGGGACTGTCATTCTCAGTTTTAATTAATATATTTGGCACAGCCAGCTGTGGAGTTGTATTGCTAGGAACAGAAACACAGTTTATATAGGGGAACTTTCCTTTCTGCATGTCCTCTTTACTGAACCTATGCATTTGTTTATAATGAGTTCTGAGATTAGTTTTTCTTGTGAACGTTCTTAGGCAGATGTGGCATTTGAACGGTGCGAACCTGAGCTGAAACCGGCTTAACTGAAGCACCTTGTCCTTGGAGTACTTGTGGGTTTTAACATAATGGTTAATGAGGCCATCTTTGGTCATCGCCTTAAAGGCACAACCTTCGTAATCACAAACAAAAGGCTTAATGACCCCCGGGTCCTCTTTAGATGGATCGGTTTGGAAGAGCTCGCGTGAGCGCGTCTGTGATTGGGAAGCATTAGCTAAAGGCTTGGACATAGAAGCATCGGCGGCAGAGATCGGAGGCGGAGGGAGCGGCTCTATCAAAGGTGACGACAAGGTAGAGCTACACACCATCACTTCATTGGGAACTGCTTCCGATTTATTCAGCTGCAGCTTTTGCAGGGCCCTTACCACGTCCTCCAGAGTTGGTACTTCAGAAACATGAGCGGGACGACCCGGAGGACGCCCCTCATAACGCTTCTTTATTGGATTTGTGCCTGAACTGCTCTCTGTCAGCAGCGGGCATTTTATTTTGCGAGCGAGGTGGCCACCAAGCGATTTGGGATTTGAAAATTCCTTGAAGCATCGAGAGCATACAAACTTACCATCCTTAAAAATAGCCGGCCACTTGGCATTCCTGTTATTCTTGGGCTTTTTAACTCTCTGAGCTTTGAGTGACACGTTCTTATTTTCACAAAGTTCATCAGCAGATGCCGCTGACTGGCCTTCCTGCCCCTGCGACGGGAGCAGTTGCGCCGTTAGCGGTTGTTGTTCCACCTCAGCTTTAACCTTGTCCTGATCTGTAGCAGAAACTTTCACAACACTTCTGCTGTGCTTATCAATCCTTTTCTTGGCTTTATAGTAATTTGGATGAGCTACCTTAATGTGTTTCTTCAGGTCCTTTGTCGAGGCATACATCATGATACATCCATCGATACCGCAAGAATGCTGATTTACAGTCGGCAAGCTGTCTGCACCATTAGGGGTGATTTTGTGCTTGGCTAAGGTCCTATTAAGTTCAGGATGAAGTGTGGCTGCCTTCATCATATCCTCAATGTCACTCAGCTCTTTAAAGGATGCCAACTTTTCTAACGGCACAAGCAAGTTTTCAGAATAAACACCCTGGAGATTAGGATATTCAGGCTTACCCTTGTTGGCTGAATCTGTCCTGTCAGCACCCAGACTTGTAGCACAGTAAGAACCACCTGGATTATACTCTTCCTTTTCCTTTTTTACTTCTTGAGGCACCGAGTAGCTGCAACTTTGTGAAGGGTTTTCAGCACTTTCACGCACTTTCTCATGTACAGTTTCGGCACCGCTACCAACCACGTGACATTGCTTCTCCTCTGCGGTCACAAGCTTAGACCCAACGTCCACCACACCCTCTGTGGAGCCACCTTTTTTCAGAACCCTGGCCTCAAATTCTTCGAGACTCGATAAACCATGCGTCAGCAAGTGACTTTGGAACTCACTCTTGGAGAAGTAGAACTTCTTGCAGCCCGATAAATTGCAGGAGTAGGCTGCTTCCCTGTAATGCTGAGCTTCATGGTGATACAGTAAGCAAGAACCACTGAAAACTTTGTTGCAACCTTTGAACGTGCACTTGGATCGGAACTCCTTGTGCTGTTTTCTGTGCTTCACGAGGTCAGCGAAGGCCTGGAAGCTCGCATTACAGTTCATCTGAATGCAAATGTAGGGCTGCAATCCAGAATGGACCTTCAGATGGGCTTTCAGGTGGTAATCGCTGACAAAATGGCGTCGGCAGTATTTACATAGGGCCTTTCTGTTATTCATCTCCAGGAAGTGCTTTACATTTTCATCATTGTCCAAGTGATCATTCTTCAAATGGGCAGTGAGATTCTTATAGTATTTAAAGGATCTTGAGCAGGCTGTGCCTGGGCACGGGTAACTTTCCGTCCAGTGCGTAACGACAGCCTCACTCACTTCTGGCTTGGGCACATCACCTTGTTCTTCGTCCACGGAGTCTGCTCCGCTGAAGATTATGTAGTCATTTTCTTCTATCTCCTTTTTAACTGAGTTCCTTGCATCATCTAAACGAGCTTGCGGCTTAGTGGGAGCATTCATGCTTGATGCCAGAGGCAGTGGTTTCTCAGCTGCTTCTGATTTCTTCTTCTGTTTCTTCTCTCTCTTCGGTTTCTTGATGTGTTCTTTTACATGCGGCGTAAACTGTTCCTTTCTCTTGAACTTTTTTGCGCAAACGGGACAAGAAAATATCCCATCTCTAACGTGCGTCTTCGCATGGTGCACCATTCTAGCGACAACATAATCTTTCTTGCACAGCACACAGAAGAACATATTTTGAAGCCACCTGTAATACCGTTCAGACATCACCTTCTCCTTCTTTTTGACAACTTCTCCATCCTTCTCCCTTTCATTCTTTATCGTCTCTGGTATTTTACTCATTTGATCAAAGAGTTCATTACTACCATCTGCTTCGTCTTCACTGAGTTCATCTTCCGAAATGGCAACTGCCTTCTCTCCCAAATGCCCCCGACAGTGTCGTTTCAGAGTTTTCCAGTCCCAAAACTCTGGATCAAAAGGCCAGTGGGCTTTTAAAACCAACAAGAGTTCACAGTGCAACGAATTGGGGATAGGGCCGTTTTCCTCATCATATTTCTGATCCGGTTGCTTGTACAGCCTTTCCACTTCACGGTATGCATCCACTGTGGGCTCCAGCAGGAACTGAGTGAGCTGACAAGCACGCCTCACTTCAAGATCATCTGGCATCAAGCAGGCGATGGTTTTGCAAATGGAGATCTTCATCTCTGCATTTTCATTAGACTGTATACGGAGGGCTCCGACACAAAGCTCGATTGAAATTGGGAGACCAGCTCCTTCAGCCTGCAAAGTAAAAGAGGGGGAGGTTAATTTTTTTTTCTTCCCTATAGCAAAAAAATAATAGACTATTTTAGGATCTCCTGGTGATCCCTGAATAAAACCAAAGTTAAGTGACTTCACTGAGCAAGAGCCACAAAAGTGCATGCATCAACACCTAATGGGGGCAGAATTTATAACATGAAGAAAAATATTACAACTATTTCCACAAAGGAAACAAGTCTTATAGCTGCTGAAACCTATCCACAGAGCACACAGGTGTACTCTGAAATGTGACAAACAGGTATGGGCTGGAAAGAGACCCTGAAAGAGTACCACAGAATATCTTTAAAACTTAGCCAGCTATCGTAGAGTTAATTAACTCTGATAAATTACACAATCTTCCAAGTGGACCATAACCTTGTCATGCTTTGGAGGCTTGTGTACCTCAATGACCTGGAGAGCTAGGTTGACTGGAGTCAGGGCTTTATGCTTTGGCTCTTGGTAGGGTCACCCATGCCACCAACAGGTAAAAGACCAGACTAAGTGGTCCATTAGCCCTCCAGGTTCGGGGGTTCAGCTCAGGGCTAACAATCCTGACTGGTAAAACAAAACTGTTATGGAAACAGCAATAAAGAATCCTTCCACACCTGTCTCCGCCAGGGACTTGCACAACTGACAGTAGCGATAACTGAGCTACTGACATGATGAAAGAAGCCCTGAACACTGCCAGAGATGGAGAACCTTCATTGCTGCCCTAAATACCAGCAGTATAACAGGCAATATCTTTACTGGCTGGGACTTCCTTTCCAATTTCACGAAGATGATTCATCATTGGAGTTGCTTATTACTGCACTCACACCCTATCCAAGTTGGTATAAAGCACAAGTTGAAAGGCTTTTGAGACTAGGAAAATTCAAATAAAAGCCAATATAATTAAAGACAATATAATTCACGTTTCCCATTTAAAAAAATTGAAGAACAGAAATTATAAGCACTGAATTAAGTTTCGAGATTATAGTTAAAAATTATTTAAGAAAATACTATAAATAGCTACATTTAAAGTTTAACTCCAAAGACATCTTACTTACTTCAGATTGGATAACTTTTATAAGGAAGAATATGTGGTACACGGTTCTTGCAATAATACCAAGCTGGCGACAGCGCTCCAGGAAGGAATCCAAAGATGGATCCATTCTCCGCTGTAACTTGCTCCAGAATAGGGTGAGCTCCCTTTGGGGAAAAACAGCACGTTCTGTTCAAGTACATCTTGGTAGATTTTTTAAACCCTGACTTTGTAATGTAATGGTGTACCCAGTTCATTTCTCCGAGATTGACAGCGTGCATCTATAGGTTTTAGGCTGCCAAAAAACCACACTATAGAAGAGCAACTTCACAAGTGGTTATAAAGGGCAGTTGTTCTTGGAATACCACTTATTTTGATCTACAAGAACACCATGTACTTTGAACTGGAACCAAACACTATTAAACAGAACACGACAAAGCTTTGACTACCCAGAGATCATCTGGAACAAAAATCAGCAAGAACTTAAAAACATATCGGTAAGTATCAGACAGGATTTCTGCTCTACACTGATCTAACCCAAGGTATGGGATTGAGAAACTTATTAGAATTGGAATTCCCTGGATTAAAGTCAACCAGATTTCCCATTGCTATTTGCTATCCAGAGGGACACTAGATGACGACAGCATCAAAATTCAGCTCTGCATTCAAGTATAGTTAATACTTGGACTCTGTGCCAAGATTGCCTCTCACGGGAACACCATCACATACATCTCCTTACTTAGGCAGGCACCATCTTGGCTTGAAAATAGTGTTTATCATTGCTACTGAGCGTAAATGCCGAAACTCCCTGTGCAACACATTGAGGGAATACCTGCACCTGATGGACTTACTATGGACAGATCACCATCTTCAATCTTCAGGGCAATTCTGAATCGATAATAAAATAATAAATACCGGCCCTGACAATCACACAACAAAACACTCACAGAAAAAGTGCATACACTGAGAAACAAGGAATACGATTTTAGTAAAGAACTAAAAATTACTAGCACAGTCAAAATATAATTTGCATCTTCAATAGAATGCTGGAGGCAATTAACTATAGTTTCTCCTTCAAAATTAATGACACAAAATTTAAAAGGTTTAAATTTTATGTCCTGAAGAGTCCCAGTCCAAAACTTCAACTGCTGATTAATTTCCATAGGTGTTATCTGACCTGCTGAGTTCCTCCAGCATTTTGTGTGTTGATTTCAGGTTTAATCAATCCAGATATACCTTTGTTACCTTTCTCACCTTTCTCTTCCCCACCCCCTCCAGTATGGGACTGTGAAAAACAACAGAATATTTTAACTTGGAACAAGTACTTCACCTGCCAGATGGGCCACCCACGCTAGTAACAAGTGTGAACAATACGTGCAATACAGAGCCACGAAACAAACACCAGTGCGCTAACTTACCAAGAACAATAGACACTCTCCTGTTGCAGTTGATGGGTTAAGAACGTTGTACACAGGACAAACGCAGCACTGTCCTGGCCATCAGACTCCAAGTTACAGATAATATCCAGCACTTCCTTGCAGTCAACACGTGCAATCTACAAGGAAGAATGCTTCACATTTTAGGAAAGACAATTTTTAATATACCACTTGCTCATGCTGACTCTCAAAGGCATTTTATATTTCAATACAGTTCTCTCAATTTCACCAAAACCAGCCAAATCTCCAAACACATGTTGTATTTGGATCCACCGAAGTATCGTGCAAAAAGATTGAAAATCAGGGCAGCAAGCCAGTCGACCTGCTGAGTCTGCTGTCATTGAATAGGATCACGGCTGAACGTCCAACTTCAGTGGCCTGTTCCAGCTACATCTATATTTCATTTCCCTACTGTAGGAGCCATGAACCTGTTCTCTGTCTGCATTGTATTCTGTATTGCTTGCTTTTTATGGTAAATAGTCACAAGTGGGGGTGCGGTAAAAGAAAGAGGAATAAGTCGCGTATTCATGCTCTGTTCGTGGCAGTTTGCAGCTTGGGAATGGCGGATATCATATCTTCTGTTGATCACTCAATTATACTCAACTCACACTTGAGTACGCTTAAGTTTCATCACTTCAAGATTGTATGTTTCCTAATTGCTAAAGGATCGATTACATATCCTTGACTTTTAGAACATCATTATTGGTGCTGGGAGTGCACCATGCAACTACAACAAATCTGTAGGGTAACTGGCAGCAGCAATTGTTTTGGTTTTGGTGCCACACTCCTGTTAGCCCCAAAAACATCACACATATATTCAGTGATTTAGCTTCAACTGATTTCTGTGGTAAAGAACCCCACAAGTTGGGAAAAGAAACTTCTTCTGTCTTTAATAACTTATATTTAGGCTGCCACCCCTAAGCATTCTTCCTGATACTAAACCGCCCATTACAAGATATATGGGAAATTAATGCAAGCAGTTTTCTCACTAATACCATTGGGCAGGAGGTCCCACACTACCAGGATCAGGAACAGTCATTATCCTATAACTATCAGGCTCTTGAACCAATGTGGATAAGTTCAATCACTGCTACTCTCAACTGATGCTACAACCTGGACTCACTTTAATAGACTCATTACAAATCATGCTCTCAGTATTATTTTTTGATTTGCCCAGTTTGCTTTCTGTTGCAATTGGTTGTTTTTTAGTCTTGGTTTTTCATAAGTGCTACTGTATTTCTTTTATTTTTAGGTAAAAGCCTGCAAGAAAATGAATCTCAAAGTACTATATGGTAACATATACATACTTTGATAATAAATTTTCTTTAAACTTTGAGCAGACTTCCAGAAAATTGTTTCATTTCATTCCTCCTGAAAGGCCATATTAGCAGAGAATAAAATGACTTCTAATGGCAGCACCTCGCAGACCCACGACCACTACCATCTAGAAGGACGAGAACAGCAGATACCTGGGAACACCACCACTTGGAAATCCCCCTCCAAGTCACTCACCATCCTGACTTGGAAACATAGCGCCGTTCCTTCATTGCTGCTGGGTCAAAATCACGGAACTCCCTTTGCAACAGCACTGTGGGTATACTCACACCTCAGAGATTGCAGCGGTTCAAGAAGGCAGCTCACCACCACCTTCTCGAGGGCGACTAGGGATGGGCAATAAATGCTGGCATAGCTGGCGATGCCCACATCCCGTACACGAATAAATAAAAAACATTTGAACCCGTCTTTCCCATGTACAAGTCTCCATTTGAACCTGTCTTTCCCATGTACTGATTTTCTTAAGATCCAGACAATAGTTCCAAGATTGTCATTCATGAATTTGAACCTAGTTTAGCTCCCAACCCACCATGAGTTTGAGTATCAAGCTAGCAACTCGGCCTCGTGAAACAGACAAACGTTAAAGTAACAGCAAGGTTGCCGACTGATGGCTCAAATTGGCACAGGGAGGAACTTTCTCTCTTTTTTAAAAAAAACCTTTACTCTAACTCCCAACATGCCTTTTCATACGTGGTTACATATGCAACAGGAAATATTCAAATTCAGGGTCCTTTATTTCCTGGTAAGTGCTGAATGCTGAGACCAGAGAAGAGTCACATGGCTTCTCAGAACCTCCACCAGGGTTTGAAGTAATACACATCAGTGTGGGTACATTTTAACCTGTTACCTCAATGAAGGATCTATTATTTTCCATGAAATTAAAATAAAGGCAATTATGGAGGGATCGACCACTGGTGTAGCACTGAATTACACAAGGCTGGACACTGGATTGATTAGCACTCCAACTGAAAATGCCAAAGAGCTACTTTGCTGTTAAACACAATTACAGAAAGTCATTAACCTCTTTTGCTGCCTCCTCATTGGGTCCCATAGTGCAGAGACAAGTGAGGTAGATTTGTCGAAAAGCACCTTTGCTGTTAAATTCTGCATTTTCTGCACAACACTTTGCAAGGAGTGCTGCTTCAAACTTGCGTTCCGTCTTCATCAGATGTTTAATGCGAATCTCAAGAAACGTAGGTCCCTCCTGCATCAAATAATTGTTCACTGTATGAAGAGAAAAGGCTGTTAGACCACATTCCACAAATACAGCTATAGCTTACCTGATGTTTACTATGCCGCATATTAGCACTAGTCAGTTTTGAAAAAAAAAACGCTATATGAATTTACAATTAAACTTGCTGCCAAGACCTGAAGATGCAAGCACAGTAGTTAACAACCTGCAACATTCAAAGTTCAGTATTACAGTACCATGCAATAATCTGTGTGGTACTTTTCTATCTCAGTACATACACACACTTGCTCTCTGCTTCACGTCGACAAATACAGTACTGTGCAAATCTTAATCTCTCTCTCTTTCTATATACACACACACACACAAACATATGTACATTAAATCTGGTAGGAGTGAAAGGTGCTGGGATTGACAAGGGTGGAGCACCGTGGAAGGGTGTGGTGGGGGTGCAGACACACTCAGCCCCTGAGACACCAGGCAAGGTCATTTGATTCTAAACAATTGGTTTATTGATCATTAAAGAATGTCCCTCAGGTGCTTCCCACCTCCTTCCCACTTTTCCCTTTTCCCAACCACGATTCCCCTCTCCCTGCCCCATTCCCACTCAGTCTACAGTTGAGACCCATGTCAGAATCAGGTTTGACACCACTCACGTGTCATAAAATGTTTTTTTTTTTTGCGGCACCAGTACAGTGCAATAATAAAATTACTACAGTACTGTGCAATAGTCTAAGGCGTCCTAGCTATGTATATGTGCCTAACATTTTTGCACAGTGCTGTATGTTACCCCAAAATAACCAAAACTATCTTTTCTAATTTAAATTGACTCGCATTCGCAAGAAAACATCAGTGAGATTAAGTACAGGACAATTTCAGAGTCTCCTCCAGGAGGACCACAACCTTGTCGTTGGGTTTGGAGGCTCGCGCTCCTCAACGACCCAGGGAGCTGTGTTGGCTGGAGTCGGGGCTTTATACTTTGGCTCTTGGCAGGGTCATGCATGCTAAACAGGTAAAAGGGTAGAGGCCAGACTAAGAATGATCCGCCAGTCCTCCAATTTCTGAGGTTCAGCTTAGGGCTAACAAACGTGACCAGTAAAACAAAATTGTTATGGAAAAAGCAATTTAAGAATCCTTCTGCATCTGAGTGCGAGAGTATTCCCGAGTCTCCACCCAGGACTTGCATGACTGACAGTAGTGAAAATCAAGAGGAAGTTGTTGACATGATGAAGGAAGCCCTGAACACTCCCAGAGACGGAGGATCTTCATTGCTGCCCTAAATGCCAGTGGCGCAACAGGTCAGGTTAATTTCAGAGACTACACCTTGAAATGCAGGATAGCATGTTACAGCCGCCAGAAATTTATGCACCAGTAATTCAGAAATATAACATTTTGGGAAGATAATGTACATAAATTTCAAAGATTCTAGATGCAAAATTTCTGCTGGAAGTCAAATGAAATGTTGATGTATTTAAAATAGTAACAGTAAGGAGAAAAGAGAAAAGTCACTTTCTCCCACATTCCATCACCACTCCCCAATAAAAGTGAAATTGTTTAATTGAAATTGATAAAAACTAGTCATGCTGGAAATTAAACTTTAAACACAGAGTGCAGGAAAGTTGGATCTTCTTGTCTGTGGACGTTATCATAGGCAATTCCTGGTGTAGGTTTTATTTCTGATGAATCCTGATTCACCTGTCCATTTTTATATTATTAATTAAATCTTCCCCATCAGTTTCCAAATAACCCTTTGTGAGAAAGCACTGTTATTACCAGATTAACCAGAAATTTCATTTTTTCTTTAAAGCTATATTTTATAATATGTACTCTTTATGTAACAGGTCCAACTTACAGATTGGTTTACTTTTAAACCTGTTAGTGGCTTCACATTAAAACTTGGAGCTCTGCTCTGTAAACCAAATTTTTCTGGATTGATGCTGGGAAAAAAACATTCCTAATTTATGCAAGAAAGAGGTTATGACCAAATCATTCAATTTTGGGACAAATTATTCCTGAGGCTAAGCTGAGAATATCAACATAACAGTCTTCCAAGACTGCAATTATCATCACTGAATATTACTCCTATGGTTTCCAGACTAGAATATCCGGAGAGAAAAATATCCCACAATGATGACTTCAATGTACAAAGCATCAAAAGAATGGGTTTATTTATTTAGATACAGTGCGGAATAGGCCCTCTGGCCCTTTGAGTTGCATGGCCCAGCAATCCCCAAATTTAGTCCTAGCCTAATCAAAGGACAATTTACAATGACCAATTAACCTACCAACTGGTACGTTTTTGGACTGTGGGAGGAAACCAGGGCACCCGGAGGAAACCCACGCAGTCACGGGGAGAACGTACAACCTTCGTACAGGCAGCGATGGGAATTGAACCTGGGTCTCTGGTACTGTAAAGCGTTGTGCTAACCATATACTAGTGCACTGTTGAGCCTCCAGCGTCATTTACTTTCCCTACCCTCGTATTCATTATTTCTTTTAATATCCAGAAATCAAGCAGGCTATTTTGAATACTGTTGTTGTTCCTCTCCGCACCTTGTGTTTGTGTGCTTTTTTATGAGCCAGAGCTGCTAGCTCGATGCTCAACCCAGCATGGTTGAAGAATGCAAGGAGCTGGCTGGATTCAAACCCGGGACCATTCATCTCGAAGTCCAGTGCTGATGCCACCAAACCACCGACCGGCTTTGTCTGAATGCAACCAATAAACAAAACCGCTAGAGCCCTCTGTGGTAATCAACTTTCAACATTCATCCTTCATCACATGAAGAAATTTTTCATTTCTGTTCTAAAGGGCCAACCCCTTATTTTCATGTATAAAGGATATATAATGCTTACCCTCTTCAATTGGCGCTGTCTGCTTGGAGAGAATACACTGTAGAACTGAATTTTTCCAAGCTCCACCCTCTCTAGAAATAGTAAGAAGTGGCTGCAATTCATTATTTCCAAATTCCAGTAATGCACTGTGGGAATCCTATCAAATAAAACAATGACAATTCCAGAGTAAAGACACTGCAGAGTTATTCATTAATGAATTATAACAAGAGTTCAGAATTTTTAAAAAATTGTCCCAATAAACTATTAGATAATTTTTATAAAGCACTATTTTCTGCAATGTTCAGCTCTTGGCCATCACGTACGGTTTAACTACTAAGCCCGGTGGAACTGTTTCTACTGACAGGAGAAGGGGTAAAGGCGGATTACTGCTGACTTATAACCAGTGCTTTGGTCGGTGGGGGGGAGAAGGAGGCTCATCAGTCGTGGCTGGCAGCTCATTGAGAAGGGAAACTCTAGATCTCAAACCTCTGTTGCCTTGCAGCTATACCCACTCATGGGGAATGCTTTGGGAGTAAGCCCTGGGGGAAAAATCTGGAGCTGGAGTCCTTCAGGCAGTCCTACATTGAGTTCAATGCTGATTGGCAACTCCTGCCAAAGTGCATCAGTCTCCGCCGTTCCTTTAGGTTCATCAGAAGCATGGAGAGGATGAGCTTGCTACATGGACAACAGCTTGCTCTCCATATTGTACTGTCCTGGCCTGTGTATCTGTACAGCTACGATGCAACAGCCATGGTCGACCCTGACCGACGGAGGCCTCACTCACTCAAATTGTATTTGCATACAGGCATTCAGATATCTAAAGCAAGCAAATTCGAATGATTTAGTTATAGATCAAAGCGAAACAAAATGCGTTTAACAAAAGTGGCAATTCCATGCAGACTAATTTAGATCAGGTGTTTCATATAGTAAGCTACAGTGCTAAATATTCATTTAGTTTTAAAGTGCAGCAACAACTCAGGAGTAGAAAATTTATCCAGCCTGATAGCTTGGTGACTGGGAAAAGCATTTGTTCTTTCATTCCAAACAGTAACAGATACTCGCGAACATTTTTATGTCAAAAATGCTCATCGCATGTATATTTTCATGTATTACACCCAGGAAGAAAAATGATCGAGCGAATAAAAATCTGAAAGGCAGTTGCTTTGAGAATGAAAACTAGTCTTTTTAAAAACAGAGTGCATGGAATCAAAGTCAACTGTTCAGTCTTTACATTTTGTACCATGATTTATATCTGAGAGAAATAGAGCATTTCTCCAGTTTTATCCTGCCCGCTTCTGGCAGCAATTTCCTATCCATTTTCTGAAGGTGGTAGGACATCTTCTCAGGGGTAACACTTAGCCTTTGCTAATCACTCTGAGTGCAATATTGAACAGCAAAGCTATTGAATTATGTGAACAAGAGTAGCAACCTTCAGGACATCCCATTGTAATTTCTCTGCTGTTTCCTAGACAGGTTATAGAAAGGAAACTATTATCTCTGCCTGAACATGCACTTCACAAGAACATGTCAGAACACAAGAGTGCCAAAAGACAGTGCAAAAACATTCAAAACCTCAGTCAGAAACATCAAATGGATGATCCACAGACTTGCTCGTGATCCTCAATGTCACGGAAGCATACCCCCGCCCAATTTAATTCACTTGATATCAAATTTTCAAAAAGGCATTTTGTGCCTTAGCAACATTCCAATTGTGGTGCAGAGACTTAAAGAATAGCTAGCTATCTGTGCCTCTAACCAATCTGTTCCAGCACTTCCATCTACTTAACCTGGAAACTACATAATAAGTAGGACAAATTATTATTTGCCTGTTGGTTGTCATAATCAGCAGAACGGTGAATGGATCAGACACATTACAGCAAGACCACTTAGCTTCAGACTTTATTACATAACACTTGGCTCATATGGATAAAGAACACAATTCTAGAGGCAAGGTGGGTGATTTCAAGGTAGAGTTCAACCATGGCATCATACAGCCATAATAAAACAGAAGTCAATGGGAAAGGAGGGGAAAATTCTCCATTAACAAGTACCATAACTTTTGCAAGGTGAAGTGGCTGTGGTTAGTCCAGGGACATTGGTGCACAAGTTTTCTGAGGAAGTGCCTTTAGCCAACTACTTTCAGCTTCTTCATCCACCATTATTAGATTAAAAAGGATATTCACTGAACATTGTTCAATTTTCCAACTGAACTCCTCTTAAAATAAAGTTGCCTGTATCTTGTACATCAAGGATATCGACAACATTCACATAAATGATGACAAAACCGAGCAATATTCATGCAACACAAGACTTGGGCAATGGTTAATTCTAATAGAGAAACTCTCACCTACTTTAGTGATAACTTCAAATTAAACAAAGTTATTATAAAAGCCTCACAGGGCAACCTGGGTCAAAAAAAAAGCTCATGGAATCCAAGGGAGAGTGGAACCTAGATCTAGGATTGCCTCTGTGTTAGGAAGCAAGAAGAAATGTTTGCGACTTGAAGGTCATAAACTAGCAGGGCTCCACAGGACTCAGCGCCTTGCACTAATGACAGTAACTTAATATAGGAGCCATGAAGTTGATTACCACAATGATACATGATTAACAATGAATAGGAAAGCTATATACTGCTGGAAGCCATATAGTTTTGCCAGCTGGGCAAAAATGTGGCAAACAGAACGCAGAGAACTGAACTTCCAATCAAGATGGTGCCATCATGCAACGCTCCCCCGGTCAACATCTTCCAAATAGCCCAAGAAATGTCTACTTTACTTCCTATACATGTGTTTTTCACCTTAAATGTGTTTCTGGGACTGTAAGAGCCTGCGATTTAGTTTAAGGACCGATTGAACGATCCAGCGCTTTGCTGCCTCCGAGAAGAAAGACGGGGTGCAAGCGGACGTTCAACTTCATTTCGCTGATTAATCACAGATTAAAGAGCTGAGGCGTTTGCAGATGTCGATCAAGGGTTCATGCCAACTGTCCTTCTTTTGATCTCTGTTGAGGAAGAGCCTGAGAGCAGTCTGTGGCTCACTGTGGAAGGCAAGTAGGCCTCTGCCATGTGTGGTGTCCCCCCTCTATCAATAAATATCAGTGATATCAGAGGATGGTATTTTGCTTCTGCGTTTATGGACTGTGGACTTTTTCAGACTTAGGGTTTTTATATTGTGTTTTTTTTAAAATCGCCTGCTCCTTTTCTGCTTTGCTGTGAGAGGGAAGGGGCTTCGTGGGTTTATATTCTGTTAGCTTTTTTAGCACGGGAGGGGTTTTAAGGGGTCGATGTTCTTGTTCCGTTTTGTGCGCAGGGAGGAGCTTTGGGGATTGATGGTGAGGACGCTGTTCTTTTCTGTGTGTGGGTGGGGGTGGTTTGATGTTTCTTTCTGAACGACTTTCATGTTCTTTCTTTGTTTCGTGGCTATCCGGAGAAAACGAATTTCAGACTTGTATATGGACACATAGTTTGATAATAAACGAACATTTGAATAGCACTAGTTGATGGCCTGGGGTGCAATAAGAGCAGAGAATATTTAAGAGATAGGTAGAAAATTTAAGAAATATTTAATATTTAAGAAATTGTATAGATAATGAAGGAACCATAGACTGTAGTAGAACCAGTCAAGGTTGTATTAAAATGCATGGGAGCTTTCCTTTATTATCAAGAATAGAATGCAAGAGCAAAAGTTAGGCTAAACTGTATATGTCACCAGCTGGATTAATGCATGCAACTCTGGTCATCCTATCTCTGGAAAATTATGACTGTGCTGGAGAACACATAAAGGAGATTTACAAAGATGTTGCCAGGCTGGACAAATGCAGCTGAGATAAGACTGAATAAGATTTTTTTTTAATTGGAAGAGTACAGCTGCTGAGGGGAGAGTAAATGAATGTCTTGGTATTGTTAATAGTAAGGATTCTTTCCCATTAGTAGGGTGAAAACCCTGGAGGGAGGGGGTACAGAGTTAAGCTCAGATGAAAGGATTAAAGGAGAACTGAGTGGTTGGCAGCCCAGATGACTGAAAGAGTCCTTGAGGCAGAAAGCCATTTCATGTTTAAAACATGCTTGGATATAAACTAAAGAGCCACGACCTCCATAGCTACAGACCTAGTAATGAAATGCAGGCAGTTGTTTTTTTTGGTTGGGCCTACTGGCCTCCCGCTATGCTGAAAGTTTGTACTTGATTTCCTGTTAGTTGTCATCCAGTGACACCCAGACACTAACCACAAACACCGTAGTTCAGGCTGGATACCGTGCTCTCAGTATTTCATCTTGCGACTAGAGAGCAGCAGAGCACAGAAACAGGCTCTTTGGCCATGTTCTGTTTCAACTATGATGCCAATGTAAACTGCACATCTGCCTGCGCATGATCCATATCTCTCCCTAACCAGTCTGTTCCTGTGACTGCCTACATGACTCTTCAACATTGTTATTGTATCTTGTCCAACTTCTCTCATCCAAGCTCGTCCAGTCTCTCATCTCTCCTTTATACCCTCTTATCTGGTGGCGCTTTAATGCATCCTCTTGTAATAAAACCTTCACACCCTTCTTGCAATGCAGAGACCAGAACTGCACACAGTTCTATGGCAAAACCAAAGTTTAATACAGCTGCAGTACAACTTCCCAAGTTTTGCACTCACCAAGGTGTGCTGATCAGAGAAGGCAATCATGCTGTAAGCATCTTTTTTTTAAACCACCCTACTTGTGTTGCCACTTTCAGGGAGCAATGTACTTGGAACCAAGATCCGTCATTACATCAATGCTCCTCAGGTCCTGCTACCTAATGAACACTTTCCTTTTGCATTACATGTCCCAAACTGCAACACCTCACACTTGCCTGGATTAAACTCCATCTGCCATTTCTCTGCCCACATTTCCAACTGGTTTATATCCCGCTGAATCCTTTGGCAACCTTCCTCACTATCCACAACTCTGCAAATTTTATAATCAGCCCAACTACATTTTCATCCAAATAATCATAAACAGCGCCCCAACACTGATCTTTGCTGAACACAACTCAGTCAGAATAATACTCAACTATCATTCTGACTTCCGTAGTCACTCCAATTTTGAATCCAATCTACAACCTCCATGGATCCCATGTGGCTTAATCTCCTGAGTCAGCCTACCACCAGGGATCTTATGAAAGCTTACTGAAGTCCATATATGCAACATCCACCACTCTACTCTCACCTCAAAAACTCAATCAAGATTGCAAGACATCACCCTATCACCTCTCTGAAAAAAAGCCTTGATGACCATCTCGAATAAGATCCCATGCACAAGAATCCTCTCCAAATTTCTGTACACTGACTAAGGCCTATAATTTCCTAGTTGGCCCCTACTGCCTTTCTTTAACGGGAGGAATT